>NW_024870907.1:5585000-6172500 GCF_019054845.1 Dipodomys spectabilis | reverse complement strand
GTGTGTGTGTGTGTGTGTGTGTGTGTGTGTGTGTGTGTACCACATTTTCTTCATCCATTCATCTACTGAGGGGCATCTGAGTTGGTTCCATATCTTAGCTATGTGAATAATGCTGCAATAAACATAGTTGTGCTGGTAGCTTTAGTATAGCCTTGTTTGTGATCATTTGGGTAAATGCCCAAAAGTGGGATTGCTGGGTCATAGGGGAGCCCTATATGGAGTCTTTTAAGTAACCTCCACACTGCTTTCCAAAGTGGTTGAACAAGTTCAACATTCCCACTAACAATGCAGCAGAGTTCCCTTTTGGCCACATCCCCTCCAGCATCTGTTGTTATTAGATTTCTTGATTATAGACATTCTAACTGGGGTGAGGTGGAATCTCAGTGTTGTTTTGATTTGCTTTTGTTTATTTATTTATTTATTTTGGTTGGTTTGGGGCCTGAACTCTGGGCCTGGACGCGGTCCCTCAGTTCTTCAGCTCAAGGCAAGCACTCTACCACTGAGCCACCTTCCCAGCCCAGATAATTTGCATTTTTTTTTTTTTTATGGCTAGAGAAGTTGAGCATTTCTTCATGTGTCTATTGGCCTTTCTTATTTCCTCTTCAGAGAAGTCTCTCTTTAAGTCTTTAGCCCACTTATTAATCAGGTGGTTGTTTCTTTGAGGATTTGTTGTTGGGGAATTTAATTTTTTGAGTTCCAGGTATGTTTTAGATATGAGACCCTTGTCTGTTGTATGGCTAGTGAAGATCTTCTCCCAGTCCGTGGGCTTTCTATTGATCTTGCTAGCTATGTCCTTTGCCAGGCAGAAGCCTACAGTTTCATGCAGTCCCATTTGTAGGACGATTATTTGTAGGATGGTTATTTCAAAGCCTAAGGATGGCAGTGCAGTACACATTTTCAAGTGAAAAAAATGAAGGAAGCACAACAGAACCAAAAGAATATACTAGTTTCTGTCTGAGCAACATTTCTTTGGGAAATTAAATGGAGTTTTCTTATAAAGATTTCTTACAAATTGTTTTGTGGGAATTGAATGAGCAACAAAAGTTTGCAGACAACTCAACCAAAATAAGAAAACAATGTGTGAGCAAAATGAGCAATTGAACAAAGAGAAATAATGAAACAGCCAAACAGAAATTCTGGAGTTGAAGAATATAATGACTGAACTAAGAAATGCAGCAGGGAGCTTCAACAACACACAGTCCAGTGGCAGAAAGAGCCCGTGGCCCTGAAAACAGGCGACTGAAATGATCCCACCAGAAGAAAAAGAGCAAAAGAGTGAAGAAGAGTGAGGGGCCCTTAAGTGAACCAGTAAGTTTATTATCTGAGTTTCAGAAAGAAAAGCGAGAACGGGGGAAGCTTATTTAAACAGATATTTAGAACTGGAGGTACAGCTCAAGTCACAGAACATGAGCCGTGAGTGTGCAAGTCCTGGGCTGGGAAGGTGGCTCAGGGGCAGGATGCACACCTCGCACGCAGGAAGTCCTGTGGTCGATTCCTCAGTACCTCATACACAGAAAAGCTGGAAGTGGCGCTGTGGCTCAAGTGGTAGAGTGCTAGCCTTGAGCAAAAGAAGCTTGTTGCCCAGGCCCTGAGTTCAAGCCCTAGGACTGGCAAAAAAACCAAACAAACAAAAAAAACCAAACGAGTGGGGTCCGGTCGTGGGGCCTGAACTTTGGGCCTGGGCGCTGTCCCTCAGCTCTTCAGCTCAAGGCTAGTGCTCTACCACTTGAGCCACAGCGCCACTTCTGGCTTTTTTCTTTTTATTATGTGGTGATGAGGAATCGAACCCAGGGCCTTAGGCATGCAAGGCAAGCACTCTACCACTGAGCCACCTTCCCAGCCCCATGGTCCTCATTTTAAGCTGTGTATTTACTGAAAACGTTCAGTATCTTCAGGGAGAGAAATAGACATTCACCCTATTGAATCTTGAATATGTTGAACATAAAAAAGTCTATGTTAAGAAACATTATAATAAAATTGTTAAAAGTCAAAGAGAAAGCATTTTTAAAGTAACAAGAGAAAAGCAACATGCCATATACAAGGGAACTTTAAAGACTTACCATCAGATTTCTCAATAAAACCTGTGGACCAGGAGTGAGTGGATGATACAAAGTACTGGAAGAAAGAATGCCAAATAAGCCTGCCAGCCACCAGTGCTGTGCTGGGAGCTGTCTGCCAGAGATGATGATGAGGTAAAGACTTTTCCAGACAAATAGAAGCAGAGAAAGTCTACCACCTTTAGGTCTGCCTTAAAAGAGTGTTAAACAAGTCTGGGGCTTGAACTCAGGGCCTTGCACTTGCTCAGATTGTCTGCTCATGGGTATGTACTGTCTGTGCCGTGCAGTGCAGCCACATGGTACAAATCTTGACACAGAGGTATGTCAACAGATGTCAAGGTGGCTAGGTATAAGAATTGGGAGACATGAGCAGTGAATTGGTGAACAGTGTCGGAATACAGCCCAGCCAGAATGCACCAGGCTGCATTGGGCCGGGGGAGCCCTGTTTGGGGTTTGGCAGGCCTGGATTGAGGCCACGTGTGCCGCTGTGAGGTGTATAGCTGTGCCCATGTCAGGTCAGGCAGGGCCTCTGGGACCTGTTTGGCGCAGTTTGTAGCCATTGATGGCCCACGTACAGTGATGCCTTCATGGCCAGCATTGCCCAAGAGTGCTCACAGGGCCCTTCCTGCAGCCAGCTTTGAGTCCAGGGGCCTTCTGCTCTGGAATTCTGGAGGAGGCTGCCCTGTCGGTGCCCGTGGGCCAGGGTCCTTGCTGTCTGACAGCCGCTGCCCCTCTGGCTCAGGTCTGTGACGGCCCCACTGTCTGGGGCTGTTACCTGTGCCAGAAAAGAGTCATTTTGCTTAGGTGAGGAGTATCTTTAATTTGTTGGTTAGTGAGAAAAGAACCAAACAATGAGATATTGAGGTTATTAATGAATTGTTTCCAGATAAATAGTGCTTTCTCTCATCTTAGCTGATTAGATTCCATCTGTCTCTGTGCTCAGACTGAAGGATGTCTGCACGCAGGCACACGTTTGTATCTGACGTTGTTTTCAGTCTTGTGCATGTATTCTGAATAAGCCTTTTGTTCCATTGAGAAGATTAGGGGCAGTCTTTGGTTGGAAAAATTTTAATGAAGCACCTAACAGAGCTATTATTCATTTTTGGAACAAGTTGCTCTGGTTACCATAGCAATATTAAGCCCTTTATTAAATATTTTTCCTTTCAATCTTGGGTGAGTTTTTGTTAAATGCTGATGGGGGAGCTGCGGATCCATGAACCTGGCAGCTGGAAAGAATTTTCTAGCTCTGTGGAGTTAAATCATTCAAGGAATTTATGTTATAGGAACATAAAGCTTATAAATCTAGTTTATCATATCTATCATTTAATTGTTCATGCAAGCCAGCTCTTCATGTAGCGATTTACAGTAATCTCAGTGAAATAACAGTTTTGTGTCACAAAATGAATAATGCATGCGAAGACATTGTTGAGCTCCTTAAAATCATTATGCTCCCACTACCAGGATCTTTTATTTGAAAGTGATAGAATGACGACCGTGTGCTACTTGCAGGCTGGGGGCCCAAGTGGCTCCTTGTTGTTGGGTTGGTCGCCAGCTCTCCGGAGAAGTGGCGGCGATGTCTTAAGAGCACCGTGTGTCTTACTGCAGTTCCTGCCGGCGGCAGCCAGCCAGAGAGCTGGCACTGCCGAGGGCCTGTGGGAGGGCTGGGGTATTGGTTTAGGCGAAGAGAGCTGTGTTTAAAGGATGAGACAAGAAGTGGGTAACTTGTCATTAGAGTGGTGCCACAGTGAGCCTGGAAGACAGCCATGTGCCGAGTGCTCTTTTCTTCCTTTCCCGTCACTTCCCAGCTGCACGCGTGTCCCATGGTGCGGGGTTGTGTTCACACGATGAGCTCACGGGCACTGGCTGCTGCTCTTCAGCTGAGAAGGATGTGGTGATGGAGCAGGCGTTTCCCTGTTCACATGCGTGCTTGTGACTGGGCCGGTGAGGTAGCTGTTTGCCAGCATCAGACCTGTGAATGCCCTGGTCTCCTGGGCAGCAGGGTGCCAGGGGCGGGGAGGCAGCTCCTCTGCAGGAGAGGGAGGCTCTGCTTCTCAGGAAAGAGTTTTCCAGAACGGGAGTTTCATCAGTCATTGTCAGAAGCTCTGACAATGCTTAAAAAAAAAAATCTGTGTTAAGAAAAATGTTGGACACACACAGAGGTGGAGAGCACGGTGCAGTGAAGCCAGGACACCTGTCCCCGAGAGCCGACAGCCACCAGCCGCCGCCACGTCCTCTCATCTTTGTCTTTTCTTCTTTTCCTTTTCTTTTGCCGGAGTATTTCAAAGCAAATCCCAGACATCCTGTCATTTCACTTTTCTGTGCTTCACTATGCATTCCAACCCCCAGAGGCCTCCTGCTGTTTGCAGGATGGAGGGCGACGAGGGCCGCTCCGTGGCGTCTCTTGCTGGACTTGTGTGGATGCAGCAGTCTGAGCTGGACTTCAGAGACTGCCAGCCTTCTTGGCACTCAGGGTCTTACATGGTCTTTGGCTAATTGGCACTGACTGAGAACTTTGCAATTGAGAAAACTGATACTAGAGGGCCCCTTCTTCAGTTTTGGAGACCCAGCATTGGGTGGCTGGACCCAGAAGCATGTAGCATGTTCCACAGCTTCCATTGGTGCTTAGATTTCCACATGTGAGGTGTGGTGTGGGAGATGGCCATGGATGGGGGAGAGGGGAACCTAGGAGGCAGAGCGATTCGCCCTGGGATGCCCAGTATGACTGTGAGAGGCAGAGTTTGCACGTCAGGACCATTGCTCCTCCCTCAGTTGGCATGGCCCACATGCCCACCAGGCTCTGCTGGGGACGGCTGACACATCTCAGGGGTGGAGATGGTTTGGCTCGTTTCCTCTGTCATCTCCCCTTTCTTCTTGCCCCTCTCCCCTCTCCTCACCATGCACACATTCCTCTTGATCGTAGGCCAGCCTGTCAGGTTGGCTGATAGAGCCTGAGGTGTCTGAGGTCTAGGTGTTCTGGCTTTTTAGTACTTTGTTGGTCCCTCATGATGCACAAAATTACTAAAGGCTGCCAGGCCTGGTGGTTCTCTGGAGGTGACTGCCTCACTCAATCTAGAGAGGCAGAGTGAGATTTGAAATGAAAATAGTTTCAATTCCAAATAGATGTTTCTATATAAAACATCTAAAGGACACATTAAGGGCCAGTTCCAATGGCACCTAGGGAAATAGTCCGAACTCTGTAGTAGTGTAATGTAGAGAGATGAGTCTATTCAGTGAACACCAGAGGAGGGACCAGACACTGCCTGATCAGCAGATGTCCTCACAGAGGACAGTCTCATCTTGCAGTGGGGAGAGTAAGAGGCTGTTCAGGAGAGTGAGTGTAATCTGTTATTTGGAAAATGGCTTTGTGGTAAGAAGTTGGTGCTCATGAAGAGTGGTTTCGAGGGAGTTGGTGTAGTGGCTCAGGCCTGTTACCCCAGCGCTGCAGAATCGGCTACATGGGAAGCATAACCAGAATCACCACATTGCGGTGCAAGCTGGCCCAGGCAGAATGTGAGACCCTATTCAAAAGAGAATGGAAGTATACAAAGGATGGGGGTGTGGCTCAAGAGTTAGAGTACCAGCCTGGCAAGCTCAAGGACTGCTTTCACAGTATTGCAAAAACCAAAGAGTGCCTTAGAAACAGGTCATTGTATTTAGTGCTGCTGTTATTTTCCTCCAAACAGCAGGATAGAGAGGGTTTCAGAAGAGCTCTTGAGGTATACTTGTGGTGCTCAGATCCACCTCTGCCTGTAGGTGCTGCCCTTATGCTCAGGGGCCACGAGGGCTGGCGAGCATCCTGTCTGAGCAATCCTGGGTTGATTGTAGGTCCATAAACTGGCCAGAGATGAGCCGCAGTGTCTTCTAAAGCAGGTTGATGTGGACTTGTGGAGGCACTGCTTCCCAGCAGGCGTGCTGAGGGGAGACTGCAGCAGCGGGGGGCTGCTTCCCCCTACTAGCACCACAGACAGAAACCCAGATATTTATCACCTGTTCGGTGGTAACAAGAGCTTTCTGTTGGCATTGCTGAAGCTGTATGGTGATGTTTATGCTGTTACTATGTATTACTTTTTTTATTGCATACTATTTTTGCTGCAAATAGTAGTAAATATGGTTACAGTTTTGACTGCATTATGACATGTTGCTCTAAGTAGTCTTGTGTACACTGGGTTGCAGGGCTTAGCAATTTGTATTTTTCCCTTGGTATTTCTGTTGGTATATGTTAGCCTACAGTTACAGTGTCATTTCCATGTGCCTTCTCGACTCTTGTGCAGTTGCTTTGTTGGGGGAACATGTGGGGACCCTTAACTCTTCTTAGACCCACATTCTCTGTCAGAACCTTTTTGGGGAGACAGGGCTCCCAGACTGTGTTCAGGTCTTAGAATTGCCACTCAGTAGCTGTTTACGTTATCGAAGCTAGCCTGTGAGATGGGGTGGGGACTGAGGGCTGTAGTCTTTAGTATGCTGTAGGTTGATAGAGTATGCTGTAGGATTGTTTCCTGGAGATGCCGTCTGCATGCGGGTCCCTCCAGCCTGGCTCTGGCTGCTTTGTGATGCCTCTTTCCATGTGGTGGGTATCCAGATGTCAGGTTCTGCCCCAAGTACTCTGTGCCTCACCTGTTGACTCTTTGCTAATGGACTTCCTCTTTCAGATATATTCCTGTGCATCAGTCTTTCTCTGAAGTTCTGGACGGAATAACAGAAGCAATGGGACTGTTTCCTTCATCCTAGAGCCTGTGGCCTGAGATCCCATTATCTCTTGGGATGGCCACCAAATATTCTAGGTCCTCACCAAGCCTCCATGGACTAAGACCCAGTATGGTGTCTTTGTTAGAGAACAGCCAACCTGTCCTCCGCTGGGTGATAGATCCATCCCCCTTCCTACTCTTACCCCAGTCTGGAGAGTTCGAGCAGTGGGTGGTACCCAGAAATAGGGGTAGTACAACTGATTAATTCGTTGTTTCTGTTCTCTCAGATGGGGTCATCTTGGCTTAGTTCTGCAGTTTTTATTTTTTATTTTTGGGTGTGTGTGAGAGAAGGATGATGTTCCAGTTCCTTATAGAAACTTGTAAAGATGCAAAGAGAGCTCTCTTTCTCCAGACTTTAACCTCACCTGCGGCTGCAGCTTGTCCCATCTGGCTGTGAGTACTTTGTGGGTTGCTAAGCATGCCCTCTTGTCTTCACTTAGTCATGGTGACCTGGCAAGTGCATGGCTGTGTTACCTCCCTGGGGAGCCTGGGGCCGTCATGCTCCCTGGAGCAGCTGCTGCCCGAGGAGCATGTCCACGCAACTGGGCATGTGTGGGGCACACACAGTCGGTGGCAGACACGGGCCCTGGCCTCTGGTTTGTAGAGCAGCTGGGCTCGGGGTGAGCACAGGCTGTGAGGGCGTGGGGAGGCGGCGAGGAGACGCAGGGCTCTTGCCCGTGTGCCTCTCCTGTTCTCAGGGGACAGCTAGGTCAGGTGGGGTCACTGACCTGAGTACCCCTGAGATGCATGTGAAGTGTTACAGGACAGCCCTGTCATGGACTTGATGTGTCAGGGTGGACACCAGCTTGTTCACGTGTGTGTGTGTGTGTGTGTGTGTGTGTGCACGTGCGTGCAAATATAGTGTGTAGAACTTTTGAGAAAATAAAAAGCTTATCCAAAATGTTGGAAAATAACTATTATCCCATTCAAAATAATGTCCTTGTTGCACCTACAGTAGTAAGTGTAATAAAAATGGCACCATTGTTGGCAAGGGTGTGGCGAAACCAGAGCCTGCCTCTCCCCTCCCCCAACCCAGATACCACTGTGGGGGTGCAAAGTAGCGCAGCCACCGTGGGGACAGCCTGGCAGATTCTCAGACACGAAACAGCTGCCTTATGATTAAGCGTCTGCACCTCTAGGTGCATGCTCAGGAAAAGTGGGGATGTGTCCACCTGGAAGCTTGATTAAGCATCAGTACCTCTAGTACGTGCCCAAGCACATGGGCTGGCAGGCACAGGCCAGAAGAAGAGCGCTGGGAGGGCTGACTTGGTTCTTGCACCTCTCTTGACCATTGCCTGGCTCTGTCTTTGTCCCCAGAGCTTCTCCTGCACCCTGCGCCCTGCACTCTGCTCCGGAAGGGCAGGGATGATTAAAGTATCTCGGTGATCCAGGCAGGATCCGGGAGAGACCCTCGGATCCGCTTTCTGGACACGTGCTGTACCGTGAGGGGAGTGAGGGAGCACGTGGAAACGCCACTCTTCACGCTGGAGTTGCGCTCCCACACCTCGGGCTGTGCCTGTGCGGTGTTGTGTGTCTGGCTTCAGCCTCTGCTGGGCTTTTCCTTTAGGCAGGGACAGATGCCGCCTCTCAGGGCCTCGGCTGCCCTGAAGAAGGGTGTTAGACCCTGACACGGACCATACCGCCTCCCGGGACTCTAGAAATGTGCTGTTTGAAGGTCACCACACCAGTTGTCCAGTTGTGCTTACGAGCGGAACAGGAGCTCAGAAGTTAGGTAATTCCATGTTCTCCTTTGCAGATGAAGAAATTGACTCCCAAGAGGGCCATTGATCCAACTCAGTGAACTGGTGATTTCATAGCCTCAGAGACTGGGCGGTGAGCGGACGGCGTGCCAGTGTGCCCGGGCCAGCACTGGCCCGTGGTGGCTCTGGAACCATGCGCTGTTCTCTCTGCCCAGATGGAGGCATTCCCAGCTGCTCTCTTTGTGCTCTGAGACCCTCCTCCTCCATAAGCACATTGCGCAGAGCTCTCTTGCCTGGACTTCTGGACATCGTGTCCTGTGTCTGCTGTGGTGGGCCCAGTGTCTTCCCACGTCTGCACACTGTTTGCCAGAGTGTGTTGTCTCTGATTGTCCCCCAGACTCCCCCTTGATTCTGTGCCTTCTTGGTTTCTAAGTCCCTGAGTTTCATCCCTCACTTGCCTGTCTCCTTGAAGGCCCGTCTGCTTCGTTTCCTGACTTCCTTGCTGAGAATATGTCAGGTGTGGTAGAAAGTTGAGAGTCAGAGTGCTGAGTCTTCTCCCTCAGCTGTAAACGGGTGTGACTTGCTCTTTGGGGTAACCAACTATCTTGTGGAAACATGTGCCGGGCATACACACTGCTCTTGAGCACTAGTAGGCGCCCACAGGCCTCTCCTCTGCAGCCTCTCCTGCTAAGCTAGCTGCTCCTCCTCCCCTGTATCTTTTGGAGACAGACTCCGGCTAGGTAGCCCAGGCTGGTCTCAAACTCATGGTCCCCCAGCCTGTGCCTCCTGAGTGCAGGCATTACAGGAGTCAAATCTTGACTTCCTGTGTAAATTACAGGTGCCACTGGTCTCTCTCACCAGGGGGAAGCTTGGGTGTCTTGTCCATTTTGCTGGTCCTCCTGTCTGTTACTGCTAAGCCTCTCTGTGGTTCTATAACAGAGTCCTCACTCATTCTGAGCTTCATCACTACAGACCTGCAAGTAGCTTTCCAGCTGGCTTCCTTGTTTCTTTCCCCCTGTGATGTGGCCTGTCCAAGGAGGAGGCGAGTCCTACTGACACACAGCTTTCTCTCTGCTTTAGTGACCCCTGATTGCTTCCAGGCGAGGCCAGACTCTGGACTTAACGCCCTTCACAACTGGACTCCTGATTACTGGTTCAGCCTTCTGTTCCGTCCAGATGTAGGAATGTACTGATCTCGGACTGTTTATCATTGACATCTGGCAGAGACTTGTGAATTATAATTGGCAAAATATGTGCTAAAAATACAACACTCAGACACAGAGAGCAACACGGTGACTATTATAACAGTTGGGCATAACAAGTGCAAGAGTTAGTGTTTCTCTCCTGCCTGGAAAGTGTCTTTCCAGTCATTTTCTGTTGTCTCTTAGCCTCCTCGAAGCCTTTTCATCTGCGTGTCATCCAGAGCACCTCTCAGTGCCTACACAGTCTCCACAGGGGCTCGGTTGCTGGAGTGCGTGTGGTCACCTGCTCTCCTAGAGTGTTTATTTATGATGCCTCTCTGTGTGCCTTGAGCAGCACCTCACGCCTCCTGCAGGAAGCAGTGTGAACGGCGACCTCCGCGGAGCAGTGGCTAGTTGCCGTACCCACTGGAGCCTTCTCTCTCTCATGGACAGGCCTCAGGGTGCCTATTGCTGAGTAACCTTTCTGTGTTTTGTGGAACAGGCTTTCCTTGGCCCCTCGTCTGAGCTGCAGTGATGTCAGGGTGAGTGAGACAGCCCCCACCCTGCAGGGCTCCGACGGGCCTGGAGATGGGGTGGCTCACGCTTGCTGTGCCTTCTCCATAGGCTCACCAGGGTTGTTCCCCTCAGCACTGGGCGACAGGGGCGTGCGTGCGTGCAGACTGGAGTGTGTTGGAATCACAGGCTCAGTTTCTGTGGTCAGTGCCAGACTGCTGGGTGGGAACTGGGACACAGGTCTTCTGGTGGAAACCGTGGCTTGTGGGCCAGCAGTGGGGGTGGGTTGTGGCCAGTTCTCGACTGTCTAGCATCTTCCATGGCCATCTGAGCCTTCTGCTGGTGCATCCTGAGTGACACTGTGTGCAGAGGACAGTGGGATTGTGTTGCTTTGTCTTTGTAATTACATTGCACACATCTCCAGGACAAGGCCATAGTTGGCCCCAACTTCTGTTTGGTCACCTGCGTCATCAGGTATAGATGCTTGCTGGCATTTGGGGCCACAGAAGGAATACAGCGAGAAGAAATTCTCCGGGGGTGTTAGGAGACAGCTCCATACTTCCCAGCCTCTGCAGGTGGTCTTCAGGGTATGTGTGTGGGAGGAGCTGGGAGTAGAGAGTTCAGGGGGAGGAGGTCCTGACCCTGCCCAGGGGTATAAAGCCCCAGGAGCCAGGGCAGCTGCCCATAACACATCCAGCCCAGGGCTTGCTGCGGCAGCCAGTCCTCTATTGACTCTGCCTGCTAAGGAATGCAGCAGCCTGCTTCCAGGTGCGATTATCAGCAGATGGCACCCCTCAGGGGCCTGTGCTAAACCCTGTGTTCTGTCTCCACGCTTGTACACACCCCACCCCTACACACAGACACATATACACACATGATAATTTAAGGCTGAAATGGTATGAGACACAGGGTCTACCTTTAATGCTTCCTACTGGAAAGCAAAGAATGTGAATGTCGAGCTTCTAATTTGTTTGAAAGGATTTAAATTTTTAACATGAACTAGCAGTAGCCTTTCCTTTAATTAAATGCCATGCAGCATTGGCTAAGGGATCAATGTATTGAAGGGAAAGCCAGTGTAATTAGACCAGAGAAGTACCAACAGGTGATTAGGCTCTGGATGGGAGAATGCTGGTTTCATGAGGTGCAGACTAGTTGGACTTTGCTCTGCCTTGCTGCAGGCTTTGGAAGGTCCGAGCTGTCCCTTAGACATTTGGGGTTGTTCTTCGGGACTTTCCCTTAGAGTTGCATTAACTTAGGATTTTTAAGGGCGTCCTTCTGATAGAAGAGAGACAAAGTAGAAATAGAGATTTTATCCTTCTAGACCCTGGCTGGGGAGTTAGGCCAGGCCACATGGGCAAATACTACTTCAGAGGTCCAGAGTTTTAGTTGATGCACTTAAAGTGACAAGGTAGCACTCGGTGGGGTTGCTCTGAGATGGGGGGGGGCTGGGCACATCTGCACGGTCCGTGGGGTGGGGCTGGGGGGCCAGCCAAGAAGGCCATGTGGGACACCCACAGGGAGAGGGTCTCAGGAGGTGGTGGAGCAGGACAGGCTCATGGCTGGCCACTTAGATGGAGTGCACACCTGGAAGCTGTGTCCGGGGTGGTTGAGCCTTCCTGGCAAGAGGAAGTCCAAATCCAGGGTAAAATGGAATTCACTGCAGCAGCAAATGGATATGGCTGTAATTTAATCAGCTCCCTGTTATTAGACACTTAGATCCTATCTCCTTAAAATACATAAATAATGTAAGATGACCATCTTTCTGCATAAATATTTGTTTGCTTTGTGAATAATTCTCTTGGGACAGGTTCCCAGAAAACCATCACTGGCCTAGAGGGTGTGAGCCCTGTAGACAGGCATGGAATGTGAGCCAGAGGTGTCTCAGCCCCCAGGGACATGAGACGGAGACGTTTCTCCTCATGAGGTCCGGTTACGGGCTGGCCTTCAGACCTAGTTCTTGCTTGGTAGCGGGTGGAGTATCCCCTGAGCTCCTTCCTGTGGTGCCTGAGGCTCCCATGTGAGGGCATAGTGGTGCCCCGACTCGTGGTGTCCTCCCCAGAGGGTTTGGGGAACCTTCTGACAACCTGAGTCCACGCCCGTTAACACAAGAAAGAATGAGAACTGCACTGCATCCACTTACAGCACACCTTTGGGAGGTTGTGTTTCCCCTCGTCCTTTCCCCCATTCCTCTTTCCCTTCCTTGCTCCTTCCTCCTTTCTTGTGCTGGTTGAACTTAGGACCTCCACTTGCTCACCTGGCTTGCTTGATTGGTGCTCTGTCACTTGAATCATGCCTCCAGCCTGACTTTTTGCTGGTTATTTTGGAGATGGAGTCTTGTAGACTTTTGTGACATGGCTGGCTTTAAACAACGATCCTCCAGCTCTCAGCCTCTTAAGTATCTAGGATTGCAGGTGTGAGCCACCATCACCCAGCTTGGGAGGGTTTTAGTTGTGTCAGTGACTACTTGGAGTCACTGTGAGGGCTCTTATTGCTCTGTATTGGGGGGCCAACCCCCAATCCGGTCCAGGTCTCTTTTCCCTTTGCAGGTGTATGCAGCTGCATACCCAAGCCCAAGGCATATCCTCCACTGCAAGAGCCTGTTTTTCAAATCTAAGTTGCTGAGATGGTGGTTGGGACTAAGGAGCTGGAAAATTTGCTTATCTGATCTGGGGTGCAGTTCATTGGTAGAACACATTCTTTGCATGTGTGAGGCTCTGGGTTCAATTCCTAGCACCTCCCCAGTCATTATCTAAGTGTCTTTTAAAAAGATCTTTATTGAGGTATAATTTACATACCATGCACTCCACTATCCTATTATGAAGTAGACTCCTTGAGAATGATTGTTTTGAGGCTAATGATTTTAAGCATTCTTTCACATGCTTATTGGTTGTCTGTAGGTCTTCTTTGAATAAGTGACTGTCTGTGTTATTCCTCCATTTTAATTGGGTTACATATCTTTTTTATTCATTTCCAAGACTTTTTTTTTCTCCCCTTTGGGTGCTGGGGATTGAACCCAGGCCTTCTTGCAGACTAAGTATGTGCTGCATCACTGAACCCTATCCCAACCCTGACCTACGACTTGAGATCTTAGTTCTTAGTATGGTCTGTTCCTCTGCTTGGTTGCTGGGAGGTAGGGTAGCAAGGAAGCTGGCTTTGGTCCTAGCTGTGACCGTGTGTACTGCAGGTAGCTCCGGGATGGGCCTGCACCGTGTCACGTATTTGTGGTAGAGCCATCGGCAGGCATTCTGTTGGTGTTTCGCAGGCACGTTGGCCTGGGGACAAGCCACAGTCTCCCCACTGGTGTTAGCAGAGGCTTTGCTGCTGCAGAAGAGCGGTTCTGCAGGGGCAGAGGAGGGATTTGCTTCCAGGGCTTCCTGAAGGGATAGCTTTGGGCTTCACAGACGTGGCTGAAGAGAAGCAGGACAGCCAGAGACCCAGCAGGACTGTGCTGTGCACAACAGAGCATTTCTGTTTTACAAGAATTGTTTTCCTGACCAACTACTGGGGAAAGAGTCTCTGTGTACACTATTACAAAAAAACCAGACAAACGAAGAGAAGTCTATTTGGGGTGAACGTAACTACGAAAGCTAGCAAAATCAGGCAAAGTCAAAGTGAATGCTGAGTAAAGGCTCCCGGAGCACCTGCATGGTGGCTGCAAGCAAAGTGCCCGTCATGAGGCCTCTACAGGGAGCAGGGCGCCCAGCCTGCTTCCAGGGCATGTGACCCCCTCCCTCCAGTCACAGGTACAGGGAGCCGGGCGCCCAGCCTGCTTCCAGAGCACGTGACCCCCCCAGTCACGGGCACAGGGAGCCTGGTGCCCAGCCTGCTTCCAGAGCACGTGACCCCCCCCAGTCACGGGCACAGGGAGCCGGGTGCCCAGCCTGCTTCCAGAGCACGTGACCCCCCCCCCCCCAGTCACGGGCACAGGGAGCCGGGTGCCCAGCCTGCTTCCAGAGCACGTGACCCCCCCCCCCCAGTCACGGGCACAGGGAGCCGAGTGCCCAGCCTGCTTCCAGAACACGTGACCCCCCAGTCACGGGCACAGGGAGCCGGGCGCCCAGCCTGCTTCCAGAGCACGTGACCCCCCCCCTCCCCCAGTCACGGGCACAGGGAGCTGGGTGCCAGCCTGTTTCCAGAGCACGTGACACCCCCCCCCCCCAGTCACGGGCACAGGGAGCCGGGTGCCCAGCCTGTTTCCAGAGCACGTGACCCCCCAGTCACGGGCACAGGGAGCCAGGTGCCCAGCCTGCTTCCAAAGCACGTGACCCCCCAGTCATGGGCACAGGGAGCCGGGTGCCCAGCCTGCTTCCAGAGCACGTGACCCCCAGTCACGGGCACAGGGAGCCGGGCGGTCCACACTGGGGGTGGGGTGGCCCTCCCTAGGTGCAGCAGAAACTTCCTACAAAGGAGGAGCCTCTCACCTACCTCTCTGTTATCTATGTGTCCACGCAGGGCCTGGGTCCTCTGTGTACCATATCCAGGGAGTGAATGCAGCACCATCCTGTCCTCTGGGGACCCTGGAGACAGGGAGCCTCAGAGCAACAGCCAAGGCTGGGCTGAAAGTAACACCTCCTAGGGGACCAGGAAGAATGAGGGGGCTTCCTGAAGGAGCGGATGAGTCAGACGGTGTGAAAGGAGGCCATGCGACATGAGGCTGTGGCAGGAGACTGTGTGACAGGAGGCTGTGACAGGAGGCTGTGACAGGAGACAGTGTGACGGAAGACCATGTGACAGGAGACAGTGTGACGGGAGACGGTGCGACGGGAGACGGTGCGACGGGAGACGGTGCGACGGGAGACTGTGACGGGAGACGGTGCGACGGGAGGCGGTGCGACGGGAGACTGCGACGGGAGACGGTGCGACGGGAGGCGGTGCGACGGGAGACTGCGACGGGAGACGGTGCGACGGGAGGCGGTGCGACGGGAGACTGCGACGGGAGACGGTGCGACGGGAGGCGGTGCGACGGGAGACGGTGTGACGGGAGACGGTGCGACGGGAGACGGTGCGACGGGAGACGGTGCGACGGGAGACGGTGCGACGGGAGACGGTGCGACGGGAGACGGTGCGACGGGAGACGGTGCGACGGGAGACGGTGCGACGGGAGACGGTGCGACGGGAGGCGGTGCGACGGGAGATGGTGCGACGGGAGACGGTGCGACGGGAGACGGTGCGACGGGAGACGGTGCGACGGGAGACGGTGCGGCAGCGTCACAGTGGTGCGTTCTTGAACACAGTGGAGGTGTTTCCTCTTCCCGGTGTTGGTCGGGTGACCTCGGGAGGAATACTGCTTGTCTGATGGCTGCAGGGCTGAGGGACTGAGTGCTGAGCAATAGATGCCTTGGCGACTGTACTCTGCAGCTGAACTTGGGTCATATTGTACATTTTATACACACTGGGCTTAGTCCAAGTGTGTGTGTGTGTGTGTGTGTGTGTATACGTACGTGTGCACGTGCATGCCAGGTCTGAGGCTTGAACTCAGGGCCTGGGCATTGTCCCTGAGATTTTTATTAGCTCCAGGCTGGTGTTCTTCTACTCAAGTCACAGCTCCACTTCTGGCTTTTTGTTAGTTTGTTGAAGATAAGAGTCTCACGTACTTTCCTGTCCAGGCTGGCCTCAAACCGTGATCCTTAGATCTCAGCTTCTTGAGTAGCTAGGATTACAGGTGTGAGTCACCAGCACCTGGCACATAAAAGTAATAAGTTGCTGAATCCTGTCATCAATTTTCTAGGAAATGACAGCATTTCAAACAACCTCATTTGGTCCTGCTCATGTCTTTCCAGGTCCGGTTCACCCCTTTATCCCTCAGCCCCCCGCGCCCCCCCCCCCCCCCCCCCCCCCGGCTTCCCCACTTCCCTGTTGCTCTAGCCTCTACCTGAACCTTCGCCCGATTCTCCTGTGAAGACTGCTTCTCCCAGGGCCACGCACAGCCTTCTCTACAAGGTTTCCTGCCCAGGTCCAGACCCCCACAGTGTTCCTGGGGCCCCTCTACCTTCCTCCCTCCCTCCTGCCCACCCAGCTGTGGGCCTCAGTTGTTCCTGGCTGAGTGGACCGCCTGGCAGATGTGCTTCCGGTGGTCACCCAGAAGCTGCCAGAAGGGAAGAACCTTCAGATGGAAGAAGAAAGCTAGAGAAATCATGTTGAAAAACTTTATTAATTGTAGTAATTAGGGGCCATTACGCTTTGAGCCCAATAACTTCAGAAAGCTGCCGGGTCATGGAGCAACCTCCGTTCTAGCTCTGTCTGTTTCTCTACCAAGAGAAGCAGCTCCCTCAGAGCTGGGGAGTCACTCCGCCCCCGGCTGCAGCGTGGGCTCCAGGGTCCCACCGAAAGAAACGCCTTTGGGTAGATGCCTCTTCCACAGAGGAATATGGTTTCGCTCCCGCCCTCTCAGAGGAGAATGCTGACTCCGGTCCCGCAGATCGATGCCCTTTCCTGCCTGGCTCCGGCTCCCTCCAACAGTCCCCTCTCTACAGTGACGGGCCAGGAAGCAGAGAGATGGAGCAGTGAGTGGTGGGCGTCCCCTGAAAGGCAGCTTTCTACTTGGGAACTCTGAGGGTCTTTCTGGGCCCTGTGATCAGCATGTTGGGCTCTCTGTGGGGGTGCTAGCGGGACAGGGCTGGGGCGTAGGAATTGAGCCCCATTTGACTGCTGTTTGTGGGAGCTTGAGCTTCACACGGATGGAGCCCTGCTAAGCGTTCACCTCACTCTCAGTCTGGCCAGCCCCGTCCACCCTAACACAGAAGTTTCTTCCTGCTGAAGTCTGAATCAGGCCTGATGGAGGTGTAGTCTGCCACCATTTCCTGCCACCGCCCTGCCCGCACACCTGTCCTGCCTGCCTTCTCTGTGTAATCCAACCCACCTCCTTCCTGGCTTTATTTCTGGCTAGCAGGGAGCGTGTTGCCCACCACCTGCAGGATAAAGTTTCTCTGTTGCATCCCATGTGCTGCTGCTTTTGTGGCTCTTTCCCATGGCATAGTTACTATTTTTGAATCAACTTTATTTTATGGTTCTGGAGATTGAGCTCAGGACCTTAAGCTTGCCAGGCAAGTGCTCTGCCACTCCAGCTGCTGTCGAGCTGTTCTGTGTTTGTTTTGTGTCTGGGCTAGGGGATAGCTTTGGCCAGGCTGGCCTTGAACTGGTGGTACTCTTGTCTCTGACAACCCAGTAGATGGGATTACAGGTGTATGAGCTTCAGATTTCAATTTTTATCTAAATATTCCATGTACGTGACTTGACAGCTGGGTGGTAACGGAAGGGCCACGGAGGAGGAGCTGTTCCCTCACCCCTTCAGCCGTCACTCCAACCTTGTGGACCTGTGCTCATCATGCGGAGTGGTGCCGTCTCCTCAGCTTCGTGCAGGGGTAACCTTGCCGTGTTTACCAGCTTCCTACTCCAGGTTCTCTCCTTTCCCACTTCCTCAGTGTGCACGCCACGCTGTGTGGAGACCGGCACTGCGGCTGGGTCTGAGCCTGGAGCACCTGTGGTGTGTCATTAATCTGCTGGGGAGGCGGCCGGCGCGTGGTGGGGAGCAGGCGCCCCTGCCCTGGGGATGGCTCTCCCACTGGCGTCTCCACAGAGCCCTTTCTAGTTCTTTGCCATCCCAGCTGCTTCCCAGCGGCATCCCTCATGCAGACGGCGGCGGCAAGGCGCGCTCTCTGCCCGCGGTGCCGCCTCCTTCCCACTGCTGCCCCTTCCTGGACTCCTTGCCACACCTTTGCTCTTGTGATCTGCGTTCTGTCCTCATCTTCACTTGTAACACGATTCCTCCTTGACTGACCTCAGGTGCCGCCCCGAAGCAGCTCACGAGGCTGGTGCTTCCTCCTTCAGAGAAGAGGCTAGTTTTCCTTTAGTGCCCTGCTGGGCACCGTGCTCCTCCTTCTCCTGGTGTTGGTCGACACTGGCTGCAACTGTTAGGATTTCTTGCCCTACGCTAGAAGGGTGGGGTGTGGGGTTCCTTTGGAGGCTGGCTGCGTGTTTGGCCCTCCTGAGGGGTCAGTGTGCACCGAGTAGGTACAGATGCAGTGTGGGCGGCTCAGGTCTGTGTCCAGCAGAGCTGGCACACGGCTTGGGGGTGCTGTCCAGGCTCCAGTGTGTCTGTGGCTCCAGAAGTGGAGCCTGGAGTCCTCTGCCTGCAGACCTTGTCTGTGCTCAACTCTCAGGCTGGACCCACGGAAGCCCAGTCACTTGTCTCTCTGTGCATCTCTCTTCGACTTGCTGTTTCTCCCAGAGTTCACTGCTATCCAAGTTTCTAAACAGTCAGAATCAAACCAGTGAAAAAGAGATAAGAGTTAGGAAAAAAAAAAGTAACTTAAATTATGGGGTGATTTTCTGTTATTCTTGGCTTTTCAGAAAAAAATAGGGCTTATAATTATGAGTTTTCTGCACACACCGTTCTGTGACAGATTTCTGGTTCAGTCTCAGATGTGATATTTTGCATCCAATTAGAACAAACGAGTCCCACTTGCTGTATGGCTGGGGTTCACAGAGTACGTGAGTAATTGCATCTGTCAGCACAGCACTCACGTGCTTGTGCTCGTACAGTACCGTGTATCACAGTGTGTGACTTTCCCGGCTGTTGTCTCTTGGTTCCTTGAGAGAATTCTGGAACTGCAGAGAGGCAGGCGTTTGGAGGGAACTGAAGAGAGAGAGCGGCAGCGTCCGAGGCCTCTCGGGTGGCTACTGGCCAGCTTGTTTTGGCCCAGGTTGGTGGAGCCCGCACCTGTGTCTGCCTGCACTGTGCAGCCTCTGCTTCCTCTGGTCAGTGTCTGCTGTAACAGGGTCCCACCTGGGAGTTTCAGCGAGGGGAAAAACCTCTTCATGCACACAAGCAGGGCATTACGGGCTCAGTATTCTTTTCACAAGGGCACTTCAGAGTCTTATTTTTCGGAAATCAAGTTCAGAAGGAAGAAGTGTTATTTACTTCTCACTCACTTTTCTTAGTGTGATGGTGATTGTATTGTCTGACTCCAAGTGCAGGGGTGGGAAGCTGTGAGCAGGGCTGTCATGGTCTGCTTTGGTTGTGGTCGTTAGAATATCACAGACTGGATCATTTATAAAGGACAGAAAGAGCCGATCTGGAGGGTGCCAAGCTCAAGAGCCCGTGGTTGAAATCTGGAGCGGGGCTTCTTGTAGTGGTATCTTCACACAGCAGAACATCGAAGGGCAAAAGGAGATAAATACAGTGTTCTCATATGCAGAGAACAGGACACCCACTCCTGAGGTCTCTTGCAATGGCATTACTGCATTCAATCGTCGGGAGCCCTTACCACCTAAGCCACTTCCCAGAGGGCCCCCCCCCTCACTGTGTTTGGGGATTAGGGTTCAGGCACGGGAATTTTTGGAGGAGACGAAGACATATACAACCTATAAATGTAAAGACAGTTGAAATCGAAGGGTAGAAAATGATACGCCATTGCCAATACTAGTCCTAGGAAAACCAATTTGCTTATAATTACATCAGAAAATGTAGACCGCAGATGAGTTTTTCTAGAGACAAAGGGATTACATTATGATAAAAGAATCAGTTCATCAATTAGATGGATGAGTCCCAAATATGTGTATACCATTGAATTTTGTAATGCATCGAGGAAACATGAACAGAAATAGAGTAGACACATTTATAATCACAGAGGGAAGTTTAACACCCCTTTGTGAGCAATCAATGAACAGGTGAGGTATACCTGGTTGATTTGAAAGGCACTGCCAACCAGCTGGCTCCAGTTGGTGTTGGAGCCCCATGTCCACCCTGAGAGTGCACAGGCCTCCAAGGACGGATGGCATGTTGTCTGTGTAGACCTCGTGCTGAGCCATGTGACAGGAAATGAAGAGTCGAAATAAATCTAAATTCTTCTAACCAAACGCTTTAAATTAGAAGTCAGTAACAAGATAGCCAGCAATCTTCAACTATTTAGAAATTTGTATGTTTCTAAATAACCCACTGACTAGAGATAGCAAAGAAAAATAGAAAATAATTTGATTTAAATGGTGATAGCACCTATCAGAACTATGTGATGCAGCTAAAGTAGTACCTTGGAAGTTTCATACCTTCAGTTTAATTTCTTTCATTCCTTAGGAAAGTGAAAACTATAGAACTAGAGACACAGCTCAAGTAGTAGAGTTCCTCCTGAGAAACCAAGACAAAAGAAAGGAAAATAAATAAGGATGAAATTAATAAACTGTAAATGGTAAACAAGAGGAGAATTACTAAGGTCCAGCATTTCTGTTCTAACAAGACTAGAGAAAAGATATCTAGGAAGATTGAGCAACAGAAAAAAAAGAAAACACAAATTACCAGTATGGAAAATGTCAGGGCTGGGGCCTGGAGGTGATCTCAGCAGTGGAGCAATCACTCTGAGGATGTGTGAGGTGTGGCTTTCAGCCCAAGCACTAAAATGAAGAGGAAGAGAAAAAATGAAGTGGGAACTACAGGTCTCACAGATATTGAAAAGAACATTCATAGATGTGTGCCAATATTGTAGAACATACAAGAAAAAGGAGCAAGTCATTAAAAACTACAACCAAAAAAGCTCATGAGCAGAAGCAAAATTTTTTTATATCTCTATATTGATTTAGTATCACTTAAAAATACTGTATTTGTAATAGAAAAGCCTTACAGAAGGAAAACATCAGGGCCAGATGACTTTCTTTGCTGATGAACTCTATCAGACTTTTAAACAAGAAACAGTAACAGTCCTCCAGTCAGTCTTTTGGAAGGGAGGGAGAGTAAATACTTCTCCATTAGTGTACAAAGCCATGAGAAAAGGGAAGGGACCAGAATATAGACAAAAAATTCTGCAAAAATGTTGGCAAATCCACTTTGGCTTCTAACCATGAGAAGCAGCTTCCACTTGTCTGGCGTCCATTTATAAGCAGAAAGCATCTAGTAGTGCAGCAGCTTTTCGCAGATGGTGGACAGTGGGTAGTGAAGGGCTGTGTCCCGAGAGAAGGGAAGGTGTAAACAGGCGAGCCATTCAGCTTTGGGGTATGATTGGAGGTGTGGTGAGGGAGGGAAACCTAAAAGAGCCCGCTGGAGTCTTGCTGAGTAGAGCCATTGGGATGGACGTTTGGGAGAAACTGCGTGGAGGGCATTGTCCTCCCTCCCCAGGCCTTAGCTGAGTGCTGATCTGCCCAGGAGCGGGGAGAAGTCACAAGTGGAATTATTTCACAAGTGGAATAATTTCTGAGCACATGGCGCAAAGCCTCCTGGTGGCTTGATTCCATTTCCTGCTTTGCCAGAGTTCACCTGTGCTGTGTAAAGGAATACCTCAGAGGCCCGGGAACCAAGGAGAGAGCACGTGCAGGAACCCCACAGGGGTGTGAAGCCTGCACAGAAAGCCTGTCCTGCCGTGCCTAGCGCTCTTCAGGCATGGATAGGGCTGGGCCGCTGGCAGAGGGGTGCTGATAAGACACCTTCCGCTCCTACAGAGGCAACAAATGGATACCTGGCATACCTAGCATTCAACAACCAGTACGCGGTGCACAGTCAAACAGGGAAACACGACCCATCATCAGAAGAAACACTAGCCATTAGAAACAGACTCTCAGTCAACAATAAAGCCAAACAGCCTAGTGAACGATTCAACATGTGTTGAGAAAAGGCGCAGAAATGGCCAGTAGGTGCACGGAAGTCTGTTTAGTGCTTAACATCATTAGTCATCACATCATTACTTTGCCAATTAAAATCACAGTGGGATGCCAATTAGCACTTACTACCATGACCAAAGTGAAAAAGACCAACAGTACTACACTGAGACCCGGGTGGAGAGCGACTTTGGCACACTGCTGCACTGTGGTGCACAGACATGTTGAAGAACTGTCTTGTGGCAGACAGGACACAGCCCTGCGGGAGGGCAGGTGGGCCGGCCCCACAGCAGGAGGCAGAGCTGGCACTGGCATCACAGGATGTGGGCCTGGCAGGGCTTTGGCTGGAAAGCTGGCATTTGAGATAACGATGGAGAGACTGCGTAGTTCCTGTGACGCGTATGCCCCTGACATTTCCTGCTTCTCTTTCGCCAGTAGAGAGAAGCCATTGGTTTTGGAACATTCTTGCACTTGACCATCCAGCTTGCCCCAGACTTCTTCCCTCTCTCTGGGCTGGCTTCACCTTCAAGTGGCCTGAGCCCTGGGTGGTTGTAGTAGGCCTGACCCTCACGTCTGACTTGGCAACTTTCAGAGAAGCCTCTTTGGATTAGGTGGGGTAGGGTCGATGTCCCTGGGCTGGTTCCCGCCCCTGGGCTGCTGCAGGGAGGGGGGCTCCCCTGGGGGTGGTAAGTGGGCCTTGGGGAAAGTCTCCATGAGGAAGCTGTCAGCCCTGGGAGGTGGCTTTCCCCCATGGCGGTAATTCAACGCATCCTTGAAGTGATAAGATTCCCTCGTGGGCCCATTCCTTCATTCTCAGTGTGAATCCTGCTGTGTGAGTTATTCTTGCTGGGTTTGGACCTGCTAAGATATTATTTTGGATCTATTTATCTGTATTCCTGTGAGATTGGTCTGTGCTTCAGTCTTTTAAAGAATGGTAGTTAATATATCAAGAACTTCTGTGTGACATTGACCACTCACTTAACCTCTCTGAGACCATGTCCTATTGATACAGCACTGCTCACAGCCCTAATTAATGCAGACTGTTCTGAGGATCAAATAAGATAACATATGTGGAAAGCTCTTTTTAAACACAAAAGCTGAAACAAAATTAGGTCTTTATCTCCTGCTGTATGTTCAAGATTTTTGGCTTTTTGAGGGTTTCTTGTAATGAGGAGGCAGGATCACATTAACGGTGAGTTTTCTCTGTGCGTTCTCATAAATCATAATCAGAAATCCAAGTTGTGTGGCAGGAGAGGCGCCGTGAGCATGACTGGCAAACTCCGTCGCGGCTGCTCAGGTATTAGGTTTCTGCCTTCCATCCTGTCCTTAGGGAGCTGGGGGAGACTTGATAATTGCTGAGATTGCTGAAAGATGTGAATTATCGCTAGTGTGATCAACCAATTATTCTGTACTTACTTCACTTAGACTTTAGTAATTGGAAAAAGATTAGATGTCAGGGCTTTGCAGTTTGTTGATTATATTACCCAAGTCTTCCTTTTAATCATTTCTTTTATTCATAGTATTTTTCGTCAGCTCTGAGTTGTTAGGAGAAGAACCTCATAGTGGATTCCTAACTTCAGCGAAGGAAGTAATTACCTCGGGTTCAGCTGTGTTTAATACACTTGCACACTGGTATGTACTTTCAGGCCCTGTAGGCTGTGCAGGTGCGTGCTCAGGGAGAGACTAAGAAGGTCAGACAGAATCAGGGTTCTGGCTGTGGCTCGGGTTTCTTTTAGTCAATCCCCTCCTGCTTCTCTGCCTTAGGTTGGTCTAATGTGAAGCTTTGCTATTCTGGCTAGGTATAGTGTGGCTATCTCCTTTCATTAGTTCTGTGTTAAAGGTGAGCTTATTGCAAGAAACTGATGATAAGAAAATGCCATGGTCGTTTAGGTCTTCATTTTATTTTATTTTACTTATTTTCTGTAGCTGTACAAAAGGGTTTCAATTCAGCATGTCAGTCAGTACAAAGCATCTTGGTCAGTGCCATCCTTTTCCCCAATCTCAGCCTCAGCCATTCCCTCACATACGCACGTGAACGTTATGACTGCATTTGTCCATGCTTCCTCTCTCAATTCCTCTGTCCTCTAGACAAAGACCTCACTCTCTGCCCTGCAACAATACACGTTCCAGTTTCCAGGGATTCTCATTTTGTTAAACTGTAAGTTGTTTCAAGAAGTTATACCATTGTAATTCTTCCCATATCTTTAAATTTATATCATATATTTAAATAAACATAAATATATAAATACATATTTAAACATTTAATATATTTAAATATATAAATATTAAATATATAAGTACATATATAAATATATACTTATATATTTAAATATATTAAATAAATATATAATATGGTGTGATCCTCTCCTAAGAATATCCTCCTTTTGGTCTCACTGTATGAATGTTTAGAGTCCTTTTTAATTCGTCATGTGTGAGTGTAATTTTTTTTTATCTTTTACCATCCAATGTGTTTACTTGTAGATTTATAGGCACATTCTATTTATTACAAAAGAGGGAAGCCATGCAACCTGTGTGTCTTTGGGTCTGGCTTACTTTGCTTAATAGAACTTTTCCAGGTCTTCCTACTTCCTTATGAATGGTGCAAAGTCATTCTCTCTGATGGAAGCAAGACTTCCATTGTGTGCACAGCTGTGTGCACACGATGATGTAAAATTATGTTTATCGAAGTGAACGCCAAGAAAAGGGAACAAGAGATTTTTTTTTTGTTATTTTGCCTTTTGTTTTTGTTTTCTCCTTTGTCACTGTGACTGATTTCTGTACCTTTTGACTGCTATGTAAATTGATCTGTTTGCGGGAGGGTAGGGAGGGGCTCAGGAATGGTGGGACAAAAAAGGGTAAACAGATGCAGCAGCGATACTCACTAGGCACTGTCCTGACCATGAGGAGGGGAGTTGGGAGGGAAAACCTGGGAGAAAATGAGGGAAGAGGTGACACTATTCAAAAAGAAATGTCTTCCCTACCTGGCTGAGGGAACTGCACTGCAACCCCTCTATAGATCACGTTTACAACAAGAATAAGCGAATAAATCAACGTACGGTGAGAGTGAGGCGGGTGAGGAGGACGTGCCCAAGCTGGTGAGAGAGCTTCCGGGGCTGGGGTAGGAATCGAGAGGAAGACGGTGAGGGTCCCTGTCCCGGGAGGAAGGGCCTCCCCTGTTCCTGTTGGCTTCAGGCACATTGGGTGCATCTTGCAAACAAGTGCCTTTGGGTCTTACAGAGAGGTGATTCACCTTCTCTCGCTCATCGTGGACAAGCAGTGTCTGAGACGCTTACCATTTATTCTCATTGCGGGTCCATTTACAGGCTCCACTGCGCCCTGTGTTGATAGTGGGTGTGTTAAGGCCCAGGGAAGCGGGCTAACCTTTGATAAAATAAACTCTACTTTTCCTTGTCTCCCCTCTTTTGTCAACAGAGGAGTTACGGAAGCTGAGTTGGTCCGGAATCCCTAAGCCAGTTCGTCCAATTACGTGGAAACTCCTCTCGGTAAGTGTGTGCCCTGCTCAGCCCTGCGTGGTCCCGCATCCCTCCTCCTCTGAGCATAGCCGCGAGGCTGGCTGGAACCTGGCCCTCCACACAGCCCACATACTTGCCTGATTTGGTCGCACACTGACCCGAGGCTTCACTGCGTGTGGCCAAGATGGCATTGTCTGCTCTGGGCTTAATTTCAAGGTTGAGTTGGCAAGGCTGGCAGAAGGTGAGGATAAGTGGTAACTTGTGACAACTGTATTCTTTTGCTCTGATTTTTATTATTAGAAAAGAAAACTTTGTAATATGCTCAGACATGTCATTTAGGAAGCAGAGCTAGAAGATTATTCAGCCCTGAGAAGTTGAAACAGGAAGTGTGTTTTTGTAAAGGATTAGTAGTGCTGTTAGCACACAGAGAAAAGAGGAGGCTATGTTAGAAGTAGTGTGTGTGTGTGTCTGTGATGGAGGCTGGAGGTGGCACCCTCAGCCTCTCCGCTGCCTTGGTGGGTGGTGACTGCATCTGCTCTTATGTACCCACCCAGGTTCAGGTCAGAAGTGAATGTGGCCTCGATGAAAATTTCAGAATAGTTGACCGTCTCCTTTCTTTTCCTCCATTATTTTTGGAGGAAAGTCGATAGGGAACTCTTAAGTGCCCACTCTAAATTGGGTCTGACTTTCAGTGTTTAAAAGACTCTTTCTCTCTAATGAGTCTTAATAAATTTGCAGCTTAGTACCTCATAATCCTAAATGCAGATGCTGCTCTGAGTAACAAATATTTATTGATTAAATATTCTCTTGCAATTAAAGCTAGACCTGCTGTGATTGTTCATATTTTTACTTTGTGTGTTGTTTTAATCTTATGGATTGATACCCAGCTTTCCAAATATCCTTTAAGATAGGTTACAAGCCTTTTAGATTGTTGGTGGGTGGTTCTATGAAATTACCCTGAAGTTACTTAATTGCAATTTGGTATTTGTTAAGGATGTGAGTGGAAGGCTTCCTATGTGTTGTTTTCTGCTGGCTTTTGAGTTCTGCCTCTCTGTGGGTCAGAGCTGCCATGACTGGCCGTGTTGAGCTCTGTGCTGGCTGCCACATTAATGGGCACGGGGGTGAGCAGCACAGAGGAGCAGGGGGAGACGTGGGCTACCCTGCCCTGTAGGTGGAAACGAGAGGTGGGTAGCTGTGAGACTGGAGTGCAGGTAGAGCGGATCAGAGAAAATCCACTCTTCTCCAGCCCATCTGTTTACCTGTCCTGATCACAGAGACTTTGCTTAGGAGACAGTGATGAATGGACAGTCAGCTTCCCGGAGGAGGAGATTGGGCTGCAGACTGGCCACAGGAAAAACACAGCTTCGTGTGCGACAATACACTTGTGGGGTGTTGAGTATGGACCAGTGGTGTGGAGCAGCCCAGTACCAAGGGCAGCTTCATGGGGAGGGGACGACGCGGTAATCTGTGAGACCACCGAGAGGTGTATCGGCAGGCCAGGGCTTGGAGAGGTGTACCTGGAGGCCGGGGAGGGAGGACTTGGCACCAAGATGATGTGAACGGGGTAGCCTTTGGACCTCTCCTAGGTCTGGTTTCAGCAGACGATAAGTACCAGGTGTATAAGCCAAGTCAGCCCCAGGGAAGGAAGCTCCAAGAAGGGGGCCGGGCCAGGCCCTCTGGCACAGTGGCCTGCTCATGTGACATGGCAGAAGGGCTGTCGGTGTCCCCTGGGAAAGGCACTGGCGTCGCAGGAGGGCAGGGCAGAAGCAGTGGCTAGAATTGCAATAGGAATAACTCTCAAGGGTTTGGGAAGGGAGTTGATTTGGCCAAGGGCTGCGGGGTGTGGAGGGGTGGGTAGGGTCTGCGACAGCCAGAGAGGGAGCTCTGAAGGGAGGCATGTGCTGTTGGAGTTCTGCCTCTCTGGAACACGGCTGCTTGGTGGCTCCAGCTCTCTAGCGGGGAGCCCACCAGCCGAGGGCGCTTTCCGCCACGACGGTCGGGAGGTGAAAGGTGGCCGGTGTCCACAGGCCTCTTTCAGCCATGAGAGGTGGACTCCGAAGTGCGCTTGGCATCTCTGTGCCTGGTGCCTGGTGGTCGCTCATCATCACCCTGAGCAAGGTCTTCTGCGTTGGATCCTGGAGATGGTGAAGTCATGGCCAGCAGGTGCTTCCCGTGTGTGACTGCCAGGCCCTCAGCAAGTGTGGGAAACGGTGGGCGATCACCCAGTGACAGGCAAGGCGGGGGGCGGGGAGGAGGAAGTCATCCCGCCAAGCCTACTTCTCCATCACTCTCCGAATCCTGGAGATTTGGCCCGGCTTGCCCAGCAACTTGCTGGGAGCTGTGGCAGGTCCACTGCCTGGGTCACAAAGCAAGCCAGAACCTGGGCTGGACCCCGGTGTCAGGTGTGCACTGACCTGGTTATGCTGTGGACCGGTGTGTTCAGGGAGCCCCTGCCTGCGGAGAGGCAGCAGTGAGGCTGGCGAGGACGGGGCAGGCTCCCGAGCTGTGGTTTTTCATTCTGGTCGCATGTTAGTGTCACCTGAAAACTCAGGACATGCGGCTGAGGCCCCTCGTGTGCTGGGGAGACTGGCGTTCCAGGACTGTCAGACTCCCTGCAGGATGGGACCAGGCTGCTCACGAGCCGGTGGGGAGCCGTGCCAGGCTGGGGTGGGGCTGCGGCGCAGGGTGTGCTGGGTGCGCGGGTCTGACGGTTTGTCTGGATGGCTTGGTGGGTGAGATGGCAGTGGTCCATTCCAGGTACTCAGTCCTGCAGGACCAAGAAGATGTCATCCTCTGTCCTGTTTAGAAAGACAGAGAGCCAGTGCTGTACCAGATGATGAGGATAGTTCAAAGCCGGGTGCTCTTGTGACTTTTCTCCAATGTGTTTACCTTTTATCATCAACTAGCATTGTCTTGGCGTCTGTGGGAATCTGCTTCAGTGGGAAGGGTGAGTGGCATGGTTCTCATCATTCCTGAAGTAGCACAGATGCGGTCGCGGGTGTGCTGTTGAACCACATGGAAATCATAGCCAGGCACTCTAGTACTTTCTTCTTCCTTCCTTCTTCCTCTTCCTCCTCCCTTTCCTCTCCCCTCTTCTTCCTACCCCCCCCACCTCTACCTCTTCTCCCCCCTTCTTTCCTCCTCCTCCTGCTCCTTCTTCTTTTTGATCCTGGGGCTTGAACTCAAGTCCTGGTTGCTGTCCCTGAGCTTTTTTGTTCAAAGCTCTACCACTTCCCACTTTTTGGTGGTTAATTGGAGATGAGGTTCTCATATACTTTCCTAGTTGGAATTAGCCTAGCTTAGAATTAGCCTCCTGATTAGCTAGGCTTTCGGGTGTCAACCACTGGTGCCAGGCTCCAGTACCTTCATAAAGATCCGTGCTGTAGAGAATCATAGCTTGGCCTCTTCTTTTTAATAACGATTTCAGAAGCATTGGATGAAAACTAATTACACTTTAACATTTGTGCCAGTGAGTACAATGGTTAAAGATGATCAGGGAGGGTCCAGGGTCCTGTTGTCTTCTTGCTCTCTGCTGAGGCAAGTTTGCATATGAACACAGCTGGGCGGGAACAAGCCGGCTGTGTGTCACTGGGACAATTTAGATATAAGTATATGCATGCATTGTTTTACATTTATGATTAGTGTTTTTATAGCATGCTAATACAGCAATTAAGTTTTCTGTAGTTCTGTCATTTAAAATTCATTGCATACTTGAATATATCATTTGCATAATTTTTAGTCTTGCTTAATTATTGAAAGGCCTCTACTTGCGCATGTGTTTTCCTCTAGGAATGGGATGTCAGGAGTATGTGGGGGTGTTTTTATCTCGCTGGTTCCACTAATGGCTTACTTGTCTTTTAGAATCTGTGTTTCAGTGAGTTAAAATTTGGGGTACATGTTTGTAAGATGCTTACTCCTACTCACCAGGGAGACTATGGTGTCTGCCCTTCATACTCTGTCCATACCACTTCTGATGACCAGCCTGGAGGCTCCTGCTGTCCCGCACCCACGCCTGGGTCCCTGGCTGGACACACAGGCTCTTCTTTTTAGCAACTGTTTATAGCTCCATGCCAGTCACCTGTAGCATGCAGATGTTCATAGCTTTTCTGTATACCAGCAATGAACAGAATGTGAATAAATTAGGGAAGTAATTTCCTTCACAATAGCTTAAAAAATATACCTAGGAATAAACCTAACCAAGGAGGTGAAAACTATAAACCCTTGATGAAAACATCAGAAGGTAGACAGTGTTCAGGAATTGGCAGAATTAATATTGTGAAAATGGCCATATTACCAAAGATGTTCTATTAATTCAATGCAATACCCACTAAAATCCCAAGGACATTTTTCTTAGATAGAGAAGACAATCATAAAAGGCCTTGAATAGCCAAAGCAGTCCTGAGCAAAAAGAGAAATGCTGGAGGTATCACAGTTTCAGACTTCAAACTATACTACAGAGACTTAATAACAAAAACAATGTGGTACTATCACAAAAACAGACCTCAAGATAAATGGAACAGATTAGAAGACCCAGAAATGCACTCTTGACAAGGGCGTAAAAAAATGTGTTAGAATAAAGATATCTCATCAACAAATGGTGCTAGGAAAACCGGACATCTAGATGTAGAAGGCTGAAACTGGATCAACTTAAAGTAAGATCTGGAACTTCGAAATTTAGAGAATAGGGAAAACACTGGAACTTATTGGCATACATGGTAACTTCTTGAATAGAACTCTAGTGGCTCAGCAGATATGAAAAAAGTTTGACAAATGGACCTGTATCAAGTTAAAAAGCTTCTGCACAGCAAAAATAAATATAGTCACTGAGCTGAAAAGACAGCCAACAGAATGGGAAGATCTTTCCTGGCTATACATCTGACAAGGGCCTAATAACTGGAATATATAGGGAGCCTAAAAAAAAACCTCAAAGATCCAACAAACCAGTTAATAATGGAGCAGACATTTCTCAAAAGAAGAAACACAAATGGCCCAGAAGTACATGAATAAATGCTCAACAGCTTTGGCCATAAAAGAAATGCAAACCAAAATGACACTAGGACTCCATCTCACCCCAGTTGGAATGGCCATCATCAAAAATACAAACAGCAGCAAATGTTGGTGAGGATGTGGGAAAGAGGGGCCTTACTACATTGCTGATGGAACTGTATACTAGCACAACCAAGATGGGAATCAGTAGGGAAGTTCCTCAGAAAAGTAAACATGGGATACCCTATGATCCAGCAAGACCCCTCTTGGGCGTTTATTTTTAGGAAAGCAGGTCAGGATACAGCACAGGAACCTATATGCCCATGTTTATTGCACCAGTCACCACACAGCTGCAGCGTGGAGAGAGCCAGAGGCCCTGCATCTGATGACCGGGTCACAAACATACAGTGTGTACACACAGTGGAACATTATTCAACTGTAAGGAAGAACGGAATGATATCATTTTCTGGGAAATAGGTGGACCTGGAAATCAGGCTCAGAAGGATAAAGAACATGATTTCCCTCATATGTGGATGTTAGATCTAGGATATAAACATATGTAAGCACATATATGATGGTGTGTGTATGTGTGTGTGCTAGATCAGTGTAAGTAGAATATAGCGTATGCATGTATGAGAGACCATGACGAAACTTCTTCACACAATTAACATGCACTTATCCAAAGGGAATATTGGGAAGCTGAGTGACGTTTATTCTGGGGTGTAGGCATTAGTGAGTGGGGGAGGGGGACAGATTTTATACGTGTGTGAATGGAACCAAGGATACTTGATGAGCCTGGACTGGGAAAGGGGAGGGGGAAAGAGGGGAGAGCAGTAATTTTGACCAACCATTGTAGACATAAATCAACTTGATAAAATGAAACCTCCTTGTATAGCTAATTGGTCAATAAAAAATAAAAAAAAGGGAAAGGCAAGCCACAGACTGGAGATATAACAATACATACAGATATAACAATGCAGTTATAACAACACATACTCAGCAGGAAGGTAAACAATGGGATTAGAAGATAGGTGAAAATTCTAAACTAGTACTTCACTGAGAAGAGATGTGTTGTCTACATGGATGGACGGTGTCCAGCGTTGCTGGTCGTTAAGGGAGGGGATGTGGACTCATGCCCAGGAAACGGTAGTGTGGAGAAAACACAGGGATGAGTGTCAGAGGGAGACACATTCAGAGCAACCTGTCAGTTTTTCAGAAAACGAAAGCTCTGCTTACATTGTGATCCAGCAATTCTGCGCCTAGAGGAAAAACTAAGGCATGCGGTCCCCAAATCCTGTGATAGCATGATGGGCTTTGTTCATAACAGCAGCCCGGGTGCTCACTAGGGACGAGGGCCCAGCCAGCTGCACCCACCCAGAACCCTCAGAACACAGTGCACAAAAGCCTAGGTCCTGAGTGACTCCAGGCCAGAGTCTGTCCTCCCTAGTGAGGAGGCGGTGCCTCCCAGGGCAGGGATGGACCGCAGGGACTGTACCGGGGCCACAGAACTGTTCTGGATCTCTGTGGGAGCCCCAGTCATGGGGCTGCATACCTTTATCGAGATCACGTACCTGCCTTAAGATGGGCAAGTTTTATGTTGTAAATTCATGTTGGTATAAGAAAGCAGATGCTCTATGACACCAGGCAGTCTGGCCCTGGAGTCTGGGCGTCTCTATCCACCAGGCTGCCTGGCCCTTTCTGACCTCAGTCCACTTAATCTATTGCACTATAGCTGCCGAAAGCCCACTGGTCTTTGGAGAGAGTTGCAGATTTGCCTCCACTGGTCTTTGGAGAGAGTTGCAGATTTGCCTAAGTGACAGGGTTGTGCACACACGTGTGTATGTGCATGTGTGTTGTGAGTGTGATACTGCACACACTTGTAGTCATCTGGCCCTGCTTTGGAAGGGCACTGGTTCCCAGCCTGATGTTGTCTTTGACCTGTCTGGCTGGGAGTAGCAACCCACACTGCCCCCTGTGGAGGGTCCAGGCAGTGCGCACTGTATGTGAGCCAGGCTCCCCGCCCCGACTCCCTCTGAGACTGAGCCTTGAACTTCACACTTACGATGGAGTCTGGTGAGTGAGCGGTAACCATAAGTATGTGTTTGCTCTTTTTCTCACCCAGGGTTACCTTCCTGCCAATGTAGACCGAAGACCGGCCACTCTCCAGAGAAAACAAAAGGAATATTTTGCTTTCATCGAGCACTATTATGACTCCAGGAATGACGAAGCTCACCAGGACACATACAGACAGGTGGGCGTCCTCCTTTTTTCTGTTAACTTGATATTAGGCTTGGTGATAGTGCCAGGAAGCATTTCATTTAGCATGTCCCTGGCTTGCTCACAGACTTTAATTTTCTAATAAACGCATGCATTAGCAAACACATGATAGCAGATTTCCTCTAGTGGTAATATCTGGCTTGATCCACATCCTTCTGGGGAAGTGAAAAGAGCGTTTTCAGTTGGGGTTACAAAGGAGGTGCCAGAGATCTGGTTAGCAGTGCCCTGCAGTCTGTCTCCAGGGATGGTGGATGTCTTGTGTTTTGGCAAGCTACCATCTGCTCTTCAGTGGCAGAAGCAGACGTCGAGCCAGAGAGCATCATGGCAGGGTCTCTGCTGTCTGGGTGGATGGTATTGTGACCGTCCTGCAGGATTGGAGGGAACTGTGATTCTCAGGAAAGCCAGGAGAAGGAGATGGATTGACAGAAGGCTGATTAGCTCAACTCACGGGGAGACGGGCAGGCTCAGGCTATAGCCAAAGGTGTAGTCAGTTTATCATTTGCTATTTAGTTTAATTAAAAAATAAGCACGACGACATTTTCTTGCACAATCAACAGATGATGGTGCCTAATGGGTGAATAAAAAGTTGCTTCGCGGTTCACAGCACATCTAGTGCTTGCTGTTAGAACAGCTCTGAGCTGCTTCATCCCACGCTGGAGTGTGTGAACATTCACAGTGGCGGTTCTTAATTGGCCCTGATCTCCGATGTCCCTCACTTCCTGGCTCCATTGGTGTTGAGAGTGCTTTGCAGGCTCTGTTTCCAGGTGGAGGAGCTCTGTCAGTTTTCCATCCTAGATCTTGTCATTTTGGTGTAGATCTGCGGGAAAGGTTGCTTCCCTTTTACTCAAACCTTGGGTGAAGTGGTTTCGAAAGTGTCTTCCTCACACACGTGAAGCTGCTGACAGCCCAGAGCCACTGACTTGCTGCAGAAAAGGCCATGGAGGCTGGGCACAAGTCCATTTCCAGCTCTTTCTGAGGTGGCCCAGCCCCTGCCTGCACTGGGCTGGTTCTTGGGGTTGGGCTGCTGCCCTGTTTGTTACTCTGGGAAGCCGGGTGGACACAGACTGTGTTTGCATTTGGTCATGGAATTGTAGTTTGTCTGGTTTGTTTTCTACTTCACTGATTTTAGGAAATGGATACATTAGTATTGTGTGGAGCATGTTTTTGATGTACTTTTTCTTAAGAAAGAGTCTTAAAAAGGACGAACAAGCGGGTCCTTGAAGGACCTTTCAGGCTGTTTTATGAACCGTGAAGGGAAAGTTCACTACAGACAGGTGGTAGGCATCTTTTCTCAGTTACCATGATAAACAACAAAAAGGTCTTGTGTTGTTTTGAGTTCTCCAGAAATTTCCACATTAATTAAAGTTGGACTGTGATGTAAGGCGGTTGGCTCTCCTGCCTGTCCATGCTTGGATGCCAGCAGCTTGCTTCTCAGAGTCTCCAGGGTATCCAGCCTTCCCCAAGTGTTGATCTTCTTCACTCTGTTGTTACATGTGTACTCTTTGGCCAAAGATGGCTGCCAACTGAGGCCACCACTGAGGTGGTAAGAATTGTGCTTCACTGGCATGTTTCTCTGTACATATCAGTTCTGTATTCCAGTCCTGTGGCTGATGGGGGCAGTCCGGGCTTCTCTCCTCTGGGATAGCAAGGTGTGGAGTGTCATTTTGGTGCCGTCCTGTCTGTGTAATGTGTGTCGCCGTCTGCTCTTGGATAAGGCAGGCCCTGCTGGTTCTGGGCATACAGAGGCGAGTCGAACCTGGTTGGAGCCCATGGTGTGCCTGCCCCCAGGGTGTCCCTGCAGGGAGCAGGGTGCTGGAGATGGCCTTCAGGTGGCCATGGTAGCCAATCTGGTGGTCCTTGTCCCGCACCCATGTGTGGCCAGCTGCTAGTCTGCGTGTGGTACCTGATTCCCCTCACAGCACAGCTGGCCACAGCTGTCTTCCCTGTGAGCCCTAGGGGCCTGCTCATCTCAGCTGGCTCAGTCTGTGGACTCAGCCTCCTGGTCTTCACTGTTAACTGGCTGAAGGGTGCTGAGCAGGCCTTGTGTAGCTGAGGAGGCTGAGCCCAAGCCTGAGTGGTTACTCAAGGCCACAGGCTCAGTCGCAGCTGAATGAGGTGATCATCTCTGGCTTCAGGATGCTAGAATTCTCTGTGAGCAGGGGTGAGGGTGAGCTGAAGTTCAGCATCTTCCCTCAGCCTGTCTGCGCGGTTGCCCTGGCGCACCAAGAGCGACAACAGTGGTGGCTGAATGGGACATCCCTGTGGGACATGGAAGCTGGCCTGTGATGCAGCTTTGCTCTGAGGGTCTTGTCTGGTTGCTTTTTGAACCCTCGGCTGCCCCCTGTGCCATGTCAGGATCGCAGGTAAGGCACAGATATCAGATGGCAGCCAGGCAGGCATCAGCAGACTCTAGCAGAGGCCTTCAAACACTTCCTTTGGGAAGTGTCCTATCTTCTCAAGGACCTTGTGAAGTAGAGGAAAATGTGTCCTGTTTTCTAAGAAGTCTCTGCCACGGCAAAGCCCCATGCACTGTCGGTGTGCTTGAATTGCTGTTTGTGTCAGAGGCCGAAAGTCAATGTTTACTAATTGTCATGGCTTATGTTACTAAAGAGTGGAAGGCCTGCTCTGCTCCTAACCCTGCACTGCCTGGTTGGGAGGGGCCGGGGGCCTCCCTCAGGTGGGAAGGACTCTGAAGAACTCCACTCGGGGAGTTCGCGTAGCGCTTCATGTCCTCAGAGAGAGCAGGTTACCAGGCAAAGTTAGCTCGACTGTCGCCAAGTGTGCTCCTTCAGTTGTGGTGCTTCAGTGTCACGGGACTCGATCCTTTCGAGTAAACTTGTCTCTCTGCTGCCTTTCCAGATCCACATAGACATCCCTCGGATGAGTCCTGAAACACTGATACTTCAACCCAAGGTGACGGAGGTAAGAGGCCAGGCTCTCTGCCGGGAGGGCCGTGTGCTCTCTGTGCACACAGGACCGTGGGAACGCAAGGTTGGCGACCCAGTTCTGGGGAGTTTGGGCCTTGAGAGCAGAGTTGTGGATAGGAATCGTTCATTGTTCTTTTAAGTTTCCTCTTGTGTCACATTGCTGCGTGCAGTGTGTGTGCAAATATGTAGCATGTACTCATGACCCACCCTGGATTTAGGATCGAGAATCTTACCAGTGCTAACCTTGTACTTGCTGGGCAAGCATTTAACCATTTGACCTAACTCCAGTACTCCTGATTTTTACATCTGCAATCCCTCATAACTTCAATACCGAGAAAATAATGTGTGCTCTAATGCTGTATCCCTTGGCGCTGTATCATTCTTTGTGCCATCTAGTTCCTGAAGCTTGTTTTCCTGTCTATGTGATGTCCAAAGTGTCAGCTTAGATGCCTGTGTATCTAGGTACATAAACAGTCTGTCTGTCGCCTGTTTCCTGAGAATGGGCTTTTGGTCTATTCCTAATGTTTTGCTGTTAGGAACTGTGTTGCCCGGCCCATTATGCTCATTTCTGTAGTTGCCCCAGGCAAGAATTTCTCCTCAGCATTGAATTCAGATAGCTCCTGTTGTACATTGCTGAGCCAGTCCCTGTTAAATGTTCACAGGGACACTGACACACTTCCCAGAGGAGCTCTGCCACGGAGACACACCTCCTGAGTATTGTGCTTCATGGAGCCCCTTGAGCTCACCACTCTGTTAGATATTGCCAGACTTTCCAGCTTTGTTTTCTGGGGGTCTTTCATCCTGCTCCTAGTTTTCATTTCTCTGGTTGCTAATGGGGTTGAGCATCCCTTCATATATTTATGGGCATTTTCTCTGTTCCTCCTCCTGGAAAAGGCTTGTGCCTGTGTTATGCTCATTTTTCAGACTAGTTGTTAATCTTTATATAGTTCAGACTCTAGTTCTCCCTTTCTGTGGCTTGCATCTCACTTTTTTTTTTTTTTTGGGTCCGGTCGTGGGGCCTGAACTCTGGGCCTGAGCGCTGTCCCTCAGCTCTTCAGCTCAAGGCTAGCGCTCTACCACTTGAACCACAGCGCCACTTCCGGCTTTTTTCTTTTTGCTTATGTGGTGCTGAGGAATCGAACCCAGGGCCTTGAGCATGCAAGGCAAGCGCTCTACCACTGAGCCACCTTCCCAGCCCGCATCTCACTTTTTTTATGGGTTGCTGTTACTGGTGAGAAATTCCTTGTGTTGGTGAAATTGAACCCGCTGCTCCTTTATGGTTAGACTAAACCTTGTATTTTTTTCAAATGTGGGTGTGGTGGTCCACACCTGTAATAGGCTTGCAGTCCAGACTAATTTGGACAAAAAATGTGAGACCTCATCTGAAAAGTAGCTAAAGCGAAAGGGCTTTAGGGCCCATGGTTTTGTGGTAGGGTGCCTGCTTAGTAAGAGAATGGTTTATTGAGTTCAAACCCCAGAAAACAAAAGGACCCAAACAAACCCAAAACAAAACTTCCACAAAACAAGTGACTTTTTAAAGTCCATTCAGCCATCTAGGTGCTTTACTATGTTGTCACCTTTTCCCACCGCTGTGTTTGCTGGCGGTGCCTGGGCGGTCCGTCAGCCTCTGAACTGTGCGTGGACCCCGCTTGTCTCCATATTTGTGGCGTCACCTCTCCTTTGCATCATTGTCCCTTCACATGGTCTGCCCTGCATTTCCGTTCTGTCTTGTAGGACCTGGCTGTCACCTCGCTTGATAGTGTCAGAATGCCTGGGGGCGGGGGGGGGGGGATGTCCGTCATCCCCCTCTTCCTCTTCAGAGCTGACTGGGTAGAGTTGACTGTGCTCTTTGCTCTTTCAAGTATCTCAGAAGCAAACTGCCAAGTTTTGAGTTTTTGGGGCTGTCTGACTTGTGATTATAATTGCAGAGTCACTAGGTCCATTTGGAATAACTGACATCTTTGCTAACTTTTATTTTCATTTTTGTAAATATACTAGTTTCCTCTCTTTTATACCAGTTTTTAATGCATTTCAAAGAAGTTTTAAAATTTTTCTCCCCAAAGGATCTTATAGATATTTTATAGTTTTTTAAATATTTCTGTTGCTAAAGTTGGCAATATCTCTTTAAAGGGGACTTTTCTTATTGTTTGCAATAGTTTGTTTTCCATCTTGTTATACCCGAGTAAATGCACTTACAAACTTTGACATCTCTTAGCTGTGCAGTAAACCTGTCAGAAATTGTAGCATTGTTAAAGTGAAACTACTCATAGATTGTAGAACACAAAAGGAGAAAATGACTTTCCGCAGAAGTGGTCATTTTGAGATACTTCTCAGTGAGGACCTGTTTCAGTGATGTGCTTATTCTATCAGGAAACAAGAGATAATGCATTATGACCTCCTTTTTACTTAACTTTTTAGAGTGGAAAATAGATGTTTGGTTTACCTCCCTTTATCGTGTTTCCCACCGTTTGCCCCGTTCCTGGAAGAGCTGACTTGGCTCGTGCTCTGGGTATGTAGGTGCAGACTCACCACCAGCCAGGCCATTTGGGGCTTTTGGGTGGCGAGGTCCTTGTCCTGCGGGCTTGGCATGCCTCCTGGCTGTGGGGTCTCCCTGGCAAGGGGCCATCTAGCCAGGCTGCAGAGCTGAGCAGGCCTTTGTAGTCTGCCGGACAGGCAGGCCTTGGGAGGAGGGCAGACTCGGGCAGCCTGGGTCAGGGCGGTAAGCGCAACCTGAGAGTAGCCTGTGTGTGAGGGAATTAACTGAGGAGCAGGGCTTCCGAAAGGTGTTGAAGAGTGGGTCCTGTTGGCCAGTAGGCAAAATCAAACGAGGATTTCTGGCATTGTGGAGGCTCAGCCCAGAGGTGTCCACAGATGACAGCAAATCTATAACTATAGCGGCGTCACGAAACCCAAGTCTATTACTGTTTCCAGTACTAGTTCTTTGTCAGGCAATTGGTTGCTCCTCTGTGCTGGGCTTTAACCTCAGGGTCCAAGTTGGCTGCTTAGTGCTCTTGGTCACATTTGCATTCCACTAGCATGGAATTCTAATGAGGTACCACTGGAGAAGGCACACTTCCCCTTTAGAGTTAGGAGTGTCTCGCACAATACTCTGCTGGCCTACGTTAGTGCCCTCGTGCTACTCAGCTGCCTGGGAGCCAGGGAAGTGGTCTTTTGGTTTAGTCTGTCATGTGCGCCGCGCAGGTTTGGGCTTGTGACTCCTCAGGAAGGGCGTCTGCGGTGAGCAGCCCCTCCTGCAATCCTGACAGACATTTGTTTATTCACTTCACAGGCAACGGCTGCTCAGCTATGGTCATGATTTCTTCCTCCTCCATTTCCTTGTTGCCTTCTCTTTCTCCTCCTCTTCCTTATTCCTTCCTCCCCTCCTTCTCTCCTTTAGCTGCAATACAATATGCTTATTTCAAGTTTACAATTAGATATGCTCTGACTCCTGTCTATAGGAGTAACCACACACTGTGAATCACATCCACCACTCTGTCCTTGGTGATTGGCCTTCTCTGCCCCGTGGCCCCTGGGAGCCACGGGTCTGCTGTCTGTCTCTAGAGTTACGCTGCTTTCAGGAATTTCCTATATGTAAGTCACACTGTAGATGCGTGTGGCTTCTTTTACTTAGCACAATGCTGAAACTAGTGTGGTTGTGTCTATCAGTGGTTCAGTTCTTTTGCTGAGTAATTTTCCATTTGTGAGCATACCACAGTGATTCATTCACCAGCTGGTGGACGTGGGGCTCTGCTGTAAACTTCATGTTTGCATCTTGTGAGGGCATCTGCTTCCCATGCTCCCAGCACCTGGGAAATTATTAGAAGTAGAATAGCTGCATTGTTTGGTGAGAGAATATTTAGCTGTATAAGACACTGCCAAATGATTTCACGATGGATTATACTGGTTTGCATTCCAACCAGGATTGCATGAGAGTTTTAATTGTGGCATTTGGTATTACCAGCCTTTCAGATTTTAGCCGTTTTTAATGGGTGCATAGCAGGATTGTAATTTGCATTTCCCGGTTGATGCGTGAACTGAGCAGCTTTTGTGCGCTGGCTTGCTATGCAGACATCTCTTATGGTGAAGCATCTTGTCAGGTTTTGCTCATTATTTGGTTACTTTATAAACTTCAACATGCCTGTTCCCAGCCTCTACTCAGCCCTCTGGGGTGGACCTATGTCCATGTGGGAAAGTATAGCTGGCCGCAGAACTGGCAGGACTCAGACGGGTGCCTGCTAATGGGGAGGTTCCCAAGTGAGTGCGCAGTGATCCAGGGGAGGCCAGTGGTCACGGCCCAGTGCAGAGGTGGCCTGATCCCTGCCCTGTTTCTTCCCAGGCAGAGAGCTTGGAGGCTGGAGCATCCTGCCAGCTTTCTTCTCCCCAGATTGTGGGGACTGTCTTCTATTCTGCTGAGGCTTGTGAGGGCACCCCTCCAATACTTCCTTCCCCACACTGGGGCTGGAGCTCGGGGCCTCGTACTTGTTAGGTAGATGCTCTACCACTTGAGCCACACTCTCAGCCCTTCCCATCCCTGTGACCTCTGACACTTCCCTCTTCCCTTTGATCTGTTCCTGAAGTGCTCCCTTGTTGGAGACACCATCCCTGATGATGGCCCAGTGAAGTATGCAGTATATTTGGTGATTTTATTCTTAGCTCTTTCCTCCCTCCTCACAGAAATAAAATGCTTTTTCTAATTAGGCACTGAGAAGTGATGCCTCGTTGCATCTGAACAGACAAGAAGGTAATGAAACATAGGTTTTTAAACTGCATTGTTTACTCAGCTTTCCTAGAGGTTGTGCAGGGAGTTGGCCTTGACTGTCTGAGGGAATGGATGTTTTCCCTTCTATTCCTCTTTTATCCTCAGGCCCCTCCACCACTCCTCCCCTTCTCCCCATCTCTCCTTTCCCCCTTTCTCCTTCTTCCCTTCTCCTATTTTTCTTCTCCTCCTCCCCCTCTTCCTCTTCCCCTCTTCTCTCCCATTCTCCCTTCCTCTTCTTCTCTCTTCCCCTCCCCCTCTCCCTCCCCCCCCTTCCTTTTTTATTTTTCTCTTTTGCTTCTAATGTTGGGATACATTTGTGAGAGCTCAGGAAATCCTATTTGTGATGTAATCAATTCATCACTTTCCTGATGTATATGTGTGAATTTTATCTTTAGCTTCCTTTCCCTCAGAGCAGGAAGGTTATGAATGTCCAACTTAAGCATTGGAATTTAACTCCAGATCTCTACTATCAAGTTGAAGAACTAGAGCATGCTAATGTCACTATAGTTCCATCCTCTCCCAAGCCCTATTCCACAAGTTACCTTCTCTTGGATTTTGGTTATTCCCTGGCCCTTCCGTATGGCATTAGCATGAGTTCATGTGTATGTGTTTCTGTGGGATTGCTCTGTATGAAGCCCTGTTCTGGACTGTGGCATTGTGGTTGAGTATCTACACTGCTGGGGAGTTTTCTGTGTAGGCTCTTCTCTTGTTGACCCAGCCTGAATGTCTGGGCTGCTTTCGTTTCACTGCTATTAATGCATTACCTCGGGCACTCCTGTGTCCCAGGAGTGGGGTCGAGGGCTGTTTGGAATAGCACTTGTGTGTGATGCCAGGCTATGTGGTCTATATTCAGCAGTGGCCAAGCTTGGGCCATTACAATGAATATTTACCATATGTGACTTTTTTTTCATTGATCGTGGGGCCTGGGCGCTGTCCCTCAGCTCTTCAGCTCAAGGTGAGCCCTCTACCATTTGAGCCACAGCGCCACTTCCAGCTTTTTCTGCTTATGTGGTTCTGAGGAATCGAACCCAGGGCCTCGTGCATGCAAGGCAAGCACTCTACCCCTGAGCCACCTTCCCAGCCCCCCATATGTGACTTTTTGTATCATACTTTCTTGTTATTATAGAGGTGATGTACAGAGGGCTTACAATTACACGAGTCAGGTAATGAGTGCATTTCCTTTTGTTCAGTGTCTTCTGTTCCCTCCTCTCCAGGCCTTCCCTCCCATCTCCCTCATGAGTGGTATAGTTCACTTTCATCAATGTCCAGTGAGCTCCACTGCTACACTTTTTCACCCTTTTCCCCTCAAGTTCTGTACCCTCTCCATAACCCTTCCAAAGATGTGCACTTGAATACACCATATTAGGTAAAAAAGACAGCATCATAAGAAAACCTAAGAACGGAAATAAAAGAAAGAGAAAAGAAAAAGCAGCCTCCTGTTTCCATATCTTAGAATTTGTATCAGTATGTATATTATTTTATATAAATGCGAAGAAGCACTTAGACATTGTGCCTTTGTGTTTCTCTCCTAAGAGTATCTTCTGTGTGTGAGTCATAAGTGACTCTTAATGTTCATTTTCATAATCACTGATGAAGTCCCAACGGTTTTTCTTAGGTTTCTTAGCCATTTGTCTTTCTTTTCTTGTGAAATGCTTTCACCTCTGTTAGGTTGGCTTGATTTCTAGGAATTCCAAATATGTGCTGGGCACTGGTTTTATGTATTTAAATGAATGCATGCACACTGGCATGTGTATACTTTTTTGTATATATATGCAGATATATATATATATATATATATATATATATATATATATATATATATATATATATATACAGGTGTGTGTGTGTGTGTGTATTTATTTTCTTTGGGTTACTGGATGGTTTTTTTTTCACTCTCATATGAACTGAGGTTCTTAATTTAACAGCCAGTTCAGCACTCTTTTCCCTCATTGTTAGGCTGTGTGCTAAGACATCCTTTCCAACTTTGCTATTCAAAGAAGTCCTCTCTATTTCTCTGAGGAGTTTTCATTTTGCCTTTCACACTCAGGACATGATAAATGTAGAGCCGACTTTTGCACCAGTCTGGCTTCTTTTTTTTTTTTTTTATTGTAAAGCTACTATACAGAGGGTCACAGTTACATGAGTGAGGTTATGAGTACACTTCCTCTTGAACATTGTTACCCCCTCCATTGTTTTCCCCCTACCATCCCCTCCCTCCCTCCCTTCCCCGAGGTTCTTTTTTTTTTTTTTTTTTTTTTGATTGTGATTAAATGATTACATAATTTCAAAGTCACAAGTTCATTCTAACTTCCCTGGAGCAAATTGTCTACCACAGTCTGTAATATATAACAGTGTTCACATGTTATATACCATATTTGTGATCAGCAGCATGAGGATATTTAGTAGTGGTTCAACCAGATGAGCGGGAGTTCTTTGTTTCTTAAGTCCTGTTAGTTTTGTCGTATCACTAACCTTTTGGATTTAGCATCCACTTATGAGGGAGACCATGTACCGTTTGTCTCTTCGTTCTTGGCTTACCTCGCTCAACATGATTCCTTCTAGCTCCATCCATTTCCCTGCAAATGCCATTATTTTGTCATTTCTAATGGCTGCATAATATTCCATTGTGTATAGATACCACAATTTTTGGATCCATTCATCTGTGGTGGGGCACCTAGGTTGTTTCCATATCCTAGCTATTGCGAACAGTGCTGCAATAAACATGGAGGTGCACGTGTCCTTGTATATTGGTTCCTGTTGTTCAGGGTAGATGCCTAGAAGTGGTATGACTGGGTCGTAAGGGAGGTCAATCTTTAGCTTTCTAAGGACCCTCCAGACTGCTTTCCAAAGTGGTTGTATAAGTGTACATTCCCACCAGCAGTGTAATAGGGTTCCTCTTTCTCCACATCCCCTCCAGCATTTGTCGTTGGCTGATTTGTGGATGTGGGACATTCTGACTGGGGTAAGGTGGTATCTCAGGGTTGTCTTTATTTGCATTTCCTTCACCACCAGGGATGATGAACATTTCCTCATGTGTTTCTTTGCCATTTTTATTTCTTCATTTGAGAAGTCCCTCTTTAGTTCCCTTGCCCATTTAGTAATTGGTTTGTTAGGTTTGGGAGGGATTAGTTTCTTGAGTTCCCTGTATATACAGGATGTTAACCCCTTGTCTGATATATTGCTGGTAAATATTTTTTCCCAATTAGTTGGTTGTCTTTCTAGCTTAGTTGCGATAGATTTAGCTGTGCAGAAGCTTTTTATTTTAAGGTAGTCCCATTTGTCGAGTCTCTCTCCAACTTGTTGTGACCCTGGGACTCTGTTCAGGAAGTTCCTTCCTGTGCCTATTAGTTCAAGTGTCTCTCCTACTCTGTCCTGCAGTAGTTTCAGAGATTCAGGTTTAATGTTAAGGTCTTTAATCCATTTTGAGTTGATGTTGGTGCATGGTGATAGGCTGGGGTCCACTTTTAGTTTTCTGCATGTGGCTGCCCAGTTTTCCCAGCACCAGCGGTTGAAGAGGCTGTGTTTCTTCCATTGTATGTCTTTGGCTCCTTTGTCGAATATCAGCTGGCTGTAGGCCTGTGGATTTATATCTGGATCTTCTATTCTGTTCCATTGGTCTTCGGGTCTGTTTTTGTGCCAGTACCATGCTGTCTTTGTGATTATAGCTCTGTAGTAGAGTTTGAAGTTCGGCATGGATAGCCCTCCCATATTGTCTTTATCCCCTAGAATTGTTTTGGCTATTCTAGGTCTTTTGTTGTTCCATATAAATTTTTGGACTGTTTTCTGTATTTCAGTGATGTACGTCATTGGGATTTTAATAGGAATTGCATTGAATTTGTATATTAGTTTTGGAAGTATCACCATCTTTACTATATTAAGTCGGCCTATCCAGGAGCATGGGAGGTCTTTCCATTTCCTAGTGTCTTCTGCAATTTCTTTCTTTAACTTTTTATAGTTCTCATTAAATAGTTCTTTCACATCTTTGGTTAGGTTAATTCCTAAATATTTTATTTTTTGGGAGGTTATTGTGAATGGGGTTGCTCCCTTTATTTCCCTCTCTTCCTGTGCGTTATCAGTGTATAGGAAGGCAACTGATTTTTGTAGGTTTATTTTGTATCCTGCTATTTTGCCGAAGTGACTTATGATTTCTAAAAGTTTGGGGATGGAGTTTTTGGGATCGTGGAGGTATAGTATCATGTCGTCTGCAAAAAGGGATAGTTTCACTTCTTCTTTCCCTATGCGGATCCCTTTAATGTCTTTTTCTTGCCTTATTGCCCTGGCTAAGGGTTCTAGGACTATGTTGAAGAGGAGTGGAGATAGTGGACATCCTTGCCTTGTTCCTGTTTTTAGGAGGATTGGTTGTAGCTTTTCCCCATTAAGTATAATATTGGCTATTGGTCTGTCATAAATGGCTTTTATTGTTTTTAGAAATGTTCCTTCTATTCCTATTTTCTCCAGAGCTTTTAGCATGAATGAATGTTGAATTTTATCAAAGGCCTTTTCTGCATCTGTGGCGATAATCATGTGATTCTTGACCTTGGCTCTGTTGATATGCTGGATTACATTTATTGACTTACGTATGTTAAACCATCCCTGTGTCTCTGGGATGAAGCCTACCTGATCATAGTGTATTATTTTTTTTATGTGTTTCTGGATTCTGTTAGCTAGAATCTTGTTAAGGATCTTTGCATCTGTGTTCATCAAGGAGATTGGCCTGTAATTCTCCTTTTTGGTTGGGTCTTTGCCTGGTTTGGGGATGAGTGTGATATTGGCTTCGTAGAATGAGTTTGGGATAGCTCCCTCCTTCTCTGTTTCTCTGAAGAGCTTGAGGAGTATGGGTATTAGTTCTTCTTTAAAGGTCTTATAGAATTCTGCTGTGAATCCATCTGGTCCTGGGCTTTTTTTTGTTGGAAGACTTTTGATAGCTTCCTGTATCTCATTATAGGATATTGGCTTATTTAATTGGTTAACTTCTTCTTTGCTCAGTTTGGGTAACTTGTATTTCTCTAAAAATGCATCCATTTCCGCCAGATTTTCTTCCTTTAGAGAGTATAGCTTTTGAAAGTAGTCTGTTAGAATTGTTTGGATATCTTGGGTACGTGTTGTGATGTTTCCCGTGGCATCCCTAATCCTATTAATATGGGTTTCCTCTCTTCTTTTTTTAATTAATCTTGCCAACGGGCCATCAATTTTGTTTATTTTTTCAAAGAACCAGCTTTTTGTTTGGTTTATTTTGGTTATGGTTTTCTGATTTTCTAATTGGTTAATCTCTGCTCTCAATTTGGTTATCTGGCTTCGTCTAGTAGCTTTAGGTCCCATTTTTTCTTGTTTTTCTAGCTGTTTTAGTTGCAACATGAGATTATTTACTTGGTCTGTCTCCATTCTCTTGATGTGGGCACTGAGGGCAATAAATTTGCCCCTCAGGACTGCTTTTGCTGTGTCCCACAAGTTTCTTTGTGAGGTGTTTTCATTTTCATTGAGTTCTAGGAAATGCTTTATTTCTTCTCTGATCTCTTCTGTTACCCAGGCCTTGTTAAGGAGTGTGCTGTTCAATTTCCATGTATTAGAGAAATTTCTGCGGTATGCTTTGTTATTGAGAGCTAGCTTGATTCCACTGTGGTCAGATAGGATACAGGGGATTATGTCGATCCCTTTGTATTTGCTTAAGTTCCTTGAATGAACTATGATATGGTCTATTTTGGAGAAAGTTCCATGAGCTGCTGAGAAGAATGTGTACTGTGTTGTTTTAGGGTGAAATACTCGGTAGATGTCAGTTAATTCCGCTTGAAGTATGGCCTCACTTAATTCGGTAGCTTCTTTGCCAATCCTCTGGTTGGTAGACCTGTCCTTTGGTGAGAGTGGCGTGTTAAAGTCTCCTAGTATTATCGTATTGGGATCTATTTTATTCTGTAAGTTTGAGAGCATTTGTTTAACATATCTGGGTGCACCGATATTTGGGGCATATAAGTTGATGATGGTTATATCCTCCTCTTGGATTGTTCCCTTTATTAATATGTAATGTCCGTCCTTGTCTTTCTGTACTGATTTTAATGAAAAGTTTATTTTGTCAGATATCAGGATAGCTACACCTGCTTTCTTATTGGGGGAATTTGATTGGTAGATCCTTTTCCACCCCTTCACTCTGAGTTTGTTTGTATGTTTGGCTGAGAGGTGGGTCTCCTGAAGGCAACAGATGGATGGGTCTTGTTTTCTGATCCAGTCCTCAGTTCGTTTTCTTTTAATTGGCGAATTCAGCCCATTTATATTAAGAGAAAGTATAGAGAGATGCATTGTTGTCCCTGCCATTCCGTTTTCCTAAGTTTTTCTTCTTTCCTTTCCTCCTGTGCTTGCTCAGTTAGACTTTGAGTAATGCCTGTTTGGGGCAGGTCCCAGTTCCTGGTTGCTTTCTTCAGGTTGTGTCCCCCCTCTTAGAATTCTTTGTAATGCTGGCTTAATGTTTATGTATTCATTTAGTTTTTCTTTGCTATTAAAAGTTTTCAGTTCTCCATCGAATGTGAATGCTAGCTTTGCCGGGTATATCAGTCTGGGTTGGCAGTTATTGGCTCTCAGGGCTCGTATGGTGCTTTCCCAGGCTTTTCTTGCATTCATTGTTTGTGTGGAGAGATCTGCAGTGATTCTAATTTTTTTCCCGTTGTAGTATAGCTCCTTCTTCATTTTTGCTGCATGCAGGATTGTTTCCTTATTATTCAGATCCATCATTGTTACTATTATGTGCCTAGAAGTGTTTCTCCTGGGATCTTGCTTGTTGGGTGTTCGATAAGCTTTTGTGATGTAGTTAAGATGGTCGTTTTTGAGGTGGGGAAAATTTTCATTGACTATCTTGTTAAATAGGTGTTGCATTCCCTTGCTCTGGAATTCCTCACCTTCGTCCACTCCGATTATGCGAAGGTTAAATTTTTTAGCATTATCTGCTTGCTCTTGAATTTCCCTTTGGTTTAATTTGAGTGATTTTTCCATATCTGTCACTTTTTGGTCCAGTTGGTGTATTCTGTCTTCTGTATCTGACACTCTACCTTCCATTTCATTCACTCTGTTGACCGTGGCTTCTATTGTGGTTTGCATGATGGAAATGGATCCCTTTATGGATTCAATGTTGGTTCTCAGAGTACTGATCTCACCTCTCAATGAGGTGAGATCAGTATGCATTACCTCTAATTTGGCGTTTATCTCACTTCTTACTGAGGTTTGTGCAGCTTCTATTTTTGCATCCAATTTTTGTTTGATATCCTGTATATCTTTTGATAGTTCATCCTTGTGCTCTTTCAATTTCTGATCCATTTCTCGCTTTATTTCTTGAGTCATTGCCTCCAGCAACCCTTGGATGTAGTTTTTGTCTTCCATTCCTGCTTTGCTCCCACTGGGGCTCTCCCCTGCGTGGCTGCTGGCTTTTGAGGTGAGCTTGCTGTCCTGGGTAGTGGTAAACCTTGTGATTTTTCTCTGTGATTTTCGCATGGGGGTTCAGGAGACTGCTCTTCAATCTTGTTTTGGTGTGTCTGTCTTTGCTTGGTTGCTGATTCTCTATTGGTAGAGAGAGTCTGTGTCTGATCTGGATTCTGTTGGGAGCCTATTTCCAGCTGCTATTCACTTAGGATTCTCAGCTCTCTGCTGTAGCAATTCCCGCCTTTGGAAGGGTTGAGCAGCCTAGACTGCTTGTGTTTGCTCCTGCGGGTGCTCTTGGGAAGATCAGATGCTCTGGATGCACTCTCCCAAATACTGGAGTCTGCTATGGGCTCCTGATGTGTTTTTGTTTGTTTTGGGCTGGTTGTGGGCTTGAACTCTAGGTTTGGGTGCTGTCCCTCAGCTCTTCAGCTCAGGGCTGGCACCCTACCATTTAAGCCACAGCCCCACTTCTGACCCTTTTTGCTTTGTTCAGGCACCGGTCCCCTGGCCTGGTTCCGGCCCCAGCCTGGAGCGCGCTCGTTAGGCCTGTGCTAATGTGTATACCACCTTGGTTATGCAGCCTGGAGGACACAGATCAAATTTCTTCTACTGTTGGTAGTCTTGACCCAGGGGCACTGTTCCTGGCTTGAGCATTTAAGCTCCCTTCCCGGGGCGCTCTTGCTCTGGCCTGGCCAGCAGAGTGTGCTCCACCGGCTGGTGGGGCTCTCGAACAGTTCCCAGTTTTAGTGGGTCCCTGTAGGTCGTCAGTTGTTGTTGCAGTCCGTCAGTTGTTGTTGCAGTCCGAGTTCAGTTGGGGTGGTTGCGGGCTGGGTTGGGCGGCCCCCCGCCGGGTCGTTGCGATCGCGACAGGTCCCTTTGTGGCGCTGCTGGTGCCGGGCGGCTTTGGCGGGGTGGAGCCTCTCCGCTCCGGTGGAGAGTGATGGGTGGGGTGGGATCCTCCTGGAGACTCCCGGCTGGTAGGTTTCTCTGTTCCTGGCGATCCGCTGTTCTGCAATCCGGTACCTGGTGATCTGCAAGCAGCCCCCTGTGTCTCTGTGGCTCCGGCAGCCCCTGCCGGGCCGGCTGGCCGGCGGCTTGGCGCACTGCCGCGCGGCCAGTAAAGGTTGGGGGAGGGGTCTTCGCTCTTCTCTGTTCTGAAATTCTTCTTTTCCTCTCTTTCTTTTTTTGTTATTTTCCACCTCTGGTTTTTCTCTGAGTGTTCGTCTTTTTGTTGTTGTCGGTCTCTTGGGGAGATTAAAGGTTGGAACTCGAACTCTCTTTTTGGTTGGAGAGAGCTGTGGCATTTCCCTACTGCCCCGTCGCCATCTTCCCACTCTTCCCCCAGTCTGGCTTCTTTAATGGATCCCATGGGGACAGCCATTTGCAGCTCTGGCTACATCAGCCCTGCTTGCCTGTCCTCCCGGCGGGCTTCCTGTGGGCTGGAGCCTCGTCAGCCTCCCTGCCCAGCTTTGCCTTGTTTTTATTATTGTAATCTTGAATTTGGTGAGATGGGCCATCACGTCTGGCTCTTGTTTCTGGGCTAGTCCTGACCTTTGCTTTTAAGTTATCTTGTGAGGTTACATGACATCTCATAAATTAGCCTGAATCCATTGATTAATTTAGAGAGAATTAATGTTTTGTTTTTGTAACTGAACATTGGTACTGAGTACCACTGTTGGATTTGTTCACCCTTTGTCCCTCCATTTCTGTGTCTCCTCTAACCCTCCCTCCCAAAGATGGGTAAATAAACAAAAATAAAAGGAAAAAAAAGCCTCTTGCTTCCCTTTCCTGGAGGTCCTTTCGATAAATATTATTTCCTGTGATCAGAGACACAGAGACATTGTACCTTTGGGTTCCTCTCCTGAGAGTATCCTCCTTTGGTCTCATGGTGTGTGGATACCTAGAGTCTTGTTTTAATTTTGATGGCTGTGACTTCTCCTACCAGATTGAATGTGTTTGGGGGAAAGGTAGACATCCAAGTCCCTTTTGTGATCCTCAAGGGCAGTATTCCATGATGCATGACTCACTTAGGATGGTTATTGTTTGCCATGCTGACAGAGGTACTTTGCTCACAGTTGTACAGGGTTCTTGAGGTGTGTGGTAAGATGGTTTTGCTTGTTGAATCTACTAGTGTGGTAAATTTGATTAGTAGATTTCCTGGTATGGAGCCACCAGGCATTCTTACGATAAATCCGAATTGGTCATGCTGGGTGTCGTCTTCAGTGCATCACAGGATTAAGTCTGTGGCCATCTGGTGGACATGACTGCAGGAAATGGAGTCAAGTTCCCCTTCCATTTGGAAAATGGTCTTAACACTTATTGATTCTTCACGTGTGTCTTGATACGCAATCACATCAGCTGGGGCTGCTTATGTGTTCAGGATGACACTGGGATGCTTTGTTTGGAAGTGTCATTTCTTTTCAGTCCTTCTTTTGAACTTAAAACTTCTGTTTCTTCTGTGGAGCACATAAGTTAAATGCACAAAACGAGCATAGTTGAATAAGGCAGATGTGGAATAATCTGTTTGAGGCAGTTCTCCGTGCCAGTGGTGGTGTAGCCGCAGTCAACGGCTGGCTTGGCCCCCTTGGTGTGCACTCCAGTGGCGTGTGCTTGCCTGGAAATCCACATTCTGACTGGGTCGGTTTGGGTTTCACTCACTGGTGTCATCCTTCGTGCAGGGGAGTGTGCCCTGTGAGTCATGCGGCAGGTCCCATTTTGTAAATGGCTCTTCTCTTTGAACCTGCTCTGCTGTTGGCCTTCAAGGGCTATCAGCCCCAGGGGTCTTACGAATGTCACCATATTTTGTTGCTTCTCCCAGTGGTGCTGCTCATGTGTGGTAGAATTACGATGCTTGCAGACTTCTGCAGTCAGATTCTCCGTCAGTAATCACGAGCAAGCGACATTGTCAGCTCAGGATATTTCCCGTTTTAGCATGCAGGTCGCCTCCGCCCCCTCGTGCCTCTGCACGCTGTGCTGTGCGGTGCCGTGCTCTGCCGCAGAGGTGTGTGGAGGGTGTTTGATGAGATGAACAAGTGAAGACAGGAAGTCCTCTGCGCAGGCGCCTCTCCAGCCTCCCAGTGCTGCTGTGACGTTCAGGAAGGATGTTCTGAGTTTTGAGTCAGGATGTGTGTGGTGGAGCGCAGGTGTCTGCAGCTTGGTAGGCAAATGGACAGCCTCTAGCTTTCTAATTTCTTCAGCCCTGGTGCTAACAAGCAGTAGCTACCAGTTTCCTTACTGTTGTTGAGTATTCAGCATGCACTACTTTGTAGAAGAGCTTTGGGTTTTGGTGAATTCTGGCTCTTACACAGACATGAGCATGAAGAGTATGAGCAGACTTTCACCAGCTAGTGGCATCCATGGAGCCCCTTCAGCTCAGCATGAGTCTCCATGCTGGGCCCAGGCTGGGGCGTCCCGCCCTGCCGTCTTCTAGGCCCTTCCCCGGAGGCATGGTCGCATCGTTCTGAGGTCATGCGCTCTTGGCAGGTCTGCTTCCGTTATGTCTCGGCATCTTTACCTTTCCTGTGCAGGCTGCCCGGAGAGAGCCTGGGTATGAAGGTGTGGGGCTGTGGCCCCAAGATCGCCAGGAACACCTGGCAGGGATGTGGGCAACACTGTGCCCCCCACAGCCCCTGGCCGAGACCAGCGTACACACGCTGGGGAATCATACAGAGGTGTAACTGGAAGTACCCTCTTGACTGTGTTCCAGCTTGTCCACAGAAGAGGAGGCAGTGGAGGAGGAGGACTGTGGAAATGCCTGGGCTCAGGCAGTGTTATGTTGCTGGTGCCTTTTGCTTCACAGCCACCAAGCCACCTGTTTCTTGCTAGGCTGCTCAGGAGCCCCCGACCACCAGCACATAGCCCCATGTAGTTTGGAGGAGTTGGGGGCCCTGTCAGGGGTATGAGGCATGGACTGAACCTGCCCCGTCTCCCTCTAGCCTTTCTGAGCACGTAGCCTTTCCCCTCTGGCTGACCATTATGGAGAGGGGTCCTTTAAAGGGTGCTTACTGCCTTGTCTCAGATGAAGGATCCAGGAGCAGAGGCTGGACTGTGTAGCAGTACACTTGGGCAATGGCAGAAGCACAGCGGGCCAAGAAGGGCTGTGGTACCCCAAGCACCACAGGTCTCAGGGTACAGCGAGGGTCCTGGGTATCCATGTGTGTTCCAGGAAGTGCTGGGCTCCATTTGTGCCCTTTCAGGTGTCACTTTGTTACCCTTTGAAAAGGATTGTTTGGCAAACAGTCATATGCTCAGCAGTCCTTGCTCAATATAGTCCTTGAAAAATAAGTGCAGTTATTTATTTAGCACATGTTTCTCCTGCTGGGGAGAGTCCCTCTCTCCCTGGCAGGCTCCCAGTGTTTCCATGCAAAGCCACGTGGTGAGGGGCGGCCGGTGGTCCTTGGGGCACTACCCAGTGCGCTCAGCCAAGGCCTTCGTGTTCTGTGATGGGAGAGGGAGGGGAAGAATGGGCTGGGAGTGTGGCTGACTGTGGAGTGTTTGCCTAACTTGCACGAAGCCCAGTACTCCAACCCAGCACCGCAGATACAAGAGGAGAAACCAAAAACACATTTCAACTCAGTTCTCAGGTCTTCTTATGAGAGCCAAGCCCCAAGCTCCTGTGGCTTTCTGAGGGGTCCTGGGACCCAACTTGTCCCCAGTTTCAGAGGATTTCAGAAGGGAGATTTTGTTAAACCATCCCAAGTGACTTTGCGATTAGAAATAGGGTTTGCACTTTCAAAAGAGAAACAGTAAGTCATATGAAGTAGTTTCATTAAGACAGAAGTCCAAGGACTCCAGAGCCAGTAGGAAAAAACTTGGGATGCAGGGCTGCCTCAGCCCTCAGGTGCCAGCAGCGGCTCGGCCAGCACCCCGGCTGCACCCAGGTCCCCACTACCTCCATGTGATTGTTGCCTTTTTGTGCTATCTTTCCGAATGCCAGCTAATTAGGCAGTGGATTGGTTTGGCTTTGTGCTAGAAATCCTACTAACCCCCAGAGCTGCCCCGTGGGGGCAGGGGAGAGGAGGGGAGTTGTGCTCACTGGAGAGGAGGGAGCAGGAGCCTGTGGAGCTCAAGCCCAGTGTGCTGCTTGATGTAACTGCCGGGGCAGAGGTTGGTTCAGGGTCCTGGGGTACAGCCAGAGGGCAGCCTTCATCTCGGGGGCCAGGGATGGGTGCTCATTTTTTGGTGTCATCTCATTTCCTGAGGCCTAGGGTGGCTGTGGAATCAGTGAGTGATCCTCCACTCCCACAGTTGCCAGGTTCCATCTCTGCAGATAGAGTTCCTCCTCTTCTTCTTCCTCCTCCACTTCCTCTTCCACTCCTCCCTCCCTCCTTCCCTCCCTCCTCTACCTCCTCTCTCTCCCTCCCTCCTCTTCCTCCTTTCCTTTCTCTCCCTCTCTCACTCTCTTCCTCCCTCCCTCCCTCCCTCCCTCTCTTCTTGTGCTGGTCCTAGGGCTTGAACTCAGGGCCTAGGTGTTGTTCCTGGGCTTTTTTGGCACTCTACCACTTGAGCCATAGCTCCACATCTAGAATTTGGTGGCTAATTGGAGTCTCACAGACTTTCCTGTCTCAGATCTCAGCTTTCTGAGTCACCGGGATTACAGGTGTGAGCCACTGGCACTTTGCTGGTGGAACTCATCTTAACTGTCATGGTGACATAGGTAGAGCATACCTGGCCTCTTCATGTGCCCCTAGGTTGCATAGCCTTAATCTCTAAAGGCACAGCTGCCATTATAGGAAAGCAGTTATCAGTGCAGTGCCATGCAGGGAGGAGGCAGTTCTGCTCAAGGCGCTGTAGGAGCACCTGCGACCTTAGGGCCAGAGAGGGAGACAGTGTCACTCTCCATGGGACCTCTCTGCTGCCAGCCTGCCAGCCTGCCTGTCCAGAAGTCATTTGTCTCTTACATGTGAGCTACGAGTGCCTTTATTTATGTGGCACAGGGATTAAAAACGCATCATTAAAAATAGAATTCCATCTTGTCAAAAGAGATCAAGTAGAGTTAAAACTCAATAAGTTGACCTGTCTAATAGCTTTCCTTAGCTGGCGAAACAGAGTGCGGAAGCTTTCCCATGATGCTCCTCGCAGTGCAGCTGCGGAGAGGCGGACACTGCATTCCAGAGGCCGGGGAAGCAGAGGCGGGAAGGGCAGAGGCCTGGGCAATGTGGTGGTGAGGGGAGATGGTGATTGCTGGTTGTCGTGTTCATGGGGGGCTAGGCAGCCACCCACTGCTGCCCGTCCAGGCCGCTGCTCTCCTGGGGCCCTGGCATCTGTTCTCACCGTGCCGGGGGGAACCTCGTCACAGGGTGGGGCTGACTCTAGAGTGCAGGGGGTCTGCGTCACGGTGCACATCCCCGCCTACCCTGCGCAGGCAGACACTCGCCCTTTGCACACGTCTCTTCTCTGTGTGCCTCCCGGGGAGGGCAGGCCGCTCAGTCCCACTGCAGTGCTGCAGTGCTGGGCTGTGGAGTGTTTGCCAGTGAGTAGGTGTGTGTGTGTGTGTGTGTGTGTGTGTGTGTGTGTGTGTGTATGTGTGTGAACGAACATAGGAGCATTTCAGTTTCTGTGGCCAGAGGTCTAGGTGTGGCTCAGCTGAGTCCCCTGCCAGGGGTGCCTCGTGCCTAGCCCAGGTGTTAGTGGGGATCATGGCCCTGTCTGTGGTTCTGCAGGGAAAGATCCGCTGTCCCGTGGTGGTCGTCCCCGGGTGCTGGCCATGACGAGTCCTCGGGTAGGGACCTTCTCATGTGGTCAGGCACTCAAGGCCGTCCCCAGCCACGCTGCCTGCTTGCTTTTTGCCATGCTCTGGTGGTGTCCTGTTTCCCCCTCCCAGGCCCCCCGAATACTCTGTCTACTCTCATCTGTATCTCGGTGCCCACTGCCCGACTAGAAGCAACTGGATCCTCAGCTTTGAGGCTGGCATGCCTTCTTGGCCCCTCTGAGGCTGCTGTGATAGGATGCCATGGCCGTGGTGTGGTGAGGGGAAGTGAGTGAGGAGGAGGAAAGGTTACGGGAATATGCATTGGAGGAGGCTGGGGCAGCCCCTGGCCTAAATGTGTCTTCGTGGGAGATGATAACTGCCAAGGGTTGAAAGAAACTTGTTTACCTCATAAGGGGAATTCAGAGCATCCATTCTTCTATCTATATTCCATCCATCTGTCATCCATCTGTCCATCCATCTCTCTACCACCCACTTGCCTCTCTGCCTGTCCACCACTAGGAAGTATCCCTGATAGGCCAGGTGCAAGGCACAGGCCCACCCACCATGTACCCGCAGAGCCTGGAGAGGACCCTGGGCCGGCCACAGGGAGCTTGGGTGGTGGAATGGCAGCGCTAGGAGTTGATGAAGTACCGCACAGGGCCCAGAGTCACTGAAGAGATTCTTGGACTTCTACAAAGAAATCAAATGATAGTTTTTGTGTTCATGTTTTCATGCTAGGGATACTGAGTGAAAAATAACATGCATTTTTAGCATAAGAGTGAATGCATTTGAAGCTTCCTCTGTGTTTGTTTCTTGCTTCATTCCTGTTGTGTTTTCTTTCAGATTTTTGAAAGAATCTTGTTCATATGGGCCATCCGTCACCCTGCCAGTGGATACGTGCAGGGGATAAATGACCTCGTCACTCCTTTCTTTGTGGTCTTCATTTGTGAGCACATAGGTAAGGGCCGACCACAGATATTAAACATGAACTTCAACAACTTTGTCTGTTGATTTGCATAATTATACCAATATTGAAAATGGCTATTACATTTGATGGTAATGATCGAGTACTAATTTTAATCATTGATGCTAGCTTTAAAAATGCCTTTAAATACTCATGCTCAACTTCTTTCATTGTTGTGATATAGTCACAATTTTAATGTCTGCTTTTCGATAATGGGTGAAGTGAAATGAATATATTTTGGAATTTGGTTTATTTCTAATAGCCACCAGAACACTGACTTTAATGGTTGAGAGTTAAATGGAAAGGTTAGGTTACTTTTAGGTGAACACCTTGCTTACACTCTAAAAACTAAATTATGATATATTATCACTTCCTGTCTAGTAACATTTTCTTTTGTGACAGTATTAATTACATGAAAAATGACTAGATTCACAAAGATTTGGAAGGGGTTGTGCTGTTCATGGGTATTGTAAATGTCCCTTTTTTATATTAGAATAGCAAACTATAATATGGCATTCCTGGCTTAAAAATGGTTTAAGTTTTTTTTTTTTGTTGTTGTTGTTGGTCATGGGGCTTGAACTCTGGGCCTGAGAGCTGTCCCTCAGCTCTTCAGCTCAAGGCAAGCGCTCTACCACTTGAGCCACTTTCAGTTTTCTGGTAGTTAATTGGAGGTAAGAGTCTCACAGACTTTCCTGCTCAGGCTGACTTTGAACCACAATCCTCAGATCTCTTAATAGCTAGGATGACAGGCATGAGCCACTGGTGCCCCGTGGTTGTTACCCCCATGTCTGGAACTGTGATGAAAGCCTAAAGGAGGTTTTACAGTGTTTGGTACTTGGTCATTTGGCCCTGTGTGCTTGGGCAGATCACCAAGGCAGGTAGGAGTGTGACGGAGGAGCTTCTTCACCTCATGGTGGACAGGAAGTGGGCAGAAGGGAGGGGCCTGCTTCAGTCTTGCTTCCTCCAGCTAGGTCCCATTTCCTAATAGCTCCACAACCTCCCAAACTAGTGCCACCAGCGGGAGACTACGCATTCAACATATAGTCTGTTGGGGACATAACTCTGGTACTTGGTGTTGGCTGGCTTCTGGGTAGTTACGACTTTGGCCATATGAGTCTCCAGGCTGCTTTAGCTCCCTGCTATGGTAATCTGGAGAGCCTGGGTCCTTAAGGCCAAACCATCCTCCGAGGGTGAGAGCATAAACATTCACTGGGCTTTATCGCAGCCCGCCTCACTTCATTTCCGTTTGTGATTTTATAGGAGGACTTCTCATCACTAAGCAACTAATGAGAACCACCACTGCTCACCCCCTAATAGTCTCTTAAGTAGGGAGAGGCCGCTATCGAGAGCGCCCACATTCTGCCCTCACCCCTCACTTGACAGCTAATGAAAATGTTCCTAATGATCCTGGAACAGTAGGACCTCTGTCAGTAGCCCTCAGAGTTGTTAATTGAAAGAAGACGTCAACTGAGATGTGATTAGAGAATTGATATTCTATGTTAAATAGACCGTTTAATTGATGTGGTAAATAAGTTTGCCTTAACTACTTTACCACCATCTTAGGTTGTAAGACCCAGGCGGTTCTTCGTGTGTTTGCCTGAGTGTTAGCAAGACAGGACAAGCGAAATGACTGTGACGCTAATTGTCTGGTAGGAAGGACCACTGAAGAAAATGGAGTTTGTGCTCTGCAAGTAGAGTCTTCTACTGGGCTTAGAGCGATGCTTCCCGCAGTCTCTGCCACACACACATACACGTACACATGCAAGCACACACGCACACACACCACATCGGGTGTGCATGCACCATGCCGGGTACACACACTCCACATCGGGTGTGCATACACCATGCCGGGTACACACACTCCACATCGGGTGTGCATACACCATGCCGGGGTACACACACTCCACATCGGGTGTGCATGCACCATGCCGGGTACACACACTCCACATCGGGTGTGCATGCACCATGCCGGGTACACACGCTCCACATCGGGTGTGCCTATACCATGCCGGGGTACACACGCTCCACATCGGGTGTGCATGCACCATGCCGGGGTACACGCGCTCCACATCGGGTGTGCATGCACCATGCCGGGTACACGCACTCCACATCGGGTGTGCATGCACCATGCCGGGTACACGCACTCCACATCGGGTGTGCATGCACCATGCCGGGTACACACACTCCACATCAGGTGTGCATGCACCATGCCGGGTACACACACTCCACATCGGGTGTGCATACACCATGCCGGGTACACACACTCCACATCAGGTGTGCATACACCATGCCGGGGTACACACATTCCACATCGGGTGTGCATGCACCATGCCGGGTACACACACTCCACATCGGGTGTGCATGCACCATGCCGGGTACACACACTCCACATCGGGTGTGCATGCACCATGCCGGGTACACACACTCCACATCGGGTGTGCATGCACCATGCCGGGGTACACACACTCCACATCGGGTGTGCATGCACCATGCCGGGTACACGCACTCCACATCGGGTGTGCATGCACCATGCCGGGGTACACGCACTCCACATCGGGTGTGCATGCACCATGCCGGGTACACACACTCCACATCGGGTGTGCATGCACCATGCCGGGTACACACACTCCACATCGGGTGTGCATGCACCATGCCGGGTACACACGCTCCACATCGGGTGTGCATGCACCATGCCGGGTACACACACTCCACATCGGGTGTGCATGCACCATGCCGGGGTACACGCGCTCCACATCGGGTGTGCATGCACCATGCCGGGTACACACACTCCACATCGGGTGTGCATGCACCATGCCGGGTACACACGCTCCACATCACGTGTGCATGCACCATGCCGGGTACACACACTCCACATCACGTGTGCATGCACCATGCCGGGTACACACACACTCCACATCGGGTGTGCATACACCATGCCGGGTACACACACTCCACATCGGGTGTGCATGCACCATGCCGGGTACACACACTCCACATCGGGTGTGCATGCACCATGCCGGGTACACACGCTCCACATCACGTGTGCATGCACCATGCCGGGTACACACACTCCACATCGGGTGTGCATACACCATGCCGGGTACACACACTCCACATCGGGTGTGCATACACCATGCCAGGTACACACACTCCACATCGGGTGTGCATACACCATGCCGGGTACACACACTCCACATCAGGTGTGCATGCACCATGCCGGGTACACACACAAGAGCACATCACACCTTTAGTGCGTCCATCTGAGTGTTGCTTTGGAACTTCTGTGTAAGTAGATCATTTATTTCTGGCAGTTGAAGTTATGTGGGCATTTTGAAGACTTCAGTCCTGGACTGTGGGGTGGGATTGGTGGATTGGTAGTCTTTGTAGGGCTTGTTTCCCAGGTCTGAGGAATGTTCGTTCCTGTAGTCCAGGTCCACGTCTCATCATGTGAAATAGCCTTACAGTGGCCTTCATTGCTTCTGGGCTATGTTTGGTCATCCTGCAGCCCTCCATGGAGACTCTCATGGAAATGGCTCTCACGAAGAGCACTGGGCTGTGGGGATGATTTCTGGCCAACCCTGCAGACCCTCTCGGATTACCCTGGCCTGCTTCTGCGGTGGGCAAGCAGATGAACGGGGGATGTGGCCCCTGCCCCTTCGGAGCTCCTGGCAGTAGCAGGGAGGACGGATTTTAGGTGAGCAATTAAAAAGTTAATTAAAGTAATTAACGTTCCTGTAATCAGGAGGCAGCGCAGTGTGGGGTGGGAGCACATCCCAGCCTAGGGGTCAGAGGAGGCTGTGTGGACTGGGCTGCCTCTCACGAGGTGAGCCAGGCAGGGGAGGCAGTCACACAGAGCTACAGGAAAGCTAGACTGTCTGGAAGGAGGCAGTGCTGGCACTGCGTGGGGTGGAGGGGTGCAGGTGCTGGCTGGCACTGCGTGGGGTGGAGGGTTGCAGGTGCTGGCTGGGGCAGCCTTGCTGGGCGAGTCAGAGTGAGACTCTGGGACCAGGCCCTCAGGGGGTGAGTCTCAGGAGTCTCTGCTCAGCTCTTGTGCACACCAGGCACCACACTGAGCCACCAGGTAGAGGCGAGCTCCTAGAAAGGGGAGCGTTACTGAGCTCCTACATTGTAGTCTTTATGGAGGGGGCCTCCCATGCTTTTATTACCCAAGTCTTCATGCCACTCCTGCCTGGAGGGTGGATGGCCTGCTGCCCTGGCCGTCCCTGGGGTGGGGGAAGACTTTCATTTGAAGTTGAAATGTGGTAAACAATTCCATTTAACTGAAGGAAAAAGAGACCCCGTGGACATGGGATTTGGGGAAGGGTCCTCAGAGCTGCAGGCCAAGTAAGAATTGGACATCTCCCGGGAGTATGTGTTTGCTGTGTGTCCAGAGCTGTCCAAGCCCAGCTGGCTCTGTGGGTGGCGAGGAAGCCTAGCGTGGTGCGGGCGACAGTGAGGCTGCAGGTGCAGGTACTCCCAAGAGCCCTGGCAGCAGGGGTCTGGCCTGTCAGCACTGCCTCTTAGGGACATCAGCGCCGCGCTGTGTGACTCGAGTGAGGAGGGCCTGGGATAGAGGAAGGGGCAGAGGTGGATGGCCATTCTGCCCAGGACCACACTGTCATGCCTGAGTGTTGGAAGGGAGCTCTGTGCAGAGGAAAGACTGGATGCCGGAATTCTAGGTTGTAAGACCCAGCCAGGCTGAGGTGCTGCTCCAGGGTTTGTGGATACAGCGTCCTGGGAATCGCCAGGATGAGGATCTCACGGTAGGACTGTCACCGGCCCGAACAGTAGCAGCATCTGCCAGCCTCTTTCTTGTCACCTATCCCGTCTTCATCCAGTTACGGTGGTTACCACGCTAAAAGGAGCTTTACTGACATGTACACCAGGATTTTCAGGCACCTGCAGTGCTAAGTTTTGGAATAGTCACCATTTCATCTAGAATGTTCTCGCCATCCTCTGTGCCCATTAAAGGTCACCCCCTCTTTGTTCCTTCCTTGTGCTTGTCGGCGGCCCCGGCAGCTCCTGCTCTGCTCTGATGCTCTGCATCAGTGGAATCATGGAACACGGGCCTTTGGTGCCAGGCTCTCCCACCTTGCATCCTGGCTTCCAGGTTCACCCCTGGTGTGATGTAGGCCAGTGCTTCTTTCCTTCCTAAGGCCAAATAACATTCCATTATATGGCTGTAGCACATTTTATGTATCTAGCCATCAGTGACAGACATTGAAGTTGTTCCCAGTTTTTGGCCAGTAGGAATACTGTTCTCATGAATATTCCAGCATCAGCTTCTATGGGGTGCGTGTCTTCGTTTCTCTTGGTCTTGTGGCTGGCAGGGGCACTGTGGGAATTCTATGGGTAACAGTGTGAGAAACTGAGCCTTGGTATTAGATGTGGTAGCGGTGTGTGCCAAGCAGTGGATCTGGGCTCTTGCTCTCCTGCTCTGCACTGGCCAGGCCTCCAAGCAGGCCTGGGCTGCTCCTGTGGGCTGTGGGTTGGAAGCAGAATGCCGTCAGTTTCTTCCCGTCTTCATGTGGCCCCAGTGCCTAGGCTCAGACCGGGAGCAAGGAGGGCTCAGATGGAGCTAAGCTGCGGTTCTGTCTTGTCCTGGGCGTTGGAGCACACGCACGTGCTGTCTTGGAGTCTCTGGTTCTCAGGCTGCGCGTCCCCATTAGCAGGCTCGTGCAGGGCACCAGTGGCGGCCCGCAGTCCCTTGTGGATGGCAGCTATTTTGTCCTGTCTTTTTCTGCTGTTGCAGTTGAGAGCATATTACATCTAACATGTGGTTTAATGCTTTTTTTCTTCCTTTGCATCTACCAGTATAAAGCAAGCTTTCCACTATGTTATTAAGAAATCTTGGTAAAGTTCATCTGTACCCCCTGCATATGATGTTCAATTGAGGTAATATAGCATAATTCATGACAATGTCCCATTATTGTTGGATTTTTTTTTCAGTTTTTTTTTCTCCCTGTAGGCATGGTATAATTCTTATGTAAAACCTGTACTTTCTAAACAGTGACAATCATTTTCCTTTTAAGAATGTTGAATTTGGTTTAAAATTAAGCAACATTATTCCATCACCTGTAGTCCACAATTTAAGCAAAATATGGTGTTTTAGTTCAAATAAATATTTTTAGCTTAGTGAAAAATAAAGAAGTATGTTTTTGTTCTTTTTTGATTCTGTGCTGTTTCAATTTAGAAGTGACTGTGCCGGGCACGTTGGGCTGCTACCTTGGGGTGATTGAATGCTATTGGGTGACATGGGAGGAATGATGAAGCTCAGATTCTGCAAGACAAAGAGTATTTCATGATTGGTTCTTACTGTCAGAATGTTTAATCTCAGATTGATTTGATTTTGTCTGTCATTTTCTTTTAAATTATGTTTGAAAGAAAAATATGGAAAGGGATTAGAATAAACAATGGATTTACTTAAGAACATTAAGACTATTTATTTTTATATACTTGTCTGTAAGTTGGAATCTCAAAAGTCTAGATAGTTTTAAATGTGTTTGTTTTGCCCAGAGAAGACATGTCAGCATGTGGCTCACGGGGCTGGAGCACTGCTGTGCCTGCAATTAGTGCAGGCCTAGCATGGAGGTGAACTCCCACCGCCCTCCTCAGGACGTGCAAGGGACACACTGCAGGGAAGGAATCATCGGTAGTCAAAGTGAACCAGCCCTGCCATCTTCCCCTCCCTCTTCCCCTCTCCTTTCCCTTCCCCCTCTTCTCCCCCCTCTCCTTTCCCCTTTCTACATTCCCTGGTTGTTATCAGCCAGTGAATGTGGTTTTGAGGGAGGACTGGCGAGGGAGGGTACGTTAAACGTTAGTTTATGAGTGGCTTGCTTTTCCTTTCCATGCTTGCATTTCACTTTTACTTTGTTGCGTATTGGTTTACACATGTGTTGTGTTAACCCAGGTTGGAGCAAAGTACATCTTCTGGTCTTTCTTGGGTGTTCCTCTCAGCGGAGGCACATCAGGGGTCCACAGGTAACTTCAGAAACCTTGGAGCTTGGGTTAAAGCAAGCTGCTTTGGTGGGCGGGGCCGGCAGAACTGGGCGGTCAGGACCTGCAACACAGCTGGTGAACGACTAGAGTGGGACTGGCCCGTGTGTGGCCCCGCAGTGCCCGTGTGTGGCCCACAGTGCCCGTGTGTGGCCCCGCAGTGCCCGTGTGTGACCCCGCAGTGCCCGTGTGTGGCCCTGCAGTTCCCGTGTGTGGCCCCGCAGTGCCCGTGTGTGACCCCGCAGTGTCCGTGTGTGACCCCGCAGTGCCCGTGGGCCCTGCAGTGCCCATGTGTGACCCCGCAGTGCCCGTGTGTGGCCCCGCAGTGCCCGTGTGACCCCGCAGTGCCCGTGTGTGACCCCGCAGTGCCCGTGTGTGACCCCGCAGTGCCCGTGTGTGGCCCTGCAGAGCCTGTGTGTGGCCCCGCAGTGCCCGTGTGTGACCCCGCAGTGCCCGTGTGTGACCCCGCAGTGCCCGTGTGTGGCCCCGCAGTGTCCGTGTGTGGCCCTGCAGTGCCTTTGTGTGACCCCGCAGTGCCCATGTGTTACCCCGCAGTGCCCATGGGCCCTGCAGTGCCTGTGTGTGGCCCCGCAGTGCCCGTGTGTGACCCCGCAGTGCCCGTGTGTGGCCCCGCAGTGCCCGTGTGTGACCCCCGAGTGTCCATGTGTGGCCCCGCAGTGCCCGTGTGTGACCCCGCAGTGCCCGTGTGTGACCCCGCAGTGCCCGTGTGTGACCCCGCAGTGCCCGTGTGTGACCCCCGAGTGTCCGTGTGTGGCCCCGCAGTGTCCGTGTGTGGCCCCGCAGTGCCCATGGACCCCGCAGTGCCCGTGTGTGACCCTGCAGTGCCCGTGTGTGGCCCTGCAGTGCCCGTGTGTGACCCCGTAGTGCCCGTGTGTGACCCCGCAGTGCCCGTGTATGGCCCTGCAGTGCCCGTGTGTGGCCCTGCAGTGCCCGTGTGTGACCCCGCAGTGCCCGTGTGTGGCCCCGCAGTGCCTGTGTGTGACCCCGCAGTGTCCATGGGTGGCCCCGCAGTGTCCGTGTGTGGCCCCGCAGTGCCCATGGACCCCGCAGTGCCCGTGTGTGACCCCGCAGTGCCCGTGTGTGGCCCTGCAGTGCCCGTGTGTGACCCCGCAGTGCCCGTGTGTGACCCCGCAGTGCCCGTGTGTGGCCCTGCAGTGCCCGTGTGTGGCCCTGCAGTGCCCGTGTGTGACCCCGCAGTGCCCGTGTGTGGCCCCGCAGTGCCTGTGTGTGACCCCGCAGTGTCCATGGGTGGCCCCGCAGTGTCCGTGTGTGGCCCCGCAGTGCCCATGGACCCCGCAGTGCCCGTGTGTGGCCCCGCAGTGCCCGTGTGTGACCCGCAGTGCCCGTGTGTGACACCGCAGTGCCCGTGTGTGGCCCCGCAGTGCCCGTGTGTGACCCCGCAGTGCCCGTGTGTGGCCCCGCAGTGCCCGTGTGTGGCCCCGCAGTGCCCGTGTGTGACCCGCAGTGCCCGTGTGTGGCCCCGCAGTGCCCGTGTGTGACCCGCAGTGCCCGTGTGTGGCCCCGCAGTGCCCATGTGTGGCCCCGCAGTGCCCGTGTGTGGCCCCGCAGTGCCCGTGTGTGACCCTAGCCTGGATGCATTTGCATTTGCTGGTTATAAGGCACTTGCTAGTGACAAATTCAGACAAGGCTCTGCGGGTTTCCTGTGGCCCTTTGTCTGTGTACAATTTTACATGATAGCTACAATGCTGTGTGCACATTTCAGTATTGTTTTCTGTTAAATTGCTAAACATTTTCCAAACTCATTCAGCATTTTCATAACTTCCATTTTAAATAGTGTTGATACAGTACTTCTAGTAATGGGCAGAAAAACTAGGCAGAGGATCAACCAGAAGTGAAAGATTGAGCACTTCTGAAAACCAACCAGTTCTCACAGACCTGTGAGTCACACCTGATCCAGCACCACAGGAGACCTCTCCCCGGCAGGCCCATGGGGCCACCTCTGAGACAGAAGTATGCTGTGCTGGGCAAAGAGCCCACAGGAAACATGCAGAGCCGCTCTTCTGTGCTGTGGCATTAAGTGAATCAGCGCTGTTTGAAGAAATATGTGGAAATTTTAGAACGTATCCCAAATAATCAAAAGATCAAAGCAGAAATCACAGGAACACACTAGGAGATAAAGTGAACACTGAGCACACTCAAACTTGTGGGCATGGGAGAGCATGTTCCTGCTGAACGACAGAGTTACGTAGGCATGCTGACTGTTAAGAAGATCTTAAATGGTAAGAGAACAAATTGAAGCCAGAATAAATGTAAGAAAACACTGAAGACTAGGTCAGAAAGCAAGAAAATGATACATCTTTAGTTAGCTTCACCAAAAGTGGGGGAAGTAGGCAAAGTACAAAAATGCTGGGTAATTTGGAAACATGTAGCATCATGGGAATTCTGTGAATAACTACAAATTAGGTAATGTATTTGAAATGTAGGAATTCCTAGAAAGACACAAATTCTTAGGCCTGGATATGCGGGTTAATATGTGATTAACATTCAGATCAGTAGCTCTTGAGGAGCAAATTATACCCCATGCGGTGGGTAATCCTCATGTAATCAGTTGAAGGTCATGACCAGAAACACTGGTTTCCTAAAAAATCTGCAATTCTTAAGATTCTTAAGATAGAAATTCTGCTTGAGTTTCTGGTCTGTTGGCCTGTCCTACAGGTTTCAGATTTGCTGGTTCTATTAATTATATGACCTAGTTGTTTAAAATAAGATTCTCTTCACTTTCCCCGATCTCCATTTCTTGTCCCTCTCCCTTTTTCTCTCCCTCTCCCTCACTTCCCATTCTTTCCCCCTCCCCTCCCATATATCTTATATGTATATGAGGAATTCTAAAAAATTCCCACAAAGGAAAGCCTAGACCATATATTTTCATTGCTGAATTTTGTCAAATATCTAGCAAAGAATGAACATTATTCTTTCACAAAGTCTTCCAAAGATAAAAGGGGAAAGAACCATTTTTTTTTTTGAAGTGCTGGGTATTGAGCCCATGAGCTCACGTTGGCTAGGCAATCACTACCATTGGAGCCACACTGCAGTCCAGAAAGAGCACCCCTAAAATTCATTTTACGAGGCCAAAACTCCCTTAATAACATGCAGCAACAAAATGTTTCTGTGAAAAGGCTATGACTAAAATCATAAGTAATGGGAAATACTGGATGATTCCTTACTAAGATCAGGAACAAAAATAATAATGTTTTTTCTCTCCACTCCTGGTCCCAACTGTACTGGTTCCATTTATTGCAATTTAAGCCTAAAAATGAAAAACACAACCAGAATGAAAATGAAATAAAGGTATCACTGTTCATAGATGAAGTGATCTTGTGTTAGTAAATCCTAAGGAATCTACCAAAAAACTTGAAAAGTTCAGTGAAATTTTAAGATGGAAGATTAAGGTAATCAATCAGTTATATTTGTATATACTGTAGGGAACAATTTGAAAATCATGGATATAATTTAATTTAGCACCAAAAATTTCTCTGCCTGTGAAACTGCACATGGATCCCCTGCCTTTGTTTTCCATGCAGGACTGCAGTCACCTGCAGTCACTCATCCAGGTGACTGACATACCTGGGGCAGTTACCTCCCCTTTCTCTGAGGTCACATCCTGAGCTACCCCTGTCATGCCTTCTTCAGACCGCAGGAGGTTCCCAGACTCTGAGGTCACACCAGCACCCTCCATGGCCAACTTCCTCCCCATCCTCTCCCCACATGAACTCCAATCCTGCCAGAAGTCCTCTCTTTTCTCCATGACTGTACCACTTGTGGGCTGGCAGTTCAGGTACCTCTAGTAAACTCTTTTCTGCCTGAATGACCATGTGGCAGTTCTTTTTGGCAAACCTTACGATACTTAGGTATAAATTTAGCCAAAAAAAATCCAAAACATGTTGATGACAACTACACATCATTATTGAAAGGAATTAAAGCCATCAGAATGATTGCCAGTGATTATAAAAATAGTTTCTGGCTAGACTATAGGCTTGGCTCAAGTGGTGAGCAAGAAAGCTGAATGAGAACACAAGACCCCGAGTTCAAGTCACAAGGCCTTCCAAAAGAAGAATTCTGATTCATGCTGACTTTTGCTTATAAGACTTGTATTTCAAGTAGTATTTGGAAAAAAGTAGCCTTTTCAAAATAACAAAAAGAAAGTAGGTTGAAACTAGTTAAAAAACTCTAAAGAATAAATCAGAACACCAGTGCTTTTCAGACTAGTCCACAAAATTGAAGAGGAAGGTACACTTCCAAACTCATTCTAAGGCCTTTATATTATGCCAGTACCAAAATTGGACAAGGACAAGCCAACAAGAACATTATAAGGTCAATATCTTTGTTAAACATAGAAACACTCAATAAAATACTTGCAAACTGAATCCAACAATATATTAAAAAGATCTTGCATTATGGTTAAGTTGGATTCATTTCACAAATACAAGAATGGGTCAATATATGTAAGCTGATAAACATTACAGCATATAAATAGAATCAAGGAGAAAAATCATCCCAGTAGAGACAGAAAAAGCCATCATTCCTTTGTGATAAAAGCCCTAAAGAAACCAGATGTAAAGGGATCATGCCTTAATATAACAAAGGATATATACAAGATACCTATAGCCACCCTTATACTGAGGGGAAAACTGAAAGCATTTCCTCATAAAATCAGGAATGAGACAAGGTTGTCTGCTGTCATCACTCTTCTTCAATACAGTACTTGAACTATTAGCCAGATAATAAGGCAAGATAAAAGAATAAAAGGAATATAAATATGAACTAAGTCCAATTGTCTTTGTTTGCAGATATACCATTTTATACTTAAAAGACTCAAAATACTCTACCAGAGACCCTGACTTGATAAACAATATCAGCAAAGTAGCAAGATACAAAATCATACAGAAAATCAGTAGCTTTTCTCTCTATACATAGTAAGCTCACTGAAAAAGAAATCACCAAAACAGTCCCATTTACTGTAACCTTAAGAAACAACTTAGGCATAAACTTAACCAAACATGTTAAAGGCTTGTATGAAGAAAGAAACGGAAGACACTAGAATGTGGGAAAGATCTCTTATGTTTATGAGTCAGCATAATTAATACTGCTAAAGTATCATACTGCCAGAAGTGATATACAGATCTAATTCATCCCCCATTCTTCACACAAATAGAAAAAACTGTCCTAAAATTCATATGGAAACACAAAAGGGCCTCTGTAGCTGAAGCAAACTGAGTAAAAACAGCAGTGCTGGCAATATCATGACACCTGCTTTAAATTCTATTACAGAGCTATAGTAATAAAACTATCCCAGCACTGACATAAACAGAAGATCTAGAAATAAGTCCATATAGCTACAAGCATTTTTTTCTTAACCAAGGTGCCGGTAGTACTCAGAAATCTGGGTATCCACATGTAGAAGACTAAAACTAGATCCTTACCCATCACCTGGAACAATGGTGAACTCAAACTAGACCTTCTTAACGTATGACCTAAAGCCTTGAAACTATAAAAGGAACAGAGGAAATACTCTTTCTTAATAGGATTCTAGTAGCTAAGGAAAGGAGAGCAAGAATTGACAAATGAGATTGTATCAAAGTAAAATACTTCTTCCAACAAAACAAAACAAAACAAAACAGAAAGAAGAAACAGCTTACCGAATGGGAGAAAATGTTTGCAAGATACCCATGCAACAGAAGATTATTATCTAGACTATGTAAAGAACTAAAATACACAAAAACCCAGCAACAGAAGAGAGAAGATCATTCACTCAATAAGAGGGCAATTGGACTGAATGGACATTCTTCAAATGAAGCATAAATGGCCTGTGAACATAAGGAAAAAATGTTCAGTGTCTTTAGCATTGGGGAATGAAAATCAAAACTATTCCATGTCATCCCAGTCAGAATGACTGTCCTCAAGAAAATGAAGACCAACCAGTGCTGTTGAGGACTGGGGAGAAAAAGGTCTCAGGTGCACTGTTGATGGGAATGTAAGTTAGCCCAGACATTATGGAAATTATATGGAAGGTCCTCAGAACATCAAAAACGAAACTTCATTTCATCCAGCCAGCATCAGTCATGGGTAAGGGTTAGGCTGTGGTTTCTTATATGCATTGCTCAGAGCAAAAGTGACAAAAGGAAAACAAGAAAAAATAGTTAAGTTGAAGTTTATCAAGTGAAAATTGCATTGTAAACCGTATGGTCCAAGAAAGTGAATGGCACCCCCAGAATGGGAGAAGATTCTTGCAAATGGTTTACCTGGTAAGAGACTTGTATTGGAACAAAGAACTCCTTTACCTGAGTAATAAGACAGCCCATTTTTAAAAGGACAAAGTATCAAAGTAGATTTTCTCCAAAGAAAATACATAAGTGGCCAATCAACACATAAAAAGATGCTCAACATCATTAGTCATGAGGGAATCCAAATCAGAACCCTAGTGAGATGCTACGTTATAGCTGCAAAGATGGGTAATTAGGGGGCTACTGGAAAAGAGGCAGCAACAGATGAGGTTAATCTGACTAAATTATACTGTATGGATGTGTGATTTACTGCAGTGAAACCCTTTTGTATAATTAATCTGTGCTGAAAGAAAAGAGCCACAGGAAAGTAAAACAGTTATGTGTGAGTGTGTGTGTGTGTCTCTGTGAGGCTGAGGAATGCCAATGGAGAGGGCAAAAGAAAAGATTATGGTCAGAATACTTCCTATTCATGTATGAAAACAGAACAATGAAGCCTGTTGAAGGGAGGAATAAGGAGAGAGAGACAGCGGCAGATTTGACTGGAGTATATTGTATGTATGTATGGAAATGTCACAACAATGGATATGTGCTAATAAGGAATCTTAAAAACAAGAGGTGGATAACACCGAGGCTGGCAGGGATGTGGAGATATGAGAATGTGGGCTTTGGGGAGTCCCTGTTCATGGGTACAGGATTTCCTTTGGGGGAGTTAAGTAGTCTAAATTTTGTGTAGTCTAAATTGTGGTGTGATTGCCCAGCTTCATGAGTGTAGTAAAAAAATCACCTTAAATGACTCATTTGTGAGCTATATGAATTATGTCTCAATAAAGCTGTTAAAAAAGAAAACCGGAAGCCTATTATTAGGCTGTGAGGAGGGTGCAGAATTCAGTGTTTTCCCAGGGGTGGTTTCTAATTTTTCACCATTACTGTTCATAAAGGCAATATCTCAGTAAATAAATCCTTGCTTACATTTTGGAGTTTTGGGGGAGGGAGTGCATTCTTAGGAAAAGCTGAGTGGACACATGTGTGTTTTTTTTAGGTCTTGATAATGTTTGATAGGTCATTTTCCATAAAGGTGTTTCTCACCAGCCACGGGAGAGATTGCCACCTCAGCCTGTCGTTGGTGTGTTCTAACATGAATTATTAACAGGCCCTTAATTGGCTCCAGGCAGGACATCCATCTGTGTGTATGCTTACAGATGTGCTTCATCCATTTCTAGATGCTGCAGTGTTCCCTTGTGAGGGCCGGGGCTCCGAGATACTAAGTGACTCAGAGAATTAGTTGCGACCAGGAGCAATCAATACGCGCTCCAGTATTGACGTTTGAGTTTTCTACCTCAAATAAGGCGAAAGGTGCCTTATTCAACTGGCCTAATTAGAAACTCTGCCAAGGAGTGTGTAAGTAAACCAGTTGAGTGGCAACCTGTGACTGCAGTGCTTTGTGTGGCGTGGGCCTTACTGACGGTCCCCGTGGGCTCTGGGCGCAGGGTTTGTGCCTGCATTGCACCTTCCCTGTGGTAGGGTGGGAGGAGCCATCCACGAGGAACGTTGGGTTGACATTGAGCATGCGAGTGGCGTCACCTGGGCACCCCAGACTTCATGCAGAGGGAGGGCTAGGATCCCATAGAACCAGTGAAGTGAAACCGGTGCTGTCATAATCGTCCACCCTTGGCCCTTCCTTTGCCTTTGGGCCTGTTTCTGGGACCTGGCTTTTCATGCGCTTGACTGGGTGCCTCCACCTTCTTCCCAGCAGGCCACCCATTCCTGGATTTTAGTGTCGTGTGCATGTGGTCGGTGATTTAAAATGGAATTGTCTGTAGTTGAAGTCACCCTCAAAGTCTCTTAAGTCCCTAGGACTTGGGGACTCTGATACTTAAACTCTGAGACTTAATCCATTTCTATCTCCTCTTGCATTTAAATCGTGGCTTCTCTTTCGTTGGAGCAAAAGCCAGTCTTCAACTGGAGTGGAATAGGATTATGGGGATAGAGAAGGGGCGTGCCTTCCTCCCTTCCTTCTGTGAATTCACTGAAGCGGGACTTACAGTTGGCTTTGCTGCTGGCTCTTCGTTCTCAGGCAGTCTGTGGTGGAGGGGTTGCTGCCCTGCTTAGAAGCATAGCTAGGGGAGGTGGAGGAGCGTGGTAGGCTCTCCAGTTGTAGATCCAGGATTTTAGCCATTTCCATTTTGCTCCATACTACAGCCCACAACGGTGCTCTCAGCTGCCACAGGCTGCAAGGTAGCCAGTGGTTACATGGAAGGAAGCCTTCCTCTAGATCACAGTGGTTCAGTGATGTGTTGTCAGAGCATTACCTGTTTGACTCGGATCCTCCAGGTTGGAGTGTTGCCGTCTTTAGCCTTAGTAACTTGGACCCTTGTCTAGCCTTTAACGATTCTTTTCTTCAGATTGTAAGTTCTGTGTTGCTCATTGGAACAGTTTTCCATTTTCCCCTAATTCATTCCCTTTTTGTCAAATGGGTGTATGTTTGTTTCTGTTTTAAACCAATCATTAAATAGTTCTGGGCCTAAGAAGAAACAAAAACATCCATTTGAGGCTGAAAGCTCCATCCAGAGGACCATGCCGACTCCCTGCCACGTACAGCAGGGTTGATTGTCAGCAAAGCGGACAGGGCTGTGTCTTTCAGGCTGGGCACAATGCCTGTCTTGATGTAAAGAAGGAATCTTTATACTAGAGGTGGAGAGTACTCTGCACTTGCTGTTGGGGCCAGCGATAGTGTTGTAAGGTGAATCATCCCAGAAGCCACATTTAGAAAGATGGAATATTGGAGACTTTATGGTAACACTAGCCGTCTGCAGGCTGCCCATTCTAACAAATGCTCGCAGCCCCCAAAGACACATAACACAGTTAGGAAACAGGCCAGGGAGGAAGGAAAGAACAAAAACAATACCAACAAACCAGTTCAGCTCCAATGGAGAGCTGAATTGGGACACCATGGTGACTGGAGGCAAGCCAGGAGCCAGGACGCAGGACAGGATCATGGAGATACATGGCGTGGCGTAATGAGGCCTGTTCTGGTCTGGGCCTAAATAGGGTCAGCACAGGGGGCAGGTCCACAGGAAATTCCCAGTCCCAGGCACTGGACTGACAGATTCAGTAGCCTATCAGCCGAGTGCCCGTCCCTGCCTCCAGGGATCTGGGCATGCCCATCACCTGGGAGGTGGGAGCATTTCCTTCCCCCAGCATGAAGATAAGATGCCACACCCTACCATCCGCCATGTGGCCAATATGGCACCTCCGAATCTGACCTCCTTACTTCAATAGCACGTAGCCAGGGCAGGATTTGCTGATTGCAACAGTTGCAGTTAGGTCTGGGTGGAAGGGGTTCCACTGCTGTAGCAGGAGGCTGTGAGGCACAGGGGTGGGAGTTAACAATTGTGGACAGGCCTGGTCTGGCCACCTGATTTAGGGGAAAGGGCTGAGGACCTAAGATGGAGGTTGTTGAGTCAAAATGGAGGAGGACATACTGCAGAGGCGACCCTTACGTAAACGGCACAATTTAGCACCTGAGGTCTCAGTAGTTCAGCCCAGAGCCTTTTAAGTTTGAAGGGTAAGTTCATCAAGCAGTCTCAATCCTAGTGTTGCTACGCTCTGTGCTCAGAGCTTGTTGTGCCGGTGATCCAACACTGAACATGTCTCTAAGGCCAGGATCCTTCGAGAAAGCTTGCTGGTGCCGGGCTTGCTCTGTGGTGCCAGAAATGTCATGGACCCCATTTCCTGGGCCTGTGTGAAGCACCCTGTGTGGTAGTTAAAATCGCCCAGATGTGTGTGGTCAGTAGCCATCTGACAAAGTGGCCATTGAGATGTTGTCTTTTTGCACCTGTCTTTTGGATGCAGCATTTGCTTGTTGGCAATTCTTCGAGTTTCCAATTACAAGCTGTGCAGATGGACCTCTGCTTGTACATTGATTAATTGTTAGGGAATGCCTCATTCCATTGTTGCCTGACTTGTGCACGCAACCATTTGTGAGTATATAGAAGGTGTAAGTACGGTGCTAGTCAAATTGAGACCTAACCACCATTATTAATGAGTTCACGGTGTCAGACTCCATGTACAGTGCTTAATTATACCTCACATGTGATCCTGATGAGCCTCCACCAGATGACCCTTCTCTCCCCCTCCCTCCCCTCTTCATGGGTGAGCAGGTGGTAGCTCTAGAGCTGATGTTACTTCCTGAAGCCAGGTGTCAGGTCCAGGCAGTGGCCAGGTCTGCTACCCCAGAGCTCAGGCTTGGATCCCGCGGTGGCCGCCTGGAGGAAGGGACAAGGAGAGGCCATTCTGTCATTCCAGTGGGGCCACCTTCTTTTCTGCCATGTTCTTGCATCCAATTCACGTGTGACCCCCGTTTACAGGGGTTTTGTGCCAAACTGCCTTCCTCAGGTTGAGGTACTGATGCTCTGTCTCACTCAGTTGGCCCCCCGGGAACCCTAGGGTGGCAGGTACAGTGGAGCGGGGCACTAAGCGATCACCTGCCTTCTGAAGGTTTTCTTTTCACTGGGAGTTACTGTGAGGCCCGGGCATTCTCAGTCCTCTAGTATGCTGAGGAAGAAGCTCAGAACTCATTCTGTCTCTCCTCCGGTTGTACAGTATCATGGGAAGGAAATACTGGCAGGCAGGTTGTGGCTGCTACCTGCTTTTCCTTCTTGCAGAGCATTGCATTTCTGCCTATAGGCCATCAGCTGCCATTCCTACCTGTGGACTGTTAGTGTCCATCACCAGGTCTAGCAAGGGGCCTGCTTTTCAATACCTCTTTCTCCAAAGAACCAAGGCAGCCGTGATCTCAGTTGTGGCATTTATGTTGAGCAGAGCTGGGGCAGGCAGGAGAAGGGACCATCAGGGCACCAAGCCCCCCGGCCTGGGAGGAGTGGAGCCTCTGTATCCAGGATTTTCAGAGTGGCTTAGAGCTGGTGGAACTGTGGAGAGGAATGAAAGTTCTGTTCTTTGCATTTTGTTTGGCTAAACTTGGACGGTCAGGGAGCAGTGGGAGCCTATCTTCCTCTCTGTGCTTTGGCTCAGGGTGCGCTTTAGTTCCAATGACAGAAGCTGGAGGGCTGTGCAGAGAGGCGTTGCCTGCGTGGCATGGCCAGTATCGCACTGAGCTACAGCCCGCTGTCCTTGAAAACCCATGTGCTTTGCTACAGCCTGCTGTCCTTAGCTACAGCCGCTGTCCTTGAAAACCCGTGTGCTTAGCTACAGCCGCTGTCCTTGAAAACCCGTGTGCTGAGCTACAGCCGCTGTCCTTGAAAACCCGTGTGCTTAGCTATAGCCCGCTGTCCTTAGCTACAGCCCGCTGTCCTTAGCTACAGCCCGCTGTCCTTAGCTACAGCCCGCTGTCCTTAGCTACAGCCTGCTGTCCTTGAAAACCGTGTGCTTAGCTACAGCCCGCTGTCCTTGAAAACCCGTGTACTGAGCTACAGCCCGCTGTCCTTGAAAGCCCGTGTGCTGAGCTATAGCCCGCTGTCCTTGAAAGCCCGTGTGCTTAGCTACAGCTCGCTGTCCTTGAAAACCGTGTGCTTCTTTTTCTTTTTTTTTAAATTTTAAGTTTTGATTGGGTCAGTGGGATATTTCAGTGCACATCCATACTGTATACTGACAGCATCAGGGCAATATATATTTCTGTCTGTTGTCATTTCTTCATGTTTGAAAGCTTCTAGCTCATATCTTCTAGGTCCTTATAAAATATACAATAGCTTCTTGTGGCTGTGGAACACTGGAACTCATTCCTTCTATCTGTGTTGAAGACCTGTTAGCCAGCCACCCCCTCCCCCTCCCCGAGTCTCCTCCCCTCTCCTTCCCAGCCTCTCATCATCTCTGTTCTAGTTTAAATAGGTTTTTAAAAATTATTCCACCTATCAGAGAGAGCATGTGGTATTTGTCTTTCTGTGTTGGGCTTATTTCACTTAACATAATGTCCTCTGGTTCCATCCACGGTGCTGCAAATGTAAGGTTTCGTTTATCCTGAATGGCTGCATCTCTGTGTTGAGTTTGCTTCATTTTCTTTGCCGGTTCTTTCGTTGATAGGCACCCAGATTAATTCCATACCTTGACTATTGCGAATGAAACTGCAGTAAATTTGTGGAGGGGAAGGGCAAAAGGTGGACCCACTGCAACAATGAGATGTACAAGTCATTATGTCCAAAACGAACTTTACCACTTTGGCTGGGGGTGGGGGTGGGGGTGGGGGTGGAGAGATGGGAAGGGATGGGAAGGGGAAACAAAGGAGGAGGCAACAATGCTTGATAAGAAATGCACTTATTACCTTGCCCATGTAATTGTAACTCTTCTGTATGGTATTTTCACAATAAAAAGAAAAAAAGAAATTGCAGTAAATATGGGCCTGCGCATGTCTCCTGGCATGTGAGTTCATCTCCTTTGAATACATACCCAGAGGTGGAATTGCTGAGTGTAGATGGGGTAGATCTGTGTTCAGATTTTGGAGGAACTTTTTATATTTCTACCACGGTCATGAGAGCTCCTTCCTCCAAATCTTTGGTAATAGCCATTGTAACTGGGGTGAGAAGATATCTCATTGTTTTTAATATGCATTTCCCTGATGACTAATGATTTTGAACACTTCCTATCTCTCTATGTATCTGTCTGTCTGTCTATGCAGTTTGTATTTCTCCTTTTGAGAAATGTCTATATTCATATCATCTGCCCACTTTTAAATTGGATTTGTTTGCTGTAGTTTAGTTTTTGGGTTCCTCACACCCTCTGATGGCCAGTAGTTTGTGAGTGTTTCTTCTGTTCCGATGCTGTTTCTACCTTGTCGATGTTGTCCATAGCTGTAAGCCTCTTACTTTGATAGAAAATAATTTGTCTGTTTTGTTTTTGTTGTTGGTGTTGCTTGTGTGTTGGGGACTTATCCAAGAATGCATTGTCTGAACTTGTGTCTTGAAAGATTTCCTCTATGTTTTCTTGGGGCACTTTTGTTGTTGGGTCTCACCCTTAGACCTTCAGTGCATTGGAGGTGACTTCTGAACAGGGGAGCAGTGGAATTGAGGCTCATCTTTTGCCCATGGGTGTCCCGTTCCCCAACACCATTTGATGAAGGGGACCTCCTCCCTCCAGCGGTGTTTGACGTCTTTGTGGAGGTAGCAAACTGTAGGTATAGAGTCCTTTCTGGGGCCTGTTCTCACTCCGATGCATGTTCTCTCCTGATGATGCCCAGTACTGTGTTGAGTGCTCTGCTCTGATGCGGCTTTCTCTACTGACTATCTTGGTGCTGTGTTGACCCAGGGCCAGCTTGTGGCTCCCTAGTTGGGGAGCTGTGGCCTGGGGGCTCCATTTCTGGGAAGCTTTAGGTGGTCTGTATAGTGAAATAGACTGTATCTGCCTTGCTCAGGGTTTCTGTGGGTATTGAACTTATCTTCAAATCCAAGACCTTACAGAGTTGGTTGGCGGGGAGGGGAACCTCTCGTGTGAAATGTCGTTGCTCATCCTCTTCCTGTCCAGGAAGGCTTTCTGGACCTGTTGAACATCATCCTATGGGACTGCATCATCTTCCTGAGCGCACACCTGGCAAAGGGAGAAAGGAAGGAGAGCAATGTCTTCTCTATAAAGCTATTGATTTTGTGGTTAGAAACTTGGCAGTTATAGTGACCTTGGTTTTCTGGTTAGCTAGGGTTGTATTAAGGTGCCTGGGGTCTGGAGCCCCTCGGAAGGTGACTATGAAGGTTTCAAGGCCAGCAGTCAATTTGTCAGGCCAAGCTGGGCGCTGTTCTAGTGTGTCCAGCAGTGAAGATAGCAGTGTATTTTGAAATTGAAGGAAAGGTTGTCTTAGATGTTATCCAAGCAGGAGACAGACAGACAGACAGACAGACAGGGAGAGAGCAAGAGAGAAAGGAAGAAGGAAGGAGGGTGGGCAGGGCAGGGGAGGGGGGGAGGGAGGGTGCATAGTTCATGTTCGGAGAACTGGGACAAACTGTGTCTGCTTCAGCAATTAGACTCCATTGAAGACATAGGTGATATTCTGATTTTCAGAGTGAATTGGAGCCACCGACACCCTTTGCCCCCACAAGTGCTGTGTTGGCATTTCAAAGTTCAGGGTAGAAATAATGAAGCCACAGAAAGTTCTTGGAAAAACGACCAGTCGTCAAGCAGATGGACATGAAGTCTGGACAGCTTCCCTCCTGGGGTTCCATCTGGCCTCCCCATTGTGCCTTCCTGAGTCTGGAAGCAGCCCAAGCGCCGGCGCTTCCCTCGGCAGCTGCACCGGGGCTGAGGCCGGGCTGAGCCTGGAACCAGGTGTGGCTCTTGGTCTCTGTCCTATGCCAGCCGTTTTTCCTTAGATGCCATCTCTGGCCATTCTCACCATGAGGCTCTGTCTGCGTGTGCCTTGAGCTCTAAAGAGTGTACTTAAGCAGCTGTTTTCTGCCTCTGATCACCACTGGCATCTCCATCAGTAGGGTCTGAGGGCCCTGGCCTGGTCCTGAGCTGCCTTAGAGAAGTGGTCACACATGGCTGTAGTCCTCAGCGACCGCAGTGCCAGGCATGTGCTGGTCATACTGCATCTACCACTCTTTCCTTGAGCCGTCTCTCCCCCTTGTGCTGCCGGCACGTGCCGCTGCCTCTGCTCTGTGGTCAGGTGAGGCCAGGGCGGTTCAGCCTGGCTCTCAGCATTCCCAAGGTTACACAGCAGGTAGGTCCTTCTAAGGCCAGGCTCCACGCAGGTCTGCCTGAGCCCCTTAGCTCCCTGTACAGTCTCACCCAGGGAAGCGGGGAGAACCTCTCCTCCAAACACAGGAACCCTCCAGAAGCAACTTACCTGACAGTGCCTCAACTAGTGCCAAGTGTATGTTCTTGACGAGTGCCCAGCCCCTTGAGCCCAGGGCCAGCATCCAGACCCTCCCGTGATCACCTCCATTAGCAGACGTCGGCTGTGGATGGCCAGGCCAGCAGAGCGTGAGACAGCCTCTTGGTAATTATGGATCTTTCTGTCAGCTCTGGACAAGGGCTGTCAGCTGCTCAGCTCTGCAGTGGAGCCCTAGCTGGAAGAATAGACGGTGAGGAGAGAGCACCGACGTGCCAGCGCAGCAGAGCAGAAAGGCAGGCTTGAGTCCTTACCTGCCTGGTGGAGAATATGTTATCCGCCCAGCTTCCTCCAAGCCACTCCCACTTGCCTGAGGATTGGTTTCCAGTTATAAACTCAGGCCACGGTACAAGCAAAATTATTAATCTCCAGTAGCAAAACAGATAAACCTTCTTCATGAAACAATTAGGCTAGTCTTGGGGGTTGTCTTAAAAGGTGGTGTTTTCTATAGAGGTGGGGTCATTTTCAAGATGGACACTTTACCTCACAAATGTGAAGCTGTACACAAGGCTCTCTGGTGGTCTTGGGGTGGTAGGTGGGTGGGATTTTCTCAGGCTGCAACTGTGTGTTAAAATCTCCTCCTCCTCCTCCTCCTCCTCTTCTTCCTCCCTCATTCCTTACCCTCTCCTGCCTTCCTCCTCTCCTCCATGGCTTTTTGAGGTTTGGTTTGTCTGTATTGCCCAGGCTGGTCTCAAGGCTTCGGGCTCGAGCAGTGCTCATGTGTGTACCACTGTGTCCTCCTGCTTCACGACTTTTAGTCTGTTCTTCAGAGAAGAAAGAAAAAAATAGAGCAAAATCCATTTTCATTTGTGATTACCCTTCAGATTCATTGGGCCCTCCCTTTAAACAACATAAAGCAAGGGCATATTTTAGATGTTAACATTGCCAGTTTTTTATTTCCATATCTAGAAACATTTCACTACCCTTTCTTCATAGTTCTCATTTTACCATGTTACCTTTTATTCCCAACTGTGGTAAGAAGAGACTAAGGTAATAGAATGGAAGAAAAGAGGTAGCATCTAAAGTAGCGCAGTACACAGACATTCTCCTGTGCTGGCGTGGTTTCTTATAGTGCTGGCAGTTGATCGGAATCTCTTTCCAGAGCATGAACGAAATCTGGAAACACCGCTCTAAGCCCTTTTTAAAATTTAAAGCTGTCATTGTGCACAGTGAAGATTTAGAACTTTTTATTTTCTACCCCCAATGGCAGTGAGAGGAAAATTGGCAGAAGACGATGTTTCAGCATTAAGAAATGAATCCGAAGATGAATGCCCACAGACTGAAAGCAGCTTTCTGGACACTAACGATGCTGGTGACGCTGATCATATAAACAAGTTCTCAGACTTTGCAGCTTTAGGTGGAGCACTTAGATGAATGTTCTCAGAGTTAAGCATTGATGTGAATGTTATTCCAAGATCAGGGAGAGAATATGGTTTCCCATCCAGTCAGTCATTCTGCAGGGAGCACTTTTTTTGGGTTAGCTTTCCATCACGGTAACCAGGTCTCTGAGGTGCTTAACTTAGGGCACGAAAGGCTTGATTTTTCTGTGTTGGAGGTTCTGTCTATGATGGAAAGGCCCTGTTGCTTTGTTTCGACTCTACCTCGCTGCAGGGAGTGCATGGTGGTGCCTGACCAGTCACAGTGTGAGGAGAAGGAGCTGGGTTCCACCACGGCCTGCAGGACCTTGCACTCGGCCCGGCCTCTCAGCACCTGAAGAGCAGGCTTCTAACACATGGACCTTTGGGGAGCAACTAACGCCACTGTCCCCTTTTGTTAAAGACATCTTTTGTGATGTTTATGGATCAAATAATACTGTGTGTAAACAGATGAACTATTGAGAGTTGATGTGTATCTGAGAGCTGATTAGAAGAAAATAAGTGAAGAAATGGAAATGTCCATTGGTTTGAGCATTCTAATTTATATTCATAAATCTAAAGGTGAGAGTCCTTTGCAATTATGGAGCAAATAAGGTGGCTAGTTTCAACAAAATTATGAGCCATCAAAACTTTTCGCAAGTGTAATGCTTTGACAATTCAAAACAAGAAAAGGAGTTAGAAGTAATGGTAAGCTGATTAGAGATATAGTTGGTATTCAGAGTCATGATTGTATTCCAACAGTGTAAATGCAAGAAGAACCCAGAAAGATGAAGGACTAAGCTCTGTCTATGGATATGACACTCGGCACTGGTCTTCACAACACAGATGCCATCGGGGCTCTGTCAGGGGGTGAGTGAGCAAGTGTAGTTCCTCAGCATCTGTGGAGACTGGCTCTAAGCTCTCCTGTGGATGCTAAAAGATAGAGGTGCTCCAGTCCCTATGAAACATGGCCTACTGTTTGCCTACCACCTATTCCTATTGTTTCTATATTTTAACTCTCAAGATCACTTATAGTACCTAATACAATGATACTGTCACGTAAGCAGTTATTGGGAACTAACAATAAGAAGCAGTACCCACCCATGTCTGGTACAGACTCAGATTTTTTAAATGTCTTAAGTTTTCAAATCCATAAAAGTGGCTCCTATGGACATGAAGAGCCAGGGCTCTTGTTTTCTAGGACAGTGAGTGGCAGAGGGCTTTGTTTACTTCCTGAATTTAAGAGGGAGAGAGAGAGAACTGGTGACGCTTAGGGAGTTGGATCACCCAGAGAGGCTTGGGCCTTGGCCCTGGATGGAAGTGGGTTTCCTAGGTTGGGTCTGGTACGTGTATGGGCTGTGCAGGCTGTGCAGCTGGTATTTTAAGTTGGAAAATAGGTGTTGTGGAAAGAGAACTTGTAAGCCCTGGCTCTGGCTAGCGGGGTCCTCCTCTGCCCCATTTCAGGAAGAAAAATGCGGCCTTGAAATTACTAACCTTCACTACACCTAGCGTGTCAGGTGCTATACCAGCATTTTATGTATGCTAGAGATAACTTTTAAGGGCAACTCCATTCCCAGTGGGGAAGAGTGGGCAAGGTCATGGGGCCTTGGAGCAGGCTGGACTCCAGGCCTAGGAGGAGATGTTACTGTGGTTCTTGGGTTCTTTGGAAGTCTAAGAAGACTTAGCAGGCTGCCCTGTGTGCTGCTTACTTTAGTCATCAGTAATGGAGCCATCTTTTGTTTCTGCCTTGTCTTTGTTGTGTTTTTTCATTCTGAGTGACACCGGGAAAATATGTTGTATGTGTAGGCAAGAGGCTCCGCTTTATGAAGATGTCTCACCGACTGCCACAGGCCCACCTTCACCACTGCCATTTGTGTCTTTGGGGAAGTTGCAGTGGCTCTGGTGGTAATTAGAAATGGCTACTCTGGTCACACTCATACAGCTGCTTAGCTATGCCATTAATGTCAGATGTCTAAGGTTTTGCTTCAGTAATAAGAATTGAATAGTATTCAAGACGGGTTCAAACTACATTAATATTTAAGAGCCTTCCTGGATCCAGAAAGTGCCGGTGAAAACCCTTCGGAATGTAATATATACAGCACATGTCAATTAGGAAGAGACGCGGTGCGCTGGGCTCCCTGCCACGCGTCCCAGGAAGCGCTTGTCGCGGGTGGTCAGAGTGCCAGCCTCCCAGAGGGATCTCGCGCAGAAATCAGCCTTTCTATTACTTCGCTCTTCTAAATAGATCCGTGTCCCAAATAGAAAGGAAAATCAATTTAATTACTTATGAAACTTTTCCTTAAGGGTGAATGAATTATGAGGGAAAAATGAAGTGTGTGTCTGTCATCAGTAACTTTATTTCAGAGCTGACGACGACGAGAGAAATTAATTTGCTCTGAAGACAAGACATGGAGTGGTTGGTGAAAACAGATAGAGAATGCGCGCACAGGAGTGTACACCTAGAGGTGCGGCTGGGAAATGCTGTGCTTCTGGGACTGCCTGGAAAATGAACGTGGGGACAGGTGGCAGTGAAGATGGTGCTGAACGGAAGCCAGGGGCGTCTGCACGGGCCACAGCAGGACAACCGAGAAGGAGGAGAGAGCTATTGCAGTTAATGCGATGATGGGAGCTATTCACCACGCCGGAGCCCTGCGCCCCCAGCCTCCTCGTGGGTGTCATCTTAGTGTAATCGTGAGCCGGGGACCCCCTCGTGGCAGGAAGTGCCGGCGCTGGGCTGCTGTCTGTCCAGCCATCCTTAGCTTCTTCCCTGTGTGGTCCAGCTTTGCATCGTATCTTTGTAGGAGCGAGTTTAGAAACCAAGGCAGAGGAGAGTTTAAGTCACTCCCTCTATAGCTGGTCTGTGTTTCTTGTGATGTGTGCCTTGTTCTTTAATCCTCACTGTGTTCACAGACCCCTGCGCCCCTCCAAATGCTGTCGTGGCTTACAGTGAGACCCTCCCTTCAGTAGCTCCCCCGTTACCCTCTGCTGACCCTGGCAACCACACCTCTTTTCTGTGCTTATTTACCCCTTTTGGACATTCCATAGACTCCGATAGCTTGTGGCCTTTTTTTGTTTGGCTGCTTTTATTCATCATGGCGTTTCTGCAATGATTACATGTTGTTGCATGGAATAATGCACTTGTTTCCTTTTTTGTGGCTGAATAGTGTTCTACAAATCCATGCCTTTGTTTATTCATCAGGTGATGGGAATTGGGGCCGCTCCTTCCCTCTCCTTCCCCTCTTCTCATTTCTTCTCCCTCTCTTGCACTGTCCCTCTGTCCCTCTCCCTGCCATTCTTTCTCCTCCCTCTCTTCTCTAAGGCCAGGCATGGGTGGTAGGCTTGTGGTTTCTGCCCAGAAAGCTTGGCAGGAGCCGGGGCGAACCACCTCGCCTCGGTGTCAGCCGCAGTTTGTTCCTTCTTGGAGAGTCTCTTGCCCCTTCCCATTGTGTTCCTAACCCTGGGGACTTGTTTGTTGTGTGCTTTCTCCTCAGAAGAGATACAGAAAAATTGCCCAGGCGTTCAGAGTCCTGCTCCTGCCTGATAAATGCGCCTTTTAATGCAGGCTGTGAATGAATGGAGAGTGTTCTTTGTCTGCTTGCAGAAGTGGAGGTGTGTTGTCTAGGAAACATGGAAGCATGCCTTTGAAGGGCGGAGGCATTAGTGATGAACAAGAGATTGACAGAACAAACCAAATAAAAGCTAACCTGCTTCCCTTCAAATAAAACCATTTAGGTGAATGAGAAAACAAGAAATCACAGCTCTCTAAACAGTTAAGATCTTCACTTGAGCTCTGAAATTGACAACTAAGATGGCATCCGGCTTTTAGGGCGTTCATCAGTTGTGTTCTGTTTTGCAGCAAGGTTTTGTTAGGGAAATAGCAGCAGCTCCACACACTCAAAGACCCGGCAATTAAGACTCATTTTTGTCTTTGGTCATGGCTCTGTATTCTGGATTTCACATGCTTGGTAATGCCTCTTGGGGTTACCCACACACTTGGCCCTCCTCTCCCAGTCAGCACCTTGGCTCCAGTCTGGGATTTTGCTCATCCCCTGCTAGGAGTTTCCAACTCCTGCCAGGCCACAGCTCCACCCCAGGGTGCCTTTGAGTCTGATCTCCACAAGGTCTGCAGCGGTGGCATGTTTGGTGGTGGCACATGCTGTGGTGGTGTGTGCTCCTTCTGTGCTTGGGAAACCTTCCATGCAGGTACAGTGGTCTTTGACCTTAGCCAGGAGCAGAAGTCGCAACTTCTTTTAGAACAAAGCGATGACAGTAGTTCAGAGCTAGGCTGTATCTGTGAAGGGCCTCCAGGTCAGGTGCCAGCTGCGTGCTTCTCTGCACGCACTACCCAACGTAGCAGGCGTGTATTACGGAGTCAGAGAGTCACTGAGAGGTGTGCCACGGTGCTCCTCGTGCAGATCCCACTCTGTGTGGGGCAATGGGAAGAGCCGGCAAAGAGGCCCAGGCCCTCGGGCCCAGGCAGACCTGTGAGGGGCAAGTGGTGTTCTGCCCACTCCCACCATGGGCTCCAGGCCCTGCACAAGCAGGATGGGGCTGGGTGGCTTTGCCCATTTCTTTTTCTTTTCTTTTCTTTTTAAATTTTTATTTGTCAGTTGTGGGGCTTAACCTCAGGGCCCATGTGCTGTCTCTGAGCTCTTTTGCTCAAGGCAATCACTCTACCATTTTGAGCCACAGCACCACTTCCAGTTTTCTGGTGGTTATAGGGGCTAAGAGTCTCATGACTCTCCTGCCTGGGCTGGCTTTGAACCTCGGTCCTCAGATCTCATCCTCCTGAGTAGCTAGGATGACGGGCGTGAGCCACAGGTACCAGGCATCTTTGCCCATGAAGAGGGTCGATGGAGTGAGAGCCAGCATTCCACTGGTGTCCCGAAGTGGCCCCAGGGAGGGGGAGGACCTTTGGCTCCATTGGCCTCATGTCAGAGGGTTGGCTCATGCTCACAGTGTGTGTGCCTCTCCAGGGAGGTGCAGCTCCAAGATGCCCTCTGACCCCAGGACAGTGGAGACCTTGGTGGCAGGTCACACTGTTCACTCAGGGAGGTGGTAGTGCTGGAGGCTGACCCCAGTTCTCCAGGGCCAGTTCTCCAAGGCCGCCCCAAGGGTTGAGGAGCTCCACCTGCCCCGGCCTCTGCCGCCGCCGCTGCTGTGTGGGGCCTGGTTCTCAGGTGGGGCTGAGGCGTTCATGGCGGTTATTTTTATTATGTAGGATTTGCTGAGCAGTTCATATATAGAAAACATTATGACACACATCACCTAGTGGATTTTTCCTTTCACGTAGACATGAGCTAATGGATCTCGAAGGAAACCCTGCTAATTCTGTCAGCATGTTCTCGAGTTTGAGTTTGGCACTTTGGAACTGTCAGCGCTAACCCTGGTATTTAGATTAGATATGATCAAAATGTGCCATATGCATTGCAGAAACATCATGGCGAGACCCCTGACCATGGGAAGCCTGATGTCTGCCACTTATCCTAATTCATTTACTGGTAGACATAGAATCATTCCCTAGAAGAATCCGGAGTCTTCTCTGGTTGGCATAGCTGTGTCATATCATCCACCTAACCAGACACCTCTTCATTCAGGAAACTTACTTTTTTGGTTGAGGGCGATGAGGAAAGCAAGTCCTTAAAATACATGGTATGTTTGAGGGAAATGCTAAGAAGGAAGGGTGAGAAGGAAGTCAGTGTTGCAGTTTCCAGGGTGGATGTGGCCAGCCCTCCATGAGCAGGGAGGCAGGGCTAGCAAGCCCTGCTTACCCTCAGGAGCTGGGGGTGGTGCTAGGCTCGGGGAGGCTGAAGACCAGGCAGGAATGCCGGCGGGGGGCCGTGCTCCATGCCACGGTGGTGATGAGCCCTCACCCGCAGGTCTGAGAGGTGGCCGAAGGACATTCAAGTGGCCTATTGGTGTAGGGCTGTGTTAGGAATGCGCCAAGGCCAGTGGATGAGAGAAGCAGGGAGCGCCGTAATCCAGTTGTACTGCTCCGTGTGGGCAGTGGTCGAGGGTGGCCTGGTGCTGGGGGTCACTGTGGTGCTTGGCTGAGTTGACTCTGGCTTGGAGGTAGAGCGGAGAGAAGGAAGGTGAGCGGGAAGAAGAGGGGGTGCTGGCTCACCGCAGGAAGGGTGGGATGGGCGTCCTGGGGGGGTGCCTGGCTTTGGAAGGACTCTGGGAGCCCGTCCTGCACCTGTGCCATTTCAAATCTGCGTCGTGCAGCATCGGTCCGATATTCAATGAAACATCGGAGGTATTGGTCGGTGCCCTCTAGGGCTGATGCGGGGGACTTTGTGGCCCTCTGGCTTCCTCTTCCTGCCTGAGGACAGAGCTAGCCCTCATTCTCAGAGTTTCCTTGCCCTCCTCTCTGGTGTGGGTGCAGTGGCACGTCGTCGGGTTATTCCGAGGACCCATGAAGAGAGAGACTGCTGCTGACAGGTAGCACATGAGTGCTGGGTGCTGGAGAATGCAAAGGTTGACCTTTAACGGAGCCTGCACCTTCCAGCGTTGCTGTGAAAGCTGGGTGGGTCCCACCAGCTCAACAGGCACCCACAGCGGCATCGGCCAGCTCTGCCCGACTTCCCTCTAGTGTACAGTCGTCATTCTGTTCCTCTGTGGGGAGTCCCCTGCCCGTGTCTCTCCCTCATAGTCCTTGTGGGGTCCAGGGGTGGGCGTGCCCTGAGATGCACAGGTATGTGTGTGTGTGCGCATTTCCTAGCTTTCCTCTGTTCCCACACAGAGCTCGGCCCACCTGCATTCGTCTCGGTGGTGGCTGTAGCAGCTGCAGAAAAGAGACAGTCCTGACAGCTTTCCTTCTCCCCAGGAGGCTAATGATGGAGTATATGCGTAGCACTGTGAAGTCTTTGAAATAAAATCACAAAGTACATGTGTATTATTATTATAGCTCTAATGGCATTTATATTTAAATCATCATCATTGCAATAATAATAATAATAATAATATACCAGTTTGCCAATAAAACACAAAACCGCTTCAGAAGAACATTCTAAAATGATAGTGTTTTTGGAGGTCGGGCTACAGTGTCTAATTCTGGCCTTTACAATTGGTTGTGTGATTCATGTATTATGTATTTTCTGAAGAATAACGAGGGTATGCAGTTCTGCCCAGGGCAGTGAGTGTTGGAGATATACAGTTGGTCCATCGTGCTAAAGGAGCGATTGGAAGTCTGGCTTGACACACTGTGTTTCCTACGAGGTGGGCTGTCTCCGCCTTCACTCAGGGCTGTCTTTGAGTCCTCAGCATTTGATTCTGTGATAATACATCATTAGGGACGAGTCCTTGAGCCCGCAGTCCAGCTACAGTCAGGGAGAAGGTGGACAAGCACTTCCGAGGTGATGGATGGGTTTTTTTCTTTCAGATCCATACAAAATTCATAAACCTGATTTATAACCAGTGGAGTTTGTGCTGCTCAAAGCACAAGGCCAGAATGCAGAGCTTTATTTTGCAGGGAATGTCTCTCTTTCAGGAACCGGGGCCTTATTCTCTTGAGCGTGTCTAGGTGGTAAAAGTGTGAGGGGAAGGGAGGGGAAGGGCTGTGCCTGTGTCCTTGTGTCTCCCTGAACACCACAACAAGCATATTGGAACAGGAGCCCTTGCTGGTTAAGAGCGGAAGTCAGCCAGAGGAGGCTGTTCATCATCCATGGTGAGAGCAAGATGCCTTCCGTTCTGCTGAGCCCACAGCCCAGGGCCAAGCGTGTCCAGCATGCGCTGTGAACCTTACCAAGGCCACTGTGACCGCCGCCCTGTAGGCCGGACCCTCTGCAGCACATTCCCTTGTCTGGTCAAGCCTTCTCCTTCCCCGGGTCCTAGCAGCCAGCCTTCCTGCCTTGTTCCTGCTCCTGTTGTCAGAGCGCCTCAGCCTGCTGCTCATCCATCCGCCAAAGCATGTGTGTTGGTTCTCTCTGGCTTTCTTCTTGGTCCTTCTCCTTTTCATTCTGTGTTTTCGATTCTGCATGCAGTGGCTTCCTTATACACACTGTGGACTTAGACGTCTACAGGTGGTTTGTGACAGGCCTGACCTTCCTGAAATAGTGGCCAGAGTTACTGTTCACATGTTTTTCTGGGACACGGGCATTACTTTTTGTCAGACTGGGTGAGATTCAGTGCTCCCAAGAGTCAGTTTTCTATTCTCATGCACCTCTGAGCTCTGTTCTCTGTCTCTACCTAACCTCTCGCCTGTTCCCAAAGGTGCAGCCCCATTCAGGGCGACACAGGTAGGCCCCTCGCTCTCCCGCCGCTCAGCGTTGGGCTGAGTGGCTTCTCTGCCCCTGGATTGCCTCCAGCGCCCCTCCCCCCAATACTGTCCAGCTTCTTCCTGTCTCCTCGATCATGGCTCCGTATCTCTACCGGTGCTCTCCCTTTCTCTGCCCTGGGACCAGCCTTTCACCAGGTCTGCCGTAACTATTCCTGCCTCTGCTCTGTGGGCCCGGCAAGGCAAGTGGGGGCATCCTCAGGCCGGGCCTCGGTGTCTGGCCCTGTGCCCTGGCTCAGGCCCCTCCCCTTCTGCGCATCGACCCTGTGGCTCCACCACTTGCCCCTTTCTCGGCTCTGCACTCTCTGGCACACCAGCTGGGCTTGACTGTCACTGCTCATTCTGGTTGCCCGAGCGGCCTCTGGCCAGGGTCTGGCTTCTTCTGACCCTTGGCTGTCTGGCCGCCCGGTGATGGTGCCCAGCACCATGGGGAGGGTGGGGATTCTTCTTTGCCTTTGCCTCCACCTTTCACAGAAGGGTCCTGTCCTTGGTAGAGCCCAAGGTAGGCTTCTCTGGGTTTGCCACACGTGACTTGACTCTTCTCCCACTTGTCTGATTACTCTACATCTCACCTGAGAAGAAAGGACACCCCCCCCCCCCCCCAGCTGCTCAGGCCTTTGCCTCTCCCAGTGCCGCACCTGGGACTGCTCCCTGGGCTTGTTAATGTGGCCGCCTGCCTGTTCTTCAAGACGGCCCTCTCTCACCATGAGCCAGACTCTGGTGTCCTCCCTGTGCGGCTGGGCCAGTTCAGGATTGCAGAGCTGGGATGAAGGCAGGGGGATGGCTGGAGTGTGAGGGTCTGGGCTGCGGTCTGCGGTCTGTAGGCAGAGGTCTCTGTCGCCTCTGTGCTGTGGGTCTCCTCGGGGATGGCTGTCGGTGTGTGTAGAATAGGTGCTCTGTGGGCACCGCGGGCACCGGGAACGCTGGGAATGCTGGGGCATCGAGGGCGCCTCAGGCACCATGGGCACCGAGAGCTGGAGCAGAGGTGGTTTCCAGAGTAGCAGTAGTCCCCGCTCCTGCCCCCACCTCCTGCTCCTCCTGCTCCTGCTCCTCCTGTCTTCAGGGCACTGCGTGAGCTCTGTGTAGCAGGCGCTATTTTCAGATAGCGATGGTGTTTAGCCTAGGCTCTCTCTCTCTCAGTGGGGGGGGGGGGGGGGAGGCTTCCGTGATTTCTACCAGGACAAGCAGCTCGGCTCCCAGTGTGGGTCTCAGACACACATCGGAGGACTGTAAGTCCTTCTGCAGCAGTGCTGGGCGTCCGCCTCATCAGTGCCCGCCTTCCATTTATTGATGAGATCTGGGTCAAATCTTCTTCATGTTTGTTTCTTGTCCTCTGACCTGTTTTTTTTCTTTCTTCCCTCTGTTTCTGCTTTCTTCTACATTGGTGTGTTTTATGACTCCTTTTTCGGTGCATGTTGGCCTTTAGCTCTTTGTCTTAGAGGTTATTCTAGGGTTTATGATGCACACTGTGTCTTTTCATAGTGCACATCAAACCACACATAACCACATCTTGTATGGTGCAGACTGAACAGCTGTGTGCTTCCCTGCTCTCCCTGGCCTCACTTCTCACATATATGTGGCACAGTGCATTATGTGATTTGTAGTTATGCGGTAGCTTGGATCTAGAAAGAGGTTTTAAGGCTAGTGTAGCATTCTCTTGTATCCTTGGTCCATTCTTCCTCTCACTAACACCTTATGTTTCTGCCTTTGTGTTGGCCAAAAAACAGTACTGACGTGATAACGGCCAGTGTTTATATTTCTGCCTGCCACTCTTGCTCTGTCCCAGGACCCCATCCAGGATGCCACTAAATGCTACCACGTTCCTGCAGGGTTGTCTAGTTGTCACAGTTCCTCAGACAAGTCTTATTTTGATAGTTTGAGAACTTGCTACATGTAGATTTGGGTTTGTCTCATTTTCCTTGTTATTAGCCCGGGGCTCTGAGTGTTTGGCGCCTGAAGAGAAGTAGATGCCCTTCCTTTCACATCAGATCAAGGACACATTGCATCAACATGGCTTAGCACTTTTGATAGTGACCTCATGGTTCAGTTCTCTGCACTTCACACTTCCATTTTTCTTCCCTTTGCACACTATAGCATGCAGCCTACAGTTAGGAAAATGGTGTTAAGCTGTGCTTTTTTGGTGGTGGTAGAGGAGCTGAGATTCTGCGTGTGCGTGCATGTGATTTCTCCACAGAACCCTGGTTTCTGACACAGGAGACCAGTATTTGAAGCTTATTTATGTCCGGTATTCTTATTGCCAATTCCATTTTAAAGAAATGATAAGGAAAAATAAGCTTCACTTTTAGTATTAACTGTTTCTTTATTTCTTTGTGTAAGTTTATAATTCTACCCGGTTCATTTCCTTCTGCCTGAACTTCCTTCCCTCCTCCCCCTGAGACTGGAGCTTGAATTCAGAGTCTGGGCATGTCCCTGAATTTTTTTTTTTTTTTTTTGCTCAAGGTTGGTGGTCTACTACTTGAGCCACAGCTCCACTTCTGGCTTTTGGCTGGTTAATTGGAGATAAAAGTGTCTCAGATTAATCTTTTTGAGTTGACTTTGAACTGGGGTCCTTAGATCTCAGCTTCCTGAGTAACTAGGATTATAGGTGTGAGACATTGGCACCTGGTTCTCAATTTACTTTAACGCTCATTCATTAATTCATTCATTCACTCATTCACTTGCTTGCTGCAGAGCTGGGGATTGAATCGAGGGTCTTATGCACAATGCCAGGTAGGCACTCTACACCTGAGCTGCACTTGACTCTAGGCCTCTTTAATTTTTATTTTTTATGTTTTCATTTTATTTGTAATTTTTATTTTGTGTGTGTGGTATAGCTTTTGCTTTTCTGAAAATAATGTATACTTGCACAGAATTTGGTGACTTCAGTATTTAAGCAATACTGTTCTACTTTCTTTTTGTTCCCCATACTTTCTGTTTGGAAGTCTGCTGTCACTGTTTTGAGAGAAGCCTCTGAAAGTCAGTTAATTGTACCGTTCATATTTGCTGAATGTTTACTTTTGTTGTTAAGCTATGTTTTGCCTGTATGTCATTTCACAACAGCCATAAGAGGGAGGAACATGCTGTTTTATAATGCCTAGCTTAAGGAGTTGAAAAAGTCAACTGGTTTGTTCAAGGCCACTTGACTGAGGCATTGCAGAGTCTGTATTCTAACTACTCTTTATTGAGTTTGTATTCTCTGCCTTCACACCAGCCTAGTTAAAATGCATCCCTACATTGAGAGTACGTGGGCAGCAGACTGGCATGCTTCTGCTCCACCCCTACTCTGCTTTGTGACTTTGAGGTGTCCTGTGCCTTGCTGGGTTTGTGTTTTCACCAGTAAACGGGTGAGCGTAACCGTCTTGCTGTTTGTTCTGCGTCAGGATTAAGAAGTGTGGCGCATGCTCTGAACACGTTCCTCAGCTCCTGGAAGTGTTTCTTGCTCTTGCTCTCAGTCATATTGTTGAACGAGTAAATTGAAGTTTCTGAGGTCGTTGTGGCCGCAGCATATACTCTTATGCCCTTCCCTCCTCACGTTTCTTCCCCTCTGAAGGGCTTCCACTGCTGACCTTTCTTTGAAGCACAGAGTGGCTCTTTTGGCTTCCTGTTCAGGTACAGAGCCACTACCACAGAACCCTGGCCTGGCCTCTCCCTCCCCCATCTTCGGCCTGCTATGTGAGGACCTGCTCCCGACTCTTCCTGCCCCCGTTCAGCTTTCTTCGTGTAGTAGACCCCCATTCCTCAGCAAGGAGAGCAACACCCACGCCATCCTGTGACAGGGGCCCTGCCTGGGTCAGCATTTTGTAGTTTCATCATTTGTCCTATGGATTTTCCAATGCCTGTTCTGGGTGTTGTGCTAGGTTAGTGTCCTAGTCCTAGTCCACGGTCTGGGAGCAAGATCAAGAAATGTGTATGGGCTGTGCAGGAAGTGCACCACATGCCTGCTTCATGGTGTGGGCGGGGAGTCCAGACCAGTGGAGGGCAGGCTTGGGAGGCCGTCACAGAGCTGAGGTGGGCTCTGAGAGAGGGCAGGTAGAGACCTGCTCCAGAGCCTGGTACCACCCAGGGGGTCATGGTGGACACTCATGGGAGGGTTGGGGTACAGTGGTATAAAGTTGTCCACTGAGGCCCAAGAGAGCCCGTGTCAGCCAGTGGGGCCTGTGAGGGCCTAGTCAGGGCGGTGAGGGGCGGATGTGTATTTTCAAAGCTCCATGCTGATGCATCGTTCAAGGCTTCCACTCTGGCTCCCTCCATCTGAATCCTTCCAAGTCCGTTTTCTCCCGGCAGGACAGGCTTTCTCATCCGGGGATCTGTATGCTCTGTGCTTCTCTCTCCGATGGGCCCAGGAAGCTGCGTGTCCATTCAGCCTCCAGCCAGCGTATGTGGGCTCTGTTGTCACTGTGGATAGTCTCACAGTCCTGCATATGTGGGTTCTGTGGTGGTGTTGTCACTGAGCCCCACGCTGTGGTCACTTTTCCATCCCACAGTCCTGGATCACTTCCTCGTCTCAGCCCTTCACTCGGGTCATGCCTACAGATATGCTCACTTTTATCAACAAGAAGGAAGGGCTGTCGGGAGGCAGTGAGTGACGTTCAGGGAGTCCTCAAGGCCTGCCGTCCCCCATGACGTGCCTGGAGCCTGCAGAGGACAGGTCCTTGGAGACGGAGCATGGACTGTGAGCTGCACACACCTCACTGCTGGTGTCGGGCCTGCTCACGCTGGAGACGGGCTGTAGTAGTGGAGCCCTGCCTGCTGCTTGAATGTTTCCACACTTGCCTCTCTTCCTCACTTCGGAGTCCCTTGGAAGAGGACCAGTCCCCGCTGTCTGCTCTGCTGCAGCTCCTGTCCCGCGTGGAGGGTGCCCAGGATTCCTGACCAGCCTGCAGGACAGGACAGGCCCAGCAGCCTCCAAAAGCTCGGAGCACTAATATCTTCTTTCAGCTTGATACAGACCTCAGTGAAAAGGGTCATGTGCCCGCTAGAGACCTAATGGAAAATGATACTGTATTTAATCTAGTAACTTCTTCGCAGACTCTGCATAAATTAGCGAAGGGCTTCAAAAATGTTGAATGCAGCTAAGATGACAATGGTGGGCTCCCGGTGAAGGATAAGATCATACTGGAGTGTCCAAGGAGTGAGCGCTGTGGGAGGGAAGGGGTTATCTGGTGGTATTTTATTGAACCACAAAATGTTATTTATAACCCATGTCAGGAGCAATTAAACTGATTGATGATTAGGAAAGTTTAATAGTTGAATAATAAGATGCGGTCTTGACAGCTATTTTTTCTCATTCTGGAAGCATATTTTATGAGTCTAATAACAGTGTTAAGGACGGGCTGTATAATATGTTGTGCTGTAATTATATAGTGGTAATATAATTTTCAGCCTAGTGGTACATGGTATGTTACTTATAAAAAATTAAAATACCAATTATGATTTTTTTGATTTATTATTGGAGTAGTTTGTTAATTTTGACTTACCCAAAGCAGGGTTAATTAGTACATATGGATATATTTGATTAAAAGTACACTGGTGCTGAATTGAATAAGAAAGGCCAAACAAAATAATTTTTTTTTGCCCACCCAGAATGTACTATAGTCTCAGCTCTCTCGAGTGTGTGTTTGCAAGGTGGCGGCTCTGACAGGCAGCTCAGTGGCCCTGTGCTTCCCCAGGCAAGTGTGTGTGTCAGACTGCTTGGGCCTCCTGCCCTCCTTGCCTGCTTGTTTATGATGGCGTTAGTGGTGCTCCTTAGGAACCGTTCTTAGGTTGGCAGAAGAATTGTAGCTAAAAGTTCTTTTAGACATGAGTGGCGATATAACAAAGTGGAAACACAAATTAACCACTAAAAGAACAGTCTAGCTTTGCAGTCCTGAGGATGCAGATTGAACCAGTGAGGCAGTTCTGTTCTAGTCTGTCAGAGGGCATGGATTAAGAAGTCAATACGCACTGCTTTTCGGGCAAGCAGAGACAGAACTTCTGTCATCTTTGGGCGGGACAGTCGGTGCTTGCTCCCTCTCCCAGGAGGCAGAGGAGGGCACAGGAAGACCAGTGTGGCATGTTCTCCTGGGAACTTGCCGGTGCTCAGCCAACTGGATTCCATCAGTCTAGGTGATTACAGCTCTGAGATTTCATGAAAACTCTTCTCTAGTATGTAAACACGATCAGGTTGTAAATAAACACACGTCACTGTGTGACAGTGAGGATCTGAAATGAGAAGACTTGGGCCTTGCCCCGGCCTCTGCTTCTCTCAATTTCTACAGAGCCTTAGATTGTAGGATATAAAGCTTTCTATGACAATTTATTAAAAATGCGTGCTGAATTGTTTTTTCTCAGAAATTCCTTTGTTGAAGTCCTAACCTCCTACTACCTCAGAGTACATTTAGAGATTGGGTCTTTAAAGAGGTAATATAGTTAAAATGCGGTTACCAGCCTACTCCAGCATGACTGGGCTGCTCCGGCCCTGACCACCGACCTGCGGCCTGCAGAACTGGGAGGAGTCCTCAGTGGTCCATGGTTACTGCACTCTGTGTCGAGATACCAGAACTGTCTGTGTAGCGTGTTGGCGAGCATTTTCGTTCTCTCCTCCTTTCCATATCCTCCAGATTATTTGCAGAATCATGGGTGGCAAAAGAGCACTGTTAAGGTTGCTTCCCTGTCGACACGGAGAGAACCGCAGCAGCCAGGCAGGTCTCTCCTGGGCCGGCTCCACCCGGAATGGTGGTCACCCCAGTTGAAGGTGTCGCTCTAGGGTGTACTTGGTGTTCCTCCTAGTCCCAGAGTTGCATGGCTCTGCTGGCTGCCCACGGAGGTCTCTAGGCTACCCACAGTCCCTGGACAGCCGTGGTGTCATGTCACTGTGTGACAGGGAGGAGTCTGAGTGAGGGGAATTGGGCTTTGTCTGAGCTCTGCTACTTTTTCTACAGAGGCTTAGGTTGTAAACCATCATTGTAGACCCACTAGATCTGGTTTTCTGAGATCTTAGATTTACATTTTCTGTAGCTGATTCGGCCTGGAGCAGCATCCAACCTGATCTAAGTTCCCGAAGGCTGCCGGGGCCCTGGGGAATCCAGGGGAAGACAGAGGCCTGGCAGCAGCTGACGTTGCTGGGTTGGGCAGATGGGCAGAGAGGCGCTGGGCTGCCCTACGACCGGAGCACCTGCTGCTCACTCTATGAAGCTGAGGTCTGCAGCTCCCAACCACATGTGTCCAGTGGCTGCGTGTGGCAGTCGGAAGGATGCAGTGAACTCATCCGCCTCCCCAGCTCTGGGGTGATCACACCAGCCCTGACAGAGTACAGGACTCCCTGTTGTCAAGTCCAGGAGGGGTGAGAGAGGAGGCTGGGCTGGGCCCATCCATCTGAGAGGAAACAGGGTGCCCCTCACCATCTGAGGACAGGCAGGGTGCCCCCTTGCTGCTGCCCAGCATGCAGCTAGGGGAGAGCAGGCATCACGGAGGAGTCCCAGGAAGGAGTCTCTGGCCGGGCCTGTGCTCAGAGGGAAGGGCGGGGGGAGGGGCGATTGGAGGCTGAGGCACGGACACACTGTGCCTAGGAGGCCCTGGGGTCTCTTAGCTTGGTGGAGCTGGCGAGGGGCCAGGGCCTCTGGTGGCGGGGGTGTTTAGATGAGGCTCCGGGGTGCCGTGGCTGCGCAGCCCTGGCCGCGCGAGGCCAGGCTCTTACCACTGAGCCCGGGGAAAAGAGCCACGCCTTCCGGTCTCTTATTTCTGACTACGGCCTCTTGAGAGTTTTGTAGAGCCAGAGGCGTTTAAGCGTGGGCCAGGCCTGTTTCGTTCATGGCTCTACAGTTCCCAGGGGCTGTGCAGACCTGGACGGTCCAGTTCTTTCTTAGCACATCTCTGCGAACTCAGTCCTCCTGTAGACAGCGTCCTGATCCCATCTGTCCTATGGCAGCCCCCCATCCCATTCCTGCTTCGAGGTGGGTGGGGGTCTCAGCAGGCTTCCTCATCTAGCCAGCATCTCCAGCTCCACTCAGCACAGGGTTAACTCTTTCTATGCCAGTAGTTTACAGGTTGTGTCGTAGGATCCAAGTATCAAAATGTTTACCAAGCTGCTGTGACTGATCAGTGTTCCCCAAAAGTCAGTAGCCTTCAGTTCTTCTAGGAAGTTGCTTTTTGTGCTTTACTTTGCGTTGACTCCTGTGTTTGTGTTGGCACCTCAGTCCCCACAGGGATGGTGTGCAGGGGTGGGTGAGGTGGTAGAACTGTCCCGAGGCGATGGTGTGCAGGGGTGGGTGAGGTGGTGAGAACTGTCCCGAGGCCATGGTGTGCAGGGGTGGGTGAGGTGGTGAGAACTGTCCCGAGGCCACGGTGTGCAGGGGTGGGTGAGGTGGTGAGAACTGTCCCGAGGCCACGGTGTGCAGGGGTGGGTGAGGTGGTGAGAACTGTCCCGAGGCGATGGTGTGCAGGGGTGGGTGAGGTGGTGAGAACTGTCCCGAGGCGATGGTGTGCAGGGGTGGGTGAGGTGGTAGAACTGTCCCGAGGCCATAGTGTGCAGGGGTGGGTGAGGTGGTGAGAACTGTCCCGAGGCCATGGTGTGCAGGGGTGGGTGAGGTGGTGAGAACTGTCCCGAGGCCACGGTGTGCAGGGGTGGGTGAGGTGGTGAGAACTGTCCCGAGGCCACGGTGTGCAGGGGTGGGTGAGGTGGTGAGAACTGTCCCGAGGCCATGGTGTGCAGGGGTGGGTGAGGTGGTGAGAACTGTCCCGAGGCCATGGTGTGCAGGGGTGGGTGAGGTGGTGAGAACTGTCCCGAGGCCATGGTGTGCAGGGGTGGGTGAGGTGGTGAGAACTGTCCTGAGGCCACGGTGTGCAGGGGTGGGTGAGGTGGTAGAACTGTCCCGAGGCCACGGTGTGCAGGGGTGGGTGAGGTGGTAGAACTGTCCCGAGGCCACGGTGTGCAGGGGTGGGTGAGGTGGTAGAACTGTCCCGAGGCCATGGTGTGCAGGGGTGGGTGAGGTGGTAGAACTGTCCCGAGGCCACGGTGTGCAGGGGTGGGTGAGGTGGTAGAACTGTCCCGAGGCCACGGTGTGCAGGGGTGCGTGAGGTGGTGAGAACTGTCTCGAGGCCATGGTGTGCAGGGGTGGGTGAGGTGGTAGAACTGTCCCGAGGCGATGGTGTGCAGGGGTGGGTGAGGTGGTAGAACTGTCCCGAGGCGATGGTGTGCAGGGGTGGGTGAGGTGGTGAGAACTGTCCCGAGGCCACGGTGTGCAGGGGTGGGTGAGGTGGTAGAACTGTCCCGAGGCCACGGTGTGCAGGGGTGGGTGAGGTCCTGAGAACTGTCCGCACCTGAGCAGATGATGCTGTAACCAGAGGGGTGGGTGTTTGATCGTCTGTGCTTTGCCTGTGTCACCCTCACGTTGTATCAGATGGTGGTTTGCACTCTGCCCTGCCTCAGCGGCCGTGTTTTATAAAATGGCAGCTGGCTCTGTTCGAAGTGCAAGTGCGGAGGCCGAGAGGCTCCACGTCTTGTCAGTACAAGGAAAGCCACCGTCTGTGCAGCACAAAACATAGGACAGACTCTGATAAACAGCTCACCCATAAAACATTACTGTCTGTGCACCTGCATATTAAATGAGGTGCACGTGGTAGTGGCACACTCATCAGAAAGCCTAGGCCTGTAGGCTAACCGATTACAGCAGGCCACCCCAAGACACACGGGGCGGGCCCCGTGATCGCCGCCTGGTCCCTCGGCGTGGGCTTCCTTCGGAAAACTGCCACAACGAAGGAGCCAGGCCTCTGTCCCTGAACTCCAGCTCTGGCGTCGCTTCTTCTGCGCAACCCACCTGAAACTGACGCTTGAACCCGCCTGCCACGGGCCCTGGCCTGTCCTGGCTGCCGGCCGCGTCTAACACTGTGCTGGGCAGCTCTTGTCGGCACCTCCACGGGGCTGAAGGCCCCTTGGAGCCCTGGGTCCTCCTCCTCTCATTCACAGCGATTCTGTGTGCTTCTTGTGAAATGCGGTGTGTGACCTGAGATTTAGCAGTTAGGATCAGAATAAAGCAGTGGTTGCCAACAGCCACAGATGCCAAGTGAAGTCAGTAGTACTTGGAGACCCACATTCAAGGAACTTGAGGTAGTTTGTGAATTTGTTGTTATTCAGTAAATTCAGACCCGGTGGACAGATGTAGTATGTCAGTCTATAGTTCTGACATAGCTTACTCATGATAGTGTGCCAGCTATTTTGGAAGTGAGTCCTGATGGTAAGAACAAGTTTGACCTTTCCTGTGTTCTCCCCCTTCTTTCCCCTCCCTCCCCCTCCCCCTCCCCCTCCCCTCTTCCCTCCCCCTCCCTCTCAAGTGTCTTCACATCCTCCTCTGCCTTCTGTCAGATGAACCCCCTTAACCTTGGATTACTCAGTCTCAAAAACTCCAAGAAATACATTTTTTTTCTCTTTATAAATTGCACAGACTATAATGTAGAACACTGATACTTGGATTCGTGAGAGATCTTGCTTGCTTCTAGAAACAAGACCCTCTCCCTTTCATTGCCCATCTGTGCTTTGGCCCTTCCTTGTCCCGTGGCTCCGGAGGCTGAGCTGCGGCTGTTGGAGCTGAGCTCCGTCCTGATGTCTCTGGGAGAAAACTCATTTTCACGGTGAACCCTACCATGACCACGTTTACCTGGCTGTGGAGCATGGAGCTTTTCTTCCTTTTTCGAAATCAGTGCTATTAGCATAGATTAGCATACACTAATTGTCCAGAGTAGCGGTTTCGCTGTGCAGTTCTGTGTGTGCAGATAATGCGACGACCTAGGCAGGGGCTGCTGTGAGTGGGGCCGCTCCAGTTGCAGACACCCCCGCGGCCCACCCCACTCAGCCTGGCGGAACATTTCTGGCTGGTTTTTACATTCCTGCGTGAGGAACCGAGGGTGTTGAGCTCTTTCTCTGTTCCATTCTCCCCAGCTGCAAGACTAAAGCAAAAGGACCTGTGGCAGAGGGGTTCTGAGTGCGTGGTGTGCTGGTGGGTACCCCGTCTGGAGGATGAGGCCCTCAGGTGTGGCCGTGGAGGTGGGTTGGGCTGGCACAAGGGTGACTCGGAGAAGGCACATATTTCGGGGCTCCCTTGCCTCAGCCATGTTGTCTGGACATGCAGCGTTGTAAAGGATGGAGCCAGCACCGAGACGGGGCAGGCCAGTGCCAAGGCGGCCTCAGGACTGTGAGGATGGCGGCCTTATCATCTTTTCCATGAGCCTTGGTCTCACTTCTGTGCTGTGAGGCCCACCGCAGTCAGCCTGCCTCCCTCTTGCCTCCCACAGGCAGACGACCTGGGAGAAAAAGCTCATCGCTTTGTTCCATGTGCCAGGCGGCCCCCTCTACCCTCCTCCTGGTCACCTTCAGCTCACTTCCAGCATCCGGGGTCCCGTTTGACACCGATTCTTCCTGGTCAGAGCTGTCCAGTCTCAGCTTTGCCTCCCGCCTCTGAGCAGACTGGTACAGCCGCTCGCCCTTGCTGGCAGCTCTTCTTGGCACTGTTGGCCCTTTCTGCTGCTTCTGAGCAGCAGCCTGATGGTTGTCATCAGCATTTGTGTCACGATATTCCTCTGAACGGATTGGTTCTGTTAAGTCTTCTCGGCAGTGCCTGCTGTACTTCTGAAATAGGCCCTCAGTTTTGTTCATAAGTCTCTGTTAAACTTTTTGCCCAGAGCATGGATCTGGAGCTCTGTCGTGCAGGTTAATGGCCTAGACCAAGACCCTTTTCTCTTCCCCTTGTGGGCACCTGGGAGAGGGTGGTGGTGAGAAAGCACCGAGTGGAACCCTCAACTAGTGATCGAGAGGAGAGAGACCAACAGCCCGAGCTGTTGTCCCCGTATGAAGAAGTTGCTCTTCACCTGCCTCCAACAGGGTAGTTCATTCAGCTTCCTATTCTCTGGCTCTGGGCCTGCTTCATCGATATTGTGTTCCATCTTACATGTGCGTCACCCTGCTGAGCCCACCTGACCTGTGACTCACAGTGCTGAGCCCACCTGACCTGTGAGTCACACTGCTGAGCTCATCTGACCTGTGACTCACACTGCTGAGCCCACCTGACCTGTGAGGGAGTCACACTGCTGAGCCCACCTGACCTGTGACTCACACTGCTGAGCTCATCTGACCTCTGAATGACTCACACTGCTGAGCCCACCTGACCTGTGACTCACACTGCTGAGCCCACCTGACCTGTGACTCACACTGCTGAGCCCACCTGACCTGTGACTCACACTGCTGAGCTCATCTGACCTCTGAATGACTCACACTGCTGAGCCCACCTGACCTGTGACTCACACTGCTGAGCCCACCTGACCTCTGAATGACTCACACTGCTGAGCCCATCTGACCTGTGACTCGCACTGCTGAGCCCACCTGACCTGTGACTCACACTGCTGAGCCCACCTGACCTGTGAGTCACACTGCTGAGCCCACCTGACCTGTGACTCACACTGCTGAGTCCATCTGACCTCTGAATGACTCACACTGCTGAGCCCACCTGACCTCTGAATGACTCACACTGCTGAGCCCAGCTGACCTCTGAATGACTCACACTGCTGAGCCCATCTGACCTGTGCGTCACACTGCTGAGCCCATCTTTCCTGTGACTCACACTGCTGAGCCCATCTTTCCTGTGACTCACACTGCTGAACCCACCTGACCTGTGAGTCACACTGCTGAGCCCACCTGACCTGTGAGTCACACTGCTGAGCCCACCTGACCTGTGAGTCACACTGCTGAGCCCATCTGACCTGTGACTCACACTGCTGAGCCCACCTGACCTGTGAGTCACACTGCTGAGCCCACCTGACCTGTGACTCACACTGCTGAGCCCACCTGACCTGTGACTCACACTGCTGAGCCCATCTGACCTGTGAGTCACACTGCTGAGCCCATCTGACCTGTGACTCACACTACTGAGCCCATCTGCTGAACTGTTTTTCTTTGATCTTTTTGACACTTGGCTTAAAGACTTTCAAGCTGACCTGTAGTATACAGGTCCAGGCAGGCTACTTTGTCAATACTGCTAGCATGGCTCAGAATGAAAAGATGTGGAGTCAGCAAACCAAAACAGCGTATTTCTTCAAAGACCCTAACAAAATACCCCTGCCCAGGACTCCTGGCTTGAAGAGCATTTCATAAAACCATTGGTAGAAAAGACAAGTGCAGGGGCTGGGAAGGTGGCTCAGTGGTAGAGCGCTTGCCTTGCATGCATGAGACCCTGTGTTCGATTCCTCAGCACCACATAAGCAGAAAGAAAAAAGCTGGAACTGGCGCTGTGGCTCAAGTGGTAGAGCGCTAGCCTTGAGCTGAAGAGCTGAGGGACAGCGCCCAGGCCCAGAGTTCAGGCCCCACGACCAGACCAAAAAAAAAAAAAAAAAAGAAAAGACAATGCAGGCCAAGCTTTCCTCTTCTGAAATGCGTGGGCCTTGAAGTGTTTCCAGTGTTAGAGCTTTGTAGATTTTAGGAGTATTTGCATAGACATGACAGACACCCCTCACCTGAAAATCCTAAATCTAAGAGGCTGCAGAGTGCAGAGCATTCTGAGTGTTGAGATGACGCTCCAAAGCCCCGGCTTCTCGTGGGTCTTGGAGTTGGGGTTTTGTCGGGGATGCCTGGCGGTGTGGGCATCTGAGGCTGTGGGCTTCCTCTCCTCATTCTCTTGATAACTAGTGTTAGTTTCGACAGTGCACTTTTTATCCCAGGCAGTTTTAGTGTCACTCTATGATTTCTTAACTGCTTTTGCACAAACACACACGTGTATTATGTCAGTTCACTGAGATAATCAAGTGTTTTAAAAACCATTGAAGAACTGCAGAATATATGACTAGTGAGTGTCAGAAATCTGTCCGCCTCACACGCAGCTCCCTGCCCCCACTCACCAGGATACCAGTAACCCGGCTGGCAGCATGCACACCTGCATGCTCACGGGATGTGTAGCTTTGCAGACTCTGGGCATTGTCTGGCCTGTCCTCAGAGCTTATACTAGTGGGAACCAGCACGGAGGCTCTGACACGGAGGCTCTGACACAGAGGCTCTGACATGGGGGCTCTGACATGGAGTCTGGGACATCGAGGCTCTGACACGGAGCGTCTGACTTGGAGGCTCTGACATAGAGACTCTGACATGGAGACTCTGACAGGGAGGTTCTGACACAAAGGCTCTGACACGGGAGGTTCTGACATGGAGACTCTGACATGGAGACTCTGACATGGGGGCTCTGACATGGGGGCTCTGACATGGAGACTCTGACATGGGGGCTCTGACATGGAGTCTGGGACATTGAGGCTCTGACAGGGAGGCTCAGACTCGGAAGCTCTGACATGGAGACTCTGACATGGAGGTTCTGGGCTCTGACACGGAGGCTCTGACACAGAGGCTCTGACATTGAGACTCTGACACAGAGGTTCTGACACAGAGGCTCTGACATAGAGGCTTTGACACAGGGGCTCTGACACGGAGGCTCTGACATGGAGACTCTGACATGGAGGCTCTGACACAGAGGCTCTGACATAGAGGCTTTGACACAGGGTCTTTGACACGGGGGCTCTGACACGGAGGCTCTGACATTGAGACTCTGACACGGAGGTTCTGACACAGAGGCTCTGACATAGAGGCTCTGACACAGGGGCTCTGACACGGAGGCTCTGACATGGAGACTCTGACACGGAGGCTCTGACACAGAGGCTCTGACATAGAGGCTTTGACACAGGGTCTTTGACACGGGGGCTCTGACACGGAGGCTCTGACATTGAGACTCTGACACGGAGGTTCTGACACAGAGGCTCTGACATAGAGGCTTTGACACAGGGGCTCTGACACGGAGGCTCTGACATGGAGACTCTGACACGGAGGCTCTGACACAGAGGCTCTGACATGGGGGCTCTGACATGGAGTCTGGGACATCGAGGCTCTGACACGGAGCATCTGACTTGGAGGCTCTGACATGGAGACTCTGACAGGGAGGTTCTGACACAAAGGCTCTGACACGGGAGGTTCTGACATGGAGACTCTGACATGGAGACTCTGACATGGGGGCTCTGACATGGGGGCTCTGACATGGAGACTCTGACATGGGGGCTCTGACATGGAGTCTGGGACATTGAGGCTCTGACAGGGAGGCTCAGACTCGGAAGCTCTGACATGGAGACTCTGACATGGAGGTTCTGACATGGGGGCTCTGACATGGAGTCTGGGACATTGAGGCTCTGACAGGGAGGCTCAGACTCGGAAGCTCTGACATGGAGACTCTGACATGGAGGTTCTGGGCTCTGACACGGAGGCTCTGACACAGAGGCTCTGACATTGAGACTCTGACACAGAGGTTCTGACACAGAGGCTCTGACATAGAGGCTTTGACACAGGGGCTCTGACACGGAGGCTCTGACATTGAGACTCTGACACGGAGGTTCTGACACAGAGGCTCTGACATAGAGGCTTTGACACAGGGGCTCTGACATGGAGACTCTGACATGGGGATCTGACACGGAGGCTCTGACATGGAGACTCTGACACGGAGGTTCTGACATGGAGGCTCTGACACAGAGGCTCTGACATGGAGTTGACATGGAGGCTCTGACAGGAGGCACTGACATGGAGGCTTCAGCAAGCTCAGAAACATGTCCAGATTTCTGCATTGTTTGAGACTTGCATGTCTGTGTTTCCACTTCTCCATTTGTATTTCAAAACAAATATAATGAGGAACTCTAGTCATTTTTCAAGTAATTTGGTGAGAGCTCATGATTCTTTTGTCACTATATTTTGATATCATTAAGTGGTTCTGTGAAAGGGTTACCATTCAGCCGAGTAGTTTGCCAGTGCAAAACATCTTGATCGATGGCCCTCTTCCCATCACTCCTCACCCTCCGCCCCCAGCCCTCCATTTTCCTAGTTTCAAAGGATTTGCACTGAGTATTATGGTTATGCTCCCCTTCCCTTAGTAACTGTGTGCCCGTCCTAGGACTCCAGGACCCCAATTTCTAGAAGGTAATAGACCTTTCAAAGCCATACCCGGGGACTCATTACTTAGTGTGGGTGTAGGTTTTGGTGGTTATGAGAAACACTACTGGCATTGTGTGTGTGTGTGTGTGTGTGTGTGTGTGTGTGTGTGTGTGTGTATTTGTGAGGCAAGAGCTCACATTGTAACCCATGTTGGCTTGGAACTCACTATTCTAGCCTGGCCTCAAACTTGTAATCCTCTGTGTAAGTCCTGAGTACAAGGATTACAGTGGAGACAGATGTGTATTGCCATACCTGGTTGCATGTGTGAGCCTGGAGGGGCTTACTGAAGAGCAGTATTGTATGTGCGTATGCATATGTGTGGACTTTTGATAGATTGATGTGGACTGTTTTAGCTTTGATAGCTTAATTTGTACTTTTTTGTGTGTTAGCGCTAAGGCTTGAACTAAGGGCCTAGGGGCTGTCCCTTAGTTTTTTATTCCATGCTAGCACTTTACCACTTGAGCCACACGTCTACTGGCTTGGTGGTTAACTGGAGATAAAGAGTCTCACAGACTTTACTGCCTGGGCTGGCTTTAAACCTTGATTCTGAGATCTTAGCCTGCTGAGTAGCTAGAATTATAGTTATGAGCCAGATTTTTGCTATTGATTCCTGTAAGTTTTGTGTGCTACCCTTGGCGAACACATATTTTTCAAGCTGCTCTGGAGGTGCTGAGCTGGGCAGATGGAATATGTCTTCAGGCCTTGAGTAAAGTACTTTCTAGAAGGGGTTGCAGATGTCTGTGAGACCCAGCCTGGGGAGTGTTCATCTCTTGGGAAAGAAGCTAAACTCCACCAGAAAATATAGAAATACAAAGTAGACCTCATTAATACTGAGATGTTTTTACCTTCTAGTGCCCAGAGATGGAATGAAGGTATCAGCGCGGAGGAGAGTGTTGAGGTGTAGTCCCACACACTGCTGGCCCACTGTAACAGGAGCGCTCGTTAACCAGTATTTGTCAGGAGCTTTGGAATGTTCTTACTCTTTCACCTGCCAGTTTGATTTGAGATGTTTGTCTTAAGGAAATCACTCTCGATATGGATCACATCTCTTATGCAGAAAAGATGCTTATTGGGCATTCCTTATAATAGTCTAGTGTTTGAAACAATGTTAGCATCCCAAAGTAGGGATGTGGCTGAGTGAGCTGGGAAACCAAAGGTTCTTTAGATGATTTTGCAGCATCCTTTAGCCTGGCCCCGAAGAGTGCGTTGTAAAATAGAGCCTCATCACAAACGTCAGATTTCAACAGAGTAAAGATTTATATAGCAAGAGCAGTCACACAAAAAGTTGAACAAAACCGATGCATGGAAACAAGCTGGAATAAAATTATATTAACAGATACTCTGGTTGTAGTTTAGATGATAGATTTGTAACTAATTTATCCCTTTTTGGGGGTTTTTGAATTCCTCAGACTTTCTTTTGTGACTATGAATTTTGTAGAAGTAGCTGATGATCTTACCCTATAGATTTCAACCTGCCCGAGGCTCCTGGGCACATGCTACCCTCCCAGGGCCTGTCCCGGATGGCCAGGGTGATCCTGGGGTCGGTGCAGTGCTCCTGCCCCACCCACATTGGGCAGTTCTGTAGAGTGACCACCAATTCCTTTGTCTTCCCTGGCTCCCACTCCGTGTGTGTGTGTGTGTGTGTGTGTGTGTGTGTGTGTGTGTGTGTGTGTCTCTCTCTGAAACCTTGGCATGCCCAAACCCTGGCAAGCCTGGTGTCCACCCGTGCTTCCTTTGTTGGAACCAGGGTGTGCAGGGTGTGCAGGGTGTGCAGGGTGTGTAGTGTGTGCAGGGTGTGCAGGGTGTGTGGTGTGTGCAGGGTGTGTAGGGCGTGCAGGGCGCGCAGGGCATGCAGGGTGTGCAGGGTGTGCAGGGCGTGCAGGGTGTGTAGTGTGTGCAGGGTGTGCAGGGTGTGCAGGGCGTGCAGGGTGTGCAGGGTATGCAGGGCGTGCAGGGCGTGCAGGGTATGCAGGTGTGCAGGGTGTGCAGGGCGTGCAGGGTGTGCAGGGTGTGCAGGGTATGCAGGTGTGCAGGGTGTGCAGGGCGTGCAGGGCGTGCAGGGTATGCAGGTATGCAGGGTGTGCAGGGTGTGCAGGGCGTGCAGGGCGTGCAGGGTATGCAGGTATGCAGGGCGTGCAGGGCGTGCAGGGCGTGCAGGGCGCGCAGGGCGTGCAGGGCGTGCAGGGCGTGCAGGTGTGCAGGGTATGCAGGTGTGCAGGGTGTGCAGGGTGTGCAGGGCATGCAGGGCGTGCAGGGCGTGCAGGGCGTGCAGGGTGTGCAGGGTATGCAGGTGTGCAGGGTGTGCAGGGTATGCAGGTGTGCAGGGTGTGCAGGGTGTGCAGGGTATGCAGGTGTGCAGGGCGTGCAGGGCGTGCAGGGTGTGCAGGGCGTGCAGGGTATGCGGGCGTGCAGGGCGTGCAGGGCACGCAGGGCGTGCAGGGCGTGCAGGGCGTGCAGGGCATGCAGGTGTGCAGGGTATGCAGGTGTGCAGGGCGTGCAGGGCGCGCAGGGCGTGCAGGGCGTGCAGGGTGTGCAGGGTATGCAGGTGTGCAGGGTATGCAGGTGTGCAGGGTGTGCAGGGTATGCAGGTGTGCAGGGTATGCAGGTGTGCAGGGTGTGCAGGGTGTGCAGGGCATGCATGGTGTGCAGGGTGTGCAGGGCATGCAGGGCGCGCAGGGCATGCAGGGTGGCAGCAGTGGTGCCAGTTGACTTGGTGGTGGAGGCAAGGAGAGACTGCGCTCCACACTCAGGCCACACAGTGGGCAGGATGTGAAGCCCAAAGGCCTCATCTTGGATAGAAAAGGCCCCCCCCCGCCCCCGTGGCCTGAGCTGCCCATGTGGAGCACGCAGTGAGGCCCTGCAGTGCAGGGGTGGGCGGGCACAGGGCAGCCACTGGGCAGGCAGAGCTGAGATTGCTCCCCCGGAGCTGCCCTTCCTGTGTGCTTGGGCTTGACTCCAGGGCTCGGCCGGGGTGATGAGGGGGCAGTCAGTGCAAGAATCGGGCTTCTGCCTCTCACTGGCTTTCAGCTGCAACTGAGGTGTGTGTGTGTGTGTGTGTGTGTGTGTGTGTGTGTGTGTGTGTGTTGGCCATGGGGCTTGAACTCAGGGCCTGGGCACTGTCCCTCAGCTCTTCAGCTCAAGGTGAGCATTCTACCACTTGAGCCACAGTGCCACTTCTGGTTTTCTGGTGGTTTATTGGAGATAAGAGTCTCACGGACTTTCCTGCCTGGGCTGGCTTTGAATTTCCTCAGATCTCAGCCTCCTGAGTAGCTAGGATGACAGGCAGGAACCATCGGCGCCCAGCTTGCAACTGAATTTCTTGAAAATAGAAGGTGGTCATGCGCGAGGTGAGAGCCTTGGTTCTTTGGTGCCTCTCTGTTTGGAGAACGGATGTGGGAAATGTGTGTGACCCCTCCCCAAGGAAGGGCTGGACAGCTGGCAGAGCCGTTTGCTCGTGAGACTATGGGAGGCAGTTGATTGGCAGGCTTCCTGTGGGTGTGTGGTGAGGCCCTTACTCACCATCGATGGCTGCACAGTTAGCGGAGCTGTGAACAGGACGTGGTTTGATAACTAGGAAGGGAAAGGCCCATTTAAAAAAGGCAGACCCATGTGTCCTTTTCAGGGAAACACATTTCTTTTTCTTGACCAGTGGAAGAGCCACATAATTCCTTAAGCTATTTCAAATGGAGGTATATTTAAACCCGCTGGAAGGAAGTTCTGTATTGTCTTGGCTGTAGGCTGCAATACATGGATGGTCATTCTAACTCTGGTTTTGATAGAGTAGCCTCATATCCAGTCTGTGATTATGTTCAGTCCAGTTGGGACAGTTATAATGTAAGCAGTTCTTTGCTTCATTTTATGGTCCATTTGCTGACGCAGTAGAGGCCTGTATAGGTTGAAATGTATCAGTTACTGACTGATGGGAATGAGGCAGTGGAGGGCATGGAAGTCCAGTCCAGGGGTTGGGTTGCTGTCCTGGCTCCTGGCAAAGCCATGTTGGCAAGTGACCACAGACATGGTCACAGCCACGTGGAGGCCACGGCTCCAGACCTCATGTCGCTCCTGCGTGTAAAACCAGGTGCTGGGCCACTGACGGGGGCCCCTGCTCTGCTTTTAAGTGCGACCAGGGGACTGGAGCAGAATTTTGGAGGTGATTGTCTGAGTGGTTTACTGAGGGCCAGGAACTGTGGAGGAAGGCAGTTTCCTCTGGCCATTGGCCACGGTCAGTGTCACCTGGTGTCGGGAGCTGCTGAGTGCCTGCTCTTCGGGCAGGAAGCTTTTCCAGCCACCGGGGGTGGAAGATCCCGCCTTGCGGTTCATGGCCAAGTGTGGGAATGCCTTCCTGGTACCAACCTGTCAGCTCTCCAGCTGCCCTGGAGCCAGGGTGTCCTGACTCCCTCCTTCACCTGTAGTAGTTGAACGAAGGGCTTCTTCGTCAGTGTGTTAATTTCTGAGCACAATACATCTTGGTTTGTGTCACTCCTTCCATTATTCTCTCCTGATGTGGTCACCTTGTTGACTAAATCCCTGGCCAGTCTCTGAGCTAACGAACAGGGATGTTTTTCCAGGGTTCCCTCAGACCGTCTGCCTCGGTTCCTGGCGGGCTGTCTGTCCCAGCCGAGCCCTGGATTTTAAAGGGCTTTGAGATGTTTTGTTAGACTAGCTTGCAGAACATGCTTGTGGTCTCTTGAGCTGCATGCTGAGCTGTAATTGGCTCTATAGGGCCAGTTGTAACTTTGGAATCTTGGCCAGTGTTTTGTTGAACTAGTGTGTCTTATATTTAATAATGAATGATGTTGCTTCATGATTTGAATTTTTTTTTTTTTTGGTCATGGGGCTTGAACTCTGGGCTTAGGCGCTGTCCCTCAGCTCTTCAGCTCAAGGCAAGAGCACTCTACCTCTTGAGCCACAGCACCTACTTCCAGCTTTTTCTGTGTATGTGGTGCTAAGGAATCGAACCCAGGGTTTCTTGCATGTAAGGCAAGCCTCTACCACTGAGCCACCTTCCCAGCCCTGAAATGTTTTTGTTTTTTTTTTAAATTATACAACCTTTTAAGGGTATTTTTCTCAATTTTCATTTAATCTACTTAGATATGTTTCTGATTGAAAAATAACTATTATTAATGTAAATCCTTGCTGCATAGTAAATTACATAAATAATCTTTCTAGTTAATTACATGATATTTTTTTAAAATTTACAGCCATTCAGAAATTCATATAAGCCAGTGTAGAAGGGTTTTATGTGACCTGCTGCTGAGCGTGAGCTCCGCCTGCCTGGTGAGCCAGCCCTCACTGCTGCACTGCATTCCTGTTCTCACACAGTGGAACTGCTACTGTGTGCCACGCAGACCTTCTGCGTGACCGTGTCCACACGTGGATGGCCGCTGACCTCCTTCTCAGTGGGGTTAACCCAGGTCTTTAGGAGCAAGAGGAGCCTCGGGCTGTGGCTTCTTTCTTTTGGACCTTCATTCATCTGGTTTCTTTAATCATAATCAGAATGAGGGATCATTTTCTAGATTGATTTAAAGGCCCGTTTTGGGGGGGGGGTGGATTGTTTTTGCCTTAATTAGATAAAGGGAGTGATCCGATTTAACGGATTCATTTATGGTCAGTTTGTATTTTTCGGCTATCTTGATTCAGGAAGGCTTTTCTCCATAGATTCCTGCCGACAGCCTTCTGACGAGCAGGTGTCTGCAGGGTCTCCTAATTGAAATAGTGTCAGAAAGAAGACCTAAGCTGCCGGTCCTCGCTGCTTTCCTCATTAAGAGATAGCATGGGACCTAAATCCTTTAATACAACGTGTACGCGGGCAGAAGGCGCAGTCCTGGGGGGTGAGGTGAGTCTCACTGCCCTACCTGTCATCTGACAGTGCGGCCCTGTGGTCCTCAGGAATCCCATGTGCACTCTGATTTCCCGAGAAGCTGCACCGACAGTTTTCAAAGGCAAGCTCAGCTGTTCACAAACAGCAGCTTCTGAGGGCCTCAAAATAGCAAAATCACTTGCCTCTGAGAGAGAACTCTGAGCTTTTCCCATAAAGAGGCAGTTAAGGGGAGCCGTGTGCAAGCAGTGTGCGAGTTGTGTGTCTTGCTGGAGAATGCTTCCTTCAGGGTGAACGACTCCCTTTTCATTTTACTCTTGCGCACATTGTAATTGTATGTAAACTAGACTCGCGGTGTTGCCCTAAGTTCAGCAATAGCGTCAGTCTTTTTCTATCCAGACAAATTTGGATTGCATTTCCCCCCTTTTTCTTCCAGGAATATCGTGGCCAGTTTCTATGAGTTCTAGTCTAGTTATGGATGCGATTGTATTTCCTGATTGTAGGCTCTTTGGAGGGTGCCTGGTGCCTCCCGTGACAAGCGTGTATTCAGAGCTTGCTGTCTGCGTGCTAGACACTCAGTTGAGAGCTTTGGAACAAACAGCCCCGATGGGCGACCTGACAGGGAGAGAGCTGGGCTGCCCGCACATGTGGCCCCCGCAGGTCCGGTTGTGCTGTTTTTGCGGTGGGGTCCCGGCTGGGATCGACCCGTTTCCCTCCCTAGAAGGGCAGGAAGTACCGAATGATGGTGAGTGAGTCTGGTGAGCCAGCCCTCACTGCTGCCCTGCGTTCCTGTTCTCACACAGACCTTCTGCGTGACTCTGTCCACGCGTGGATGGCCGCTGACCTTCTCAGTGGGAATGATGTCAGTGGACAAATGGAATACACATTTTTTTTTTCTTGAAGACTTCAAAGCTCTTCTTGTCTTCTCCTTTTTCTCCATCCCAGCTTCCTTAAGAAAGATACCTGTGGTACCTGTGATAGAATGAAATCACTGGTTTAGCAAATAGGATTTCTATTAACGAAAACTCCTTGTCACAGTATTATTATAAAATGTGGATCTGGATGAATTAAAAGAACCATATAAGGTTGCTTTTGAAAAACGACATCACCAGGATGTCTTGCTCTTCACTCAGCACTTCAATTTCATGACCAGTAATCTCCCAGACCCTTTTCTACAAGGGATCTTGGCATGTTTTCATCCACTAAGAGCAGACAGCCTGCTTCACCAACCCCATCTGGTCTTCTGCCTCCTGTCTGTGGTGTGTTTTGTGAGGATGGGGGTTTCTGAGGGGTGGAGCAGAGCTGTGTGGCAGGTTGGAAGGGGCATTGCTTCTCATCACTGGTCTTGGGTGTGGCCTGGCCTCCTGCGGGTCGAGCATGGTTTCTATTAGAATGACACATTCTCTCTGCTAAACCAGTTTAACCATAGTGTTCTTTTTGCTGAACCCGAGTTTTTGTGAATTTATAGTCTTGTGTGTGTCACTGCTCTCTCCAAAGCAGGACTTTTTCTCTGCATTGCAACCCAAATCTACATAAGTAGGAGCCAAGATCTCTTCACTGGAGTGTCAGCATTCCAGATTTCAGATTCCCAAGTTGGGAGATGGGAAGATCAGATCCATAGAGCAATTGGAGCTTGCTTATAAGAAATGGAATCCTGTTTATTGCCAGTTAAACTCGTTTTGTGGAGAAGTGTATTTAGGGTCTGTGCAGGAGGCGCTTACACAATCCTCACAGTGTCTGCTTACCCCCTTCCCACCTCCTGGCACTCTATGGCAGGAGTTGGCTCTTTTACCTGTGGCCGCAAGTGCCAGGCATTGGGATCAACGTTCTACAAGCCTTTGACTAAGGCTGTTCTGACCCGAGGGATTTTTCCATTTCCCACTTGCCCATCTCTTCTATTTAGATTAATAGGAGAGAGACCCAGACTCAGGTCTTTTTGTTTTCCTGTACTCTTTGATAATGGTAAGGTGGTGTTCTAGTGTTGGGCTGCTCTGGCCACTTCTGGTGTTGACGCTGGCTTTGGGGGCAGGGGAGGCCTGTGAGAGCCCCCGGGCCTTGGGGCCTTTGTTGTTCCTGCGCTCACTGAATGACAGATGACGGTGTGCTGTGCGTAGGACTTGGGACCATCAGATGACCGTGTGCTGTGCTGTGTATAGGACTTAGGACCATCAGATGACCATGTGCTGTGCTGTGTATAGGACTTGGGACCATCAGCTGACGGTGTGCTGTGCGTAGGACTTGGGACCATCAGATGACCCTGTGCTGTGCTGTGCGTAGGACTTGGGACCATCAGATGACCCTGTGCTGTGCTGTGTATAGGACTTGGGACCATCAGCTGTCGGTGTGCTGTGCTGTGTATAGGACTTGGGACCATCAGATGACTGTGTGCTGTGTATAGGACTTGGGACCATCAGATGACCATGTGCTGTGCTGTGTATAGGACTTGGGACCATCAGATGACCATGTGCTGTGCTGTGTATAGGACTTGGGACCATCAGATGACAGTGTGCTGTGCGTAGGACTTAGGACCATCAGATGACCGTGTGCTGTGCTGTGTATAGGACTTGGGATCATCAGATGACCGTGTGCTGTGCTGTGTATAGGACTTGGGACCATCAGATGACTGTGTGTTGTGCTGTGTACAGGACTTGGGATCATCAGATGACCATGTGTTGCGTACAGGACTTGGGACAATTGGTATTCATCAAGCCATACATTCTAGAGTTATAAGGCAAGTTCAGTCAGTGACTACAGAAGCTCCTTCTGCTCCTCACTCAGTTAGGAGCTCAGTGCTGCCCATACTGTTAGAAGTCTGGGCCCATGAAAGAACACTCCAGCCTCACATCCAGGCCCACTTCCGGTCATGTCTTCAAACACATGGCTTCCCCACAGGCCTCCCATCTCTGACGGGGCTGTGCGTGCCCCAGCACACAGCTGTCCGTTGTGGAGAAAGGAGCTTGGTAGCTGCCCTGGGAAATAGCCTTCATTGCTGGGACATCATCAGGGTTGAGCCAGTACATTTCCCTGTTTGCTTCTGACTTTTGGACATGGAAAGATGGACACAAAATACTGCCATTTCTTTCCCTAAAATCGCTTTTTAGATATTTCAGAGCAGCAGTTAGATCCAGATCCCTTTGTTGATCCATCCACCCTCCCCTCCCCCAGCTAGCTGTCTGTCCACCCGTCTGTCCATCATCCATTCGTCCATCTGTCCATCTGTCTATCCACCTCCCCCTAGCTGTCTGTTTCCATCTGTCCATCATCCATCCATCCATCCATCCATCTGTCCATTATCCATCCATCTATCCATCTCCACCTAGCTGTCTGTTCCCATCTGTCCATCATCCATCCATCAATCCATCTATCCATCTGTCCATTATCCATCCATCTATCCATCTCCACCTAGCTGTCTGTTCCCATCTGTCCATCATCCATCCATCAATCCATCTATCCATCTGTCCATTATCCATCCATCTATCCACCTCTACCTAGCTGTCTGTTCCCATCCATCCATCCATCCATCCATCCATCCATCCATCCATCCATCCATCCATCCATCCATCCGCTTACCCACCCACTGGTGGAGCTCTCTCTGGACGTGGTGATCACACGTTGTAATATTAACCCTGCCCACTGAACACCTGCCATGCCCCTTACTTTCCTCATTCTGAGTCCAGATGTCCTGCATGTTTCTCACATCACTTGCAAAGGCTAGACTATGCTTGAAGTTTTGCTCTAGTTATTCATTTGGGAAAAGACAGATCTTAAACTATTCCAGTGACTTTAACAAGACTGTTTTTTCCTGTTGTAAAAATGAGTGTTCTTTGTGATAATTTGCCTTCCTTTCTGTTCTATACCCTTCTGTAGAAAATAAAGGGTGATAGCTCTTCCTCAGTATGGTGTTTTGGGTTCACCCTGTATAGTACTGTGGCAAACCATATTCTGCGTGTGTGTGTGTGTGTGTGTGTGTGTGTGTGTGTGTGTGTGTGTGTGTGTTGGTATGTGAGTACAGTTCTAGATCTTGTGATATAAATGGAACTGTTGATAAAGGTTGGGTTATTTTACAGATAAATCTTTTATTTAAATAATTTAATGGGTCAGTATTTTCAGAGAAGGGTTTTTAAATCATCCTTAAAGTCTTCCTATGATGTAAATGGTGAGCTTATTTTAAATTAAATGTTAGATTTTACATTCTGTGATCTCACATTCTGTGGTGGTTTTCTAGGGACCACTGATCTGCCTTGGGCTGTAAGAATGACTTCTCTGTTTCCTTTTGGTTTCTGTGCGTTAGTTTGTGCTCCTTGTTGATGTCCCCAACACTGTCAGAGTCAGAGCTCACACCTTTTTCAACCTGGTCCTCCTGGAGAGAGGGAGAAGCCCAGGGGCGGGGAAAGGGTTTGGTGGAGGGGAGAGGACCTGTGTATTTGTATGATCACGGTGTCCTCTCCCGTCTGCGTTTGCATGAAGGCAATGCCCCCCTCCTGTGTGTGTGTGCATGATCCTGGTGTCCCCTCCTGTGTGTTTGCCTGATTGCAGTGTCCCCTCCCATGTGTGTGTGAAGGTGGTGTCCTCTCCCGTGTGCGTTTGCATGAAGGTGGTGTCCTCTCCCGTCTGTATTTGTGTGAAGGTGGTGTCCTCTCCCGTGTGTTTGTGTGATCATGGTATTTTCTCCCGTGTGTGTTTGCATGATCGTGGTGTCCTCTCCCGTGTGTTTGTGTGATCATGGTATTTTCTCCCGTGTGTGTTTGCATGATCGTGGTGTCCTCTCTCGTGTGTGTTTATGTGATCGCGGTGTCATCTCCCGTGTGTGTTTGTGTGAAGGCTGTGTCCTCTCCCGTGGGTGTTTACATGATTGTGGTGTCCTCTCCCGTGTGTGTTTGTATCATTGCAGTGTCCTCTCCCGTGGGTGTTTACATGATTGTGGTGTCCTCTCCCGTGGGTGTTTGTGTGAAGGCTGTGTCCTCTCCCGTGGGTGTTTACATGATTGTGGTGTCCTCTCCCGTGGGTGTTTGTGTCATTGCAGTGTCCTCTCCCGTGTGTGTTTACATGATTGTGGTGTCCTCTCCCGTGTGTGTTTGCATGATTGTGGTGTCCTCTCCGTGTGTATTTACATGCTCCCGTGGGTGTTTGTGTGAAGGCTGTGTCCTCTCCCGTGTGTGTTTGCATGATTGTGGTGTCCTCTCCGTGTGTATTTACATGCTTGTGGTGTCCTCTCCCGTGGGTGTTTGTGTGAAGGCTGTGTCCTCTCCCGTGTGTGTTTGCATGATTGTGGTGTCCTCTCCCGTGTGTGTTTGTGTGAAGGCTGTGTCCTCTCCCGTGTGTGTTTGCATGATTGTGGTGTCCTCTCCCGTGGGTGTTTGCATGATTGTGGTGTCCTCTCCCGTGTGTGTTTGTGTCATTGCAGTGTCCTCTCCCGTGGGTGTCTGTGTGAAGGCAGTGTCCTCTCCCGTGGGTGTTTGCATGATTGTGGCATCCTCTTCGCTGGGTGTTTGTGTGATCGCAGTGTCCTCTCCTGGGGGTGTTTGAATGACACCTATTTAGAGAGCCAAACCCTACTGAGTGCTCAGTTGTGGACATTCCAACCCCAGGTCATGTGGCCTCTCTGTAACAGGGCTCTAGGCCCTCCATGCCAGGGCCTCTTCTCCTTGAATGCTCTCCCTCCTTTCCCCATGTTTGTTGGGAAGTTGTGTATGTCCTAGAGTTAGATGGTCTTGAGTTAATTGTCATCCCGGCTGGTGGCTCTATGGGTCCTTGATTCTGAGAACGTCCCCGACCCATGCCTTCTCCTTGGTCCTCATGTTAGGTTGGGGAGCAGACCAGCGTGTCCAGGTGGAAAGGGAGCCATGCTGCTGAACTTGTCTGCAGTAGAGTCTAGGCCATGTCCTCCTGACATGTTCTGGCACCTCTCGCCAGCCAGAGAGTGTTTCTGCAGCCTACTCCTGCTCTGAAGACAAGGGCTTCCAGAGTGTTCTGTGCCACTCTTCCTGCTCTGCCCAGTGTGGGTGCTTTCTGTCCTGGCCAAGGCATATTTATCTGCCTCTAACAATAAGGGCGATTCTGATTCTCTTGGCGTTTAGAAGACAAATTGGCACCAGGGTTCTCGGAGTTAAATGCCATTACTTCATTATGTTGAAGAGTAACAAATGGTCTGTTGTGAGGAATGACACACAGAATAGGAGGCTGACATTTCCCTGGATAAAATAATAAGCCAGCTAAACAGACTAAGAAAAATCAAGGCTTTGGCCCGTCTCCCCCAGAGCCTGTTTTCTGCAGGCTGGGTTGTGAGTCCAGCTGCTTTAGTGAACTTAGGAGAGGGCTGTGGAGGGCTTCCTTTCCTATTTACCCTTTATTATATCTGAGAACATATCTCTGTACTTGGGGCCCTTGAAGGAGTCGATGGACAGCATCTCAGAAGAAGTCCTCTGATTATGCTGTTGATTCAATTCCCTGAGATTGGAAAATAAAATCGGATCTGCTGAGATGGCGGGATGTGAATAGATTCTGTGGAGGCATTTTCCCAGAGAGGGGATTGTGTGGCGAGGAGGCAGTGTGTACCACGTGGGGGTCCTCGGCCTTCCCGGTCTGCTCAGCGCTCTGGTGGGGCCAGGCCGCCCTGCCGTCTCCTGTCGCTGTCTTGGGAGTACTTTGGGACTTAGTTTCTGCAGCCTGGTGGTGATAATGCCCCTTTTCCCAGCCTCAGCAGGCGTGAGGAGTGGGAGCAAGGGCCCGTCCGGTGGCGTCTCTGTGGGGGCTCCACCAGAAGGAGGGTGCAGGCCACACGGCAGCTACCTGGGCCAGCAGATTTGAGGCTGCCCTCTTTGCAGGGTAGGGCTTGCCGAGCAGACCGGTCTCTGTGTACAGAGATGCTCAGGGGCGGTGGGAAGAGCTGCTAGAGGGCGTGTGTCACGGGCACACGTGTCAGCCTTGCCCTCGGTAGAGGGGAGGCCTGGGCCTTCCTGAGTTGGGGACACACTGGGTTGGGTTGGGCCCCGGGGGTCACTGACTCAGCTTCTGCTTTTCTGCCAGCCAGGCTGCTATGCTCCCTAAGCATGTTAGCCCCCTCTCTGCTCCTCGTCCCTGTGCCAGTGAGGAAGGGTGGGCTGGTGGAATTGGTGGGTACTGACCTGCATCGGCAGAGCCACGTTTGGTCCTTGTGCGTGTCTGGCATTGTGTCCGAGTTCTCAAGAACAGCACAGAAGGCTCAGCTTGTTGGCTCCCAGCCAAGGGATCCTGCTGTGGAAAGGCTCCTCCTTCTTTACCTTTTTGATCTCTGTTGTGAGCCAAGAGTCAGACAGGCAGTGTGCGTGTCCCTGTGAGCACCATGAACTGTGCAGGTGCTGCTGAGGAGTTGCTGGGGCAGCTGGAGGGCACTGGGAGGGCGTGGCCTGAGCCCTTGGGGCCGCAGTTTGCCATGCAAGCTGTGGGCCGATAGCAGGGCCCCGGCTTTCCAGGCTGCTGGATGTCATTGTTTTTCCGCATGCCCATGGCCACCGGTACAAGCTGTGGTGGTGGTGTAGTTGTGATGGGTTACAGGAGCTGGTATGGCTAAAACCTGGGGGAGGGTGTCTGCCGTTGATGAACACTGGATAAGTATCGATAATCATCATTGCTCTGAGCATCGTTGGGCTTCTCTTACAACTTTCCAAGTATATTCTGGGCTAAGATATTTATTAAAGAATATTTCCTTGGGAAGAGGCATGTTCTTTTGCAAATAAAGTAAAATGGAAAAAAGTAAAGAATTTAAATGTGCTGGATGAGAGCAGTCTTTGTAAGCATTCATAATTGTCTGGCCAAATATCTGATAAGCCGTTTCAATTAGGTATCTGTTTTGCATTAGAAACATTTAAGTTATGTTTTCTCATTAGTTTTTTTTGAAAATTGTATTTTTAAGTTTATGTTCATTGTAGTATGGGAGGGTTCACTGTGATAGGTTCATAAATGCACACAAATTTACCCTTCCACTCATTAGTTTTTCTGTATTTTCAGAAGGAAGTTATTCAGAGCACTATTGTCAGTCTTTTGAAGCACTCTATGCTACTTCTTTGTGGGGTATTTGATCATAGTGTTGAAATACCCTCTGCAGTCTCAGAAAGACTAATCTTGGAGACAGGGTTTTAGAGGCATTATTACTGAATAAATACACAACTATGTAAGAACGAGATGTTTAAAGTCTACTGCAGAAACTTTCAGATCTCTGTTAGGAATAAATAATGTATTCTGGGTTCTCTTATTAGAATGCAAAACGTCTGAGAAGCAATAATTTATAATATATTAATTATGTTAATTAATTGGAGAAGATTCAGAATATTAATTATCTGCAACCAATTAGGTATTGAAATTGAGAACCGTTAAGTGATGAGGTGTGGGACTGCACGAGCCATTTAGTCAGTGTGATGAGAAATGGGTGTTGGGAGCGGCTGGCAGTGGCACAGTGCGCTCCGTCGTGTTTGCTTGGTATGGTTAATTGCACCTTGTCTTTTCCATGCTGGGTGCTGTGCAGAAGAGGAGGACGTGGACAGGGTCGACGTCGCCAGCGTGCCGGCAGAGGTGCTGCGCAACATCGAGGCTGACACCTACTGGTGCATGAGCAAGCTGCTGGACGGCATTCAGGTGAGCCCGTGGCCGCCGCTCAGCTCCAGCCATGGCGCATCGGGAGCATCTCCTGCCGCCACAGGCCTGCTTCTGTATCAGCCAGGCCAGCACAACTCCCAAAGCCTGTTTTGGTGTCTGAAGCCGCATGTGCTCCTCAGGGAGCCGTTGTGCCTCTCAGTCTGGGGAAGTCCTGGTGACCCCAAGCTCTGTCTCCCCACGGTCATCAGCACCGCTTGGGCAGGGAGCATGCGTCGTGGCTCAAGCCTGGCACACTGTTCAGAGCACCTGCCCTCTTAAAAGCACCCTGTCTCTAACCCTCAGCCTGCCGGCAGCCCTTAACTCTGCCAGCCTTGGTCCCGTGGCTCTAAGCGATTGGAACAGCACAGCAGTGGCAGGTCCTGAGGGAACCCCAGTGGCTGTAAGTGGTGGGGGTGGGAGGGATCTTGTGCAGGCCCTGGAAGGGCCTGGTTGGCAGGTCAATTAGTAGTGAGGACTGACGTTTCTGTTGTAGAACCATGGCTGAGGTAGATGGAGCAGCCCTCCAGGGCGGCGTGGAGTGGTTTCGGTTCCTTGTGTGCTAGCATGCCTCTTCTAGCTGCTTGTTTTATGTTCAGTGCTGTGTTTTGCTCCGGGGAGGTCGCAGGGAATAAGTGTGAAACCTTCCTGGAGGAAGTATACAGCATAAAGAGGCGGGCGCCTGCCTCCGGGGCAGGTCTGGCACAAAGCAGCTGCCAGGGAAGCAGAGGTGGACTTGTCAGACTAAAGAAGATGCCTAGAGCAGAGGCGTGGTTGAGGGAAGTTTCTTGAACCAAATTCTTGAGGCTTGCTCTGGAACCCACCCTCAGAAGTCCCTGCCAAGGTGGTCATGGTCCTGAGGCTGGGGTGGGGTGTGGGGGGACTTCCTCTGAGATGGCGAGGAGATGGCTACGCTGCGTAGTCCTGCACCCCCGAGCCCATGTCTCTCCTGCCGAAGCATTCTCAGCCCAACTGCTGGACCAGAAATACCAAAGAAGGCATCTAGAAAATGCAGTCTAAAGACGTAGACCCAGGGCTCGGTTTGAATAAGTTATCAGCAGTTGTCCTGCATAACACTGGGTTCACGTGGCTTTGGTTACTTAGGTGTGGTGCGTAACACTGGGTTCACGTGGCTTTGGTTACTTAGGTGTGGTGCGTAACACTGGGTTCACGTGGCTTTGGTTACTTAGGTGTGGTGCGTAACACTGGGTTCACGTGGCTTTGGTTACTTAGGTGTGGTGCGTAACACTGGGTTCACGTGGCTTTGGTTACTTAGGTGTGGTGCGTAACACTGGGTTCACGTGGCTTTGGTTACTTAGGTGTGGTGCGTAACACTGGGTTCACGTGGCTTTGGTTACTTAGGTGTCCTACGTAACACTGGGTTCACGTGGCTTTGGTTACTTAGGTGTGGGCAAGACGTGAAAATCCCTTCCAAGCCGAAGCATTAATGACTTCACTGTCACCCATCCAGACGTCCTCCTGAACTGCTCTGTTTCATAAAAAAATGCTCTCTAGAGACACATCTTGTCTAGTGCATCAGTTTGTCACTTCCTTCCTTTCTTAATATTTTCTTTCTCTTTTTATTTTTTGCCAGTCCTGGGTCTTGAACTTGGGGCCTGGGCACTGTCCCCAAGCTCCTTTTGCTCAAGGCTAGTGCTCTGCCACTTGAGCTACAGCAACACTTTCAGCTTTTTGTGTGACTAATTGGAGATAAGAGTCTCACGGACTTTCCTGCCTCGCTTGGCTTTGGACGGCCATCCTCAGATCAGAGCCTCCTGAGTAGCTAGGATGACAAGCGTGAGCCACCGGCGCCTGGAATATTTCATTATTTATTCTCCTTCCCAGAGCTTACTGCTTTTCCTACCTTAGAAAGTAATTGAATGGTAATGTAAACCTTTATACATTTCCAGTGTCACTTCTCTGATAGTGAGTGATGGAACGTGAGCCATTTAAATACAAGATTATCTGGCTTCTGTTTGTAAATAAGATCAGCTGTACAAGGAGATCGATGATGGCTTTTCATTTTTCACCTACGCATGTTGTCTGGAGAAGTGGTTTATTGACAGGACAGACAAGTGTGCAGCATGTCGCATTCCAGTGGTAGCAGTGTGTCCGTCTCTCATTGGGTACAGCTGATTCCGTGTGAGCCCATGTGAGCCAACGCTGAGGTGGTCAGCCCCACCCTTGTAGGACCTGGGCTCCAGCTCCGATAGCGTAGGCCCCTTAGCAGACTTCTCCTGGGACTGTTCTTGTGAGTGCAGGAATCATGGTCATTTTAGGTATAGATGGGCGGGAGGACACCAGCTGGTTTAAAGTCCAGGCTCAAATGGACCAGTGTGTCAGACCCCCAAGGGCCTGGTGCTTCTGCCCCTGAGCCTACTTCCTGTTTCTGGTCTCAGTTACCTCAGCTCCATTCTCCTGTGGAAAGTGTCCTCCTTGTATCCCTTTTTCTTCCCATCATTGGCTGGTTGAAAGTCCTAGCCATCTGCTGTGCTTCTGTTGAATGTAGATTCTCAGCCCGACTCTCACCAGTGACCTGACATTTCTCCAGGTCACTTGTTCCTCATGGTGACCTAATGCCACCCCGATGCACAGAGATTGCAGCGGTTACAGCCCAAGCTGTGTACTAGCTCTTCCTCAGGGTGAGAACTGACAAAGTCCTGCTGGGGCCCACAGGTGTCACATGGTCCCCAGAGACTGTGGAGATGAGCTAAGGAGCAGCTGAGTCTCCTGAGTGGCCGTGCCTCACAGAGCCAGCGCTGAGAGTCAGACTCTCCTGAGTGACCATGCCTCACAGAGCCAGCGCTGAGTCAGAGTCTCCTGAGTGACCATGCCTCACAGAGCCAGCGCTGAGAGTCAGACTCTCCTGAGTGACCGTGCCTCACAGAGCCAGCGCTGAGAGTCAGAGTCTCCTGAGTGACCATGCCTCACAGAGCCAGCGCTGAGAGTCAGAGTCTCCTGAGTGACCGTGCCTCACAGAGCCAGCGCTGAGAGTCAGACTCTCCTGAGTGACCATGCCTCACAGAGCCAGCGCTGAGAGTCAGACTCTCCTGAGTGGCCATGCCTCACAGAGCCAGCGCTGAGAGTCAGACTCTCCTGAGTGACCATGCCTCACAGAGCCAGCGTCCCCCGAGAGTCAGAGTCTCCTGAGTGACCGTGCCTCACAGAGCCAGCGCTGAGAGTCAGAGTCTCCTGAGTGACCGTGCCTCACAGAGCCAGCGCTGAGAGTCAGACTCTCCTGAGTGACCATGCCTCACAGAGCCAGCGCTAAGAGTCAGAGTCTCCTGAGTGACCGTGCCTCACAGAGCCAGCGCTGAGAGTCAGACTCTCCTGAGTGACCGTGCCTCACAGAGCCAGCGCTGAGTCAGAGTCTCCTGAGTGACCGTGCCTCACAGAGCCAGCGCTGAGTCTGAGTCTCCTGAGTGACCGTGCCTCACAGAGCCAGCGCTGAGAGTCAGACTCTCCTGAGTGACCGTGCCTCACAGAGCCAGCGCTGAGAGTCAGAGCCATTGTCCAAGGTCACACAGCGTGGGTGGCAGCCCCCTTCAGAGTCTGGACCTGTGCTCCCCCCCTACTTTGTGGCCTTTCCACCCAGCAGAGAACCTTTCCAGTACTAGGTAGAGTGAGTTCTGTTTTGCAGGGGGAATTCTAGAAGGCAGAAACCACATTTGTTCTTTTCTTACCTTGATGTCTTGGATAGCTGCCGCTCTGTTTTTTATTCAGCTTGGAGCCCCAGTTTGAGATTCTTTTCCACCAGGTTTCATTAACTAATTGGTTCACTTTGCCAGTTTGTTGAGAGTGTGGGGAGCACCTGTCTCTAGGTGTTGGGGCTCTTGCAGGCTTGGGCAGATGTGAGCAGGACAGCTCAGTGGGCAGCGGATGGAGAGGAGCACAGACCGCTGGTGAGGGGCCCGCACCAGGGAGGGGGCAGATGAAGGGGTGCCTGGACATGTGGGCATTCAATATCGACCGCGCGTTGCTGGAGTCCTCGGCAGTCCTCTAGGAAGGGAAGTGATGGCTCGCTGCTGTCAGATGCATTTGAGGGACTTGTCAGGCCCTCTGTGGCCAGGGGTTTAGGGCTCCTGCCCTGAAGATAAAAGGAAGGAGGCTGTGGTCCTCAGAAGTCCAGGGAGGCCCAGAAAGGACGGTGGGATGCTGTGTAGCCGCAGAGCCCAGCTGAGCCCCCAGCGTTTGCCTCAGGACCTCTTGACAGTCTTAACAATGATTGCCAAAGCCAAAGAGATTTCATTTGTTGGTTAATTCTTTTGATATTTACTGTATTAGAAACTCAAACAGAATTTTTTTATTTTAAAGTGACAATGGCAGGAGTTTGGAGATGTAGCCCAGTGCTGGAGCGCTTGCTCAACATGCCTGAGGCCCTGGCTTCCATCACAGGACCATAAACAAACAGAAACAATGACAGACTTACTGTAGTCAGCTGCAAGTAGTATTTTAAAATCAGGTTCTCCACTACCAAGTATTTAGTGATAAGAAAGGTGTTATTTTACATTTTCCAAATTTCCTTTATATCTAACTTGATAGAAGGCTACAGAATTGTCTTATGCTTGTACATTCAATTTATTGTAATTTTTTGAAGTATCTGAAGGAAGTCAGTCTTGTGTGGATAGGGGCGAAAAAGAGCATTTTGTTGTAGTTTTTTCCCCCTTAACATTATACCATAACCCAGTGGCGGCATGGGTTAGCTGCTGTGTGAGCTCTGAATTCATGTCAACGAATGCTTGGTACCTGCTTGCACTCAGAGCTCTGGCTGCCCCTGCCCTTTGCACAGATCTTTTACCCATGTTTGGCCCTGAAACATCGTGCACTAATCATTTGGAAAATACTAGATGGCAAAGTATGGCGACTTTTTCAATGTGCACAATTACACCGTATCAAAAGAATCACATGAAGAAGCTGAAACTGTGGTGAATAAAAGCCTTCCAAAATTGGATTCCAAATTTGGCTTCAAAGATCAAATACTGTTGCTGGCAACACACATAATCTGTTGTTGTCCTTGAAGTGACAGGCAAGCTGTTGCCTTTTGAGAAAATGTCACCAGAGACTCAGGTTGAGTTTGCTTGTCATCATTCTTTCAAGCACAAATGCTGCTCCTGGAAGCAGGGGTCCAGTGGCGCTCAGAGCTGCATGTCTGCAGCAGGAGTTCCCTCCAAGGTGGCTCCACCCTGGCGTGCACGCAGGGCGTCAGAAGGCCGAGAGTGACCTCTGTTAATAAAGTTGGTTTAACTTTAATGGAGCAGTTAGATTTCTGTTTCACCACGGCACCCTTAAGCGAGGCTGCCTTTTGATTTGAACTGTGCAGGGTGAGGGCTGTGGTAGCACCGCCTGGCCCCTCCCAGCACGCCGTCTTTGCTCTCACTGCGCAGGCTCTCTGTGCAGACTTCCAGGCAGGGAAGGAAGGCAGTAGTGTTGTGTCCCAGGATTGTTGGGCAAACATGGGTCTCATCCACCACTTGAAAGCGTCTCAGGGACCACATCAGTTGAGCGGACAGCTGTTTTGAGGACTTCTGCCTAGGAAAAAATGCTCTAAGTATGTAGTATTCTCTTGGAAAAATTCTCCGAAGATGAGCTCAGAGGGTACAGAGTGAATGGGCAGCAAGCGTGTAAAGATAGGACACCAGCTGCCACCGTCAGGAGACAGGTCCTAGACCACTGACCGGAGGGGCCTGGGATGTCTGGGTTAAAATATGAAGGCTAAAGGAATAGTTCACAATTAGGAATGAGATGCTGAGGGTTTGTATTGTTGCTGTTCTTATAAAGGTGATGTACAAAGGGGTTACCTTTTCCCAAGTCAGGTAATGAGTGCGTTTCTTTTTGCACTGTCACTCCTTCCTGCACTGAGACGCTGAAAGTTTTAAAGAATGAAACAACATCTGGAAACAAAAATTAGTCATTGAAATTTTTAACTCAGGAGACACAACAGAAAAGAGACTTAGTTAAGAGAAGGCAGGTCTGAGAGGATTGCTGACTCAGCACCATAGAAGCACTGAAAGCCGCGTAGTTACAACATGAAAAGAATAGACGCAAAATGAGTAGATGTAAAAAGTCTACTGATGAGATTATGGCTAAGGGTTTTAATTGACATTGTTACTTACATTCAATACGTAAGACAAATCTTGAGCTGGATAAATGAAAACAAAATCTCACAGAGGCATGCTGAGGAGCCACAGAATAGGAAAGATAGAGAATCTCAGACACGGGGCGGGCAGTAGCCTGAACGGAAAAAAAGGACCTAGATGGGGAGTTGGAGGTGTGGCTTGAGTGGTAGAACGCCAGCCTCGGGTCAGAATGAAGAACGTAGATGGAAACACCATCAGCGCACGCAGAGCGGGCTGAGGAGCGCGGAGCTGTGGGAAGAAAAGTAACCGCCAAGCTAGGCTGCAGCTAGAACCAAACCCAGCTCTCTGCTGTTGGTAAGACACTCGCCTGAAGTCCAGCACTGCGGACAGGCTGGGGGACAGGGCTGGGAGGACACAGAGAGAAATGCATGACCAGCAGGGTAAGAAGCTGAGTTCACCAGCGAAGCCCGTGCAGCCGCCGCACAGCTCTTGGAGGAGCTGCATTGCAGGCGGGGGCACTGGGTGTGTGCCTGTCCATCGTGCGGCAGTGGAGCAGTGGAGATGGTCCTCAGCGCAGCAGTGAAGGCAGAGCTGAGTGCGAGGATTCGGATGGATTCCCAGCGGGCCTGAGGGGCTGGATTGGGTCCAGAGATACTGGCTCCTGCTCTCCTGCCGCTCAGCCATGAGTAGGTTGAACAGACAGGAAGTTGTGTTTGTGGAGGCCAGTGTCATTTACTTGACACGGCTCTGTCCCAGCCAGGCCAGAGCTGTACAGCATCACACATAGTACGATGCAGCGAGAGCCCTGGGCTTTGCATTCAGCAGATCTGGCCTGAGGGTTTGTTTTCTCCCAGTAGCTGGTGCGGCCGGCCCTGCCAGTGATTCCAGTCAGATGGTTTTGTCTTGAAGGCGAGCAGGCTTGGGCTGCCCGGCGCTGGCACGCAGCCTGCGTGGTCTCCGCCCAGTGGTTTCCGAGGCACAGCGGGGTCTGGCTGTGGGGCTGAGGCAGGCAGGTTGGGGGTTTGCAGGACTCAGTTCTCGAGCTTCTCACGCTACGTCTTTTCCTCCTCAGCTGCAGTAGGTCGATCGGATGGCAGTGCTTTTGGAAATTGAGCTACATGGAATTTGAGGAAATACTTCATTGCACTCTGCCCTTGGCTTCCTGCCTCTTGAGCCTTGTCTGCGGGCCGCGTGGGCTCCGCCTGCAGGCTGACTGCGTGTGGGGTTCTGGGGCCGCTGTGCTTGCGGCTGTCCAGAGCGTGCAGCTCTTGAGGAGCAGATCTACTTTGTTCCACTCAAGTACACCCCAAGGGGCCAGCATGGGATTTACATAAAAAAAAAAAGTGGATGAGGGGTTCTTTCTGTTGACAGGGTCTCCGACCTGGAGGATAATTTTTGGCGTGGAGTGCAAAGGTACATTTGAGCCAGTTCAGTCAGGCCTCAGGCCCCGGGAGGCCGCTCGGCCTGGGCCTCAGGGTCCCAGCCCTTCCTCTCCGGGCTCTGAAGGCAGGTTCCACCGCAGCTGCCTCCGGCCCTCCTCCGCTTTTAGGGGATTATTCTTGTGCGTGTGCCAGTGTGTTCATTTCACTAACAACCCTCATGCCAGCCTTGTCGGGTAGCCATTACGTCCTGAATTACAGCTGCATGCTCACTACCCTGAAGTCATACTATTACTCTTAGATTCATTACTTAGCAGGACAGCGTCTTCCAGTAGAAAAGAACCAGTGCCTTTTATAATTAGTCATTTACATTTCCTTTCCTTGGGGAAGAATTTCTCCGTCTGAGAAGTGGATGACGGCCTGGTGGGACAGGGATGTGGTGGGGGAGGTGGTTCTGTTATCTTGGAACTTACCTCTGAACCCTCTGGACTGAGACTGGGGTGGACTTTATCTTGGTATTGGGGTGGCCTTGGGCTGCGGTGAACCTCACAAGTGAGCTCAGATAGCTAGACCTAGAAAAGTCCAAGTCCTAGGAGCTGCCATCTGCCAACTCAACTCAGAGGAAAGAGAGCAAGCAGGGGGAAGCTGTGTTTGGGAAGGAGGCAGAAGTGGCTCCCTCCTTCCTCCCCTCTGTCCCTCCTTACCCCCTTCCCTCTTCGTTTTTACCCTCCCTCCCTCCCTCCCTCCCTCCCTCCAGAAGAGCACCCGGCCCTCCTTTGCGAGGGAGGACTATGGATGCACGGGTGAGCGGCTATGTGAAGCACCTACCCTCTCAGTTTGGGGAATTCAGACCTGACTCAGACGGCGGAACCCGCCTTGTGTGTTGAAGAGTCCGAGACATGTGACTTTAGAGCCCCAGTCAATAAAATGGAAGACTCGTGACAACATTTTAGAAAGGTTATTAAGCAGACAAGAATGTGTTAGTTACTGGGCTGCAAAAGGAGAGTCATTAAGAATGAGTCATTGAGCAGCAAGCAATTTAAAAAATGAAAATTAAAAATATTAATTTAAATAGCATTGAAAAACATAAAAATCCATATTATAGCCTGAATGAATGGATTGTTCCTTTTGATTATCAAGTTCTCTGCTGTGTGACTGCATCAGAATTACTCTCTCCCTCACCCTGATGCTCGAAGCTGGCGTTGCCTCTGGCTTTTGCTGTGACGGTGACATTTCTGTGGATGTTACGTACATGGCCTGTCTCCTGGCTGGCCTTAGGTTGCTGAGTCATGGAGCAGAAGGGTATTTAGTTTTTTCTAGGAAACAGCCAGATCTTTTTTTTTTTAAACCAAAGTGGTGGTATCATATTATGTATCCAACAGCCATCTGTGTAAATTCTAGATATTTTACCATAAGAAGGAAATTTGACCAACATTATATTTCCCTTGTGTTCTTAATTTATGCTTCATAGTAATCCTTTGTCAGGATACACACACACACACACACACACACACACACACACATATAAATATAAATATTTTCTCCCTGTCTGTGGTTTACCAGTTCATTTTGTCTGTAGTATCTTCTGATAAGCAGATAATCTTAGTGTGATATATCTAATCTACTCTTTTCTTTTGTTGTGATGATTTTCTGTATCCTAACTAACCTTCCTTTGCTGATTTATGATACCAAGATATTCCCCCTATGATGTTATTCTTTTAGAAGCTTTCTAGGTTTAAGTTTAGGTTGCAGACCTAGCTTGGCTCATTCTTGTGTGTGCTAGGCGTTGGGTTCTTGCCTACAGCATCTTGTGGACACACACCATTTGTTGAACATAGTTTTGCTTTGTTTCCAAATTAGATTGCTTTCGTAGTTTTGCTGAAAATGAAATGAATGGATAAATGAGTGTCTATTTCTGGCCTTGGTTTTTATCCACTAGGCAATTGGATCTTTATGCCAGTGCATATAGCCTTAATCACCATAGTGTTTCTTGGAGCAGACTTTGTTCTTTTAAAAAATTGTAATGGAGATTTTGTGCTTTATGTTTTTATATGAAGTTTATTGTTATCCTGCCATTTCTTGCAAAAAAAAAAGTCTGCTGGGGTTTTCAATGGGATTATGTTGAATATATATGCCAATTTTCCTAAAATTGGCTGTATGAATTATACTGAGTCTTCTAATCTGTGAATATAGTGTATTTAAAAATTTTATTTGGATATTTCTTAATTTATCCTCACAACTATTTCTGTAGTTTCCAGTGTATGGGTCTTGTTCATACTTTGTTAAACGTTTCTAATTTGGATTTTTATTTTTTGCTATTTTACATGGTATTGCTTTGTTGTTTACTTTTTTTAAAAAAGTACTGGTATAAATAGAAAAATGGATTTTGTAACCCAACGTAGTCGCTTTTTATTGCTACTACTTTCGATCACTACTATTGCTCCATGGCAAATTATCCCAAACTTTCTGACTTAAAGCAAACATTTGTCTCTCTCCTGGCTTCTATGGGTAAGAAGGACATGGACTGCTTGTCTGTCTACTACAGTGTCTGGACCTTAGGCTGGGAGGCTTCAGAGGCTGGCCACAGTGGATACCTGGGGGCTGGAATCACCTGAAATTTCATCCATGAGTGTGATGCCTTGGCTCAGATAGTTCTAAGAGTAGGCCTTTAGGTGGGACTGTCCCTCCATGGGGGTTATTATTCTCAAAGCATGGTGGTCTGTGGACCGTCAGAGTTCCTGTGTGATAATTTTATTCTTACTGGCTCAGTCCCAGAATTCCATGTCGTCCTCATACTTTGTCTCAGAAATCAAAGGCTTCTGTGCTCTTGGAGGGAAGCATCCATAGGCCTACCCAGATCCTAAGCAGGGAACCTGGCCTCCATGTCTGGATGCAACAGAGCTCGTGGAGCAGGGGCCATTGATGTTTCAAACATTCTTCTAAATTCACCTTTTAATTCTGGGAGCTTTTGATTGGATGCTTTAGGATCTTCTGTCAGCTTGAGCAAGAAGGAGGCTTTTACTTCTTTCTTTCCAGTACATGTAGCTGTTACTTACTTATCTTGCTGTATTGCATAGTCAAGCACCTCCAGTGCAGTATTGAGTAGAAGTGATAAGAACAGACATCTCTGCCTTTTCCAGATGTTGGGAAGGATGAAGCATTTAGGCTTTCACTATTAGTGTGATGTTGCTGCTGGCCTTTTGTAGATACTGTGTGTGTTCGGGTGTTTGCTCAGAGTGCAAAGCGGGCAGACAGAGAGCCTATATTTACTTAATAAGCACCCTGGCCTGTCAGGCAGGCTTGTCTATTTGAGGAAATCCTGATACACAGTGGAAACAGAGGATGAGGATACATTTTTAAAATAGTGGGTGAACAGGTTTGCTGAGATTTTTTTAAAAAGAAAAATATGTTTTTAGTTATGCTGTTTTAAGGTATTGAAATATATTTTTTCTTATTTATTCTGTTAATTTAGTGAAGGACATTGATTAGTTTTTTGAATGTTAAGCCAACCTGTGTTACTGAGATAAACTAAACTTTGTGCTGAGGCAAATTGTATTTTGTAATTTTTAACTTAAAAATAGAACCTTTTCATATCCTTCTGGGTTCTCTCAGGTCAAATTTCTGTTCAAGGCTTGGTTTCCTTTTGTTCTAATGCCTTTATTATTTTGCTATTAAGGAGAGGATAGCTTTATATAGTGCTCCTTTAACTTATGGAAATTTTTATAAGATTAATAATTATTTATGTAAGATTCGTATTATTTAATCCTTAAATGTTCAGTAGAATCTAACAGTGAAGCCAATCCATGTTTTCTGTTCTGTCAGTTTGAAAATTCTTTCCTTTTGAACAATTTGACCATTTTAAACAGGGTATCTAGTTTATTGATTTATTCCTTACCACTTTCTTTTTCTTTACATTATCTTTAAGTAGTTATCCAAGGGGGTTTTAAATCAACATGTCAGTTAACAAGTGCGACGCACACCTTCGTCGTTCTCCCTCATCTGCCCCGGCCCTACCCATCCTCTCAAGTTGCCTGGTTCTGTTTTCATATGTGTGCATTGAATGCTGTCTCATATATGTCATTGAATGCTGTGACTGTATTTGTCTACCCTTCATTTCTCTGTTCTCATCCTTCCTTCCTCCCTCCTTCCCTCCCTCCCTCCCTCCTTCCCTCCCTCCTCTCGCTCTCTCTTTCTTTTTCTTTCTTTCTTTCCTGGAGCTTGACCTCCAAGTCCCATGTTCTCACTTAGACTTTTTCACTTAAGGCTTTTTCACTACTTGAGCCACACCTCTACTTCCAGATTTTTGCTAATTGAAGATAAGAGTCTTATGAGCTTTTCTGCCCAGCTGGCTTCAAACTGCAAGCCTTAGATCTCAGCCTCCTGAGTAGCTAGGATTACAGGTGTGAGCCGCTGGCTCCTTGCTTAATGGGCATTTCTCATAGATGGCTTATATCTGACATTTGGATTCCTATCCTTTTTGTGTGCCTTTGGTTCTGATGGACCTATGCACTGTGTTCAGTGTAATTGTGTGTTTGGAGTTTAGGTTGCCTTTTCCATTTGTCTCACTTTTCTTATTTCCACTTTCTTTGGTGGAATTAAGTATTTTCTTAACAGGCTCTTGTGTTATGGAGCTGTTTCCGGTTTAGAGAGGAGTAAGCAGAAAGCAAGGGGGGCCCAAGTGCTCGCCCATCCGCAGTGTGGCACACACGGAGCGGCCCAGTCCAAGCCCGGAGCTCATCCGGGGCCTGTGGGGTTGACAGGTGTCTGATGCCACGTGCCTCCCACTCTAGTGGCATTGAAAGCTGTTTCACAGCACGCCCCTCCCCCCACCTGTTCACCTGTTTACCTTTCCTTCCCTCCTTCCCTCCCACTAAACCCTGGGCACCATGGAGTTTTAACAACTCTCTGTGGCTCTGTCTCTCCAGAATGCCAGCTAGTTGGACTCCCAGGTGGGACTGTCACTTGTCTGGCCAGCTTCTTGACTTCGCTGGCTGTCTCCCTGCTCTCCTGCTCCGTGCACTTGGCATCTGTGTTTTGTCATAGACTGCTTTCAGTACTGCTTCACCCCGTTTGCTGCTGCTTGGTCTGTGTCTGAAAATGCACGTGCAGTCTGTAGGAGGTGCTGGCAACCCTGGCTTGACTGGGTGGGACCCCTTAGTCTTAACCACTGTCCTGGGGCCATCACTGTTGTGGGAGCTTGGATTAGGTAGGATGGGTTTGTCCTGTGAAAGTTCTTCTAGATACAGTCACTGGAACCACATACCTTTAATCACATCAGTTAGCACGGCCTAGTTCGAAGCCAGTGTAGGCTACCTAGAGAGACCCTTTCTCAAACAAAACCATATAGTAATTCATTTAATACCCACAGTGCCTGTGTGAGGGACCCTGCCATCTCCCTTTCACCGGGGGGGAGACAGAGCCTTATTAAGGTTGCAGGTGGAAGCCAAGAGCTGCGCCTGCTTCCTGTGTTTTCATGGCGGCTCTCTGCTGAGTGTGTCTCTGGTGGTCATGCCACAAGGCCCTGTCCTTGGCCTCGTCCTTGCCTCCTCTTCTCTGAGGCTGCGATGAAGACATCGAGGATCCGTTTAACCAGAGCTTCTAAGCTTCGAGGCTCAGCTAATGTGATAGATGACATAATCGAGATTCACAATGAGTTCTGCTGCCCAGAATGCCAGATGAGAACCAATGACATGAAGAAGCTAATAGGAATAAATGGTAAGTCCTACATTCAAGTTCAAACAACGAAGCCGTATAGGTTGGCGAGAAGCCGTCTGGACAGTTTGGATTCACTGCGTCTCCAGCGGGAAGTTCTTGTCATCGTTTTGTCTCCATTAGGGTGCTGCCTGGTGACCGCTCTCCCTCCTCTCAGGCCTCCTCCTGGCGTTTCTGCCCTGGACAGCCAGGGGCCTTTTTCAGTATGGGACCTTCGTCGCTATGGGGGCTCCCGTTTCTACTGCATTATCCTCCCCAGACAGCGTTGCCGTGGCCTTACCATTAACTCCCTAGAGAGCCCATGGCCTGGGGATGGCGCTGTCTTCCTTACCCGGTTTCCTCGCTGCTCCTTGGGCCTCCCAGCCTTCAGCTCTCTCCTGGGGTGTGTCCTGCTCCTTCAGCGTCCTGGCTCTGCTACACGGTGCTTCCTCCTCCTGCCATCTCAGCTCAGGTCCCGTGTCCTTACGGTGGCTCGGGTCAGTGCCCAGGCCACAGCTGGCCCACAGCCCCACCTGACACACCGGTGTGGTGAGCATTTCTTACCACCAGACAGCTGGCTCTCTGCATTTCCGCTGCTGTGTATCAGGACCCGAGCGAGGCCCACCCGGGTCTGCTGGCTTCCAGGCCCTCAGGGCTGTGATGCAGGGCAGTGTCAGGATGCCAAGTGGAGTGGAAGGAAGAAGAGGCCCGTCGCAGGCCGTGCAGTTCCCCCGCAGTAACTTGTGACAGCCTGTGTGGAGCTGCCTGGGGTGTCAGGGCTGAGCGCACGAGCACTTCTGCCCAACACACACCCCAGAGCTGGGCTCCCAGGTCAGGGGGCCCAAGCCCTCCTGACACCCACGCTCCCCAGTGGCAGCGGAGCCCTGACCTTGCCTGCAGGCCTCTCCAAGGGCAGCTGTCAGGCCTGTGGTTTTAAGGGTTTGGCAGAATACAGATGCTCAGGACTTAATTTTCTGGCACACAAGCAGCCTCTAGTAGTAAGTACTGTTGGTGAGTAATGGTCAGACACGAAATGTGGTGCTCAGTTGCATTAATGAGATTTGCTGATCAGTGGGTGGAAATTTTGAACAGCACGGCAGTAGCCTGCCTGGCTCTGTCCTCTGTGCCATCAGAGCACTGGTGTGTGTGTGTGTGTGTGTGTGTGTGTGTGTGCACACGCACACACACGCCATGTGGTCCAAGGGGGAATTTGGAAGGGCATCTTTTAAGAACCCAGGGATGGGGATGCCTCAGGGCATTGCAGAAAGCACTCTTTTTGAGTCTTGTTGGAGGCAGGGCCTGTTCTGGGTGAGGAAGACAACTTAGGTTCCCACATAGGAAGGGCACCATTGCTGGCCAGCAAGAGGGCGGGATGTTGTGGGGAGCTGGCTCACTGGCTCACTGGCCTGGTCCCTGAGCCCCTGTCTAAGCGGCCAGCTCTGCAGGTGTGGCCAGGGCGTCAGCTCCGCTCAGAGTGCTCCTTCCTGTTGTGGAGAGTGGGGCAAGCCCTGTGGGCAGGCTGAGTCGTAGCGGCACAGGCACAGGCAGGCAAGCTGGGCTCTCTCATGCTAGGTGGGCAGCTGCTCTAGTGCTTCCTGTGCTCAGTTGCCCCTCGTCCCGGGAACACAGCGCCTCCCTCAGCCTGGGATCCTGCACACGCCTGCTGCTCATGTCCACCAGGCTACAGATCCTGCTTGCTGTAATTGAGAACCCCCCTGCCCTGGGGCGAGGTGGGGGCCAGCCTCTCTCCTGCTCCCCAGGCCTGGCATGCGGTGACAGTGCAGGAGCAGAGCTGCGGTTTCCCGACCCCCTGCTGTACGAGGGTCCCTCCCGGGGCCTCTTTTACCTCCTTGAAGCTGCCAGCACTTCTGGAGGGGGGGGGGTGTCATTCTCATCTCATAGAGAGCTTATCCCATTGCCGGGCCACTCAGCTTCTATGTAATAGGGCTGGGTTCCCACTCCAGACCTCTCTTACCTAAAACTGGTCCTCGCTCCAGGGCTGCAGGCCTCCCGTCTCATAGCGTGTGAGCCTCACTCACTCCAATCTCAGTCTCACATGTGCCTTCTTCCTCACGACTGTCCTCAGGGGTTGGGTTCTTAGTGAGTAGCATGGGACCCGTTTACCCTCTGCCCGGCCTCCCTTGGGGGCCGGATGCTGGCTGTCCAGGTGCCTTGCAGGTAGTCCTTGGGGCAGATGGCTCTGCCCAGTCTGCTCCAGGCGCTGCCCTGTGAGTGTCCTTCATTTACCTGTAACTGTCCTCTGTTTACGTCTAGAAATGTACCATTAAGTGTTCAGGTGATACGAGCACTTCTGATGTCGGAAATGTGGGCTTACTTCTCAAGTGACGCCCCGTAGGGCTGCATGGCGGTGGGGTCTGGCCCCTCACGGGGTTCTCAAGGGGAAATCTAGCAGTTTGTGAGTTTGTTGGGTTATAAAACTACTATTTATAAAGTTATTTCTTTGCCTCTTTGCTCCTGTGCGATATGTGTTTTATTTTATATGCGTATAATACACATTGTCATATTTTTCCCCGTAGGACAACTACACCTTTGCTCAACCTGGGATTCAACTGAAAGTGAAGATGTTGGAGGAGCTCGTGAGCCGGATTGATGGTACGCCTGCGTCCCGGGCAGCCCCTCCCGAGGCCAGGGCCAGGGCTGGGAGGCAGGGAAGTAGCCTGGCCCTCCGAGCCACAATCCTTGCTTTTACCCAGCCAGTGGCCTGGGCCACTTGGCTCTGCGGCCTCGACCCCTCCTAGGCGGCCACAGATCAGGGGCTGTGCCCACCCTACTCCTGCTCTAGCCAAGATTCAGGCAGGGGCTGACAGGAGGGTAATGAACTTGCTCGTAGCAGGCAGCCCTCACTCTTGGGTGAGCAAGGGACTATCTTGCCCGGGTGACAGAGTGGTTGTTTATGGCTGTCCTTTGGCTTTCTCCCTGCCTGTGTACCTCATTTTGCTATCAAGGAGGTTAGAATAATTTCTCCATGGAATCCAATTAATTACCAAGTCTGGAAATAACATCTTCAATATTATAGAAAAATTATAGCGTGTGCTCGGGCAATTTTAGATTATGCTTTCATGTTTAAGTGGGGGCCTTGAAATACTTTTTACCTCCGTCCTTAAAATAATTCCCCCGCGATGTGCTGACTGTCATCTTGCAATAGCAGAGTTTAATTAAATGAAAGTTGAGAGATAATGCCTGCCCGTTCCGGGCATAGTCTCCTGATAGTTTGTTAAATTAATGCACTGAGCATTAACGAAGTGATAGCAAGCAGAACCAGGAGTGTATCTGCAACCCAGCCGGTCAGCGGTGAGCTGGCCGAGGCCTGCTCCTCTCGGATGAGTCCCCCGTGAGGCTGCCACAGCATTTTGCTACATATACAGAAAACGTACTTCGTTTAAAGTGTGGCCGTGGAGCATGACCCTGTGTGTGCCCTTGCGCACATGTGTGGTTCTGAGCGTGTCGTCCTTGCCCCCCTCCCCCTCCCCCCAAGCAGTGGTGAGTTGTCAAAGCAGTCGTTACAGGATGCACTGGCTTTGGGGAACGACTGAGTGACAGCATAAAATGGAGCCATGCAAATTATAAACTCTTCTCTTGTTCCTCGCTTGAGTCTGATTTCCAGCTCTCTGTCTAATGGTTATTACCTAATTTCCATATTATGAAGTCTTACCCAGTTCTTACAATGCGACTTTATTTGATTCAGTATTATATTTAGCTACTTTTCAACTTATCTCTTCAAACTGCGGCCTCTTTGCTCCTGTCAGTGTATTTGTGTGCATTTATTGTTCTCGCACAGTCAGGTCTGGCGGGGCTGTGCTTGGGATTTTTTCTTTCTCTTTTTCTTTTTCCCTGTGACCGGTTCCCAAGTGCTCCCTGCCTCACTTAGCTCTTTGAAATGTGATGTGCAGTAGCTGTGACTCCCACGCTCTTGGCTGGTTTTTCTTTTTCTCCTTGGAAGGCAGGTTTTATGTTTTCTGGGTGGTCAGGAAGCTGTGGCCAGCATGCATTCACTTCAGCACTGCAGCTGGGAGATGCTGGGATTGGTTTTCTCGGGGCCATGGCTCAGCAGGAGACGCGTGCACATTTACTGGGTGATTGTTTAAGGGTGGCCACAGGCACTGGAGGAGCCTGCTCTCCACAGCCAGGCTAAGCTGAGCATCCTTTTATCTTGCAGCCCTCTGGAGTAGGCGTTTCTGTCCTGCATGAGTTTCCTCCAATGATCAGCTCTTCAGAGCCCAGGAAAGCCTGTGGTGTGGTGGTCTAACTGTGGAAACTGTTTGTTCCTGTTCTTCCAATGAAGCCTCAGAGTATTAAAGGAAGCGTGTGCGGAGCCTGGGCCCTGCCTGGACGCCTCCTCTCTCCAGGCCTTTGGAGGAGGGCCATGACCTGGGCTTCATAAGCCCCTCCCATCCCCATCACTTCTGGAGAGGGAAGTTGTGGGCTTAGAACTTTTGCACAGACGAACAATTTTATTAAGAGCAGGTTATACTAGCAAGAAAAAAAAATCACTTTTTTTACTTAAAAATAAAACCCTGCTGCTTTATTTCTGCATTTTTAGGGCAGATCAGCATTTATTTCAGGAAATTTTGGCTTGCGGAGGAGGGAAGCTGAGGCTTTATGGGCAGGTCCCGGAGGGGAGCGTTTGGCGGGGAGGAGCTGCTCTGTGCAGGTTAACACTGGAGTTCCAGCCACAGACGTGTGAACGTCTGGGCTCCAAGCTTGGAACAGACCATGCCAATTCACAAATGCCAGAGACCAGGGAGTCCTATGGAGACCCACGGAGAAACCCATGTGCAGCCACATGATCGTGAACTTAATGAAATGAAATGCAGAGAGACTTTGCAGTACAGAGTGCATTTGAATTCTTTTTTTTTTTTAATTGTGAAAATACTGTACAGAGGGGTTACACGGACATGTAATTACATGGACAAGATAATGAGATAAGAAATGTACTTATCAAGCACTGTAGCCTCCTCCTTTGTTTCCCCTTCCCATCCCATCCGCCCCCTGCCCCCCAAAGTTGTAAAGTTTGTTTTCGACATACGACTTGTACATCTCATTGTTGCAATGGCTCCACCTGTATCCCTATTTAAATGATTTGTTTTTTTTCCCTTCCCCTCCACAAATTATACCAACGTCAAATACAGTGAAAGCAGGGGTTATTCCAGGGGGAAGGGACATACAAAGCAACAAAGAAATAATCTTATAAATGTGTTAGAAACAATCGCATGAAAGAAAAAAAAAACATTTGAATACATATCTTAGGGTTCATTTCCCTAACATCAACTTATCTGACCTTTTCTGCTTGTCTCAGACATATACTAGTAATTGCAAATAACGGAAACCATGGGACCTATGTTTCTTTGGGCCTGGCTTACTTCACTTAATATAATTTTTTCCAAGTCTTTCCATTTCCTAACAAATGGGGCAATGTCATTCTTTCTGATGGAGGCATAGAATTCCATTGTGTATATATACCACATTTACTTGATCCATTCATCTACTGAGGGACATCTAGGTTGGTTCCATATCTTAGCTATGTTAAATAATGCTGCAATAAACATGGTTGTGCTGGTAGCTTTAGTGTGGTCTTGTTTGTGAACATTTGGGTAAATGCCCAAAAGTGGGATTGCTGGGTCATAGGGGAGCTCTATATGGAGTCTTTTGAGGAACCTCCATACTACATTCCAAAGTGGTTGAACAAGTTTACACTCCCACCAACAATGAAGTAAGGTTCCCTTCTGTCCACATCCCCTCCAGCATCTGTTGTTATTAGAGTTCTTGATTATAGCCATCCCAACTGGGGTGAGGTGGTATCTCAATGTTGTTTTGATTTGCATTTCTTTTATGGCTACGGATGTTGAGCATTTCTTCATGTGTCTATTGGCCATCCTTCTTTCCTCTTCAGAGAAGTTTCTCTTTAAGTCTTTAGCCCACTTATTTATTGGGCAGTTGTTTCTTTGAAGATTTGTTGTTGGGGGATTTAATTTTTTGAATTCCAGGTATATTTTAGATATGAGACCCTTGTCCGTTGTATGGCTAGTGAAGATCTTCTCCCAATCCGTGGGCTTTCTATTGATCTTGCTAGCTATGACCTTTGCCACGCAGAAGCTCTGCAATTTCATGCAATCCCATTTGTCCAACCTTTCTTTGATTTTTTGTTTCTGAGTCTCTATTAAGAAAATTTCAGTCTGTCCCAAGGAGACCTAGGGTTTCTCCTATTCCACCCTGTAATGTTTTCAGAATGTCTGCTTTGACTCCGAGGTCTTTGATCCATTTGAAGTTGATTCTGGTGCAGGGTGATATATAAGGATCTAGCTTTAGTTTTCTACAAGTAGTTAACCAATTTTGCCAGCACCATTTATTGAAGAGGCTGACTTTCTTCCATTCTATTTTTTTAGCTCCCTTATCGAAGATTAGATGGCTATAGGTCTGTAGGTTCATTTCTGGGTTTTCAATCTATTCCATTGGTCCTGAGGTCTGTTCTTGTGCCAGTACCAAGCTGTTTTGATTACTATGGTTTTGTAGTAGAGTTTGAAATTTGGTATTGATATTCTTCCAGCACTGTTCTTTCTGTTGAGGATCGTTTTTGCTATTCGGGGTCTTTTATTGTTCCATATGAATTTTTGGATTGCCTCTTCTATTTCCTTGAAGAATGAGGTTGGAATAGTGACAGGTATCGCATTGAATTTGTAGATAGCCTTGGGAAGTATTGCCATTTTCACGATGTTGATCTTTCCAATCCAGGGGCATGGGAGTTTTTGCCACTTTCTAAGTTCTGTTTTGATTTCCTTTTTCAAGTTTTTAAAGTTTTCATCATAGAGGTCCTTCACTTCTTTGGTTAAGTTAATTCCTAGGTAGTTTATTTTTTGTGGGGCTATTACGAATGGAGTTGTTTCTTAATTTCAGCCACACTTTTCTCATTGTTGGCATACAGAAAAGCCATTGATTTTTGAGGGTTAATTTTATACCCTGCTATTTTGCCAAAGTTTTGAATCAGCTTGAGTAATTTGGGAGTGGAGTCTATGGGATTCTTTAAATACAAGATCATGTCATCTGCAAAGAGGTAGAGTTTTACTTCTTCTTTCTCTATTTGGTCCCCTTTATGTTGGCATCTTGTCTTATTGCTGTAGCTAGGCATTCTAATACTAGCTTGAAGAGAAGTGGAGAGAGTGGACATCCTTGTCTCATTCCTGAGTTAAGAGGAAATAGCTTTAGTTTTTCACCATTAAGTATAATGCTGGCTGTAGGTTTGTCATATAAAGCCTTTATTGTATTGAGGAATGTTCCATGGATTCCTAATTTTTCCAGAACCTTCATCATAAAGGGGTGTTGGATCTTGTCAAATGCTTTTTCTGCATCTATTGAGATAATCATGTGGTTCTTATCCTTGCTCCTGTTGATGTGATGAATTATATTAATTGATTTGTGTATATTGAACCAGCTTTGCATCCCTGAAATGAATCCTGTTTGATCGTGGTGTATGATTTTTTGGATGAATTGTTGAAGTAGATTGGCCAGAATTTTGTTGAGAAGTTTTGCATCAATGTTCATCAAAGAAATGGGTCTATAGTTCTCTTTCTTTGATGAGTCCCTGCCTGGTTTTGGGATGAGGGTTATGATGGCTTCGTAGAATGAGTTCGGTGGTGAACTTTCTCTTTCAATTTCATTGAAGAGTTGGAAGAGTATTGGTGTGAGCTCTGCTTCTTTGAAGGCCTTGTAGAATTCCTCTGTAAAGCCATCTGGTCCTGGGCTTTTCTTAGATGGGAGGTCTCTTATTACTGTTTCTATTTCAATGCTTGATATGGGCCTGTTAAGATGGTTTAACTCATCTTGGTTTAGTTTCGGCATGTCAATATTTGCTAGGAAAAGGTCCATTTCTGCCAAGTTCTCAAACTTATTAGCATAAAGTTTTGAGAAGTATTCCCTTATAATGTTCTGAATCTTGGCTGTTTCTGTGGTGATGTTTCCATTCTCATCTCTGAGTTTATTAATTTGGGTGTGTTCTCTTCTTTTTCTGCTAAGATTTGCTAAGGGTCTGTCAATTTTGTTAATTTTTTCGAAGAACCAGTTCTTTGTTTTGTTGATTCTTTATATGGTTTTTTTGGATTCTAATTCATTTAATTCTGATTTAATTGTAATTATTTCTTTCCGTCTACTGGATTGGGGATTATCTTGTTGCTCTTTTTCAAGGAGGCTCAAATGTCTCAATTTGTTGATGGAGGAACTCAGAGCTATAAACTTGCCCCTGAGTACTACCTTTGCCGTGTCCCAGAAGAGCTGGTAATTTGTGTGCTCATTTTTGTTGAATATCATGAACATTTGAATTTCCTTTCTAATCTCTTCCATGACCCACTCGTGATTCAGCAGTGTGTTGTTCATCCTCCATGTGTTACAGGACTTTCTTTGTTGGCTTTTGGTGTTGAGTACTAATTTTATTCCCTCGTGGTCAGAGAGAATGCAAGGTATAACTTCAATGTTTTTGAATTTGGACAAGTTTGCTTTGTGGTCTAAAATGTGGTCTATTTTGGAAAATGTTCCATGTGCTGCTGAGAAAAACGTGTATTCTGATGCTGCTGGATGAAATATTCTGTAGATGTCTGTTAAATCTAGTTGATCTATGTAGTTGTTTAGAGCTGCAGTTTCTCTGTTGAGTTTTTGCCGAGTTGGTCTATCTAGTGGGGAAAGTGGTGTGTTAAAGTCCCCAACAATTAATGTCTTTGGATCTATGTGGGATTTGAGGGAAATTAGTGTTTCTTGGATAAATTTGGGTGCTCCGTTGTTTGGCGAGTAGATATTTAGAATTGTAATATCCTCCTGAAGGAGAGATCCCTTAAATAGTGTGTAGTGACCTTCTTTATCTCTTCTCACTAATTTTAATTTGAAGTCTATTTTATCTGATATTAGGATTGCAACTCCCGCCTGTTTATGGGGGCCGTTTGCTTGGTAGATTTTGTTCCAGCCTTTCACATTGAAAATGTGTTTGTTTTTATGGGCAAGATGTGACTCCCGTGCATTTGAATTCTTGTTCTTCCTGCTTCAGCCTCTTGAGTGAGTGCTGGGATTGGGGGTGAGTGTAACCAGGCCCAGCTTGAAATGATTACAGCTGTTAGAGAAGATGCTTCTTCAGATGCTTGCCATTGAGAGCTGACTTCTTTACAGAAGTCCGTGCAGATGTGTCTTCCGAATGTTGAAAGAATGTGTCACCCAGAGTCCATACCTGGCAAAGATCTCCATCCAGAATGAGTCTGAAATTCTAAGAGTCTTACTTCTGGTTGATTCCACACTGCCCCAGGACGCTGTGCAAATCCAGGTGGAAAGCACAGAGACCAACTGCCCCTCACCTCTTGACATCACTTGGAGATGGTGGTCTGAAGTAGAGTCTGAGGAAGATAGGATATAGGCAGAGATGACTGCTGCCCTAAGGAAAGCTTCCTTCCAGGACGGGAGAGACGGAGCTCAGGCCTGAGGGCTGTGCCTCCAGAGCGCCGGGGTGAGGAGGGGCGTGGGACTTTCTGTGTGAGAGCAGACCCAACCTCTGGAATTGGATTTCTGGCTAGCAGCATTTTGTGTTGGCCCCGCCGCAGCAGGGATGGCTTCCGGTACAGAGGGATTGCTGGTATGCCAGTCTGACTCCTGCCTCTCCGGGTAGAAGTTAGGCTTCCCCTGGGCACTGGGCCTGTGTCTGGGCTTGGGAGCCCATGGAGGTAACTCTTTGTAGTCTGTGGAGGGAGAGAGCTCTTTGGACAGAGGCCAAAATGGTGACCTGAAGGAAAGGCTGTGACATTTATGATGAGGTCAGAACCCCACCTAGGAACCCAACCTAGCCAGGTGTGGGGCTCAAACCCGTTGTCCTAGCTACTTGGGAGGTGGAGGTGGAGGGGACAGGGTGTTGTTTGGGGTCAGCCTAGGCAAAGAACACGTTCACAGTTGAGAGACTCCATCTCAACCAATGGCGGGTGTGGTGGCGCCTGCCAGTTCCCCCAGAACAGCGGCTGGGTGTAGTGGTGGGCTCCTGTCAGATCAGCAGCGCCAGAGGCCCAGGTCAGAAGCTCCTGTCAGATCAGCAGCAGCAGAGGCCCAGGTCAGAGGCTCCTGTCAGAGGCCCACATCAGAGAATCACAGACCAGTTCTGCCCCAGCATAAGCATGCCTTGGAAATAATCCATGCCAGAGGGGCTGGGGGTGGGCTTCGAGTGATAGAGGGGCTGGGGGTGGGCTTCGAGTGGTAGAGGGGCTGGGGGTGGGCCAGTGGTAGAGGGGCTGGGGGTGGGCTTCGAGTGGTAGAGCGCCTGTCTAGCAAGCAGAAGGCCCAGAGTTAAATCTTCAGTATTGTCAAAAACAGCAAAAATAAAAAAGCAGTACAACAACCAAAGCCCTCCCCCCCACTTTTTGCCAACTCTGTTTACTCAGCTTCTTCATTTGCTATCAGACATAACACCACTCCTGCCCAGCCCCTTTCCTTGGGGGAGGAGCAGGTGAGCTCTTGCGGTTCCAGCCCTCCACCCTGCCCAGAACTGGCACTTGCATTTCACTGTCTCTTGGTGGTGGACACAGCGGGCCCCACATTTGGAGAAGACTGGACAGAGTAGTTACTCAGGAAATGCAAGCCAGAACAGCTGGATCTGCACCAGTGGGTCACACCTCTAATCCCAGCTACTCAGGAGGCTGAGATCTAAGGATCGTGGCTTAAAGCCAGCCTGGGCAGGAAAGTCTGTGAGACTCTTACCTTCAGTTAAACACCAGAAAGCAGAAGCAGAGCTGTGGTTCAAGTGGTAGAGTGCTAGCCTTGGGCAGAAAAGCTCAAGGACTGTGCCCAAGCCCTAAGTTAAAGCCCCAAGATCAGTACCAAAAAAAACCCCAAATAGAACATCTGGATCTGTAGAGCTGTTGTCCTGGCTCTGAGTTGTCTGAGTTGTGTGTGTGTGTGTGTGTGTGTGTGTGTGTGTGTGTGTGAGAGAGAGAGAGAGAGAGAGTGAAAAGCATCATACATAAAGTGTGCGCCTACTGGACATGCTGAGTGCGGCGTTGTCTACAGAGTTCTGCTGGTACCAGGGCACGAGGGTCTAGGAGGGTTTTTGTGCTGGCCCCTCGGACTGCTGGGTGTGCAGAGTGGGGTGCATTGTGGAGAGGGCGGCAGGCCACAGGTCAGCCTGGCCACCCAGCAGCAGATCTGGCATCTGGGTGGGATGCTGTGCCCTTCTGCTTGGCAAAGAACTCTGGCTCCTTTGTGGTACAGAGCACTGACCCCTCTGTCCTGGCGGCGTCTGTCTTTCTGCCCTGGTGGCGTCTGTCCCTCTGCCCTGGTGGCGTCTGTCCCTCTGTCCTGGCGCTGTCTGTCCCTCTGTCCCGGCGCTGTCTGTCCCTCTGTCCCGGCGCTGTCTGTCCCTCTGCCCTGGCGCTGTCTGTCCCTCTGCCCTGGCGCTGTCTGTCCCTCTGCCCTGGCGCTGTCTGTCCCTCTGTCCCAGCGGTGTCTGTCCCTCTGCCCTGGCGCTGTCTGTCCCTCTGTCCCGGTGCTGTCTGTCCTTCTGCCCTGGCGCTGTCTGTCCCTCTGTCCTGGTGGCATCTGTCCCTCTGCCCTGGTGGCGTCTGTCCCTCTGTCCTGGCGCTGTCTGTCCCTCTGTCCTGGCGGTGTCTGTCTTTCTGCCCTGGTGCTGTCTGTCCCTCTGCCCTGGCGCTGTCTGTCCCTCTGTCCTGGTGGCGTCTGTCTTTCTGCCCTGGTGGCGTCTGTCCCTCTGCCCCGGCGCTGTCTGTCCCTCTGCCCTGGCGCTGTCTGTCCCTCTGCCCTGGCGCTGTCTGTCCCTCTGCCCTGGCGCTGTCTGTCCCTCTGCCCTGGCGGCGTCTGTCCCTCTGTCCCGGCGCTGTCTGTCCCTCTGCCCTGGCGCTGTCTGTCCCTCTGTCCTGGCGCTGTCTGTCCCTCTGCCCTGGCGGCGTCTGTCCCTCTGTCCTGGCGCTGTCTGTCCCTCTGCTCTGGCGGTGCCTGTTGCTCTGTTGGCACTGGCATGTCCCTGCTGTTGCTTCTCTCCGGTCTCTCTGCAGCGGTGCTCTTCTTCCTCTGGTACCCCTGTGCCTTCACACGGGCTGCATGTTTCTCTGCAGCAGGGCCCATGTGACTCCTGATGCCTGGTTTCTCAGCATGTGACTTTGCATCAGAACCACACCAAACACACATTTTCTCCAAATGCCAAGTGGCCAGGTGACAGATGGCATCTTTTCAGTATCATTGGGCAGCCCTGTGGCCCTCTGGGATCCACACCTAGACCTCAGCAATTACTGTCAGCACCAGCTCACAATGCATGTAGCTGTTACTAACTTCACCCTGCCATGCTTGAGGCAGGAGGCGGAGCCTCGTGCCTGCCTGCCCTGCAGAGGGTGTGCTTCCGCCCATTGGCCAGCCAGCATGCTTTGCTGCAGCAAGGCTGGGGCCAGCCCCGGCTGGGCCACGGGTGGGGTGGGCACAGGTGCTGTGTACTGCAGCCACCAGCAGGTGACAGACAGCACAGACCCCTAGCTTCATCCAAAATGGAATTCATTTTTTATAATCCTAGGAAATTTTCTAAGTAGGGAAGTTAAAAGACTGGACTTTTTTGTTCAAGAATATTCTTTTTCTGAAAACTTCTGAAAGCAAAGTTCATAGCTAATTGTGATTAAATGCCTTTCGCTTACATCGGTTTTGTTTTATGTTAGAGTAGGGCGTGTGACAAACAGTTTCATAGAAAATAGAATTAGAATGCCGTTTGTTCTGTTGTCATGCTTGTGTTGTTTAAATTCTAAAAGCATTTGTGAGCTCAGAGGAGATAGAATGTTCACTCTAAAGTTATCTATCTACAATATTTAAATTGACTGTCAATCTGCTCCCTATTATTAAGAGATTTTTAAATGTAAACTCAACATTTCATACCAATTATGTGACAGTTTATTGCAATAATGATAAATACTCATTAGTGCTTTATCAAACTGATAAAGAGTTTCAAAATATAAACCTTATGATGAGAATTTTTTGTAAAAAGTTGGAGATATTACATCTGGATTGCTTATGTAATTTTGGAGGGTGAAATTTGACATTTTTTGCAATGAATCTCAGTGACATCTTTACACGCCTCATGTCATTACATCTGTTATGCGTGACGTGAACCTTTGAGATCATGTGACTCCAGGGAAAACTACCAAGGAAAAGCTTCCAACCTGCCTCTGCCAAACCTCGGGCCGTCGCACCTGTGGTCAGCTACACCACGTGCTCAGTGCCACACATCCTTTGTGACACTGATGATGTCTTCGCAGACAACATCAGCTTTTGCCATGTCTTTTGATGAGGTGAGGCGTGAGGCACTTACTTTGCATTAAGGGACTCTCTGGGCACGTCCATCCTCATCAGCGCGTTCATCTAGTCATGTCCACTCTTGGCTTTTTAAAGAGGACTTAAGGTCAGACCACAGATGAGAGAGTGTTGCTCTGTCAGGGGCAGTGCTGACTCCAAAAGGGACGCTGGAAGCCTGCTTCCGGTGGCTCTGGGCGGGGCTGAGAGGGGCAGTGCTCAGCACTTTCATTCTCCCCTGGAGCCTTTCCATTTGTTTGAGGAGGTGTAAGGTTGAGAGGCCCTGGTCGGCCTGGGGGCTGGAGAGATGAGTCAGTTGGAGGAGCCAGTCCTTTGCCTCACTTCCAGAAAGGTCATACTGAAGATATTTCTTCCACAGCAGCGACACTGTTGCCTGGGCTGCTTAGGGAGAGCAAATGAGCCAGCAGAAATGCACTTTCCCTTTCCTTGAGTGGAAAAAAATACAAAGAACTGCTTCTCACCTGATCTTCCCAACCCCACAGGGCCTACAGAATGCTGAGCTCAATTTGAATTTTAAGTAAACAATGAGTTTTTTTTCTTGTTTAAGCACAAGTGTGCCCTGGGCCCAACCCTTTTTTGGGGTGAGCTCAAAATGAGGTTAAGTTGAATTCAACCACTCATGAGCTTTGGTCTTCATCTTCCTCCTAGATGCTGCCGGGGATGAGAATGTGATGCATAATGTAGAGTCTATACATACAGCCCTGTGAGGACCTACGTGCCCCTAGACACACACTGCTGCATGTGCACATCCAGAAACACACACACACACGGGCCTACCTGCTGCACACACACATGTCCACACACTCATGCTTCAGATCTGGTTTACCTTGTTGGCACAGCCATTGCATTCACAGTCACTGGCTTTTCAGTTTCCTGTAGCTGTCTTGATGCTTCATATATGATGTCCTGATGAGTTGGAGGGGGCAGCTAGCTCATCTCCTCCAGCAGGGATCCTTGTCTGGGGCCAGAGCTTAGATTGAGATAGAGCTCCATGTATACTGAGTTCCTTTGACTGTCTGTATATGTATGTATGTACGTATGATCTATTGATCTATCTGTCTATCTGTCTATCTATCTATCTATCTATCTATCTATCTATCTATCTATCTATCTATCTATCTATCTATCTATCTATCTATCTATCTATCTATCTATCTATCTATCTATCTATCTATCTATCTATCTATCTATCTCAATGAACTGCAGGACTTATTCTGTAACATGAAGGGCCATGTGTTACTCTGACTTCAGTGCAGACTTGGATGAGGCTGATGACCAAGTGATGTTCCTCTTAAGTAAAGCTATTCTTCAGTGATTGGTCAGTTTCTGCACATTCTGTCATGTGAATTATGTTCTGACCAATCAGCTCAGGACTCTTGTACCATGATAGCGATAGGTTCACCACCAGGTAGAACCTGGCCAATCTGTAGGAGAATGGATTTGTCTTTGTAGAGACCATGGGCCTTGACCTTTCCCCCCCTCTTTCTACAATCAAAAGGTTGTGTAAGGGGGTTACAATTTAACGTATCTAAGTGTGCTGTGCTTCTTGATGTGAATCACCTTTCCATCATTCTTTCCTGTCCCATCTGTTCCCTCCCCCAGACCCATTTACACTTCCCCCTCACTTTATTACATCTGGAATACTCTGACTTTATTTGTCCCCTGTTCTTGTTTCCATTCATCTACCCGCCTCCTACTAGTCCTCCCACTCATTCAACTCGATTAGCCTCCTGATACTCATTTTGTTAAACTGTTAATTGTTCAAAGGTTTAGTCCATGGAGTTTCACTCTTTATATACTGTACTTTGGTCAACTTAATCTTGTATATAAGCATACACCCCTGTGTGTGTTTATGTGGGAGGTTGTATTTGTTCTAGACCTACGTATGAGAGAAAATACCCACCCTTTGGCTTTCTGGGTCTGGCTTATTTTGCTCAGAATGATATTTTCAATATCCAATGTTCTGCAAATGAGATAATTTTATTCTTCCAAATTGCTGCATAAATTCTATTGTGTACGTATACATATACATATTTATGCCTATGGGTGTGTATATATAATATATAATACATATGTATAGATGATTTTTACATATGTATGAAGTCACATCATATCTTCTTGGTTTATTCATATACTGTAAAGCAGATGGGCTGTTTCCATAACTTGGCTACCATTCACTGTGCTGGAATGAGCATAGGTAGGCAGGTGCCTTTGTTGTATTCTGTTATGCAGTCCTTTGGATAAGGTCCAAGGAGTGGGACACTAGATCATAGGGTAGCTCCGTGTGTGGGTTTTTGAGGCTCCTCCGCACTGCATTCCGCAGGGGGTTGCACTCATTTACATTCCTGTGCACAGTGTATGATCCCCTCCCCCTTGCATCCTCATCAGTGTTTGTTGTTTGTATTTTTTTTTTTTTTGGTCAGTGGTGGAGCTTGAACTCTGGGCTTGAGCGCTGTCCCTGCGCTCTTTAGCTCAAGGCGAGTGCTCTACCGCTTGAGCCACAGCGCCACTTCCGTTTTCGAGTGGTTTATTGGAGATAAGAGTCTCACAGACTTTCCTGCCCGTGCTGGCTTTGAACCTCGATCTTCAAATCTCAGTCTCCTGAGTAGCTAGGATTATAGACGTGAACCACTGGTGCCCGGCTGTTGTTTGTATTTTTGATGATGAACGTTCTTTTTTGGAGTGAGATGGAGTCATGTATTTATTGTTCATATGTATTGCCATATGTACTGCTTCTTCCAGAACTGTTTAGCTCCTTTGTCCGCTTATTAATTGGGTTATTAATTCTTGGGGCTTTTGTTTTGTGAGCCCTTGTAGATTCTGCTTGTTAGGCCTTTGCCAGACGTATCACTGGCAGTCTTCTCCCATTATGTTGGCTTTCTTTGTAGCGGAGAAACTCTATCCTTTGGTGTGCAGAAGCCTTTAATCTTAGTGTAATTTTATTTTTCAGTTCTCTTTCCTATGGATGTTGGCCTGTTGAGATCTTCTCTGTGTCTCTCAAGTTCAGGGTTTAGTGTGATGGCCTAATTGTGGCTGTGAGGGTGATGATCTAGATCTTCTCTGGTGGGAGGGTCTGTCTTTTCATCACTTCACGAACAGTGTATTTTCTCCCTCTCCAGTCCCCCCTCCCCTTCCTCCTGCGTGGCCACCCACCTCTGCCTGCAGCCACTTGTAACTGTAGATTCTTATTTTGGTGTTTACCTAGAAAGAACCTATACCTGGACCCTCTTCTCTGCAGCTACAGTTGGTAAGGCGTGGTGCTGTCACCTGCTATATTACAGCTTGTTCAGGGTCTTTGTGACTGTGCTTTTCTTTGGTAAGAACACATTGCTCACCTTCTGCTACCTTCCCGACCTCACAGTAAGGTTTCTTTTACTAGTACTCAGCAACAAAGTTCATGTGCTGGTTGCAAGTGAAGAGAAGTGTTGCTGGCCTGAGCAGGAGGAGGCCTCCAGGCTGCCTGCGCCAGCAGCAACAGCCACGGGACGCTGTGTGGAAAATGAGCCGTATGACTTGGGGGGGGGGCGGAGGGAGAACTGGGAGGGAGGGGGCAGCATCATTGCCCTCAGAGTCCACTCTTCACCTGCTTTAAGTAGCTAGAGCCACTCTGTAGGTCACCTTTTTAATAACAACAATAAATAGTAAGCTGAGGGCCCAGTCTGGAGGTATCAATGGAGGGAGTCTGCAGACAGCACCCCTCCAGGCAGACCCCAGGGGCCCCATGGACCTCAGCCTGGACTTTCAACTTCTGCAGTGCCGGCATGCAGGTGCCTTAGAGGTGTAGAATGTGTCTGTCACTCTGTCCCCTGGGACTCTGTCCCAGCTCACACCTGTGTCTGTCACTCTGTCCCCTGGGACTCTGTCCCAGCTCACACACGTGTCTGTCACTCTGTCCCCTGGGACTCTGTCCCAGCTCACACACGTGTCTGTCACTCTGTCCCCTGGGACTCTGTCCCAGCTCACACACGTGTCTGTCACTCTGTCCCCTGGGACTCTGTCCCAGCTCACACCTGTGTCTGTCACATTCTGTCCCCTGGGACTCTGTCCCAGCTCACACACGTGTCTGTCACACTCTGTCCCCTGGGATTCTGTCCCAGCTCACACACGTGTCTCTCACTCTGTCCCCTGGGATTCTGTCCCAGCTCAAGCACGTGTCTGTCACTCTGTCCCCTGGGATTCTGTCCCAGCTCACACACATGTCTGTCACTCTGTCCCCTGGGACTCTGTCCCAGCTCACACACGTGTCTGTCACTCTGTCCCTGGGACTCTGTCCCAGCTCACACACGTGTCTGTCACTCTGTCCCCTGGGACTCTGTCCCAGCTCACACACGTGTCTGTCACTCAGTCCCCTGGGATTCTGTCCCAGCTCACACACATGTCTGTCACTCTGTCCCCTGGGACTCTGTCCCAGCTCACACACGTGTCTGTCACTCTGTCCCCTGGGATTCTGTCCCAGCTCACACACGTGTCTGACACACTCTGTCCCCTGGGACTCTGCCTCAGCTCACACACGTGTCTGTCACTCTGTCCCCTGGGACTCTGTCCCAGCTCACACACGTGTCTGACACACTCTGTCCCCTGGGATTCTGTCCCACCTCACACACGTGTCTGACACACTCTGTCCCCTGGGATTCTGTCCCAGCTCACACACGTGTCTGTCACTCTGTCCCCTGGGATTCTGTCCCAGCTCAAACACGTGTCTGTCACTCTGTCCCCTGGGATTCTGTCCCAGCTCACACACATGTCTGTCACTCTGTCCCCTGGGACTCTGTCCCAGCTCACACACGTGTCTGTCACTCTGTCCCCTGGGACTCTGTCCCAGCTCACACACGTGTCTGTCACTGTCCCCTGGGACTCTGTCCCAGCTCACACACGTGTCTGTCACTCTGTCCCCTGGGATTCTGTCCCAGCTCACACACGTGTCTGACACACTCTGTCTCCTGGGACTCTGTCCCAGCTCACACACGTGCCTGTCACTGTCCCCTGGGACTCTGTCCCAGCTCACACACGTGCCTGTCACTGTCCCCAGGGACTCTGTCCGAGCTCACACACGTGTCTGTCACTCTGTCCCCTGGGACTCTGTCCCAGCTCACACCTGTGTCTGTCACTCTGTCCCCTGGGACTCTGTCCCAGCTCACACACGTGTCTGTCACTCTGTCCCCTGGGACTCTGTCCCAGCTCACACACGTGTCTGTCACACTCTGTCCCCTGGGACTCTGTCCCAGCTCACACACGTGTCTGTCACTCTGTCCCCTGGGACTCTGTCCCAGCTCATACCTGTGTCTGTCACACTCTGTCCCCTGGGACTCTGTCCCAGCTCACACACGTGTCTGTCACTCTGTCCCCTGGGACTCTGTCCCAGCTCACACACGTGTCTGTCACTGTCCCCTGGGACTCTGTCCCAGCTCACACACGTGTCTGTCACTCTGTCTCCTGGGACTCTGTCCCAGCTCACACATGTGTCTGTCACACTCTGTCCCCTGGGACTCTGTCCCAGCTCACACACGTGTCTGTCACTCTGTCCCCTGGGACTCTGTCCCAGCTCACACACGTGTCTGTCACTGTCCCCTGGGACTCTGTCCCAGCTCACACACGTGTCTGTCACTCTGTCCCCTGGGACTCTGTCCCAGCTCACACACGTGTCTGTCACTCTGTCCCCTGGGACTCTGTCCCAGCTCACACACGTGTCTGTCACTCTGTCCCCTGGGACTCTGTCCCAGCTCACACACGTGTCTGTCACTCTGTCCCTGGGACTCTGTCCCAGCTCACACACGTGTCTGTCACTCTGTCCCCTGGGACTCTGTCCCAGCTCACACACGTGTCTGTCACTCAGTCCCCTGGGATTCTGTCCCAGCTCACACACATGTCTGTCACTCTGTCCCCTGGGACTCTGTCCCAGCTCACACACGTGTCTGTCACTCTGTCCCCTGGGATTCTGTCCCAGCTCACACACGTGTCTGACACACTCTGTCCCCTGGGACTCTGCCTCAGCTCACACACGTGTCTGTCACTCTGTCCCCTGGGACTCTGTCCCAGCTCACACACGTGTCTGACACACTCTGTCCCCTGGGATTCTGTCCCACCTCACACACGTGTCTGACACACTCTGTCCCCTGGGATTCTGTCCCAGCTCACACACGTGTCTGTCACTCTGTCCCCTGGGATTCTGTCCCAGCTCAAACACGTGTCTGTCACTCTGTCCCCTGGGATTCTGTCCCAGCTCACACACATGTCTGTCACTCTGTCCCCTGGGACTCTGTCCCAGCTCACACACGTGTCTGTCACTCTGTCCCCTGGGACTCTGTCCCAGCTCACACACGTGTCTGTCACTGTCCCCTGGGACTCTGTCCCAGCTCACACACGTGTCTGTCACTCTGTCCCCTGGGATTCTGTCCCAGCTCACACACGTGTCTGACACACTCTGTCTCCTGGGACTCTGTCCCAGCTCACACACGTGCCTGTCACTGTCCCCTGGGACTCTGTCCCAGCTCACACACGTGCCTGTCACTGTCCCCAGGGACTCTGTCCGAGCTCACACACGTGTCTGTCACTCTGTCCCCTGGGACTCTGTCCCAGCTCACACCTGTGTCTGTCACTCTGTCCCCTGGGACTCTGTCCCAGCTCACACACGTGTCTGTCACTCTGTCCCCTGGGACTCTGTCCCAGCTCACACACGTGTCTGTCACACTCTGTCCCCTGGGACTCTGTCCCAGCTCATACCTGTGTCTGTCACACTCTGTCCCCTGGGACTCTGTCCCAGCTCACACACGTGTCTGTCACTCTGTCCCCTGGGACTCTGTCCCAGCTCACACACGTGTCTGTCACTGTCCCCTGGGACTCTGTCCCAGCTCACACACGTGTCTGTCACTCTGTCTCCTGGGACTCTGTCCCAGCTCACACATGTGTCTGTCACACTCTGTCCCCTGGGACTCTGTCCCAGCTCACACACGTGTCTGTCACTCTGTCCCCTGGGACTCTGTCCCAGCTCACACACGTGTCTGTCACTGTCCCCTGGGACTCTGTCCCAGCTCACACACGTGTCTGTCACTCTGTCCCCTGGGACTCTGTCCCAGCTCACACACGTGTCTGTCACTCTGTCCCCTGGGATTCTGTCCCAGCTCACACACGTGTCTGACACACTCTGTCTCCTGGGACTCTGTCCCAGCTCACACATGTGTCTGTCACACTCTGTCCCCTGGGACTCTGTCCCAGCTCACACACGTGTCTGTCACTCTGTCCCCTGGGACTCTGTCCCAGCTCACACACGTGTCTGTCACTGTCCCCTGGGACTCTGTCCCAGCTCACACACGTGTCTGTCACTGTCCCCTGGGACTCTGTCCCAGCTCACACACGTGTCTGTCACACTGTCCCCTGGGACTCTGTCCCAGCTCACACACGTGTCTGTCACTCTGTCCCCTGGGATTCTGTCCCAGCTCACACACGTGTCTGACACACTCTTTCCCCTGGGACTCTGTCCCAGCTCACACACGTGCCTGTCACTGTCCCCTGGGACTCTGTCCGAGCTCACACACGTGTCTGTCACTCTGTCCCCTGGGACTCTGTCCCAGGTCACACCTGTGTCTGTCACTCTGTCCCCTGGGACTCTGTCCCAGCTCACACACGTGTCTGTCACTCTGTCCCCTGGGACTCTGTCCCAGCTCACACACGTGTCTGTCACACTCTGTCCCCTGGGACTCTGTCCCAGCTCACACACGTGTCTGTCACTCTGTCCCCTGGGACTCTGTCCCAGCTCACACACATGTCTGTCACTGTCCCCTGGGACTCTGTCCCAGCTCACACACGTATCTGTCACTCTGTCCCCTGGGACTCTGTCCCGGCTCACACACGTGTCTGTCACTCTGTCCCCTGGGACTCTGTCCCAGCTCACACACGTGTCTGTCACTCTGTCCCCTGGGACTCTGTCCCAGCTCACACACGTGTCTGACACACTCTGTCCCCTGGGATTCTGTCCCAGCTCACACACGTGTCTGACACACTCTGTCCCCTGGGACTCTGTCCCAGCTCACACACGTGTCTGTCACTCTGTCCCCTGGGACTCTGTCCCAGCTCACACACGTGTCTGTCACTCTGTCCCCTGGGACTCTGTCCCAGCTCACACACGTGTCTGACACACTCTGTCCCCTGGGACTCTGTCCCAGCTCACACACGTGTCTGTCACTCTGTCCCCTGGGACTCTGTCCCAGCTCACACACGTGTCTGACACACTCTGTCCCCTGGGACTCTGTCCCAACTCACACATGTGTCTGACACACTCTGTCCCTTGGGACTCTGTCCCAGCTCACACACGTGTCTGTCACTCTGTCCCCTGGGACTCTGTCCCAGCTCACACACGTGTCTGTCACTCTGTCCCCTGGGACTCTGTCCCAGCTCACACACATGTCTGTCACTCTGTCCCCTGGGACTCTGTCCCAGCTCACACACGTGTCTGACACACTCTGTCCCCTGGGACTCTGTCCCAGCTCACACACGTGTCTGTCACTCTGTCCCGTGGGACTCTGTCCCAGCTCACACAAGTGTATGACACACTCTGTCCCCTGGGATTCTGTCCCAGCTCACACACGTGTCTGTCACTCTGTCCCCTGGGACTCTGTACCAGCTCACACACGTGTCTGTCACTGTCCCCTGGGACTCTGTCCCAGCTCACACACGTGTCTGTCACTCTGTCCCCTGGGACTCTGTTCCAGCTCACACACGTGTCTGTCACACTGTCCCCTGGGACTCTGTCCCAGCTCACACACGTGTCTGTCACTCTGTCCCCTGGGACTCTGTCCCGGCTCACACACGTGTCTGTCACTCTGTCCCCTGTTATTCTGTCCCGGCTCACACACGTGTCTGTCACACTGTCCCCTGGGACTCTGTCCTGGCTCACACACGTGTCTGTCACTCTGTCCCCTGGGATTCTGTCCAAGCTCACACACGTGTCTGTCACTCTGTCCCCTGGGACTCTTTCCCAGCTCACACACGTGTCTGTCACTCCGTCCCCTGGGACTCTGTCCCAGCTCACACACGTGTCTGACACACACTTTCCCCTGGGACTCTGTCCCAGCTCACACACATGTCTGTCACTCTGTCCCCTGGGATTCTGTCCCAGCTCACACACGTGTCTGTCACTGTCCCCTGGGATTCTGTCCCAGCTCACACATGTGTCTGTCACTCTGTCCCCTGGGACTCTGTCCCAGCTCACACACGTGTCTGTCACTCTGTCCCCTGGGACTCTGTCCCAGCTCACACACGTGTCTGTCACTGTCCCCTGGGATTCTGTCCCAGTTCACACACACGTGTCTGTCACACTCTGTCCCCTGGGACTCTGTCCCAGCTCACACACGTGTCTGTCACTCTGTCCCCTGGGACTCTGTCCCAGCTCACACACGTGTCTGTCACTCTGTCCACTAGGACTCTTTCCTAGCTCACACACGTGTCTGACACACTCTGTCCCCTGGGACTCTGTCCCAGCTCACACACGTGTCTGTCACTCTGTCCCCTGGGATTCTGTCCCAGCTCACACACGTGTCTGACACACACTGTCCCCTGGGACTCTGTCCCAGCTCACACACGTGTCTGTCACTCTGTCCCCTGGGACTCTGTCCCAGCTCACACACGTGCCTGTCACTGTCCCCTGGGACTCTGTCCCAGCTCACACACGTGTCTTTCACTCTGTCCCCTGGGACTCTGTCCCAGCTCACACACGTGTCTGTCACTCTGTCCCCTGGGACTCTGTCCCAGCTCACACACGTGTCAGTCACTCTGTCCCCTGGGACTCTGTCCCAGCTCACACACGTGTCTGTCACTCTGTCCCCTGGGATTCTGCCCCAGCTCACACACGTGTCTGTCACACTCTGTCCCCTGGGACTTTGTCCCAGCTCACACACGTGTCTGTCACTCTGTCCCCTGGGACTCTGTCCCAGCTCACACACGTGTCTGTCACTCTGTCCCCTGGGACTCTGTCCCAGCTCACACACGTGTCTGTCACACTCTGTCCCCTGGGACTTTGTCCCAGCTCACACACGTGTCTGTCACTCTGTCCCCTGGGACTCTGTCCCAGCTCACACCTGTGTCTGTCACTGTCCCCTGGGATTCTGTCCCAGCTCACACACGTGTCTGTCACTCTGTCCCCTGGGATTCTGTCGCAGCTCACACCTGTGTCTGTCACTGTCCCCTGGGACTCTGTCCCAGCTCACACACGTGTATGTCACTCTGTCTCCTGGGACTCTGTCCCAGCTCACACCTGTGTCTGTCACACTCTGTCCCCTGGGATTCTGTCCCAGCTCACACACGTGTCTGTCACTCTGTCCCCTGCGACTCTATCCCAGCTCACACACGTGTCTGACACACTCTGTTCCCTGGGATTCTGTCCCAGCTCACACACGTGTCTGACACACTCTGTCCCCTGGGACTCTGTCCCAGCTCACACACGTGTCTGTCACTCTGTCCCCTGGGACTCTGTCCCAGCTCACACACGTGTCTGACACACTCTGTCCCCTGGGACTCTGTCCCAGCTCACACACATGTCTGACACACTCTGTCCCCTGGGACTCTGTCCCAGCTCACACACGTGTCTGTCACTCTGTCCCCTGGGACTCTGTCCCAGCTCACACACGTGTTTGACACACTCTGTCTCCTGGGACTCTGGCCCAACTCACACACGTGTCTGACACACTCTGTACCCTGGGACTCTGTCCCAGCTCACACACGTGTCTGTCACTTTGTCCCCTGGGACTCTGTCCCAGCTCACACACGTGTCTGTCACTCTGTCCCCTGGGACTCTCTCCCAGCTCACACACGTGTCTGACACACTCTGTCCCCTGGGACTCTGTCCCAGCTCACACACGTGTCTGTCACTCTGTCCCCTGGGACTCTGTCACAGCTCACACACGTGTCTGTCACTCTGTCCCCTGGGACTCTGTCCCAGCTCACACACGTGTCTGTCACTCTGTCCCCTGGGACTCTGTCCCAGCTCACACACGTGTCTGTCACTCTGTCCCCTGGGACTCTGTCCCAGCTCACACACGTGTCTGTCACTCTGTCCCCTGGGATTCTGTCCCAGCTCACATACGTGTCTGTCATACTCTGTCCCCTGGGACTCTGTCCCAGCTCACACACGTGTCTGACACACTCTGTCCCCTGGGACTCTGTCCCAGCTCACACACGTGTCTGTCACTCTGTCCCCTAGGACTCTTTCCTAGCTCACACACCTGTCTGACACACTCTGTCCCCTGGGACTCTGTCCCAGCTCACACACGTGTCTGTCACTCTGTCCCCTGGGATTCTGTCCCAGCTCACACACGTGTCTGACACACTCTGTCCCCTGGGACTCTGTCTCAGCTCACACACGTGTCTGTCACTGTCCCCTGGGACTCTGTCCCAGCTCACACACGTGTCTGTCACTCTGTCCCCTGGGACTCTGTCCCAGCTCACACACGTGTCTGTCACTCTGTCCCCTGGGACTCTGTCCCAGCTCACACACGTGTCTGTCACTCTGTCCCCTGGGACTCTGTCCCAGCTCACACACGTGTCTGTCACTCTGTCCCCTGGGACTCTGTCCCAGCTCACACCTGTGTCTGTCACACTCTGTCCCCTGGGACTCTGTCCCAGCTCACACCTGTGTCTGTCACTGTCCCCTGGGATTCTGTCCCAGCTCACACCTGTGTCTGTCACTCTGTCCCCTGGGATTCTGTCCCAGCTCACACCTGTGTCTGTCACTGTCCCCTGGGACTCTGTCCCAGCTCACACACGTGTCTGTCACTCTGTCCCCTGGGACTCTGTCCCAGCTCACACACGTGTTTGTCACTCTGTCTCCTGGGACTCTGTCCCAGCTCTCACCTGTGTCTGTCACACTCTGTCCCCTGGGACTCTGTCCCAGCTCACACACGTGTCTGTCACTCTGTCCCCTGGGACTCTGTCCCAGCTCACACACGTGTCTGACACAATCTTTCCCCTGGGACTCTGTCCCAGCTCACACACATGTCTGTCACTCTGTCCCCTGGGATTCTGTCCCAGCTCACACACGTGTCTGTCACTCTGTCCCCTGGGATTCTGTCCCAGCTCACACACGTGTCTGTCACTCTGTCCCCTGGGACTCTGTCCCAGCTCACACACGTGTCTGTCACTGTCCCCTGGGATTCTGTCCCAGCTCACACATGTGTTTGTCACTCTGTCCCCTGGGACTCTGTCCCAGCTCACACACGTGTCTGTCACTCTGTCCCCTGGGACTCTGTCCCAGCTCACACACGTGTCTCTGACTGTCCCCTGGGATTCTGTCCCAGCTCACACACGTGTCTGTCACTCTGTCCCCTGGGATTCTGTCCCAGCTCACACACGTGTCTGTCACTCTGTCCCCTGGGACTCTGTCCCAGCTCACACACGTGTCTGTCACTCTGTCCCCTGGGACTCTGTCCCAGCTCACACACGTGTCTGACACACTCTGTCCCCTGGGACTCTGTCCCAGCTCACACACGTGTCTGTCACTCTGTCCCCTGGGATTCTGTCCCAGCTCACACACGTGTCTGACACACTCTGTCCCCTGGGACTCTGCCCCAGCTCACACACGTGTCTGTCACTGTCCCCTGGGACTCTGTCCCAGCTCATACACGTGCCTGTCACTGTCCCCTGGGACTCTGTCCCAGCTCACACACGTGTCTTTCAGTCTGTCCCCTGGGACTCTGTCCCAGCTCACACACGTGTCTGTCACTCTGTCCCCTGGGACTCTGTCCCAGCTCACACACGTGTCTGTCACTCTGTCCCCTGGGACTCTGTCCCAGCTCACACACGTCTCTGTCACACTCTGTCCCCTGGGACTTTGTCCCAGCTCACACACGTGTCTGTCACTCTGTCCCCTGGGACTCTGTCCCAGCTCACACCTGTGTCTGTCACACTCTGTCCCCTGGGACTCTGTCCCAGCTCACACCTGTGTCTGTCACTGTCCCCTGGGATTCTGTCCCAGCTCACACCTGTGTCTGTCACTCTGTCCCCTGGGATTCTGTCCCAGCTCACACCTGTGTCTGTCACTGTCCCCTGGGACTCTGTCCCAGCTCACACACGTGTCTGTCACTCTGTCCCCTGGGACTCTGTCCCAGCTCACACACGTGTCTGACACACTCTGTTCCCTGGGATTCTGTCCCAGCTCACACACGTGTCTGACACACTCTGTCCCCAGGGACTCTGTCCCAGCTCACACACGTGTCTGTCACTCTGTCCCCTGGGACTCTGTCCCAGCTCACACACGTGTCTGTCACTCTGTCCCCTGGGACTCTGTCCCAGCTCACACACGTGTCTGTCACTCTGTCCCCTGGGACTCTGTCCCAGCTCACACACGTGTCTGTCACTCTGTCCCCTGGGACTCTGTCCCAGCTCACACACGTGTCTGACACACTCTGTCCCCTGGGACTCTGTCCCAGCTCACACACGTGTCTGTCACTCTGTCCCCTGGGATTCTGTCCCAGCTCACACACGTGTCTGTCACTCTGTCCCCTGGGATTCTGTCCCAGCTCACACACGTGTCTGTCACTCTGTCCCCTGGGATTCTGTCCCAGCTCACACACGTGTCTGTCACTCTGTCCCCTGGGATTCTGTCCCAGCTCACACACGTGTCTGTCACACTCTGCCCCCTGGGATTCTGTCCCAGCTCACACACGTGTCTGAAACACTCTGTCCCCTGGGATTCTGTCCCAGCTCACACACGTGTCTGTCACTCTGTCTCCTGGGATTCTCTACCAGCTCACACACGTGTCTGACACAATCTTTCCCCTGGGACTCTGTCCCAGCTCACACACATGTCTGTCACTCTGTCCCCTGGGATTCTGTCCCAGCTCACACACGTGTCTGTCACTCTGTCCCCTGGGATTCTGTCCCAGCTCACACACGTGTCTGTCACTCTGTCCCCTGGGACTCTGTCCCAGCTCACACACGTGTCTGTCACTGTCCCCTGGGATTCTGTCCCAGCTCACACATGTGTTTGTCACTCTGTCCCCTGGGACTCTGTCCCAGCTCACACACGTGTCTGTCACTCTGTCCCCTGGGACTCTGTCCCAGCTCACACACGTGTCTCTCACTGTCCCCTGGGATTCTGTCCCAGCTCACACACGTGTCTGTCACACTCTGTCCCCTGGGACTCTGTCCCAGCTCACACACGTGTCTGACACACTCTGTCCCCTGGGACTCTGTCCCAGCTCACACACGTGTCTGTCACTCTGTCCCCTAGGACTCTTTCCTAGCTCACACACGTGTCTGTCACACTCTGTCCCCTGGGACTCTGTCCCAGCTCACACACGTGTCTGTCACTCTGTCCCCTGGGATTCTGTCCCAGCTCACACACGTGTCTGACACACTCTGTCCCCTGGGACTCTGCCCCAGCTCACACACGTGTCTGTCACTGTCCCCTGGGACTCTGTCCCAGCTCATACACGTGCCTGTCACTGTCCCCTGGGACTCTGTCCCAGCTCACACACGTGTCTTTCAGTCTGTCCCCTGGGACTCTGTCCCAGCTCACACACGTGTCTGTCACTCTGTCCCCTGGGACTCTGTCCCAGCTCACACACGTGTCTGTCACTCTGTCCCCTGGGACTCTGTCCCAGCTCACACACGTCTCTGTCACACTCTGTCCCCTGGGACTTTGTCCCAGCTCACACACGTGTCTGTCACTCTGTCCCCTGGGACTCTGTCCCAGCTCACACCTGTGTCTGTCACACTCTGTCCCCTGGGACTCTGTCCCAGCTCACACCTGTGTCTGTCACTGTCCCCTGGGATTCTGTCCCAGCTCACACCTGTGTCTGTCACTCTGTCCCCTGGGATTCTGTCCCAGCTCACACCTGTGTCTGTCACTGTCCCCTGGGACTCTGTCCCAGCTCACACACGTGTCTGTCACTCTGTCTCCTGGAACTCTGTCCCAGCTCACACCTGTGTCTGTCACACTCTGTCCCCTGGGATTCTGTCCCAGCTCACACACGTGTCTGTCACTCTGTCCCCTGGGACTCTGTCCCAGCTCACACACGTGTCTGACACACTCTGTTCCCTGGGATTCTGTCCCAGCTCACACACGTGTCTGACACACTCTGTCCCCAGGGACTCTGTCCCAGCTCACACACGTGTCTGTCACTCTGTCCCCTGGGACTCTGTCCCAGCTCACACACGTGTCTGTCACTCTGTCCCCTGGGACTCTGTCCCAGCTCACACACGTGTCTGTCACTCTGTCCCCTGGGACTCTGTCCCAGCTCACACACGTGTCTGTCACTCTGTCCCCTGGGACTCTGTCCCAGCTCACACACGTGTCTGACACACTCTGTCCCCTGGGACTCTGTCCCAGCTCACACACGTGTCTGTCACTCTGTCCCCTGGGATTCTGTCCCAGCTCACACACGTGTCTGTCACTCTGTCCCCTGGGATTCTGTCCCAGCTCACACACGTGTCTGTCACTCTGTCCCCTGGGATTCTGTCCCAGCTCACACACGTGTCTGTCACTCTGTCCCCTGGGATTCTGTCCCAGCTCACACATGTGTCTGTCACACTCTGCCCCCTGGGATTCTGTCCCAGCTCACACACGTGTCTGACACACTCTGTCCCCTGGGATTCTGTCCCAGCTCACACACGTGTCTGTCACTCTGTCTCCTGGGATTCTCTACCAGCTCACACACGTGTCTGTCACTCTGTCCCCTGGGACTCTGTCCCAGCTCACACCTGTGTCTGTCACACTCTGTCCCCTGGGACTCTGTCCCAGCTCACACCTGTGTCTGTCACTGTCCCCTGGGATTCTGTCCCAGCTCACACCTGTGTCTGTCACTCTGTCCCCTGGGATTCTGTCCCAGCTCACACCTGTGTCTGTCACTGTCCCCTGGGACTCTGTCCCAGCTCACACACGTGTCTGTCACTCTGTCCCCTGGGACTCTGTCCCAGCTCACACACGTGTTTGTCACTCTGTCTCCTGGGACTCTGTCCCAGCTCACACCTGTGTCTGTCACACTCTGTCCCCTGGGATTCTGTCCCAGCTCACACACGTGTCTGTCACTCTGTCCCCTGGGACTCTGTCCCAGCTCACACACGTGTCTGACACACTCTGTTCCCTGGGATTCTGTCCCAGCTCACACACGTGTCTGACACACTCTGTCCCCTGGGACTCTGTCCCAGCTCACACACGTGTCTGTCACTCTGTCCCCTGGGTCTCGGTCCCAGCTCACACACGTGTCTGTCACTCTGTCCCCTGGGACTCTGTCCCAGCTCACACACGTGTCTGACACACTCTGTCCCCTGGGACTCTGTCCCAGCTCACACACGTGTCTGTCACTCTGTCCCCTGGGACTCTGTCCCAGCTCACACACATGTCTGACACACTCTGTCCCCTTGGACTCTGTCCCAGCTCACACACGTGTCTGTCACTCTGTCCCCTGGGACTCTGTCCCAGCTCACACACGTGTCTGACACACTCTGTCCCCTGGGACTCTGTCCCAACTCACACACGTGTCTGACACACTCTGTCCCCTGGGACTCTGTCCCAGCTCACACACGTGTCTGTCACTCTGTCCCCTGGGACTCTGTCCCAGCTCACACACGTGTCTGTCACTCTGTCCCCTGGGACTCTGTCCCAGCTCACACACGTGTCTGTCACTCTGTCCCCTGGGACTCTGTCCCAGCTCACACACGTGTCTGTCACTCTGTCCCCTGGGACTCTGTCCCAGCTCACACACGTGTCTGACACACTCTGTCCCCTGGAACTCTGTCCCAGCTCACACACGTGTCTGTCACTCTGTCCCCTGGGATTCTGTCCCAGCTCACACACGTGTCTGTCACTCTGTCCCCTGGGATTCTGTCCCAGCTCACACACGTGTCTGTCACTCTGTCCCCTGGGATTCTGTCCCAGCTCACACACGTGTCTGTCACTCTTTCCCCTGGGATTCTGTCCCAGCTCACACACGTGTCTGACACACTCTGTCCCCTGGGATTCTGTCCCAGCTCACACACGTGTCTGTCACTCTGTCTCCTGGGATTCTCTACCAGCTCACACACGTGTCTGTCACTCTGTCCCCTGGGACTCTGTCCCAGCTCACACACGTGTCTGTCACTCTGTCCCCTGGGACTCTGTCCCAGCTCACACACGTGTCTGTCACACCCTGTCCCCTGGGACTCTGTCCCAGCTCACACACGTGTCTGTTACTCTGTCCCCTGGGACTCTGTCCCAGCTCACACACGTGTCTGACACACTCTTTCCCCTGGGACTCTGTCCCAGCTCACACACATGTCTGTCACTCTGTCCCCTGGGATTCTGTCCCAGCTCACACACGTGTCTGTCACTCTGTCCCCTGGGATTCTGTCCCAGCTCACACACGTGCCTGTCACTCTGTCCCCTGGGACTCTGTCCCAGCTCACACACGTGTCTGTCACTGTCCCCTGGGATTCTGTCCCAGCTCACACATGTGTTTGTCACTCTGTCCCCTGGGACTCTGTCCCAGCTCACACCTGTGTCTGTCACACTCTGTCCCCTGGGACTCTGTCCCAGCTCACACCTGTGTCTGTCACTGTCCCCTGGGATTCTGTCCCAGCTCACACCTGTGTCTGTCACTCTGTCCCCTGGGATTCTGTCCCAGCTCACACCTGTGTCTGTCACACTCTGTCCCCTGGGATTCTGTCCCAGCTCACACACGTGTCTGTCACTCTGTCCCCTGGGACTCTGTCCCACCTCACACACGTGTCTGACACACTCTGTTACCTGGGATTCTGTCCCAGCTCACACACGTGTCTGACACACTCTGTCCCCTGGGACTCTGTCCCAGCTCACACACGTGTCTGTCACTCTGTCCCCTGGGACTCTGTCCCAGCTCACACACGTGTCTGTCACTCTGTCCCCTGGGACTCTGTCCCAGCTCACACACGTGTCTGTCACTCTGTCCCCTGGGACTCTGTCCCAGCTCACACACGTGTCTGTCACTCTGTCCCCTGGGATTCTGTCCCAGCTCACACACGTGTCTGTCACTCTGTCCCCTGGGATTCTGTCCCAGCTCACACACGTGTCTGTCACACTCTGCCCCCTGGGATTCTGTCCCAGCTCACACACGTGTCTGACACACTCTGTCCCCTGGGATTCTGTCCCAGCTCACACACGTGTCTGTCACTCTGTCTCCTGGGATTCTCTACCAGCTCACACACGTGTCTGTCACTCTGTCCCCTGGGACTCTGTCCCAGCTCACACACGTGTCTGTCACTCTGTCCCCTGGGACTCTGTCCCAGCTCACACACGTGTCTGTCACACTCTGTCCCCTGGGACTCTGTCCCAGCTCACACACGTGTCTGTCACTCTGTCCCCTGGGACTCTGTCCCAGCTCACACACGTGTCTGACACAATCTTTCCCCTGGGACTCTGTCCCAGCTCACACACATGTCTGTCACTCTGTCCCCTGGGATTCTGTCCCAGCTCACACACGTGTCTGTCACTCTGTCCCCTGGGATTCTGTCCCAGCTCACACACGTGTCTGTCACTCTGTCCCCTGGGACTCTGTCCCAGCTCACACACGTGTCTGTCACTGTCCCCTGGGATTCTGTCCCAGCTCACACATGTGTTTGTCACTCTGTCCCCTGGGACTCTGTCCCAGCTCACACACGTGTCTGTCACTCTGTCCCCTGGGACTCTGTCCCAGCTCACACACGTGTCTCTCACTGTCCCCTGGGATTCTGTCCCAGCTCACACACGTGTCTGTCACACTCTGTCCCCTGGGACTCTGTCCCAGCTCACACACGTGTCTGACACACTCTGTCCCCTGGGACTCTGTCCCAGCTCACACACGTGTCTGTCACTCTGTCCCCTAGGACTCTTTCCTAGCTCACACACGTGTCTGTCACACTCTGTCCCCTGAGACTCTGTCCCAGCTCACACACGTGTCTGTCACTCTGTCCCCTGGGATTCTGTCCCAGCTCACACACGTGTCTGACACACTCTGTCCCCTGGGACTCTGTCCCAGCTCACACACGTGTCTGTCACTGTCCCCTGGGACTCTGTCCCAGCTCACACACGTGCCTGTCACTGTCCCCTGGGACTCTGTCCCAGCTCACACACGTGTCTTTCAGTCTGTCCCCTGGGACTCTGTCCCAGCTCACACACGTGTCTGTCACTCTGTCCCCTGGGACTCTGTCCCAGCTCACACACGTGTCTGTCACTCTGTCCCCTGGGACTCTGTCCCAGCTCACACACGTCTCTGTCACACTCTGTCCCCTGGGACTTTGTCCCAGCTCACACACGTGTCTGTCACTCTGTCCCCTGGGACTCTGTCCCAGCTCACACCTGTGTCTGTCACACTCTGTCCCCTGGGATCTGTCCCAGCTCACACCTGTGTCTGTCACTGTCCCCTGGGATTCTGTCCCAGCTCACACCTGTGTCTGTCACTCTGTCTCCTGGGACTCTGTCCCAGCTCACACCTGTGTCTGTCACACTCTGTCCCCTGGGATTCTGTCCCAGCTCACACACGTGTCTGTCACTCTGTCCCCTGGGACTCTGTCCCAGCTCACACACGTGTCTGACACACTCTGTTCCCTGGGATTCTGTCCCAGCTCACACACGTGTCTGACACACTCTGTCCCCAGGGACTCTGTCCCAGCTCACACACGTGTCTGTCACTCTGTCCCCTGGGACTCTGTCCCAGCTCACACACGTGTCTGTCACTCTGTCCCCTGGGACTCTGTCCCAGCTCACACACGTGTCTGTCACTCTGTCCCCTGGGACTCTGTCCCAGCTCACACACGTGTCTGTCACTCTGTCCCCTGGGACTCTGTCCCAGCTCACACACGTGTCTGTCACTCTGTCCCCTGGGATTCTGTCCCAGCTCACACACGTGTCTGTCACTCTGTCCCCTGGGATTCTGTCCCAGCTCACACACGTGTCTGTCACACTCTGCCCCCTGGGATTCTGTCCCAGCTCACACACGTGTCTGACACACTCTGTCCCCTGGGATTCTGTCCCAGCTCACACACGTGTCTGTCACTCTGTCTCCTGGGATTCTCTACCAGCTCACACACGTGTCTGTCACTCTGTCCCCTGGGACTCTGTCCCAGCTCACACACGTGTCTGTCACTCTGTCCCCTGGGACTCTGTCCCAGCTCACACACGTGTCTGTCACACCCTGTCCCCTGGGACTCTGTCCCAGCTCACACACGTGTCTGTCACTCTGTCCCCTGGGACTCTGTCCCAGCTCACACACGTGTCTGACACACTCTTTCCCCTGGGACTCTGTCCTAGCTCACACACATGTCTGTCACTCTGTCCCCTGGGATTCTGTCCCAGCTCACACACGTGTCTGTCACTCTGTCCCCTGGGATTCTGTCCCAGCTCACACACGTGCCTGTCACTCTGTCCCCTGGGACTCTGTCCCAGCTCACACACGTGTCTGTCACTGTCCCCTGGGATTCTGTCCCAGCTCACACATGTGTTTGTCACTCTGTCCCCTGGGACTCTGTCCCAGCTCACACACGTGTCTGTCACTCTGTCCCCTGGGACTCTGTCCCAGCTCACACACGTGTCTTTCACTGTCCCCTGGGATTCTGTCCCAGCTCACACACGTGTCTGTCACACTCTGTCCCCTGGGACTCTGTCCCAGCTCACACACGTGTCTGACACACTCTGTCCCCTGGGACTCTGTCCCAGCTCACACACGTGTCTGTCACTCTGTCCCCTAGGACTCTTTCCTAGCTCTCACACGTGTCTGACACACTCTGTCCCCTGGGACTCTGTCCCAGCTCACACACGTGTCTGTCACTCTGTCCCCTGGGATTCTGTCCCAGCTCACACACGTGTCTGACACACTCTGTCCCCTGGGACTCTGTCCCAGCTCACACACGTGTCTGTCACTGTCCCCTGGGACTCTGTCCCAGCTCACACACGTGCCTGTCACTGTCCCCTGGGACTCTGTCCCAGCTCACACACGTGTCTTTCACTCTGTCCCCTGGGACTCTGTCCCAGCTCACACACGTGTCTGTCACTCTGTCCCCTGGGACTCTGTCCCAGCTCACACACGTCTCTGTCACACTCTGTCCCCTGGGACTTTGTCCCAGCTCACACACGTGTCTGTCACTCTGTCCCCTGGGACTCTGTCCCAGCTCACACCTGTGTCTGTCACACTCTGTCCCCTGGGACTCTGTCCCAGCTCACACCTGTGTCTGTCACTGTCCCCTGGGATTCTGTCCCAGCTCACACCTGTGTCTGTCACTCTGTCCCCTGGGATTCTGTCCCAGCTCACACCTGTGTCTGTCAATGTCCCCTGGGACTCTGTCCCAGCTCACACACGTGTCTGTCACTCTGTCCCCTGGGACTCTGTCCCAGCTCACACACGTGTCTGACACACTCTGTTCCCTGGGATTCTGTCCCAGCTCACACACGTGTCTGACACACTCTGTCCCCTGGGACTCTGTCCCAGCTCACACACGTGTCTGTCACTCTGTCCCCTGGGACTCTGTCCCAGCTCACACACGTGTCTGTCACTCTGTCCCCTGGGACTCTGTCCCAGCTCACACACGTGGCTGACACACTCTGTCCCCTGGGACTCTGTCCCAGCTCACACACGTGTCTGTCACTCTGTCCCTTGGGACTCTGTCCCAGCTCACACACATGTCTGACACACTCTGTCCCCTTGGACTCTGTCCCAGCTCACACACGTGTCTGTCACTCTGTCCCCTGGGACTCTGTCCCAGCTCACACACGTGTCTGACACACTCTGTCCCCTGGGACTCTGTCCCAACTCACACACGTGTCTGACACACTCTGTCCCCTGGGACTCTGTCCCAGCTCACACACGTGTCTGTCACTCTGTCCCCTGGGACTCTGTCCCAGCTCACACACGTGTCTGTCATTCTGTCCCCTGGGACTCTGTCCCAGCTCACACACGTGTCTGACACACTCTGTCCCCTGGGACTCTGTCCCAGCTCACACACGTGTCTGTCACTCTGTCCCCTGGGACTCTGTCCCAGCTCACACACGTGTCTGTCATTCTGTCCCCTGGGACTCTGTCCCAGCTCACACACGTGTCTGACACACTCTGTCCCCTGGGACTCTGTCCCAGCTCACACCTGTGTCTGTCACTCTGTCCCCTGGGACTCTGTCACAGCTCACACACGTGTCTGTCACTCTGTCCCCTGGGACTCTGTCCCAGCTCACACCTGTGTCTGTCACACTCTGTCCCCTGGGACTCTGTCCCAGCTCACACCTGTGTCTGTCACTGTCCCCTGGGACTCTGTCCCAGCTCACACACGTGTCTGTCACTCTGTCTCCTGGGACTCTGTCCCAGCTCACACCTGTGTCTGTCACACTCTGTCCCCTGAGATTCTGTCCCAGCTCACACACGTGTCTGTCACTCTGTGCCCTGGGACTCTGTCCCAGCTCACACACGTGTCTGACACACTGTGTTCCCTGGGATTCTGTCCCAGCTCACACACGTGTCTGACACACTCTGTCCCCTGGGACTCTGTCCCAGCTCACACACGTGTCTGTCACTGTCCCCTGGGACTCTGTCCCAGCTCACACACGTGCCTGTCACTGTCCCCTGGGACTCTGTCCCAGCTCACACACGTGTCTTTCACTCTGTCCCCTGGGACTCTGTCCCAGCTCACACACGTGTCTGTCACTCTGTCCCCTGGGACTCTGTCCCAGCTCACACACGTCTCTGTCACACTCTGTCCCCTGGGACTTTGTCCCAGCTCACACACGTGTCTGTCACTCTGTCCCCTGGGACTCTGTCCCAGCTCACACCTGTGTCTGTCACACTCTGTCCCCTGGGACTCTGTCCCAGCTCACACCTGTGTCTGTCACTGTCCCCTGGGATTCTGTCCCAGCTCACACCTGTGTCTGTCACTCTGTCCCCTGGGATTCTGTCCCAGCTCACACCTGTGTCTGTCAATGTCCCCTGGGACTCTGTCCCAGCTCACACACGTGTCTGTCACTCTGTCCCCTGGGACTCTGTCCCAGCTCACACACGTGTCTGACACACTCTGTTCCCTGGGATTCTGTCCCAGCTCACACACGTGTCTGACACACTCTGTCCCCTGGGACTCTGTCCCAGCTCACACACGTGTCTGTCACTCTGTCCCCTGGGACTCTGTCCCAGCTCACACACGTGTCTGTCACTCTGTCCCCTGGGACTCTGTCCCAGCTCACACACGTGGCTGACACACTCTGTCCCCTGGGACTCTGTCCCAGCTCACACACGTGTCTGTCACTCTGTCCCTTGGGACTCTGTCCCAGCTCACACACATGTCTGACACACTCTGTCCCCTTGGACTCTGTCCCAGCTCACACACGTGTCTGTCACTCTGTCCCCTGGGACTCTGTCCCAGCTCACACACGTGTCTGACACACTCTGTCCCCTGGGACTCTGTCCCAACTCACACACGTGTCTGACACACTCTGTCCCCTGGGACTCTGTCCCAGCTCACACACGTGTCTGTCACTCTGTCCCCTGGGACTCTGTCCCAGCTCACACACGTGTCTGTCATTCTGTCCCCTGGGACTCTGTCCCAGCTCACACACGTGTCTGACACACTCTGTCCCCTGGGACTCTGTCCCAGCTCACACACGTGTCTGTCACTCTGTCCCCTGGGACTCTGTCCCAGCTCACACACGTGTCTGTCATTCTGTCCCCTGGGACTCTGTCCCAGCTCACACACGTGTCTGACACACTCTGTCCCCTGGGACTCTGTCCCAGCTCACACCTGTGTCTGTCACTCTGTCCCCTGGGACTCTGTCACAGCTCACACACGTGTCTGTCACTCTGTCCCCTGGGACTCTGTCCCAGCTCACACCTGTGTCTGTCACACTCTGTCCCCTGGGACTCTGTCCCAGCTCACACCTGTGTCTGTCACTGTCCCCTGGGACTCTGTCCCAGCTCACACACGTGTCTGTCACTCTGTCTCCTGGGACTCTGTCCCAGCTCACACCTGTGTCTGTCACACTCTGTCCCCTGAGATTCTGTCCCAGCTCACACACGTGTCTGTCACTCTGTGCCCTGGGACTCTGTCCCAGCTCACACACGTGTCTGACACACTGTGTTCCCTGGGATTCTGTCCCAGCTCACACACGTGTCTGACACACTCTGTCCCCTGGGACTCTGTCCCAGCTCACACACGTGTCTGTCACTCTGTCCCCTGGGACTCTGTCCCAGCTCACACACGTGTCTGTCACTCTGTCCCCTGGGACTCTGTCCCAGCTCACACACGTGTCTGACACACTCTGTCCCCTGGGACTCTGTCCCAGCTCACACACGTGTCTGTCACTCTGTCCCCTGGGACTCTGTCCCAGCTCACACACATGTCTGACACACTCTGTCCCCTGGGACTCTGTCCCAGCTCACACACGTGTCTGTCACTCTGTCCCCTGGGACTCTGTCCCAGCTCACACACGTGTCTGACACACTCTGTCCCCTGGGACTCTGTCCCAACTCACACACGTGTCTGACACACTCTGTCCCCTGGGACTCTGTCCGAGCTCACACACGTGTCTGTCACTCTGTCCCCTGGGACTCTGTCCCAGCTCACACACGTGTCTGTCACTCTGTCCCCTGGGACTCTGTCCCAGCTCACACACGTGTCTGACACACTCTGTCCCCTGGGAGTCTGTCCCAGCTCACACACGTGTCTTTCACTCTGTCCCCTGGGACTCTGTCCCAGCTCACACACGTGTCTGACACACTCTGTCCCCTGGGATTCTGTCCCAGCTCACACCCGTGTCTGTCACTCTGTCCCCTGGGAATCTGTCCCGGCTCACAAACGTGTCTGTCACTCTGTCCCCTGGGACTCTGTCCCGGCTCACACACGTGTCTGTCACACTGTCCCCTGGGACTCTGTCCCGGCTCACACACGTGTCTGTCACTCTATCTCCTGGGATTCTGTCCCGGCTCACACACGTGTCTGTCACACTGTCCCCTGGGACTCTGTCCCAGCTCACACACGTGTCTGTCACTCTGTCCCCTGGGATTCTGTCCCAGCTCACACACGTGTCTGTCACTCTGTCCCCTGGGACTCTGTCCCAGCTCACACACGTGTCTGTCACTCTGTCCCCTGGGACTCTGTCCCAGCTCACACACGTGTCTGTCACACTCTGTCCCCTGGGACTCTGTCCCAGCTCACACACGTGTCTGTCACTCTGTCCCCTGGGATTCTGTCCCAGCTCACACACGTGTCTGTCACTCTGTCCCCTGGGACTCTGTCCCAGCTCACACACGTGTCTGTCACTGTCCCCTGGGATTCTGTCCCAGCTCACACACGTGTCTGTCACACTCTGCCCCCTGGGATTCTGTCCCAGCTCACACACGTGTCTGACACACTCTGTCCCCTGGGATTCTGTCCCAGCTCACACACGTGTCTGTCACTCTGTCTCCTGGGATTCTCTACCAGCTCACACACGTGTCTGTCACTCTGTCCCCTGGGACTCTGTCCCAGCTCACACACGTGTCTGTCACTCTGTCCCCTGGGACTCTGTCCCAGCTCACACACGTGTCTGTCACACTCTGTCCCCTGGGACTCTGTCCCAGCTCACACACGTGTCTGTCACTCTGTCCCCTGGGACTCTGTCCCAGCTCACACACGTGTCTGACACAATCTTTCCCCTGGGACTCTGTCCCAGCTCACACACATGTCTGTCACTCTGTCCCCTGGGATTCTGTCCCAGCTCACACACGTGTCTGTCACTCTGTCCCCTGGGATTCTGTCCCAGCTCACACACGTGTCTGTCACTCTGTCCCCTGGGACTCTGTCCCAGCTCACACACGTGTCTGTCACTGTCCCCTGGGATTCTGTCCCAGCTCACACATGTGTTTGTCACTCTGTCCCCTGGGACTCTGTCCCAGCTCACACACGTGTCTGTCACTCTGTCCCCTGGGACTCTGTCCCAGCTCACACACGTGTCTCTCACTGTCCCCTGGGATTCTGTCCCAGCTCACACACGTGTCTGTCACACTCTGTCCCCTGGGACTCTGTCCCAGCTCACACACGTGTCTGACACACTCTGTCCCCTGGGACTCTGTCCCAGCTCACACACGTGTCTGTCACTCTGTCCCCTAGGACTCTTTCCTAGCTCACACACGTGTCTGTCACACTCTGTCCCCTGAGACTCTGTCCCAGCTCACACACGTGTCTGTCACTCTGTCCCCTGGGATTCTGTCCCAGCTCACACACGTGTCTGACACACTCTGTCCCCTGGGACTCTGTCCCAGCTCACACACGTGTCTGTCACTGTCCCCTGGGACTCTGTCCCAGCTCACACACGTGCCTGTCACTGTCCCCTGGGACTCTGTCCCAGCTCACACACGTGTCTTTCAGTCTGTCCCCTGGGACTCTGTCCCAGCTCACACACGTGTCTGTCACTCTGTCCCCTGGGACTCTGTCCCAGCTCACACACGTGTCTGTCACTCTGTCCCCTGGGACTCTGTCCCAGCTCACACACGTCTCTGTCACACTCTGTCCCCTGGGACTTTGTCCCAGCTCACACACGTGTCTGTCACTCTGTCCCCTGGGACTCTGTCCCAGCTCACACCTGTGTCTGTCACACTCTGTCCCCTGGGATCTGTCCCAGCTCACACCTGTGTCTGTCACTGTCCCCTGGGATTCTGTCCCAGCTCACACCTGTGTCTGTCACTCTGTCTCCTGGGACTCTGTCCCAGCTCACACCTGTGTCTGTCACACTCTGTCCCCTGGGATTCTGTCCCAGCTCACACACGTGTCTGTCACTCTGTCCCCTGGGACTCTGTCCCAGCTCACACACGTGTCTGACACACTCTGTTCCCTGGGATTCTGTCCCAGCTCACACACGTGTCTGACACACTCTGTCCCCAGGGACTCTGTCCCAGCTCACACACGTGTCTGTCACTCTGTCCCCTGGGACTCTGTCCCAGGTCACACACGTGTCTGTCACTCTGTCCCCTGGGACTCTGTCCCAGCTCACACACGTGTCTGTCACTCTGTCCCCTGGGACTCTGTCCCAGCTCACACACGTGTCTGTCACTCTGTCCCCTGGGACTCTGTCCCAGCTCACACACGTGTCTGTCACTCTGTCCCCTGGGATTCTGTCCCAGCTCACACACGTGTCTGTCACTCTGTCCCCTGGGATTCTGTCCCAGCTCACACACGTGTCTGTCACACTCTGCCCCCTGGGATTCTGTCCCAGCTCACACACGTGTCTGACACACTCTGTCCCCTGGGATTCTGTCCCAGCTCACACACGTGTCTGTCACTCTGTCTCCTGGGATTCTCTACCAGCTCACACACGTGTCTGTCACTCTGTCCCCTGGGACTCTGTCCCAGCTCACACACGTGTCTGTCACTCTGTCCCCTGGGACTCTGTCCCAGCTCACACACGTGTCTGTCACACCCTGTCCCCTGGGACTCTGTCCCAGCTCACACACGTGTCTGTCACTCTGTCCCCTGGGACTCTGTCCCAGCTCACACACGTGTCTGACACACTCTTTCCCCTGGGACTCTGTCCTAGCTCACACACATGTCTGTCACTCTGTCCCCTGGGATTCTGTCCCAGCTCACACACGTGTCTGTCACTCTGTCCCCTGGGATTCTGTCCCAGCTCACACACGTGCCTGTCACTCTGTCCCCTGGGACTCTGTCCCAGCTCACACACGTGTCTGTCACTGTCCCCTGGGATTCTGTCCCAGCTCACACATGTGTTTGTCACTCTGTCCCCTGGGACTCTGTCCCAGCTCACACACGTGTCTGTCACTCTGTCCCCTGGGACTCTGTCCCAGCTCACACACGTGTCTCTCACTGTCCCCTGGGATTCTGTCCCAGCTCACACACGTGTCTGTCACACTCTGTCCCCTGGGACTCTGTCCCAGCTCACACACGTGTCTGACACACTCTGTCCCCTGGGACTCTGTCCCAGCTCACACACGTGTCTGTCACTCTGTCCCCTAGGACTCTTTCCTAGCTCTCACACGTGTCTGACACACTCTGTCCCCTGGGACTCTGTCCCAGCTCACACACGTGTCTGTCACTCTGTCCCCTGGGATTCTGTCCCAGCTCACACACGTGTCTGACACACTCTGTCCCCTGGGACTCTGTCCCAGCTCACACACGTGTCTGTCACTGTCCCCTGGGACTCTGTCCCAGCTCACACACGTGCCTGTCACTGTCCCCTGGGACTCTGTCCCAGCTCACACACGTGTCTTTCACTCTGTCCCCTGGGACTCTGTCCCAGCTCACACACGTGTCTGTCACTCTGTCCCCTGGGACTCTGTCCCAGCTCACACACGTCTCTGTCACACTCTGTCCCCTGGGACTTTGTCCCAGCTCACACCTGTGTCTGTCACACTCTGTCCCCTGGGACTCTGTCCCAGCTCACACCTGTGTCTGTCACTGTCCCCTGGGATTCTGTCCCAGCTCACACCTGTGTCTGTCACTCTGTCCCCTGGGATTCTGTCCCAGCTCACACCTGTGTCTGTCACTGTCCCCTGATACTCTGTCCCAGCTCACACACGTGTCTGTCACTCTGTCCCCTGGGACTCTGTCCCAGCTCACACACGTGTCTGACACACTCTGTTCCCTGGGATTCTGTCCCAGCTCACACACGTGTCTGACACACTCTGTCCCCTGGGACTCTGTCCCAGCTCACACACGTGTCTGTCACTCTGTCCCCTGGGACTCTGTCCCAGCTCACACACGTGTCTGTCACTCTGTCCCCTGGGACTCTGTCCCAGCTCACACACGTGGCTGACACACTCTGTCCCCTGGGACTCTGTCCCAGCTCACACACGTGTCTGTCACTCTGTCCCTTGGGACTCTGTCCCAGCTCACACACATGTCTGACACACTCTGTCCCCTTGGACTCTGTCCCAGCTCACACACGTGTCTGTCACTCTGTCCCCTGGGACTCTGTCCCAGCTCACACACGTGTCTGACACACTCTGTCCCCTGGGACTCTGTCCCAACTCACACACGTGTCTCACACACTCTGTCCCCTGGGACTCTGTCCCAGCTCACACACGTGTCTGTCACTCTGTCCCCTGGGACTCTGTCCCAGCTCACACACGTGTCTGTCATTCTGTCCCCTGGGACTCTGTCCCAGCTCACACACGTGTCTGACACACTCTGTCCCCTGGGACTCTGTCCCAGCTCACACCTGTGTCTGTCACTCTGTCCCCTGGGACTCTGTCACAGCTCACACACGTGTCTGTCACTCTGTCCCCTGGGACTCTGTCCCAGCTCACACCTGTGTCTGTCACACTCTGTCCCCTGGGACTCTGTCCCAGCTCACACCTGTGTCTGTCACTGTCCCCTGGGACTCTGTCCCAGCTCACACACGTGTCTGTCACTCTGTCTCCTGGGACTCTGTCCCAGCTCACACCTGTGTCTGTCACACTCTGTCCCCTGAGATTCTGTCCCAGCTCACACACGTGTCTGTCACTCTGTGCCCTGGGACTCTGTCCCAGCTCACACACGTGTCTGACACACTGTGTTCCCTGGGATTCTGTCCCAGCTCACACACGTGTCTGACACACTCTGTCCCCTGGGACTCTGTCCCAGCTCACACACGTGTCTGTCACTCTGTCCCCTGGGACTCTGTCCCAGCTCACACACGTGTCTGTCACTCTGTCCCCTGGGACTCTGTCCCAGCTCACACACGTGTCTGACACACTCTGTCCCCTGGGACTCTGTCCCAGCTCACACACGTGTCTGTCACTCTGTCCCCTGGGACTCTGTCCCAGCTCACACACATGTCTGACACACTCTGTCCCCTGGGACTCTGTCCCAGCTCACACACGTGTCTGTCACTCTGTCCCCTGGGACTCTGTCCCAGCTCACACACGTGTCTGACACACTCTGTCCCCTGGGACTCTGTCCCAACTCACACACGTGTCTGACACACTCTGTCCCCTGGGACTCTGTCCGAGCTCACACACGTGTCTGTCACTCTGTCCCCTGGGACTCTGTCCCAGCTCACACACGTGTCTGTCACTCTGTCCCCTGGGACTCTGTCCCAGCTCACACACGTGTCTGACACACTCTGTCCCCTGGGACTCTGTCCCAGCTCACACACGTGTCTTTCACTCTGTCCCCTGGGACTCTGTCCCAGCTCACACACGTGTCTGACACACTCTGTCCCCTGGGACTCTGTCCCAGCTCACACCCGTGTCTGTCACTCTGTCCCCTGGGACTCTGTCCCGGCTCACAAACGTGTCTGTCACTCTGTCCCCTGGGACTCTGTCCCGGCTCACACACGTGTCTGTCACACTGTCCCCTGGGACTCTGTCCCGGCTCACACACGTTTCTGTCACTCTATCTCCTGGGATTCTGTCCCGGCTCACACACGTGTCTGTCACACTGTCCCCTGGGACTCTGTCCCAGCTCACACACGTGTCTGTCACTCTGTCCCCTGGGACTCTGTCCCAGCTCACACACGTGTCTGTCACACTCTGTCCCCTGGGACTCTGTCCCAGCTCACACACGTGTCTGTCACTCTGTCCCCTGGGATTCTGTCCCAGCTCACACACGTGTCTGTCACTCTGTCCCCTGGGACTCTGTCCCAGCTCACACACGTGTCTGTCACTGTCCCCTGGGATTCTGTCCCAGCTCACACACGTGTCTGTCACTCTGTCCCCTGGGACTCTGTCCCAGCTCACACACGTGTCTGTCACTCTGTCCCCTGGGACTCTGTCCCAGCTCACACACGTGTCTGACACACTCTGTCCCCTGGGACTCTGTCCCAGCTCACACACGTGTCTGTCACTCTGTCCCCTAGGACTCTTTCCTAGCTCACACACGTGTCTGTCACTCTGTCCCCTGGGATTCTGTCCCAGCTCACACACGTGTCTGTCACTCTGTCCCCTGGGACTCTGTCCCAGCTCACACACATGTCTGACACACTCTGTCCCCTTGGACTCTGTCCCAGCTCACACACGTGTCTGTCACTCTGTCCCCTGGGACTCTGTCCCAGCTCACACACGTGTCTGACACACTCTGTCCCCTGGGACTCTGTCCCAACTCACACACGTGTCTCACACACTCTGTCCCCTGGGACTCTGTCCCAGCTCACACACGTGTCTGTCACTCTGTCCCCTGGGACTCTGTCCCAGCTCACACACGTGTCTGTCACTCTGTCCCCTGGGACTCTGTCCCAGCTCACACACGTGTCTGACACACGCTGTCCCCTGGGACTCTGTCCCAGCTCACACACGTCTGACACACTCTGTCCCCTGGGACTCTGTCCCAGCTCATACACGTGTCTGACACACTCTGTCCCCTGGGATTCTGTCCCAGCTCACACACGTGTCTGTCACTCTGTCCCCTGGGACTCTGTCCCAGCTCACACACGTGTCTGTCACACTCTGTCCCCTGGGATTCTGCCTCAGCTCACATATGTGTCTGACACACTCTGTCCTCTGGGATTCTGCCCCACCAAGTAGGGAGCTGCTCAGTATCATGAGCCCATGACTTTCTTGCCTTGAAGGTCAAGTTGTCCACTTAGGTGGCCATGGAAAGGCACCATGGGCTGGGCATTTAAATTTCTCATAGTTCTAGGCTCGCAAGTCCAATCTAGCTTCAGGGAGATTCCATTTTGCGGGGAGGGAGTGCTCTGTGGGTGCAGCCAATGCCTTTTGACTGTGGACAGGTGACCCTTCCTTCATGTGTTCGCAGAAAGACGGGGCACTGTCAGCTCCATCCTGTCAGGTCCTGACCCTCCTTCCTGCCTCATGTAACCTAGTCAGCAGTCCCTTGGGGGTCCATCTTAATCACAGCCCCCGGGGAAGGGTTTTGGGTCTGCCAGTATGCAGTTACAGTTGCCTGCGAGTGTGCTTTGCGTTGTATTCACTAAGACGCAATCCATAAAGGAAGTTGTTACCATCACTCCCATTAGTAGGAAACATGACTCATATCCCGGGCAGATGGAATGAGGGGACCACATTTCAGTTTTTGGATTCTCCAAATCAAAATAATGACATGACAGGAAGCGAGCGCCCTTCATTTTTCACTTTAGAAATGGAATCTTCGAAGCTTGTATAATCACAAGAACCAGAAAGTGCCAGTGAATTTGGATTGTGTCAATTGCAGTGGCATTTAAAGCTCTGTATGCCAAGAAAGTACTGATGCTTGACAGAAAGACGGTTCTAGAAGCTAGCTCTCTCAGGTGTATGACGTGTTGAGCCCTACCTCAGTGTGCTGGCTCAGGGCTGGGACTATTGGATCTTTTTCTGTCTGATTCTACTGAGGAAGGACCAGATGTGGACAGTAAGGGGAGGAGGTTAGGAAGGACATTGGATGGGGGGAGGAGGACCAGATGTGTACAATGATGGGCGTGTGAGAGGTCTAGATGTGGACAGTGATGGAGGGTGGTGAGGAAGGACCTGATTTGGACAGCGATGGTGTGTGTGTGTGTGAGAGAGAGAGAGAGAGAGAGAGAAACAGAGAGACAGAGAGATAGAGAGACAGAGAAGAGACAGAGACAGAGAAAGGAGAGGGAGAGAGGGAGAGAGCAGGAGGAAGGTCTAGATGTGGACAGTGATGGAGGGTGGTGAGGAAGGACCTGATTTGGACAGCGATGGTGTGTGTGTGTGTGTGTGTGAGAGAGAGAGAGAGAGAGACAGAGAGACAGAGAGACAGAGACAGAGACAGAGAGAGAAAGGAGAGGGAGAGAGCGGGAGGAAGGTCTAGATGGAGGGTGGTGAGGAAGGACCTGATTTGGACAGTGATGGTGTGTGTGTGTGTGTGTGAGAGAGAGAGAGGGGGGGGGAGGGAGAGGGAGAGAGGGAGAGAGCGGGAGGAAGGTCTAGATGTGAACAGTGATGGTGTGTGTGTGTGTGTGTGAGGGGGGGGGGGAGGGAGAGGGAGAGAGGGAGAGAGCGGGAGGAAGGTCTAGATGTGAACAGCGATGGTGTGTGTGTGTGTGTGTGTGTGTGTGTGTGAGAGAGAGAGAGAGAGAGGGGGGGAGGAGGGAGAGGGAGAGAGGGAGAGAGCGGGAGGAAGGTCTAGATGTGGACAGCGATGGGTGTTACTGGAGGCACTCACCTTGCCCGGTCTGCTTGCGGTGGTTGCGTCCTCCCTTGGAGTCCCCTCTCCCGCAGTCTGTGTGCACACACTGGTCTGTAAGGCAGTTCTGTGCAGTTCAACTGCCCACCTGCCTCGCTGTGTCACTGTGCTAACAGCCACCAGAGGTGTTCCTTCCCGGCATCTCCTGGGACAGCAGGAGCGGAGGCCAGTGCTGAATGAGGCCCAGTGCCATTCTGGGAGCCGAGGGGAAGCATCCGGCCCATGTTCCAGGAGAGCCTTCACCTAGAAGCCTGAGGATGGAGTTGACCTCATTGCGGTGTTAGAAGCTAATGAGCTCCTGGACATTGGGAGGCTAGGAAAATGTCATTCTGAGTACAGGGATGGTGATTTTTGGCTCCAGGGACCAGTTTGAGGGTTAGAAAAGGAGAAGAGATGGTGGCTGTCACCATCGGCGCTGCTCCGGAGTGGGAGCCACGCGAGGCTGGCCCACGGCTGCATTCCTGGCTGTCACCTGTGGGGTCCGGCTTTCCTTGGGCTGCCCCAGACATGACGTGGGAAGCAGCCAGCGCCTCGCCCATCAGGGCCCGCCTACTGTGCTGTCACTACTGCATGACGCAGGGCCAGCAGTCGGCAGACGCTGGAGGCTGTCGTGGCTGGACCGCACTGAGCTGCAGAGGGCCCTGCCCTGCCCTGGCGCCCCGGGCCAGCTCCTCTGTCAGCCTGTTCAGAGGGGACCGTGCTGGCCCAGGGTGAGGAAGCCACGGGGGTGGTGGCCTTGTCCTTATGGATACGCCATCCTGTCACCCTCAAGAAAGAAAGGCTGGAATTCACTACTGGAAAAGAAGTCCTGCCTCCATGCTAAATGGCTTTATTTATCTGTGCATTTCCCTTTCTTGGGTTTTAATTCTGGTTAAATGTGATTTTAATGAAATTTCTCTGAAAGCTATAGTGACTACACTGTAAAGGTAAAATTGACTTATTCTTTCAAGGTAGAATTCAGTTACAGCTAGTAAACTAGATTCTGCATTATTGCCACCCAAGTGAAAATATTTTTATTACCCCTGGAAGGTAGGCCGTTGGAGAGCAGAGAATAAATCAGCAGGATGACTCAGGCCTGAGGAAGATTCGGCGGGGCCGCTGCCTCCAGGGCTCATCCCGGGCCATGCTGACCGGCAGTGCTCCCGTGCTTGGGGACGCTCGGCGGTGCACGTGTGCACGGCAGCTGTCGGGTGGCGGTGGCCGGGGATGCCCAGTGAGCGCCCTGTGTGCGGCTGGCCTGCCGTCTTCTGTCCCCAGCAGGGCTGGCGCCCAGGACCGAGGCGATGGCCTTCCCCTCTCACTCTGGTTCGGGTCTGTGCTGACCCTCCGTTGAGATACTGTGCCTGGCGTGCCAGACCGGCTCAGGCCTGCCTCGTCAATGGACCTGCAGCCCTTTCTGCAGAAAGTCTAAATAGATGTTTCTGTTGCATGTTCCTTGGGGGTGGGGAGCCATGCATTATACAGCACCAAGAATCTAAAAGAAATGTAGACATTTAGGGAGGTGTGACGGTGCTGTCATGGGCTGCAGACCAGAGACAGGCAGACAGACTGTGGCCCAAGGTCAGCCACCCAGGCAAGAAACGTGAGACTATTAGAAAAATAACCGAAGCACAACAGCAACACAAACAAAAAAGAAAAGGAAATAGAGCAGGTTTAATGTAGTGCAAAAATTCATATGTCAGAAATATGGTCCTAGGTGGCAGATATTCAGAATACAGATCAATCCAGATGCTGTTCATTCCTCTTCCACCCCCGACTGCCAACTTGAGCTCCTGCCATTGCTGGGCTGTTGAGAGCAGGTGTGCTGTCTACTCGGTGCTGGCCTCAGGTCAAACTGTGTCACCATGGCTGTTACCCAGAGCTCCTCAGTCACCGCGGCACCACATCCTCTCGGGTGTGGTGTGGGGTGTTGTAGAGGAAGTGTCCGTGCTCTGGGGTGTGGTGTGGTGTGGGGTGTTGTAGAGGAAGTGTCCGTGCTCTGGGGTGTGGTGTGGGGTGTTGTAGAGGAAGTGTCTGTGCTCTGGGGTGTGGTGTGGTGTGGGGTGTTGTACAGCAAGTGTCCGTGCTCTCGGGTGTGGTGTGGGGTGTTGTAGAGGAAGTGTCCGTGCTCTGGGGTGTGGTGTGGGGTGTTGTGGAGGAAGTGTCCGTGCTCTGGGGTGTGGTGTGGGGTGTTGTACAGGAAGTGTCCGTGCTCTCGGGTGTGGTGTGGGGTGTTGTAGAGGAAGTGTCCGTGCTCTCGGGTGTGGTGTGGGGTGTTGTAGAGGAAGTGTCCGTGCTCTCGGGTGTGGTGTGGGGTGTTGTAGAGGAAGTGTCCGTGCTCTGGGGTGTGGTGTGGGGTGTTGTGGAGGAAGTGTCCGTGCTCTGGGGTGTGGTGTGGGGTGTTGTAGAGGAAGTGTCCGTGCTCTGGGGTGTGGTGTGGGGTGTTGTAGAGGAAGTATCCGTGCTCTGGGGTGTGGTGTGGGGTGTTGTAGAGGAAGTGTCTGTGCTCTGGGGTGTGGTGTGGGGTGTTGGAGAGGAAGTGTCCGTGCTCTGGGGTGTGGGGTGGGGTGTTGTAGAGGAAGTGTGCGTGCTCTCGGGTGTGGTGTGGGGTGTTGTAGAGGAAGTGTCCGTGCTCTGGGGTGTGGTGTGGGGTGTTGTAGAGGAAGTGTCCATGCTCTGGGGTGTGGTGTGGGGTGTTGTAGAGGAAGTGTCCGTGCTCTCGGGTGTGGTGTGGGGTGTTGTACAGGAAGTGTCCATGCTCTGGGGTGTGGTGTGGGGTGTTGTAGAGGAAGTATCCGTGCTCTGGGGTGTGGTGTGGGGTGTTGTAGAGGAAGTGTCTGTGCTCTGGGGTGTGGTGTGGGGTGTTGTAGAGGAAGTGTCCCTGCTCTGGGGTGTGGGGTGGGGTGTTGTAGAGGAAGTGTGCGTGCTCTCGGGTGTGGTGTGGGGTGTTGTAGAGGAAGTGTCCGTGCTCTGGGGTGTGGTTTGGGGTTTGTAGAGGAAGTGTCCGTCCTCTGGGGTGTGGTGTGGGGTGTTGTAGAGGAAGTGTCCGTGCTCTGGGGTGTGGTGTGGGGTGTTGTACAGGAAGTGTCCGTGCTCTGGGGTGTGGTGTGGGCTGTTGTAGAGGAAGTGTCCGTGCTCTGGGGTGTGGTGTGGGGTGTTGTAGAGGAAGTATCTGTGCTCTGGGGTGTGGTGTGGGGTGTTGTAGAGGAAGTGTCTGTGCTCTGGGGTGTGGTGTGGGGTGTTGGAGAGGAAGTGTCCGTGCTCTGGGGTGTGGGGTGGGGTGTTGTAGAGGAAGTGTGCGTGCTCTCGGGTGTGGTGTGGGGTGTTGTAGAGGAAGTGTCCGTGCTCTGGGGTGTGGTGTGGGGTGTTGTAGAGGAAGTGTCCGTGCTCTCGGGTGTGGTGTGGGGTGTTGTACAGGAAGTGTCCGTGCTCTGGGGTGTGGTGTGGGGTGTTGTAGAGGAAGTATCCGTGCTCTGGGGTGTGGTGTGGGGTGTTGTAGAGGAAGTGTCTGTGCTCTGGGGTGTGGTGAGGGGTGTTGGAGAGGAAGTGTCCGTGCTCTGGGGTGTGGGGTGGGGTGTTGTAGAGGAAGTGTGCGTGCTCTCGGTTGTGGTGTGGGGTGTTGTAGAGGAAGTGTCCGTGCTCTGGGGTGTGGTTTGGGGTTTGTAGAGGAAGTGTCCGTCCTCTGGGGTGTGGTGTGGGGTGTTGTAGAGGAAGTGTCCGTGCTCTGGGGTGTGGTGTGGGGTGTTGTGGAGGAAGTGTCCGTGCTCTGGGGTGTGGTGTGGGGTGTTGTAGAGGAAGTGTCCGTGCTCTGGGGTGTGGTGTGGGGTGTTGTAGAGGAAGTGTCCGTGCTCTGGGGTGTGGTGTGGGGTGTTGTAGAGGAAGTATCCGTGCTCTGGGGTGTGGTGTGGGGTGTTGTAGAGGAAGTGTCCGTGCTCTCGGGTGTGGTGTGGGGTGTTGTAGAAGAAGTGTCCGTGCTCTGGGGTGTGGGGTGGGGTGTTGTAGAGGAAGTGTCCGTGCTCTGGGGTGTGGTGTGGGGTGTTGTAGAGGAAGTGTCCGTGCTCTGGGGTGTGGGGTGGGGTGTTGTAGAGGAAGTGTCCGTGCTCTGGGGTGTGGTGTGGGGTGTTGTAGAGGAAGTGTCCGTGCTCTGGGGTGTGGTGTGGGGTGTTGTAGAGGAAGTGTCCGTGCTCTGGGGTGTGGTGTGGGGTGTTGTAGAGGAAGTGTCCGTGCTCTGGGGTGTGGTGTGGGGTGTTGTACAGGAAGTGTCCGTGCTCTCGGGTGTGGGGTGGGGTGTTGTACAGGAAGTGTCCGTCCTCTGGGGTGTGATGTGGGGTGTTGTAGAGGAAGTGTCCGTGCTCTGGGGTGTGGTGTGGGGTGTTGTAGAGGAAGTGTCCGTGCTCTGGGGTGTGGTGTGGGGTGTTGTGGAGGAAGTGTCCGTGCTCTGGGGTGTGGTGTGGGGTGTTGTAGAGGAAGTGTCCGTGCTCTCGGGTGTGGTGTGGGGTGTTGTAGAGGAAGTGTCTGTGCTCTGGGGTGTGGTGTGGGGTGTTGTAGAGGAAGTGTCCGTGCTCTGGGGTGTGGGTGTGGGGTGTTGTAGAGGAAGTGTCCGTCCTCTGGGGTGTGGTGTGGGGTGTTGTAGAGGAAGTGTCCGTGCTCTGGGGTGTGGTGTGGGGTGTTGTACAGGAAGTGTCCGTCCTCTGGGGTGTGGTGTGGGGTGTTGTAGAGGAAGTGTGCGTGCTCTCGGGTGTGGTGTGGGGTGTTGTAGAGGAAGTGTCCGTGTTCTGGGGTGTGGTGTGGGGTGTTGTAGAGGAAGTGTCCGTGCTCTGGGGTGTGGGGTGTGGTGTTGTAGAGGAAGTGTCCGTCCTCTGGGGTGTGGTGTGGGGTGTTGTAGAGGAAGTGTCCGTGCTCTGGGGTGTGGTGTGGGGTGTTGTAGAGGAAGTGTCCGTGCTCTGGGGTGTGGTGTGGGGTGTTGTGGAGGAAGTGTCCGTGCTCTCGGGTGTGGTGTGGGGTGTTGTAGAGGAAGTGTCCGTGCTCTGGGGTGTGGTGTGGGGTGTTGTGGAGGAAGTGTCCGTGCTCTGGGGTGTGGTGTGGGGTGTTGTACAGGAAGTGTCCGTGCTCTGGGGTGTGGGTGTGGAGTGTTGTAGAGGAAGTGTCCGTGCTCTCGGGTGTGGTGTGGGGTGTTGTGGAGGAAGTGTCCATGCTCTCGGGTGTGGTGTGGGGTGTTGTACAGGAAGTGTCCGTGCTCTGGAGTGTGGTGTGGGGTGTTGTGGAGGAAGTGTCCGTGCTCTGGGGTGTGGTGTGGGGTGTTGTACAGGAAGTGTCCGTGCTCTGGGGTGTGGGTGTGGGTTGTTGTAGAGGAAGTGTCCGTGCTCTCGGGTGTGGTGTGGGGTGTTGTAGAGGAAGTGTCCGTGCTCTGGGGTGTGGTGTGGGGTGTTGTACAGGAAGTGTCCGTGCTCTGGGGTGTGGTGTGGGGTGTTGTAGAGGAAGTGTCCGTGCTCTCGGGTGTGGTGTGGGGTGTTGTAGAGGAAGTGTCCGTGCTCTGGGGTGTGGTGTGGGGTGTTGTAGAGGAAGTGTCCATCCTCTGGGGTGTGGTGTGGGGTGTTGTAGAGGAAGTGTCCGTGCTCTGGGGTGTGGTGTGGGGTGTTGTGGAGGAAGTGTCCGTGCTCTGGGGTGTGGTGTGGGGTGTTGTAGAGGAAGTGTCTGTGCTCTCGGGTGTGGGGTGGGGTGTTGTACAGGAAGTGTCTGTCCTCTCGGGTGTGGTGTGGGGTGTTGTAGAGGAAGTGTCTGTGCTCTGGGGTGTGGAGTGGGGTGTTGTACAGGAAGTGTCCATGCTCTGGGGTGTGGGGTGGGGTGTTGTAGAGGAAGTGTCCGTGCTCTGGGGTGTGGAGTGGGGTGTTGTACAGGAAGTGTCCGTGCTCTGGGGTGTGGGGTGGGGTGTTGTAGAGGAAGTGTCCGTGCTCTGGGGTGTGGTGTGGGGTGTTGTAGAGGAAGTGTCCGTGCTCTCGGGTGTGGGTGTGGGGTGTTGTAGAGGAAGTGTCCGTGCTCTGGGGTGTGGTGTGGGGTGTTGTACAGGAAGTGTCCGTGCTCTCGGGTGTGGGGTGGGGTGTTGTAGAGGAAGTGTCCGTGCTCTGGGTGTGGGTGTGGGGTGTTGTAGAGGAAGTGTCCGTCCTCTCGGGTGTGGTGTGGGGTGTTGTAGAGGAAGTGTCCGTGCTCTGGGGTGTGGTGTGGGGTGTTGTAGAGGAAGTGTCCGTGCTCTGGGGTGTGGTGTGGGGTGTTGTAGAGGAAGTTTCCGTGCTCTGGGGTGTGGGGTGGGGTGTTGTAGAGGAAGTGTCTGTGCTCTCGGGTGTGGGGTGGGGTGTTGTACAGGAAGTGTCCGTGCTCTCGGGTGTGGGGTGGGGTGTTGTAGAGGAAGTGTCCGTGCTCTGGGGTGTGGTGTGGGGTGTTGTAGAGGAAGTGTCCGTGCTCTGGGGTGTGGTGTAGGGTGTTGTAGAGGAAGTGTCCGTGCTCTCGGGTGTGGGGTGTGGTGTTGTAGAGGAAGTGTCCGTGCTCTGGGGTGTGGGGTGGGGTGTTGTAGAGGAAGTGTCCGTGCTCTGGGGTGTGGTGTGGGGTGTTGTAGAGGAAGTGTCCGTGCTCTGGGGTGTGGTGTGGGGTGTTGTAGAGGAAGTGTCCGTGCTCTGGGGTGTGGGGTGGGGTGTTGTAGAGGAAGTGTCTGTGCTCTGGGATGTGGTGTGGGGTGTTGTAGAGGAAGTGTTCGTCCTCTCGGCTGTGGAGTGGGGTGTTGTAGAGGAAGTGTCCGTGCTCTCGGGTGTGGGGTGTTGTAGAGGAAGTGTCCGTGCTCTGGGGTTTGGTGTGGGGTGTTGTAGAGGAAGTGTCCGTGCTCTGAGATGTGGTGTGGGGTGTTGTGGAGGAAGTGTCCGTGCTCTGGGGTGTGGTGTCGGGTGTTGTAGAGGAAGTGTCTGTGCTCTCGGGTGTGGGGTGGGGTTTTGTACAGGAAGTGTCCGTGCTCTCGGGTGTGGTGTGGGGTGTTGTAGAGGAAGTGTCCGTGCTCTGGGGTGTGGTGTGGGGTGTTGTAGAGGAAGTGTCCGTGCTCTCGGGTGTGGGGTGTTATAGAGGAAGTGTCCGTGCTCTGGGGTGTGGTGTGGGGTGTTGTAGAGGAAGTGTCCGTGCTCTGAGATGTGGTGTGGGGTGTTGTGGAGGAAGTGTCCGTGCTCTGGGGTGTGGTGTCGGGTGTTGTAGAGGAAGTGTCTGTGCTCTCGGGTGTGGGGTGGGGTGTTGTACAGGAAGTGTCCGTGCTCTCGGGTGTGGTGTGGGGTGTTGTAGAGGAAGTGTCCGTGCTCTGGGGTGTGGTGTGGGGTGTTGTAGAGGAAGTGTCCGTGCTCTGGGGTGTGGGGTGTTGTAGAGGAAGTGTCCATGCTCTGGGGTGTGGTGTGGGGTGTTGTAGAGGAAGTGTCCGTGCTCTGGGGTGTGGTGTGGGGTGTTGTACAGGAAGTGTCCGTGCTCTCGGGTGTGGTGTGGGGTGTTGTAGAGGAAGTGTCCGTGCTCTCGGGTGTGGTGTGGGGTGTTGTACAGGAAGTGTCCGTGCTCTGGGGTGTGGTGTGGGGTGTTGTAGAGGAAGTGTCCGTGCTCTGGGGTGTGGGGTGGGGTGTTGTACAGGAAGTGTCCGTGCTCTGGGGTGTGGTGTGGGGTGTTGTAGAGGAAGTGTCCGTGCTCTGGGGTGTGGTGTGGGGTGTTGTAGAGGAAGTGTCCGTGCTCTGGGGTGTGGGGTGTGGTGTTGTAGAGGAAGTGTCCGTGCTCTGGGGTGTGGTGTGGGGTGTTGTAGAGGAAGTGTCCGTGCTCTGGGGTGTGGTGTGGGGTGTTGTAGAGGAAGTGTCCGTGCTCTGGGGTGTGGGGTGGGGTGTTGTACAGGAAGTGTCCATGCTCTGGGGTGTGGGGTGGGGTGTTGTGGAGGAAGTGTCCGTGCTCTGGGGTGTGGTGTGGGGTGTTGTACAGGAAGTGTCCGTGCTCTGGGGTGTGGTATGGGGTGTTGTAGAGGAAGTGTCCGTGCTCTCGGGTGTGGTGTGGGGTGTTGTAGAGGAAGTGTCCGTGCTCTGGGGTGTGGTGTGGGGTGTTGTAGAGGAAGTGTCCATCCTCTGGGGTGTGGTGTGGGGTGTTGTAGAGGAAGTGTCCGTGCTCTGGGGTGTGGTGTGGGGTGTTGTGGAGGAAGTGTCCGTGCTCTGGGGTGTGGTGTGGGGTGTTGTAGAGGAAGTGTCTGTGCTCTCGGGTGTGGGGTGGGGTGTTGTACAGGAAGTGTCTGTCCTCTCGGGTGTGGTGTGGGGTGTTGTAGAGGAAGTGTCTGTGCTCTGGGGTGTGGAGTGGGGTGTTGTACAGGAAGTGTCCATGCTCTGGGGTGTGGGGTGGGGTGTTGTAGAGGAAGTGTCCGTGCTCTGGGGTGTGGAGTGGGGTGTTGTACAAGAAGTGTCCGTGCTCTGGGGTGTGGGGTGGGGTGTTGTAGAGGAAGTGTCCGTGCTCTGGGGTGTGGAGTGGGGTGTTGTACAGGAAGTGTCCGTGCTCTGGGGTGTGGGGTGGGGTGTTGTAGAGGAAGTGTCCGTGCTCTGGGGTGTGGTGTGGGGTGTTGTAGAGGAAGTGTCCGTGCTCTCGGGTGTGGGTGTGGGGTGTTGTAGAGGAAGTGTCCGTGCTCTGGGGTGTGGTGTGGGGTGTTGTACAGGAAGTGTCCAAGCTCTCGGGTGTGGGGTGGGGTGTTGTAGAGGAAGTGTCCGTGCTCTGGGTGTGGGTGTGGGGTGTTGTAGAGGAAGTGTCCGTCCTCTCGGGTGTGGTGTGGGGTGTTGTAGAGGAAGTGTCCGTGCTCTGGGGTGTGGTGTGGGGTGTTGTAGAGGAAGTGTCCGTGCTCTGGGGTGTGGTGTGGGGTGTTGTAGAGGAAGTTTCCGTGCTCTGGGGTGTGGGGTGGGGTGTTGTAGAGGAAGTGTCTGTGCTCTCGGGTGTGGGGTGGGGTGTTGTACAGGAAGTGTCCGTGCTCTTGGGTGTGGGGTGGGGTGTTGTAGAGGAAGTGTCCGTGCTCTGGGGTGTGGTGTGGGGTGTTGTAGAGGAAGTGTCCGTGCTCTGGGGTGTGGTGTAGGGTGTTGTAGAGGAAGTGTCTGTCCTCTCGGGTGTGGGGTGGGGTGTTGTACAGGAAGTGTCCGTGCTCTCGGGTGTGGGGTGGGGTGTTGTAGAGGAAGTGTCCGTGCTCTGGGGTGTGGTGTGGGGTGTTGTAGAGGAAGTGTCCGTGCTCTGGGGTGTGGTGTGGGGTGTTGTAGAGGAAGTGTCCGTGCTCTGGGGTGTGGGGTGGGGTGTTGTAGAGGAAGTGTCTGTGCTCTGGGATGTGGTGTGGGGTGTTGTAGAGGAAGTGTTCGTCCTCTCGGCTGTGGAGTGGGGTGTTGTAGAGGAAGTGTCCGTGCTCTCGGGTGTGGGGTGTTGTAGAGGAAGTGTCCGTGCTCTGGGGTTTGGTGTGGGGTGTTGTAGAGGAAGTGTCCGTGCTCTGAGATGTGGTGTGGGGTGTTGTGGAGGAAGTGTCCGTGCTCTGGGGTGTGGTGTCGGGTGTTGTAGAGGAAGTGTCTGTGCTCTCGGGTGTGGGGTGGGGTTTTGTACAGGAAGTGTCCGTGCTCTCGGGTGTGGTGTGGGGTGTTGTAGAGGAAGTGTCCGTGCTCTGGGGTGTGGTGTGGGGTGTTGTAGAGGAAGTGTCCGTGCTCTCGGGTGTGGGGTGTTATAGAGGAAGTGTCCGTGCTCTGGGGTGTGGTGTGGGGTGTTGTAGAGGAAGTGTCCGTGCTCTGAGATGTGGTGTGGGGTGTTGTGGAGGAAGTGTCCGTGCTCTGGGGTGTGGTGTCGGGTGTTGTAGAGGAAGTGTCTGTGCTCTCGGGTGTGGGGTGGGGTGTTGTACAGGAAGTGTCCGTGCTCTCGGGTGTGGTGTGGGGTGTTGTAGAGGAAGTGTCCGTGCTCTGGGGTGTGGTGTGGGGTGTTGTAGAGGAAGTGTCCGTGCTCTGGGGTGTGGGGTGTTGTAGAGGAAGTGTCCATGCTCTGGGGTGTGGTGTGGGGTGTTGTAGAGGAAGTGTCCGTGCTCTGGGGTGTGGTGTGGGGTGTTGTACAGGAAGTGTCCGTGCTCTCGGGTGTGGTGTGGGGTGTTGTAGAGGAAGTGTCCGTGCTCTCGGGTGTGGTGTGGGGTGTTGTACAGGAAGTGTCCGTGCTCTGGGGTGTGGTGTGGGGTGTTGTAGAGGAAGTGTCCGTGCTCTCGGGTGTGGGGTGGGGTGTTGTACAGGAAGTGTCCGTGCTCTGGGGTGTGGTGTGGGGTGTTGTAGAGGAAGTGTCCGTGCTCTGGGGTGTGGTGTGGGGTGTTGTAGAGGAAGTGTCCGTGCTCTGGGGTGTGGTGTGGGGTGTTGTACAGGAAGTGTCCGTGCTCTGGGGTGTGGTGTGGGGTGTTGTAGAGGAAGTGTCCGTGCTCTGGGTGTGGGTGTGGGGTGTTGTAGAGGAAGTGTCCGTCCTCTCGGGTGTGGTGTGGGGTGTTGTAGAGGAAGTGTCCGTGCTCTGGGGTGTGGTGTGGGGTGTTGTAGAGGAAGTGTCCGTGCTCTGGGGTGTGGGGTGGGGTGTTGTACAGGAAGTGTCCGTGCTCTGGGGTGTGGTGTGGGGTGTTGTAGAGGAAGTGTCCGTGCTCTGGGGTGTGGTGTGGGGTGTTGTAGAGGAAGTGTCCGTGCTCTGGGGTGTGGGGTGTGGTGTTGTAGAGGAAGTGTCCGTGCTCTGGGGTGTGGTGTGGGGTGTTGTAGAGGAAGTGTCCGTGCTCTGGGGTGTGGTGTGGGGTGTTGTAGAGGAAGTGTCCGTGCTCTGGGGTGTGGGGTGGGGTGTTGTACAGGAAGTGTCCATGCTCTGGGGTGTGGGGTGGGGTGTTGTGGAGGAAGTGTCCGTGCTCTGGGGTGTGGTGTGGGGTGTTGTAGAGGAAGTGTCCGTGCTCTGGGGTGTGGGTGTGGGGTGTTGTAGAGGAAGTGTCCGTGCTCTCGGGTGTGGTGTGGGGTGTTGTAGAGGAAGTGTCCGTGCTCTAGGGTGTGGTGTGGGGTGTTGTAGAGGAAGTGTCCGTGCTCTGGGGTGTGGTGTGGGGTGTTGTAGAGGAAGTGTCCGTGCTCTGGGGTGTGGTGTGGGGTGTTGTAGAGGAAGTGTCTGTCCTCTCGGGTGTGGTGTGGGGTGTTGTGGAGGAAGTGTCCGTGCTGTGGGGTGTGGTGTGGGGTGTTGTAGAGGAAGTGTCCGTGCTCTGGGGTGTGGTGTGGGGTGGTATAGAGGAAGTGTCCGTGCTCTGGAGTGTGGGGTGGGGTGTTGTAGAGGAAGTGTCCGTGCTCTGGGGTGTGGTGTGGGGTGTTGTGGAGGAAGTGTCCGTGCTCTGGAGTGTGGTGTGGGGTGTTGTACAGGAAGTGTCCGTGCTCTGGGTTGTGGTGTGGGGTGTTGTAGAGGAAGTGTCCGTGCTCTGGGGTGTGGTGTGGGGTGTTGTGGAGGAAGTGTCCGTGCTCTGGGGTGTGGTGTGGGGTGTTGTGGAGGAAGTGTCCGTGCTCTGGGGTGTGGTGTGGGGTGTTGTACAGGAAGTGTCCGTGCTCTGGGTTGTGGTGTGGGGTGTTGTAGAGGAAGTGTCCGTGCTCTCGGGTGTGGTGTGGGGTGTTGTGGAGGAAGTGTCCGTGCTCTGGGGTGTCGTGTGGGGTGTTGTACAGGAAGTGTCCGTGCTCTGGGGTGTGGTGTGGGGTGTTGTGGAGGAAGTGTCCGTGCTCTGGAGTGTGGTGTGGGGTGTTGTACAGGAACTGTCCGTGCTCTGGGGTGTGGGGTGGGGTGTTGTAGAGGAAGTGTCCGTGCTCTGGGGTGTGGTGTGGGGTGTTGTGGAGGAAGTGTCCGTGCTCTGGGGTGTGGTGTGGGGTGTTGTACAGGAAGTGTCCGTGCTCTGGGGTGTGGGTGTGGAGTGTTGTAGACGAAGTGTCCGTGCTCTCGGGTGTGGTGTGGGGTGTTGTGGAGGAAGTGTCCATGCTCTCGGGTGTGGTGTGGGGTGTTGTACAGGAAGTGTCCGTGCTCTGGGGTGTGGTGTGGGGTGTTGTGGAGGAAGTGTCCGTGCTCTGGGGTGTGGTGTGGGGTGTTGTACAGGAAGTGTCCGTGCTCTGGGGTGTGGTGTGGGGTGTTGTACAGGAGGTGTCCGTGCTCTGGGGTGTGGTGTGGGGTGTTGTACAGGAAGTGTCCGTGCTCTGGGGTGTGGTGTGGGGTGTTGTAGAGGAAGTGTCCGTGCTCTGGGGTGTGGTGTGGGGTGTTGTAGAGGAAGTGTCCGTGCTCTGGGTTGTGGTGTTGGGTGTTGTAGAGGAAGTGTCTGTGCTCTGGAGTGTGGTGTGGGGTGTTGTAGAGGAAGTGTCCGTGCTCTCGGGTGTGGTGTGGGGTGTTGTAGAGGAAGTGTCCGTGCTCTGGGGTGTGGTGTGGGGTGTTGTAGAGGAAGTGTCCGTGCTCTGGGGTGTGGTGTGGGGTGTTGTACAGGAAGTGTCCGTGCTCTGGGGTGTGGTGTGGGGTGTTGTGGAGGAAGTGTCCGTGCTCTGGGGTGTGGTGTGGGGTGTTGTGGAGGAAGTGTCCGTGCTCTGGGGTGTGGTGTGGGGTGTTGTGGAGGAAGTGTCCGTCCTCTGGGGTGTGGTGTGGGGTGTTGTGGAGGAAGTGTCCATGCTCTCGGGTGTGGTGTGGGGTGTTGTAGAGGAAGTGTCCGTGCTCTGGGGTGTGGGGTGGGGTGTTGTAGAGGAAGTGTCTGTGCTCTGGGATGTGGTGTGGGGTGTTGTAGAGGAAGTGTTCGTCCTCTCGGCTGTGGAGTGGGGTGTTGTAGAGGAAGTGTCCGTGCTCTCGGGTGTGGGGTGTTGTAGAGGAAGTATCCGTGCTCTCGGGTGTGGTGTGGGGTGTTGTACAGGAAGTGTCCGTGCTCTCTGGTGTGGTGTGGTGTGTTGTAGAGGAAGTGTCCGTGCTCTGGGGTGTGGTGTGGGGTGTTGTAGAGGAAGTGTCCGTGCTCTGGGGTGTGGTGTGGGGTGTTGTAGAGGAAGTGTCCGTGCTCTGGGGTGTGGTGTGGGGTGTTGTAGAGGAAGTGTCCGTGCTCTGGGGTGTGGTGTGGGGTGTTGTAGAGGAAGTGTCCGTGCTCTGGGGTGTGGTGTGGGGTGTTGTAGAGGAAGTGTCCGTGCTCTGGGGTGTGGTGTGGGGTGTTGTGGAGGAAGTGTCCGTGCTCTGGGGTGTGGTGTGGGGTGTTGTAGAGGAAGTGTCCGTGCTCTGGGGTGTGGTGTGGGGTGTTGTGGAGGAAGTGTCCGTGCTCTGGGGTGTGGTGTGGGGTGTTGTAGAGGAAGTGTCCGTGCTCTGGGGTGTGGTGTGGCGTGTTGTGGAGGAAGTGTCCGTGCTCTGGGGTGTGGTGTGGGGTGTTATAGAGGAAGTGTCCGTGCTCTGGGGTGTGGTGTGGGGTGTTGTAGAGGAAGTGTCCGTGCTCTGGGGTGTGGTGTGGGGTGTTGTACAGGAAGTGTCCGTGCTCTGGGGTGTGGTGTGGGGTGTTGTAGAGGAAGTGTCCGTGCTCTGGGGTGTGGGGTGGGATGTTGTACAGGAAGTGTCCGTCCTCTCGCGTGTGGTGTGGGGTGTTGTGGAGGAAGTGTCTGTGCTCTGGGGTGTGGTGTGGGGTGTTGTAGAGGAAGTGTCCGTGCTCTCGCGTGTGGTGTGGGGTGTTGTACAGGAAGTGTCTGTGCTCTGGGGTGTGGTGTGGGGTGTTGTAGAGGAAGTGTCCGTGCTCTGGGGTGTGGTGTGGGGTGTTGTAGAGGAAGTGTCCGTGCTCTCGGGTGTGGTGTGGGGTGTTGTAGAGGAAGTGTCCGTGCTCTCGGGTGTGGGGTGGGGTGTTGTACAGGAAGTGTCCGTGCTCTGGGGTGTGGGGTGGGGTGTTGTAGAGGAAGTGTCTGTGCTCTGGGGTGTGGTGTGGGGTGTTGTAGAGGAAGTGTCCGTGCTCTGGGGTGTGGTGTGGGGTGTTGTAGAGGAAGTGTCCGTGCTCTGGGGTGTGGTGTGGGGTGTTGTAGAGGAAGTGTCCGTGCTCTGGGGTGTGGTGTGGGGTGTTGTAGAGGAAGTGTCCGTGCTCTGGGGTGTGGTGTGGGGTGTTGTAGAGGAAGTGTCCGTGCTCTGGGGTGTGGTGTGGGGTGTTGTAGAGGAAGTGTCCGTGCTCTGGGGTGTGGTGTGGGGTGTTGTAGAGGAAGTGTCCGTGCTCTGGGGTGTGGTGTGGGGTGTTGTAGAGGAAGTGTCCGTGCTCTGGGGTGTGGTGTGGGGTGTTGTAGAGGAAGTGTCTGTGCTCTGCGTTGTGGTGTGGGGTTTTGTAGAGGAAGTGTCCGTGCTCTGGGGTGTGGTGTGGGGTGTTGTAGAGGAAGTGTCCGTGCTCTGGGGTGTGGTGTGGGGTGTTGTACAGGAAGTGTCCCATCCTCTTGGCGTGTAGGGGATGTTATAGACGATATTTTGTTTGTCATCACTTGGGTAGCTGAGTTCAATGTGTCGCAAGTGCCACCATTCATGCCACCTCTGCCTGTGCCTACCGTGACAGAAGCCACTGCCTGTCAGTGTGGCGGCAGCTGTGTATGGTGGTGTGGAGGGCGTCTGGCCTACCTGGTCTACTGTTGTATCGGAGTCTGCTTGCGGCTTGGTGGTGGGGCTGCACCTGGTCTTGCCCTTTGGCCTGTGTTTTCCTGCTTCTGTCTAACTGGCCAGCGTGCGGGGTAGACAGTGGTTCCTGCCTGTGGGAAGTGTGATCTGGAGAGGCACAGGAGGATGTTTGCCACCATTAAGTCGTGGCGGTGAGGAGGCGGAGGTGCTGAGGAAGGACTGGTTCAGAGATCTGAGAGCCAGGGGTCCTTGGTCCCCCAGCTCCCCACACTGTGGGTCTTCCTTTCCCCTCGCACCAGCCTTTGCTTCAAGACCCTGGGGGTGCGTGTGTGTTCAGTTCTCACACTATCATCTCAGGATTCTTCATCTCCAGGCCTAGATTGGTGCCTTACAAGTGGGGGACCAAGCCGGGTGCTGGTGGCTCACGCCTGTAAGCCAGCTAGTCGGGAGGCTGAGATCTGAGGATCGTGGTTCAAAACCAGCCCAGGTGGGAAAATCCATGGGACTCTTATCTCTAATTAACCACCAGAAAACTGGCAGTGGTGCTGTGGCCCAAGTGGTAGAGTGTTCATCTGGAGCTGAAGAGCTGAGGGTCAGTACCCAGGCCCAGAGTTCAAGCCCCATAAACAACAAAACAAAAAAACTCACCCGCACGCTCCTCCCCCCCACCCCAAAAAAAAACCCAAACCAAGAGGGAACCAGAGCCTTGTTCCCGGGGCCTCCTTTACCCTGTCTGCTTCCCTGTTGTGTTTTTGTGTTTTTTCTTCTTTCTGCGCCTGTTGCCTCCCTAGCTCTTCCTTTGCCCTCCATAACAAGCAGAGGGATTTATTGTTTTGAAATCCTCCCCGTTTTGCACCTGCAGAGCCCTGAGAAGATCTCGGCAAGTGTCCTTCGGGGAGGCTCATGTTGAATCCCCTGCAGACAAAGGATTGCTTATCTTTTAAGACAGGGCCCTGAAGGGTGGTTGGCTTGTGAGCTGGGGTACATCCTGTCCTGTGTCAGAAGCCCAGAAGCTGGAACGGAACAGTGGTTCAGAGAGGTCCTTCTCCAGGCCTCCGGCTCTCAGCACAGCCGTAAAAGACTTTTGCCTTTTGGCGCGGAGGCTTGGAGACCACTGGGCCTCACACAGCCTGCTTCCTGCCCCATGGGCAGCCAGCCTGCTCCAGTGTGGCCAGTGGGGAGGGCTGCAAAGCGGGTGGTGGTTTTGTATTTCCTACCACGTACATGCAGGGAGCGGAGAGCCAGGCAAGAAGAGCCCTTCACGTGGGCGCCACAGACTGCATCTCTCACCAATCCCACCTTCTTCCCGGACCGTGGGGAGGTGCTGGGCTGGGCTGCAAAACTGACTGCGCAGCGTTTAGCACGGAGTGTGTTCACCACCGCCCACCGGTGAGGCAGTGCAGCACGAGGCCGATGCGCTCAGGCTCGGCGGACTGCAGGGCCTTTCTGACCTCCCAAGATGATGGTCGTGTTGGCATTCATTGCCGAGTTGAGGTTAGGTAATTGTGTTGTGAGCAGAGACTTCCCCTTGACCTTAAGAAGGAAACATGTCTTGGGTTGAATGTAGGACATCAGATCTGGGTTTGAAATTATCCCCAGTGTCATTTTCTGTTCTTAGTTGTGATTTGCTGGAAAGAATATAAGTGGTTATTTTCTTTTTAAAAATATCTTTATTGTTCAGGTGATGAACGGCGGGGGGGGGGGGGGGTTACAGTTACATAAGTAAGGCAATGAGTTCATGTCTTTTAAGTGGTTATTTTCTATCTGAAAAACCAATGTCATCTCAAACTCAGGGCAGGACGCAGCATTTTTGGGGGGTGCTTCCGTGCTAGGGTCTGCCAGGACTAAGTCAGTTCATTGTCGTGGACATCATTTTCCTTTTGGTGCTTTAATAAAAGTCATTGGTACTAATCCTCAGTACCACCTTCCCCCTCCCCCCCCCCCCCAAATAAAAGCAGGGGAGCTGGTGGCTCATGCCTGTAATCCCAGCCTCTCAAGGATCTGAAGATCTGGGTTCAGAGTCAGCCTGGGCAGACAGTTCAAGAGACTGTCTCCAATTAACCAGAAAGAAGCTCAAGTGGTAGTATGCTAGCCCTATGAGCACAAATGTGAGGCCATGAGTTCAAACCTCAGTACCAGCGTGCAAGTGCACGCGCACACACACACAGACTAAAAGCCAAAAACACTTCTAAATAGGAAAGAAAAGAACCACAGACCAATATACCCCATGCACATAGACATAAGCATCCTGAACAAAAGCTTTGGCAAATCAAAGTCAACAGCATATAAGAACAGCATGCCATTGTGACCAGTAGTTTATCTCAACGTGTAAGGTTGATTTAACTGGTGAAAAAGCAATCAATGTGTAGTTCATTATATTAACATATTAAGAACAAGCCTATAAAAACCATCTCAATATATATAGAAGAGGGAATTTGACAAAATCTAGCATCCACTCTTAATGAAAACTCTTAGTAACCATGGCATAGCAAGAAACATCCTGAGCTCTGTGGAGACAGCTAAATTTACACAAAATGATGTGAATATGGATGCTTTCCCACTGAGATTAGAAGTAGGGCAAAGTGCTTCTTCTTACCCTTCTGTTCCCCCCCCCCCCCCACGTGGTTGATTTCAGCCAGTGCAGTGGGGCAGAAGGAGAAATGAATGAAAACATACAGCTGCCTAAACAGCACCCAGGCTGAAGAGGAAGCCACACGTCTTCATCTGTGGACAGCACGGCCATCTCTTGAGTTCTCATGGGCTGGCGTAAGGCTGGAGAGTACCAAGAAGAAAATCTAGCAAGAATTGAGGGCCTGAGGCCACTATGAAAATGAATCCTGTTTCTATACGCCATTGCTATTAAATGAGCAGTGCCGTTGATGATAGCATAAAAATGTCAAGTGTCTAGTGAAAAAATGACAAAAGAGAAAATAGATTGTACACGGAAAGCTGCAAAACGTTGCTCGGAGAAATTAAAGATGACCTAATTATGTCCAGAGATAAAAAAAACTCAGACTATTAAATATCATTTCTTCCAGACGATCCCCTGCTCAACTTAGCCCCAGTCACGATTCAGAGTGCTTTTCGATTGAAACTGACAAGCCCCATGTCCCGTCCCGCCCCCTCTCCCCCCCATGCCTCTCCCCTTTGGTACTGGAGCCTGAACTCAGGACCTGTCACTTGCACAGTCTGCTTGCTTATCTGGTTCTGTATTACTGAGTCACCTCCAGCTTGGCAGTTTGCTGGTTGGTTTGGAGATGGAGTTTTGAGAACTTCTCTGCCCTGGTGGCTTCCAGATGAGAGCTTTCGTAAAGTAGCTAGGATTATAGACATAAGCCACTGTGCCTGGCGACAAGCTGATTTGTAAATTCATGTGCATACACAAAGCCTCCAGAATAGCTAAACAACAGTGAACAAGATAAACAACCTTGGAGGACTAACGCTACCTGATTTCAAGAACCGTAATCAAGACCTTGTGTTTTTGGCATTGAGACAAAGATCAGTGGGATAGACGAAAGTGCTTAGAAATCAAGCTGTTCATTCCCAGAAAAATCTGCTTCCAAAAAGGCACAAAAGAAATCCAGGAAAGCTGTATTTTGTAGTACCTTATATGAATTAAACAAGTGGTGTATATGCAGTGTATTTGAGGATGGGGGGTGGATTCATATTTGTACCATCTTGAAAAATTGGATCAGAATAATTCAGATTTGTTGTAAACTTAAAGTTATGAAACTTCTACAAGAAAATAGAGAATCTGGAAACCTGAGTTAGGCACTGAAGATTTTGAAGAATGTCACCCACGTCATGGGGTGGTAGAGAAAACCTGGGCAAATAAACTGGCTTTATCAAAATTAAAGTCTGCTGTTCAAATAGTCCAGTCTTATTTATCTTCACAGCATTGTCACGTTCTGAATGGTGTGGGGCAGAGCCAAGAACCAAGGCAGTGCACACACAGGCTCTCAGCCTGCAGACTGCCGCCTACCCCACGTCTCCTGCCAGGCCCTGCTGTCCTGCGGCGGGCCACCGTGGCCCTGGGCCTGTCTGGTGCGGGGCGCAGCCAGCCCTGGCTGCGCCTCCTGTCCCGGGGCTCACGTGGACCCTGTTGACTGGTCTGATGGCTCGTGTTCCCTCACCTGTACGCGTCCCCTCCCCCGGCTCTGAGGGGAGCGTGGAGAGGCTAATGAGTACGTCTGCGAATGATTGGATTTGATGCCATGTTGCCTTGCTTCCATGGAGCCCTAGAAGAACTTGTATTTTAGATTATGTTACTGTCAAAAAATACACCTTAATATGTCTCTGGAGAGGAGAAGATTGTATGCTGGGATGCCAGATCCGTGCCGATCTCTTACCACTGCCGGGAGGCTTTGTTCTGTTCTCAGCCTGTCATTATGGAGCCTTCCTCCCCGCCCCCCCAGGTGGGGGCCCTCCCGGGCTCAGGCATGGGCGCACGGCCTCTTCCTCCAGCCATCTGGCCACTGGAGGCTCAGCTGCGTGTGACCCCCTCCACTCCCACACTTGGGTTGAGTGTGGAATGGCAGATGGCGGTCATGTACTTCCGCTTCCATATTAAAGTCTGCCCTGGGCAGTGGTGGACCAGCAGTGTGCGTGCAGCATGGTCTCTGCCCTGGTGCGTGCTGGGGTGTAGCCTCTGGGGGCCATCTGATGGTGGCGGGTGCATCCTCTTCCCTCTCAGTGTGCCAGCTGCCACGGCTGACCGCCTGCAGTCACATGATCAGGCCATCCCTGACTGCCCATATGCCATTACATGCAGGAGCCCCAGGACACTTGCACTTCTGCCTAGTGGGCTGTAAATCTTTAGGCATCTGTGATCCCTCAGGTGGAGTAACTTGTTGGAATGGCTCACGGAACTTGGGAAAGCATTGCACCTGTAGTTGCAGTTCTATTGCAAAGCACAGGTCATGAGGACTGGCCAAGTGGAGGGTGGTGTGGACCAGAGTCAGGAGGGCTCCTGGGGCCGTGGAGCTCCATTATCTCCGTGTGAGTCACGGTGGTTACAGCACTGTGCTGCCACTCACGCTGTTTATCAGGCAGGAGGCTCCTCGGAGGCCAGGGCCAGGGCCTGGTCTCGGACCCCAGCCCCTGGTCTGACCGAGTGCCTCGTGGGTATATTCCCTGGTGACCACTCAGTTCCCATTGTGGAGCAACTAAGGCCCACCTGCAGCCAACTGAGTATGACAGGACTTACAGCCCCTGCCGGGAGCTGGGAGCCGAGGCCAAAGTCTTACCCTGGCAGCTGAGGGGGCCGTCTGGAATGGCTCACCTCCAGTGTGTGACGGGCCATGTTTCTGGTTGCTTCCCTGAGCTCCAGGGAGGGGCGAGGTGCTTCCTGGGGGACGGATGCCTCTCTGGCCCCTCCAGCTCAGTGGAATTGGTGGATTTGGGGCTCTCGCCCCAAAGCAGGCTGTGCAGAGTGTGCATCTTCAGCACACTCCCGAGGTGGTGTTCATATTTTCTAACTAAATCTCCCTTCTTATTGATTTCCGTTACAATCTCTGAAGACGGAAGTGCTTTTCCCGAGGTGTGGAGGAGAAGCCTCGGGCTGCAGCCCAGTGCGTGGCCTCATGGGTCAGCTGCAGCGCCGGAGGGGCCGCCACAGAGCCGGCTGCCCCAGGCCTGGTCACCTTCGGTGAGCACGACCGCCGGGGCCTGGTGTGCTAGGAACTGGCCCAGAGCACGTGGTCGTCCGGACTCCCCGTCTCTTGGAGCTTGCTGGTCGGCAACCCAAGCTGGCAGGTCGTCCGAGTGCTGTGACTTGGAGGTGGGCTGCTCTGCCCAGCCCTGGCCCTGCACAGCTCTGGGCTGAGCGCCTCCCACTGCCTCTGGTTTCTATAAGCCATCCCCGTTGGGTCTTCGGTCACTTCCGGCCTCTCTGCCGTTCTGGTGGCTGTGAAGGCTGCACATGAGAGTCCCAAGGGGTTTGCCCACCCTTGGTTCATTGGAGGGTAGGGAAGCGTCGAGCCTGGTGTGACCCACACCTGTGGTGTGGATTTCTGAGACTGGGCCCCAGAGTTCCCTGTCTGGATGGTTGGGAGGGGCCTGGCTGTGCGATGCCCTCCGGCTCAGCACCTCATCCCGCCCACCCTGGGCGCAGCAGGCCCCTGAGTCCTCAGCTAGCAGGTGTGCGAGGCCTGGCGCTGGTTGGGACCCGGCTCTTCCTCCTGACGAGGGAGGGCTACTCTGCTGTAAAGAGGTTCTATGTTCACTGGCAGTTGGCTCTTGTTTCTGTTCTCTATCCTTTTAACTGATGAGAGAGTTGAAATCTTTCCCCCAAATCAAAGCCTATTCATGTCTGGCCCAGCAAAAGCATGATGTGTTCACATCTTCCTTTGGCTCTGTGCGGGGTGCTTGAAAGGTTTCTTTGTCAGGTAGCTAAGTGTGAGCAATTGTGCCTCTTCTTTGGGCAAATAAATCTGAGTGGCGTCTGCTCCTGCGTCAACAGTGTTTTGATGCCACGTCAATAGATACGCGCCTTCTCCTTTGTAGCGGAAGTCCCCGGGCCCAGAATGTTTGTCTAATGTGTCTGCACTTCCAGGCAGGAAGACACGAAGTTCTGAGAATCCCAGCCTGCAGTTCTGCTGTGGGAAGCGCTCAGGAAAGGGCTCCGCAGCCCATGGCTGTTGTGTCTCTCTCTACCTCCCCCGACCCGCAGCACAGTCCCTTCCTGGTGTTTCTACAGCCTCACGGGGTGTTGTGAAAGGACTCCTTTCAGCCTGAAAGATGACAATAATTACATCTGCCTGCTCATTCATTATGTGCCCACCCTTCTTTCCAGTGAAATGGAAATTTCAGTCTCAGAATTATTGCTAACCAAATTACCTTTATCAGTGAAAGAGCATCTGCTCACAATTACTTACAAAACAGGAAAAATGAATCTTTTCAGCATATACATCCACAGCTCTGATGTATATAAATTGAAAGTCATGCTTGGGGTTTAGCAGTCCATTTTTCACCATGTTCAAAATAGGAGGCAGCTCTGCCAGAAATTCATTATGCACGTTAGAAGGTGGCTGGAAAGCTGGTGGCTGGTCTACTTTATCACTGCTCATTACCCAGTTCTGGAGAAGCATGTAGTCAGGGAAAATGGCTGCTTCTCATGTGAACAAGGGCACTGTCCAGGGAGCTCCAGGTCACATGTTCTGTTGGCCCGAGCCAGCCAGCTTTGCCTCGCTGTGTGTGTGGCAGCCCGTTTCTGTGCTGTGACCGATGTCAGCACGTAGTGGGTGTGCTGCAGCCATTTAGCCCCTGGGAGTTTCCAGGGTCCAGTGCTGGGCAGAGGGGAAGGCAGGTGCTTGGGATGCCTATCCCTGGAGACTTGGACAGCTCCGGGGCTCAAGTGATTGGTCTGTCCTGCCTCTCCCACAAGCAGCCAAGCTCCTGGAGGGCAGATCTTTTCTTCCCTGTGCCTTGCTTTCAAAAGCAGCCAGGGCAGTGGAGGCCTGGCAGAATCCTGCTGGGGACCAAGGAATGAGGAGCCTTCCATCTGGGCAGGGACTGGCCTCCTCTGTTGGGTTATTGCTGTTCTGGGCAGTGTCTGGGGCTGGCCATCAGGTGGGGCTGCCCGGCCTCGAACCTTGCTCTGTGGAGGGAATGACTGTACAGTACAGGCCGCAGAGGGGCATTCCCGGGTTCTGACCCACTGCTGCCTAGCCCACGCCTTTGGCCAAGTTTTCTCACTGGCAAGTGGGGAATTGACAGCCCCAGGCCTCAGGGCAGGAGTCTCTGGGTCAGAGGAGGTGGTGCAGGTCAGAGGTCACCAGGCTCTGACTGGCAAGGCCCCTCCCAGAGTCCGCAGCACAGAGCGGCTCAGGCCTTGCTGGGTCTGGTTGCTGCCTTTGAGTCTGCCAGGAGCGTGGAAAGGATTCGTTTTCCCTTGGTTTCATTAGGTTACTTTAATGACAGATGGTCTGGCTGTTTCTGGCCAGTTTGCCTCCTGGGCACACAGGAGAGCTGTTTCTCAGCCCTTGTCAGTGGGTGGGCCCCTCGCTTTGCCGCGGGCAGGGCCCGGCCAGGGGCAGCAGCTCCCGGGACCCTGCCTTGAGGAATGGTGGTCAGCCAGGGGGGCGCCGCCACTCTTGGAACGAGAGGTGTTAGAGTGTGGGTTGAGGCCCTGTGCCCCGCAGCTGGCACTGGCACCGTGCCCGGGTCATTGCACGTGACTGCACCCCTGCGGCCCATGTGGCCGGCCCTGCTCTGGCCGTGTGGGTGACCCTGCCGGAGTGGCTGTGGGCGGCTGCTGCCCCTCGAGTGACTCCAGGCTGCTGACTTCGGCCTTGTTCCCATGGAAGGGTCTAGGCGGAGGGAGGCTGGCTGAGACTGGAGTCCATGGAAGTCCATGGAGCTGCAGGCTGGGTGGCCAGCTGGACCAGGCAGCCAGGCCACACCTGTGCAGGGAGTGGCTCCTGCTGAGGCCATGCTGGCTGCCTGGAAGGTCACCTTCTGTCCCCCGCAGGCCGGTTCCTTCCCCCAGGCTGCCTCCATGATCAGGGACACGCATCGCTCTTGCTCAGGGTAGAACCTTGCTCAGTGGAGCCCACCGTCATCTGAACCGAACTGCTGGTTTTCAGCTCTCATCAGTATGAATTTCATATCATCTGGAGCATCCTCGTCGTCGGTGCTCTGGGCCTTGGCCAAGGCCGCCATTAATCCTGGAGTGCTGGGCCTTTGAGAACAGGCAGAGGTCAGCCTGGACCAGGAGCCAATCAGAGAGCCTGGAAGTTTCCATTCTTCACTGTGGAAGCTGAAGAGAATTCCAGTTAGAACTGATTACTTGTTTTTATTTAAAAAAGGATTTGCTCATTTAGAAATACCGAAATCCACCAATCACATGTACATGTGTGTGCTTGATTTTAGTGTATTTTTTAGTGTTAGTTGTCCAAGGGGGCTTCATGGAGGTTTCCATCCTCACAAACCCTGGGCCCCATCAGCCTCCTCTGCCCATCACTCCTCCTCAACTCAGCTTTTATTGGTTTTATCGGTCTGTTTCCATACAAAGGACTTTGGCCATCTCCACTTCTCATCCGTGCTCTCCACGGATCCTCGCCCCTCCTGTGGACACCCACCCACAACCGAGCCCGGCCCACCCTCGCTAGACCTCTTAATAAAGCTAAACCACATGGACTCTCTCAGTGGGGGCTGAGTGTCAGGGAGCGGGCGGGCTGAGTGTCAGGGAGCTGCACGGCTGTCATCCTTCCTCGGCCGGCTGTCACAGTGCGTGGGGCCTGCTCCCCATTGACCTGGGCCTCTGGACCCCACGCGTATCCCTGCAGAGGCGGTACTTGGCGGCAGGCACGTGTGTGCCTCGGCATGGGTTTTCAGGCCGTCGCGACACACTGGGACCCTCCCTGTCAAACCCTGGTGCAGTCTCAGCTGCGTGGGGCGCTCTCTCCTGGCCACTCTGACGCCCTGTTGCAGGGGTGGGGTGTGCTGTATTGGGGTTCTTGCCTGCCTAGACTGCGTGCTTCCTTGCTTGCACTGATTTCGAATTGCCACCGCTGTGCACCCCCTGTGATGTTCTCCAGACCCTCCTCTCAGTCTGTTTGCTGATACTGTAATGAAATACTGAAAGCTGGGTACGTAGGAGGAAAATTACTTTGTTTAGCTCTCAGTTCTGGAGCTTTAAGGCCCTGGTCCTGGCATCAGCTTAGCCGGTGAGGATTTCATGGTGGATGGTGTCCCACGTGGTGGGAACCTGTGTAAGAGGGAGAGGTGACATCACATGACAGGAAGCCAGAGCAGAGGCCAAAGAGTGCTCAGGAGTATGCTTTGATGACATCTGTGCTGGGAGAACCAGCAGAGTCCTGAGAACTGCATTAGTTCCTTCTGAGGGTAGTCTGCCAACCTCTAGCCAGCTCATGAACCCGAGGGGACACACCAGGTCCAAATGGTGGAACAGCCACACAGAAGTCTGTTCTGCTCAGCTGAGGACAGTGGTGGTTTGCAGGAGGAGGAGGAGGTGGTGATAATGAGTGAGGCAACACAGGACCCAAGACCCCGCTGTGGGAACTGAGCCCCTCGTTGGGTGAGGCCAACAGGGCCTCCTCTCCTCCCAGCCATGGCAGCCTGGAGTCCAGACAGGCCTGTGCACACTTCTGCCGGGACTCCCAGCCATGGCAGCCTGGAGTCCAGACAGGCCTGTGCACACTTCTGCCGGGACTCCCAGCCATGGCAGCCTGGAGTCCAGACAGGCCTGTGCACACTTCTGCCGGGACTCCCAGCCATGGCAGCCTGGAGTCCAGACAGGCCTGTGCACACTTCTGCCGGGACTCCCAGCCATGGCAGCCTGGAGTCCAGACAGGCCTGTGCACACTTCTGCCGGGACTCCCAGCCATGGCAGCCTGGAGTCCAGACAGGCCTGTGCACACTTCTGCCGGGACTCCCAGCCATGGCAGCCTGGAGTCCAGACAGGCCTGTGCACACTTCTGCCAGAACTCCTAGCCATGGCAGCCTGGAGTCCAGACAGGCCTGTGCACACTTCTGCTGGGACCGCTCATCTGGAAGATGCTGGGCATCTCAAGGTGGGCGGGCCCCGCTTCTCCCTTACCTTCGCACTTCAGTTTGGAAAGCCTTGTTTCTGAAGTAACGGTGGGAAAGCTTGAGCCAGTGCACCCTAGCAAGCCACCGAGCACTTTCCCCTCTCCTGTGTATGTGTATTTTCCATTCTTAGAACTTTCTTTTGGTGCATGAGGAACTGTAAAGTTTAAAGGATCTCTCCTCAGGACAAGCACGTGGGGAAGGCAAGTGTGAGGGAAAGCAGGTGTGCAGAGGGGACAATCCTGGGACAATTAGGCACAAAGGACATACGCCACCATTACTATCCTTCCCAGGCCGTCAGAGTGCACTACACGGCAGGTACTGGGCAGGCAGGTAGTGGCCTGACCATCGGAATATTTGCCCCTGGGATGATACACCTTTCTCTGTAGGCATCATAAAACGGGGAGAGGGCTTGAGGCTGTGGAGGCTGCCTCAGCCTGAGCAGAAGCAGGATCACAGGGCTGATATAGGCGCTGCTTCGAGGTGGTTGGTGGTGGAGCCTGGCTCTTTGTAGAGGTACCCTGGCTTAGAACCCAGAGCCTGACAGACCTGTCCAGGGAGAAGTCCTTTCGTCTGGGTGAGGATGAGGTGTGTGGGAGGTGGCCTGCTCATTCTCTTGCCCTCTCTGGGCAGGTGGATCTGTGCCCGAGCCCACACTACGCACTACCCCTCCTGGGAACGGGGCTGTGTGTACCCCTGCCATCCATGGTGGCAGTGGCTGCTGTCGCCATCATCATTGCCACGGTCTCCACCAGCGTCCGTTCCCTTGAAGGGCTGTGAAGTTTGTCCTTGGAGCTTGGCGGTGTGCATGAGCGGCGCAGGGCTTCAGAGGGGCGGCCGGCTTTCCCGGGGTTCTGCTGACCGCCTGTGTTTGTTTGGTGCAGAGCAAGTCCACGGGCACCTGGAGCAGCACGAGGTGCGGTACCTGCAGTTTGCCTTCCGCTGGATGAACAACCTGTTGATGAGGGAGGTGCCGCTGCACTGTACCGTCCGTCTGTGGGACACCTACCAGGTGAGCGCTCCCGGCCTGCCCGGCCTCTGCTCGGCTGGACGGACTGGCCTTCAGCGCAGTCTCTCAGCTGAAGCACGGTCCTTTTAAAAGCCCACTTCTGGTGTCTGTCATCTGACTCGATGTAGAACAAGAAAAAAGGCTTTGTCCCATCTGTCTGTCACTGGATGTGGCTGGGACCTCTTGGTGCCGTGTTCCAGTGCTGGCCGGGCGTGTGCCTAATAAGGCTGTTCTCTGCTGGCAGCTTGAGCCGCTCCTGTCAGAAGCTTCACGCTCCCGACGCGCACGCTGTGTGTTTTCAGTGACTTATTACCAGGAGTGTGTCTTGAGGAGACTGCGTTTTCTGGAACCGGCTTTTATACCCTCAGGTGTTCACATTCTCACCCCTTTTCGTTTGTTCCTGACGCAGTCTGTGAAGCTGCGTCGCGTGCTGGGGTTCAGACCCTAGCTTCCGTTGTCAGGGCAAATGGCAAAAGCTGTTCCGTGGGCCTGGGAGCAGATCTCTGCACCGCACTAAGCGTGGCTCCCGCATTGGCCGGTTTTCACAGTACACTACAAGATACAAGCCTTTCACATTGTGTGCTCCAGGGCTATGCAAAGGGGGCTTTGCCCTGGGAGCTTGGCCCTATGGGTGGGGCAGGAAGGGGCGTAGCAGGAATACATCCAGGCACTCTCTGGGGTGCGCTCCAGCCTTGGAACCCTGCGCATGGGGTCCTCGAGAGAGTGGTGAGAGGCAGGATGCCCTGCGGCAGCCAGCGAGGCCTCCGGACCGAGGCCTCCGGACCGAGGAACCTCCATCTGGAGGCTGTACCCTTCCCTCAGGACGGGGTGCTGCTGGGCCTCCACGCCCACCATCCCTGATGGGCTGCCTTTCCCGTGATTACCTTGGATGGGTGCCTAGCGCTTTGTTCTTGCTGCTGCTGTGGTTGTGCGCTGTACAGCAGGTGTGGGTGGCCTGTGGTTCTTAAGTCTCGTGTTGATTTGTAACAGCTACTGAATCCAAACTGTACTTTCATTCCCTCAGCTCCTGTTTCATGATCATAGGAAGCCCTGTGCTTTACTTTTTTTTTTTGCAGCTTGTACGTTCTAATGCTGATTGTTAAAGGCATTGTTACTGGTCAGTAGGCTTTGCCTTTCAAAGTACTTGGCAGCTACAGAATTTCTGGATGAAAACATTAGCTGGGGCGTGAAGCCTTACCCGGCGTTATTTGGTCATGTAGCTGCCAGTCTAGTGCCATTGATCGGCTCTTCCTAGGATTACAGGAAACAAAATTTAATATCCTGTAAATGGCAAATGCTTTCCATTTTTGTGATTGGTCGGACCGTTCAAGACCCAATCCCCTCTCATTAAGCACAGAGTTCTTTGTACACGGTCCCATTATGAGTGAATTAGGTATTAAGTCAGTTGCACTCGGAAGAGCCGGAAGATGGATAGACTTGCCTCTGTCCTGCCCCGCTTCTCCAAAATTTCTAATAGGTGGTAAAACTTGGGACACAATTAGGACCTCATCACTGAGTTAATTTTCCTGAAATTAAATTTTGTCACGAACCACCTCATTCATATGATGGACTCATTCCAGATCCGATGGCACCCTGGTCATGAGCCTTTTTACATCTTAAAAATTGGGGTATTTCTATTTTACAGGGCCAAGTAACCATGAAATTATATTGCGTCTTTGGCAATGAAAATACACCGTAATCATCGGGTAGCAGTTGGCTGGTTATTTTCTTCTAAACTGGGTTGTTTATTAGCTGGGCTTTTCAGGTTTCAGTAACTATCTCCTCACAGAGGTACCTTGAACTCCTCTTGGGACGTGTGTCAATGAGAGGTTTAGTAATAAGCCCCTAACCTGTTTTAGGCTCCAGATACACAGTGGTCCAAAAACGAATGGGCTGAATGATTCTAGGCGTGGAAACGGCATGGTTCTCACTTCTTTGGGGCCAGCAACCTAGGGACCCAGGCCTGGTGTGTAACTGGTCTTAGGCAGTCCCAGCCCCAAGGGGCGCCCCAGCCTGTGAGAACCACTTTCAAGTCCTCTGTCAAAGGCTGTGCCAGGGGCATTGCCTCCAGTCCAAACCGTACTCACGAAGAGGAACTCTGGGTTTGTTCTGTTCATTGTGGGGCTGTGGCTGTACAGCTGAGTTAATGTGTTCTAAATTCAGTTTTCTCACCAGTTCAACCAGGATTTCTTTAATAGCACATGGGGGTTTCATTGTGATAATTCTATAGATGTGTACAGTGTATTTTAAAGATGTTCATTCCTCTATTATATTCATTTAACCCCTTGTCTCCTCCTAAACTTACTTTAATCCTTTCCCCCTCCACCAGGCAAGTTTCCCCCCCTTTTTTTACACTCATGCCCCATTTTACTGTGATCATTGTCCTCATGTTAAATCTAGATTTTACATGAGAAATGTGATATTGGATTTTAAAAATCTTGTTCTACATGGTGGTCTCTTTTTCCATCCATTTCCTGCAAATGTCATAATTTTATTTTCCTTTATGACTGAACAATACTCTGTAGCATGTGTGTGTGCCTGTGTATGAGTCTATGTATGCATATGTGTGACTGTATATGTGTTTACATGTATGCATGTGTCTACGTACGTGTGTCGGGGTATATGTGTCTGTGTGTGCACGCACACAGCATTTTCTTTATTCATTCATGAGTTGTTGGGTACCTTGACAGATTCTATAGTTTGATTATTGTTGGTGTGGTGCTAAACATGGGCACGCAGATCTTTTCTGTTGCTTTGCATTCCTTCAGATATTTGCCCCAGAGTGATATGGGGGGCTCATAAAACATGTCTGCTTCTTTGGAGCCTCTAAACTGACTACCTTGGTGGTCTCACCCGTTCACATCCCCCAACAGAGTAGCATTTGGAATCTCAATGTGGTTTTGATTTCCTTTATGGCTAAAATTGTTGATCATTCCTTTATGTGTTTGTAAACCATTTGTGTTTCTTCTTTTAAGAATCATCTATTCAAATCATTTGCTCATTTATTAATTGAATTATTCTTTTACTGTTAAATGTGCTTAGCCTTTAATATTCTGTACATTAATCCTTTATCTGTTGAATAACAGGTGAAGATTTCTTCCCCCATATATGGGTTGTCTCTGGGTTTTGGTAATTGTTTCTTCACTGTGCAGAAACTTCTTAATTTTGTGAAGTTAAATGCATTAGTTCTAGTTCTTATTTTCTGGGCAGTTGGAGTCCTTTTCAGAAAAGAATTGCATATTATCTATATCTTAAAAATGCTTTTCTATTTTCCTGTAGTAAGTTCCAGGTTTCAGATCCCACATTAAGATCTTTGATTCACTTGGAATTGATTTTAGTACAGTCTGAGAAATAGGGATCTCCTTTCAGTCCTCTGCTGGAGATAACTGGTCTTGCTCACATGTTTTGTTGAAGAGGCTGTTTTGCTCCAATGTATCTTTTTTTACATCCTCAATAAAAATCACATTGGCTGTAGGTAAGTGACTTGATTTCTGGATCTTCAGTTCTGTACTATTGGTCTTTAGGTCTGTTTTTGTGCCAGTGCCAAGCTGTTTTTGTTACTATGGCTCTGTATATAAGTAAGTTTGGTTGTAGTACCTTCAGTGTTGCTCTTTTTGTTTAAGATTACTTTTGCTATTCGGGGTTTTCTGTGTTTCCATATGAATTTTAGGACCGATTTCTCTAAATCTGTGAAGGACGCCATTTAGATGGGCATTGGGACAGAGCGGGGTTTTTTTAATTTTTATTTTGTCAGTTGTGGGGCTTGAACTCTGGGCCTGAGCGCTGTCCCTCAGCTCTTCAGCTCAAGGCTAATGCTCTACGACTTGAGCCATAGTGCCACTTCTGGTTTTCTGAGTGGTTTATTGGAGATAAGAGTCTCACAGACTTTTCCTGCCCAGGCTGGCTTTGAACCGCATTCCTCAGATCTCAGCCTCCTGAGTAGCTAGGGTGACAGGTGTGAGCCACCTGGCTTGGGGTGGGGTTTTGATGGGCATTGCATGAAGCTATGGATGCTGAGGTTCCGCTCCCTTGGCTCAGCTCCTAGGTGCTGACTCAGAGCAGCTTGCTGTGCTCTGTCTACTCAGAGGGAAGAGGGTCTGAGCTGGGCTGAGGTAGTAGGTGTCTGGGTTCTGGTTGAGCAGCTGCTGTTTGCTAAGATCCAAGGTGCATCAAGGGCCCCTCAGCTTTCACAGCTCAAAGGCCTTTCCATTCGGACTCTCCAGCGTGGCTTCTCCAGCCATGCCCCAGGCCCCACAGGTGATCTTTGGTGTTTGTCTAGGACCACCAACAGCCAGGATGGAGGTGTCCTGTGAGCCGCCGCCATCAGGAGTTCGGTGTGCCCAGCAGTGAGTGTCCTCATTGGAGTGCGTGTGGGAGGGGCGCTGGCAGGACGCATCTCCCTGTAGCAGAGGCTCACGTGGGTGCGGTAGGTTTCGTGCCGTGGTGAGCCAGAGCTGACAGTGGACAGTAGACTCAGGAGCTGGGTGCTGGCTGGCCTGCACCCTCTTCTTATTAGTTCCGAAAGGATCGGGAATAAAAGACTAAAATAAGAAGAGCCTCTTTAGCTACCATCTGTGACCTGGGCAGGCCTGGCTGGGGGCGCAGTCCAGCAGGAAACACGTGTCCCCCAAGAGCCAGGCAGGCCTGGCCAGGTGCACAGTCCAGCAGGAAGCATGTGCCCAGGATGATGCCTCTGTTGGTCTCTGGTCTCCAGCTCCTTCCTCCCTGGATAGACACATTCACAGGGAAATACCCATTGGTATTTCCCTCAGCAGAGGGCCCCATTGAGGTAGGAGGTGCAGGGGGCAGCTCACAGGGTCAATGTGCAGCCCAGGACGTGCTCTGTTCTGGGGCTCAGTGAGCACAGCGCCGGCTCTGCGAATGCTTTTCAATGGCAAAAAGATTTGGCCGAGAGCCTGTGAGCCAGCAGGTGCCTTTCCGGGAATCACTGCGGACCTGGGATCCATCCCGTCAGGCCCTGGCCCAAGTTGCACCGCAGTTGTATTTAGGAATGCTGAGGTTTTCTGAGCTCAGAGGAGGCGTTCACATACACGCGTCCGTCCACCCCTCCGTCCTGCCCTCTGCAGCATGGCCTCTGTGAGCGGCCGGCTTGGGGACCTAAGACACCTTCCGGATGTCTGAGCAAGCACCTCTCTTCCCTCAGCGGCCTTGGGAAAGGGACACATGCCCTGCCTGGGACCAGCAGGGGCTGGAGACTTGGACACTCGCTGCCCAGGGTGCAGTCATGCTGAAAAGGCACAGCAGTCGGGTCTCGCGGTGAGTTGAAGGTGAGGTGGAGGGTCAGAGGTGCCCAGGGCAGGAGTCCACATCCAGGCTGCAGGTCCAGAAGGTCTGAGCAGGTTTGGGCGGCGCGCGGCGGGTGAGGACCACGCCCATGTGAGGTGTGGTGCAGTGCATGGAGGGAGGGCAGACGCAGGCATGTCCCCGCTGTGCCCAGGTGACAGGTGTTGGGACTCTCCTCTACCCTCTTGGTGCCACAGTGCTGATACTGTGAAACAGGTGGCATTGAAACTGATGGATTGGTTAATCTAATAAACCAGAGGAGCAGGGCTCCTTACAACGTACTTTTTCATAAGCCCATTAAGATTTGAGGGTGTAAGCGCTTCATGCCTGCCCGCCTACAGGAAGCAGGAATACATCACTGTCAGCCAGCAAAGGTTTAGAAATGAGAATATCCAGCAAGACTTGGCTCTCTGCTGATGAGTTGGTAGGGTGGAGCCGGAAGAAGACGTAGCTGACACTTCAGAGAGGCCTTTGCGTTGCTCTCCTGGGCTGCTGTAGAGGTGGCATACATAAGTGTCCTCACCAGGCCGCTCTTCCTGTACATCACCATCATGCGGGGCTTTAGCAGAGCTCACTCAGGGCTTGGGGCTGTGGACAGGTGCTTCCTTTCCTCTACAGCTCTGGCCAAGTGCGTGGGGACCCAGAGGCCTGGTGCAGATGTGTCCTGGGAGTGACTGTCTCCAGATAGGGGCTGGGAGCCCTCACCTTGCACACAGTTCTGACTGTCTTAAGCTCACTTGGTGGACGAAGGTGGCCCCCCCCCCCCACAATTGTCCTTGGAGCAAGATAGGTGGTTTGTGAACATTTTGGTCAGCTCTCCATGGTTGGAACAGGTTCTGGAGAGCGTCCGCTTCACAAGGGCAGCTGGGGCTTTCAGAGCCTGGCCAGTTGGCCTGATTGCTTTTGGGATCATGGCAAGGCAGCACGGCATGATGGGAGCAAAACTTCTCACCTCATGCCCCAGAGGTGAAGTAGAATGAAGAGGGGGCCCGAGGTCTCGAGGTCTCGCTGTCCTGTACAGAAGCACCCCTCCCTGAACTTGAAGCCCTCCCATGGGGCGTCCCGGCTGCAGCGTGTCATGTCCCCCTGTCTTACAGAGACATTGCTGGTGCCCAGGTCCCCTTGCCAGGCCTAGACAAGGCACCAAGGGCAAAGGGAAGGGCTGCCGGTTCTAAGAGAACTGTGACACCTAGCACTCGTGCCAAGGGGTGTCCTGGGTCCTCGCCCGGGCTGTAACGGCGCTGTGCCCCCTCCTCCATTCTCCTCCTGGTGACTGGAGTTGGCATGTTCTCACCCCAGCAGCCAGGAGCCGCGCACAGGACCGGGAAGCTCCTGCTCAGCCTGGCGCGCATCATGTCCTCACGCAATGCCCCCCCACACCACCTGGACTTTAGACTCTGTCTGAAGTCTAGCATAGCCCAGGAATGACCTTCTTCTTCATGCCCTCTGGAGGAAAGCCAAAAAGTGAGTTAACCTAAGACCTGCTTCTAGGAACTTGGCCCTGTGGGCCTCTAGGGTGAGAAGCATTCTCAGGGTTTCTGTGGCCCTGGTGTTACTCTTAACTCTGCCACGTGCACGCTCTGCTCTCCTTTCTGGGCCCACTGTGGCCAGGCTTTGTGGCACTAGGGCAGCATTCTGGGACAAGTGTTGCTACCACTCCCGCCACTGTCTTGAGTATTGGAATGTCCCTGGCTCCGCAGACCCCTGCACTTGCTCGCTGACACACGGACCTTGTCCAGAAGGGAGCCCTGTGGGCATTGGACTAGTGCTGGCGGCCTCAAACCTGCATGCCGAGGCTCCCTTCCCAGTGCCTTGGCTTTCCCCTTGTGTTCTACGGCATCGTGTTCCTTTATCAACATGAGTGTATTGCCCAAGCTGGGGGTAGAGGAGCCCCCGTGTTGAATCTAGCTGACCAGCATTGGGCACGGCGTGAAGGGGGGTCGCTTCCTTTTCCAGCAGGGTCCCTCTGTCCCAAGAGCAGTGTGTCCACAGGTCTGTCGTCTGTCTGGCCCCGTGGCTCACGTAGAGAGGGCAGACATCCCAGGGGAGCCTGTGTGGAGTGAGAACAGTGCCTTGTTTTTATGAACACTTGTTTAGGGCGACTGATGTTCTCTCCCAGAACTTGAGTCTAGTAGATGATAAAGTGCTAAATGGCGGGTGGCTCAGGCATCATGTGGCGGTCCTGCTGGCCCTCCGATCACGCGCTGGTGTGCAGCCAGCCTGCCAGGATGCTCTCAGGAAGCTGCTCCTGAGCCTCAGCGCACTGAGCCACGGGGAGGGTGTGCACACAGGTGGCCCTAGAGCTGTGTGGCAGTGCCAGAGGCCCTCAGAGCGGGGCCGCGGGGGCCGGGAAGGAGAGCCTGGCCTGACCTGTGCAGATCCAGACAGGACCCCGCTGGGCCTATGCTATACAGAAGAGGACAGCGAGGCTGGTGAGAAGGGGCCTTGCCCAGCGACTCCCGCTGGAGTAGCCATGCAACTGGTGGCCCTGGCGCCAAGAGCAGATGCGATGAAGACCTGTGCTCCTTTCCAGCACTTTATCCTCGTGGGCTCTGGCAGCCTCCGGCTGATGGCTGTCAGCCCTGACTTGCTGGGCCCGTGGCATGCTCCTCCTGACCCTGCACACCGGCTGTCAGCCCTGACTTGCTGGGCCCGTGGCATGCTCCTCCTGACCCTGCTCACCAGGCTGTCAGCCCTGACTTGCTGGGCCCGTGGCATGCTCCTCCTGAACCTGCACACCAGCTGTCAGGCCCTGACTTGCTGGGCCCGTGGCATGCTCCTCCTGACCCTGCACACCGAGCTGTCAGCCCTGACTTGCTGGGCCCGTGGCATGCTCCTCCTGACCCTGCTCACCAGGCTGTCAGCCCTGACTTGCTGGGCCCATGGCATGCTCCTCCTGACCCTGTACACTGGGCTGTCAGGCCCTGACTTGCTGGGCCCGTAGCATGCTCCTCCTGACCCTGCTCACCGGGCTGTCAGGCCCTGACTTGCTGGGCCCGTGGCATGCTCCTCCTGACCCTGCTCACCGGGCTGTCAGGCCCTGACTTGCTGGGCCCGTGGCATGCTCCTCCTGACCCTGCACACCGGCTGTCAGCCCTGACTTGCTGGGCCCGTGGCATGCTCCTCCTGACCCAGGCTCACCAGGCTGTCAGGCCCTGACTTGCTGGGCCCGTGGCATGCTCCTCCTGACCCTGCACACCAGGCTGTCAGGCCCTGACTTGCTGGGCCCGTGGCATGCTCCTCCTGACCCAGGCTCACCAGGCTGTCAGGCCCTGACTTGCTGGGCCCATGGCATGCTCCTCCTGACCCTGCACACTGGGCTATCAGGCCCTGACTTGCTGGGCCCGTGGCATGCTCCTCCTGACCATGCTCACCGGGCTGTCAGGCCCTGACTTGCTGGGCCCGTGGCATGCTCCTCCTGACCCAGGCTCACCGGGCTGTCAGGCCCTGACTTGCTGGGCCCGTGGCATGCTCCTCCTGAGCCTGCACACCAGGCTGTCAGGCCCTGACTTGCTGGGCTGTGGCATGTTCCTCCTGACCCTGCACACCGGGCTGTCAGCCCTGACTTGCTGGGCCCGTGGCATGCTCCTCCTGTCCCTGCACACCAGGCTGTCAGCCCTGACTTCTGGGCCCATGGCATGCTCCTCCTGACCCTGCACACTGGGCTATCAGGCCCTGACTTGCTGGGCCCGTGGCATGCTCCTCCTGACCATGCTCACCGGGCTGTCAGGCCCTGACTTGCTGGGCCCGTGGCATGCTCCTCCTGACCCAGGCTCACCGGGCTGTCAGGCCCTGACTTGCTGGGCCCGTGGCATGCTCCTCCTGAGCCTGCACACCAGGCTGTCAGGCCCTGACTTGCTGGGCTGTGGCATGTTCCTCCTGACCCTGCACACCGGGCTGTCAGCCCTGACTTGCTGGGCCCGTGGCATGCTCCTCCTGTCCCTGCACACCAGGCTGTCAGCCCTGACTTCTGGGCCCATGGCATGCTCCTCCTGACCCTGCACACTGGGCTATCAGGCCCTGACTTGCTGGGCCCGTGGCATGCTCCTCCTGACCCTGCACACTGGGCTGTCAGGCCCTGACTTGCTGGGCCCGTGGCATGCTCCTCCTGACCCTGCACACCAGGCTGTCAGCCCTGACTTGCTGGGCCCGTGGCATGCTCCTCCTGTCCCTGCTCACCGGGCTGTCAGGCCCTGACTTGCTGGGCCCGTGGCATGCTCCTCCTGACCCTGCTCACCGGGCTGTCAGGCCCTGACTTGCTGGGCCCGTGGCATGTTCCTCCTGACCCTGCACACCAGGCTGTCAGCCCTGACTTGCTGGGCCCGTGGCATGCTCCTGACCCTGCACACCAGGCTGTCAGCCCTGACTTGCTGGGCCCGTGGCATGCTCCTCCTGACCCTGCTCACCGGGCTGTCAGGCCCTGACTTGCTGGGCCCGTGGCATGCTCCTCCTGACCCTGCTCACCGGGCTGTCAGGCCCTGACTTGCTGGGCCCATGGCATGCTCCTCCTGACCCTGCTCACCGGGCTGTCAGGCCCTGACTTGGTGGGCTGTGGCATGCTCCTCCTGACCCTGCACACCGGGCTGTCAGGCCCTGACTTGCTGGGCCCGTGGCATGCTCCTCCTGACCCTGCTCACCAGGCTGTCAGCCCTGACTTGCTGGGCCCGTGGCATGCTCCTCCTGACCCTGCTCACCAGGCTGTCAGCCCTGACTTGCTGGGCCCGTGGCATTCTCCTGACCCTGCACACCAGGCTGTCAGCCCTGACTTGCTGGGCCCGTGGCATGCTCCTCCTGACCCTGCACACCAGGCTGTCAGCCCTGACTTGCTGGGCTCGTGGCATTCTCCTGACCCTGCACACCAGGCTGTCAGCCCTGACTTGCTGGGCCCGTGGCATGCTCCTCCTGACCCTGCACACCAGGCTGTCAGCCCTGACTTGCTGGGCCCGTGGCATGCTCCTCCTGACCCAGGCTCACCGGGCTGTCAGGCCCTGACTTGCTGGGCCCGTGGCATGCTCCTCCTGACCCAGGCTCACCGGGCTGTCAGCCCTGACTTGCTGGGCTGTGGCATGCTCCTCCTGACCCTGCACACCAGGCTGTCAGCCCTGACTTGCTGGGCTGTGGCATGCTCCTGACCCTGCTCACCGGGCTGTCAGGCCATGACTTGCTGGGCCCGTGGCATGCTCCTCCTGTCCCTGCACACTGGGCTGTCAGCCCTGACTTGCTGGGCCCGTGGCATGCTCCTCCTGACCCTGCACACCAGGCTGTCAGCTCTGACTTGCTGGGCCCGTGGCATGCTCCTCCTGTCCCTGCACACTGGGCTGGCGTCTTCTTAGGCTGTGTGTCTCGCAGGCACGCCCATCTTTGTTTTCTGCGGTGGCATCTCCACCGCGTCTGAGTGCTGCCTGCGCACCACATCCCCCCCCCCCCCCCCATGCCCTGGGGCCTGGCGTGTTTCCTGTGTTCCCTACAGGCTGGTGCGGGTCTCGCTCATGGAGCTCTCTGAGTCTTCTTGCCTTGTGATGCTCAGCTTCCCTCTGAGTCTTCTTGCCTTGTGACGCTCAGCTTCCCACAGGGTTGGGCCTGGATGCCATCCTTGCCTCCTGGGGTATGGTGGAGTCCATTTGTTCTTGATGACAGAGGCCCACTCCCAGACTACCGACTGGACCCCACAATCAGCCTGATCTTCTTCTCACAGGCAGAGTTCAGGAGAGGCGCTGCCCACCCGCCCTCTCCGCTGGTCCGGGTGGAGGCCCGCAGGTGCTGTGTCAGGGCTGAGGGAGCACGCATTGCTCTCCCACGGGGCTCCCAGGTGGGGATCAGAAGTAGGGGAAGGAGGGACGCCTCTGGGCAAGGGGAGGCGAGCATGGTTGAGGATGGTTGGGGTAAATTCACAGTATCACCAGGCTCGTCTTTGGCTGTGAAACAGTGGCACCCATTCTGCCAGGTCAGCTGGCAGCGTGCAGTGTGCTGGCGCTCGCCAAGCCCTCCTGTGTCCCAGAGCCCTGCCCGCATCTCCATGCATCACTTCACGCACTCACATCAGTTTTCTTGTGACTCCAAGAGGCCCCCCCCCCCCCCCCCGGGCGACCAGGGGAAAATGCTGTTGCTGTGGGGCCGGTACTTCTCTCCACTTGAGGCCCTGATCTGTTTGTTTCACGTGCTGACGTGGCATGTGGACTGAGACTCTCTCCCTTAGTGGCAGTTAGTTCTGCAGAGCCTGTGGTTCCCAGGAGCGCCAGGTGACAGCTAGCTCCCAGGAGCGCCATCCACCTTGACTGAGAGGAGACGTGGGAAGCAGGAGCCGGGATCCTGGGCTGCGGGAAAGATGCACACTGTGTTGTGAAAAGAAATCAAAGCCTTGGGGGAGCATGAGGTGGCCACCGGAGCCTGGCTGGCGGGTTAGAGATGAGCGACTTACCACTGCCGCACCTCGGCACCGCCAGCTGCGTTCACCTTGGACTTGGCCTTCTCCCGCTGCCCCCTCTGCAGAGGAGGCCGGCTTTGATCGGTCCTCTCATCGTCTTTGCGGTGCCCAGTGCCTGCTCTGCTCCGTGCTTCCCTGGCTGCTTTATTTATCTTCCCCAGGTCTGCCTCTTAGCATCGGCTCCGAGTGGCCTTCCTGTGAGTGGTGCAGCCGAGGCCCTCCAGGAGCTCATTGCTATTCCAGCAGTGTGGCTCCGCTTCCTTCTCAGGCCCATTGAATTCTCCGCATTCATTTCCCCTCTCCAGTGGCCAATGTGATAACAGAAGAGAGACGCGCTGCTCCTGATTGAAGTCAAGTAGTGGGCCAGCGGCAGGTGCCTGGGAGATTGCTGATGAGTTGGGTGGCAGGCTGACTGAATGGCCTGGCCCATCCAGCCCCTGCCTCCTAACTTGCCCGGAGCTCTCCGGTGTTGGGTGCAGCCTGCCCGGTCCCTGTGCCTTCTCACTCGTGGAGCAGTGGCTCCCAGCCCTGACCTCAGCATGACCAAGTGCTGCCTCCCTCTGAGCAGCCAGCCGATGGTAAGGGCCGCAGAGGGCAGTGTAGGGGTGACCCTGCAGCCGGATAGCAGTGCTGCAGAGATGGGCTGTTGTAATGCACACTCGTAGTCGGCCCGTGTGCCCTGCTTGGGCCAGTCCCCACCCGCTCCCATCTGGACTTTGTCTTGATCTACGTCCCAGTGTGACCTTCTAGGAGGTGGTGAGGGGAGATTCCTGGCCCCATCTCTGGCTGCGCCTGCAGGCAGTGGTAGCACCAGCTCTTCTCTGCAGACCTGGGCTCTGAGTGGACAGAGGGGCAGAGGAGGCTGATTGGGGAACCGGCCACGATGATGACGGTGCAATGCATGGATTCTTCTCTCCAGCGTCCCAAGGCAGTGTTACCGACATTAGGCTGACCCGTGACAGCCTCGGGCTTGGAGCTTCCATTGAGCACTCTTGACAGGGTAGTCAGCCTCTCCACGTGCATCAAAGGTCTAGAGTGAAGAGCTGGGAGCTGGGTCCACAGAGGGCGGAGGGGAAGCTCAGGAGTGAGGGTGCACGAGAGGCCACCCAAGAAGAAGGCATGCCGGGCACTGGGAAGTGTGGATGGCTCTGGAAGTGTCCCTGGGAGGTGGTTTAGGCGGCTCTGCGAGTGGAGGAGGCCCGAGGGAGTGAGGAAGCAGCTCCCGGGGTAGGTGTCATCCAGCCCCCGATGAGGACGCAGCCACAGTTGGCTCTGAGCTCTTGCACATTGGACCTGAGTGCATCCTTACCGCTGCTCGACCGCTGAAGGATCTTGCTGCTGAGAGAAAGCCTAGCCCCGTGGCTGTGGTGGACCAGGCTCCATGACTGGGGTGGTCCAGGCCCTGTGGCTGTGGTGGTCCAGGGCCAATGACTGGGGTGGTCCAGGGCCTGTGGCTGGCGTGGTCCAGGGCCTGTGGCTGGCGTGGTCCAGGGCCCGTGGCTGTGGTGGACCAGGCTCCATGACTGGGGTGGTCCAGGCCCTGTGGCTGGGGTGGTCCAGGCCCTGTGGCTGGGGTGATCCAGGGCCCGTGGCTGGGGTGGTCCAGGCCCTGTGGCTGGGGTGGTCCAGGGCCCGTGGCTGGGGTGGTCCAGGCCCTGTGGCTGGGGTGGTCCAGGGCCCGTGGCTGGGGTGGTCCAGGCCCTGTGGCTGGGGTGGTCCAGGCCCTGTGGCTGGGGTGGTCCAGGGCCTGTGGCTGGCGTGGTCCAGGGCCTGTGGCTGCGGTGTTCCAGGGCCTGTGCCTGGGGTGGTCCAGGCCCCATGGCTGCACTGGTCCAGGGCCTGTGGCTGCAGTGTTCCAGGGCCCGTGGCTGGGGTGGTCCAGGCCCTGTGGCTACGCTGATCCAGGGCCTGTGGCTGGCGTGGTTCAGTGACTGTGGCCAGAACTCTTTTTGCTGGCTTGCACTCTGCTTTCGCACACGTATTACCTTTTCGTGCACACGCACATGTAGCACAGCTTTTCCCGCCCCATCCATGCTGTGTCTGATATGAGTCTCTTTGCAGAGTCTGATCAGGTAGAGGTGGAGAAGCAGTTCCTAGGAGAGGACAGGAGTGGCTGGTGGGACTGGCAGGGTGTGGACGGAGCCCTTCCCTCAGTGTTTCTGAGTGTCCTTGGGCCTGCTTGCCTCTGACAGCATCTGCTCTGCGGGGTGCTGTTGGAGCTTGAGCCAGGATGGCGTTCTGTGGGCGGCTATGGCTGTGCAGGGAACGTTCCCCCACCCCTCCCCACCCAGGGCCACTGCTCATGCCCCGCGTGGCTGTGAGCAGCGTGCCTGGCGCACTGTCCCGCTGAGGGAGGCCGAGTGTGGGAGCATCGGCGAGGAAAGCGGAGTTTCAGGGTAGTTTCCTTTCCCGGCCTCACACAGACGCACATGCTGGCATTTCACTTCCAGCAGCCATTGCTCTCGTCTGCTTTCCATTGGAATCAATGGTTTTTGCCGATTTCCCGTTGAGCATTGAGTTTTGATCTGGGGTGTGTTTCCAGCCTGAACTTTGGCCAATCCACGCCCGTCACCTAGAGATGTTGCTTATAGGATTTGATGTGAACACATTTTGATGACCGCGTAAAGTGTCACAGATTGCTGAACCTTTGCTGCCCAGAGCACAAGAGCCAAAGTCTTTTTCTATCTGGTCTAATTCGAATGAAAGATGGCCCGATTCTGCTCTGCTGTTGTCAGGGCTGCCGTGTGCTTCCAGGTCTGGGAGGCTGTGCTGAAGGCTGCACAGTTTCCCGTCACTTATTTATAGTACCAGATTGAGGCTTATTATTTCTGCAGATAGGTTTGGAGCAGGACCACCCATGGCTAAAGGAATGTGTGTTTTCAGTTGTGTGAGTGGGTGTTGTGTTGTTCCTGTGTTTTGTTAACGAGGAGCCAGGGTGAGCTGTCTACTGGTCCTCCAGGCGCTGGAAGCATCTCCAAGCAGCCTGGCCTCCGGGGAACTGTGAGAGACTGTCTGAGTAGGACTCTGGGGACTGGGATTCTGGAGAAAGATCCTTGTGTGGACAGGACCGTGGCTGCGCTTACCCTTCTTGTTGATGCATATTTTATGCGCTTGTCGGCTCTGCTTACCGTTGAAGCCAGAGTGCCGGAAGCCAGTCTCTCTGTACCCAGCAAGTGCAGCAGCCCCTGCTTGTCCTGATGCAGCCACTGTCAAGGGTTTCTGAATTTCTCTCTCTGGGAAGAGTTGCTGTTCGGCAGACAAGTAATCGCTAAGATACATAGCAGGGCTTGGGGATTCAGCGGGAGCTCAGCCCCGAGGCTTTCTCTGTGGAGTGTGGCTCATGCCTCTGCCTCTTGTCCTCACCAGCTCTCAGATCTCCCATTGGGCCCATGCAGGGGCCTGCTGCCATGTACATGCGCTGTCAGAGACCCTGTCCTCCCCACTTAATCAGGTCTATGATCGGGTTAGCACCTGTGCCCCACTGACGTGCACATGTGCATGTACACAACGGGACTCCACTGTGAGCTCTGAAGGCCGGAGTCACACCGTCTTCTCAGGGTACCCATCTGGGGACATTACCCTTGGTCAAGGTGCTCAGAAGCCATTTCCTTAGAGATGAGAATTGAAGGGCCAGAGTGTCTCTTCTGCGGATTCAGATACGCCAGGTACTTTGTCTTCCCTCACTGCCCCTCCGCCTTGCTGACGGCCCTGCTGGGTTCTGTGTTCCTCGAATCCTTTGCAGAGCTCGTCCTCAGCTCAGGAAATGTGCGGGGCCAGTAGATCTGCGCAGCAGCACAGAAGCAGTGTCCAAGCGCACGAGCTGGCGTGCACGCACACCGCTGTAGTTTGAGTCTCGCATCACCGCAGTGGCCCTTCTCTTTAGGACATGGCTGTCCTCAGAATATCGTTTACCTCCGTTCTGTACGTGGTGCTGCTCCTTTGGAAATTCCGTGACATGCAAACACAGCGGCATTTATTAAAGCTACCCATTTCCGGGGCTGTGCTTCTGGCGGACATGCAGAAGACCATCCACCAGGCACTTGCACCCAGGGCTGGAATTTGGCAGAAACAAGGCTGATGATCGAAATGCCACAACATCACAAGTCCTCTTCTCCTACCTGCCCGCCATTGCCTTCCACCAGTCAGTACCCTCGTCTCTTTAACTCACTAGACTCCACTCCTGGAATCCTGTCAGCTGGAAGACACACACCTGCAGACAGAGGATGCCTTTTTAAGCCGAGGTTTTCCCCTGCATATTGCCTGGGAGTCCCTCCCTCTGAATCCAGGCTCTACTCCTCCACTCTTACCCTCTTACGAAGCATTTCCCCAGGAGAATTGGAGTTTTCAGGATTTTCAGCTTTGGGGATTTCAGTATTTAGGATTTTAATCTTTCAGGATTGTGGTTTTCATGCTTTTGGATTTTAGAGGTTTTGCTTTCAGGGATTTGATGTTTGGGGGTTTCAGCACTCAGGATTACCGCCTCTGGGATTGTCCTTTTGGAGCACATGAGCATGCACTGGGGCCAGCCCGGCCTGGCGTGCTGGATGCCAGGGCTGCTCTGGCTCTACGCGGCCCTCAGAGCAGCCACACACCTCGGCAGCCCTCTAGTTCTAAAACTTAGTGGCTCTGAAGGCGATGGCGGCTCGCTTAGTGCATCAGCTGACCCAGGGTCCACAGGGCGGGCAGCGGGGTGTGGGAAGGCCTCCCGGCAGGACCCAGCAGAGCTGCGGCTGGAGCCTCGCTGGCTCCACAGAGCATCTCTGGGCCCCTGAGCTTCCTCACAGTGGGGCTGAACGCAGAAAATGAGGGGCAGCCATATGGCCCCATTTATGACCTCACCTGGAAGCCCCCCAGGATTCCCACAGGCCAGGGTGGCAGACCCTACCTCCCGATGGGGCTGGAAGAGCATGTGGAAGGGAGACGCTTCCTCCTGTTGGTGCCACTGCCCTACCCCCTGTGGCCCTCCTCCTCCTCCTCCTCCTCCTCCGCCTCCTCCTCCTCCTCCGCCTCCTCCTCCGCCTCCTCCTCCTCCTCCGCCTCCTCCTCCTCCTCCGCCTCCTCCTCCTCCTCCGCCTCCTCTTCCTCCTCCTCCTCCTCCTCCTCCGCCTCCTCCTCCTCTTCCTCCTCCTCCTCCTCCTCCTCCTCTTCCACCTCCTCCTCCTCCTCCTCCTCCTCCTCCTCCTCTTCCACCTCCTCCTCCTCCTCCTCTTCCTCCTCCTCCTCCTCCTCCTCCTCTTCCACCTCCTCCTCCTCCTCTTCCACCTCCTCCTCCTCCTCCTCCTCCTCCGCCTCCTCCTCCTCTTCCTCCTCCTCCTCTTCCTCCTCCTCCTCTTCCACCTCCTCCTCCTCCTCCTCCTCCTCCTCCTCCTCCTCTTCCACCTCCTCCTCCTCCTCCTCCGCCTCCTCCTCCTCCTCCGCCTCCTCCTCCTCCTCCTCTTCCTCCTCCTCCTCCTCCTCCTCCTCCTCCTCTTCCACCTCCTCCTCCTCCTCCTCCTCCTCCTCCTCCTCCTCCTCCTCCTCCTCTTCCTCCTCCTCCTCCTCCTCCTCCTCCTCCTCCTCCTCCTCTTCCACCTCCTCCTCCTCCTCCTCCACCTCCTCCTCCTCCTCCTCTTCCTCCTCCTCCTCTTCCTCTTCCTCACTTGTCCTCATGGGTTGCAGCTCCAGGGGCTCAGAGAGCGAGTGAGCAGCACACTACCCATGAGTCCTTAGGGCAAGCATGCGGGCAATGGGCAGCCTCTCTGCACCACTCTGTTACGGACCAGGTGCCGCTTGCTTGACAGGTCGGTCACACACTGCTGCTCTACAGCCTCCTGCAGCAGGTGGCAGGGACTCTGGGCCCCTGGCTGAGATTCTTGGGAGACACCTTGTGGGCTGAGAGAAGTTCGTGGGTGGAGCCACAGCCAGACCCATGGAGGGCAGATCAGCGAGCTGCTGGGGCATCAGCCTCCTGCCTGAGGTCCTGAGGGGGCCCTGGGTCGGGAGCCACGCCTCCCCCTTCCCGCACGATCTCAGGCTGCTTCAGCCCCATTCAGCCTTCCAGGGGTCAGTGTTCCCTGCCTCAGCGGCGAGGGCCTGTGTGTTGAGATGCCTGCCAAACCTGATCTTCCTCTGGGGGGCGTTCATTCCCCAGAGCCCCCAAGGCCAGCATGATGCTCCTGTCCCTTCCTAGGGTCAGTGGAGCACTTTGCCGTCCAGTCCCCTGTGTGGCTTCACAGCGTGCGCCTCAGTTGCTGGAGACCTGTGCGGGAGCGTGAGGGTGTCCGTGAGCACTGTGCCCTGGCACAGCGGCCTGAGGTGTGTGCACACAGACGCCCCCTCACGTCATGAGGCCGGCAGTTGGGGAGATGCGGACCCGAGCCTGTCCCGTCCCGTTAGTCCAGGGCCTGGTCCCATCTTCACCAGGCAGGGCAGCTCCTGGGGATCCTGCAGACGCGGCTTTGCTCTTACCCTCACATCAGTCTCCGGCCCCGCTGGAGGCCATGGTGGCTCCTGGGGAGTGGCGGCTGGTGGCATCCGTCTGCGTCCAGACGCCCAGCCCGGGTGGGTGAGCCGCGTGCGCTGGAAGCTGAGGCTTCTTTGCAGAGGGCGTTGTCTGTTCCACCACAGTAACAAAGCCAGCAGCCGCACACAAAGACATATCTAAATATGAATTAAGTCTAAGTTATTAAAAAGGCATTGCAAGTTTTTATTCCCAGAATATTGAAAAATGGGAATACATATGCAAATGCAATTTAATCAGCCCGTTCTAACCTTTCTGCATTCAGCTGATGAGAGCACTTTGTGTTCCTTCTGGGGGAGGACGCAGGGCAGAGCCCGGCCGTACCCTGTGTGAGCGCTCCAGCGCTTTGTCCTTGGCTGAGACTGACCTTGTGCCCAGAAGTTTCTAGCTGTCCCGCCCTCCCGAGTGCGCCCGTCACTGGCATCAGCTGTCGGTTAGTTAGCGCCGTGTGGCGCTCCTCAGGCCTGCAGCCTGCGCAGATAGGCCAGGAGCCATGTGAGCATCATCCTTCCCTGACGGGGTGTGGCGCCGAGCTCACCAGGGCCAGCCGTGGGAGCCGCGGGTCTCCGCTCTTCAGGGCGCCCGAGGTAGCGACTGCCCCAGGGCTGATGTACTCATCATGGCTGCTGGTGGGGTTGGCATCCTGTATTCTCCCCCGGCATCCTGCCCAGCTTGCCAGATCTCTCCGTTGCACTGCATGGCTGGCAGCTTTGTCACCGGGTTGACAGACGTGGAGTCCATGCCTTCCTCGCAACAACACTAGCTGGGGGAGAAGTGGTCATGTGACCGGGCTGGGGCTCCTGGAGGCAGAGCCAGGTTCTTGGGGCCTGTTTTCCATGACGGTTGCATTCACGGGCCTCCCACACACTGCTTTGGTGACCAGTCAGCTGTCCTGGTGCGGGCCACGGGCGAGGTGCTCAGAGCAGCTGCTGTGCAGGGCTTTCTCCCGGCCAGCTGCGCTCCTCAGCTGCAGGCAGCTGTGCCGGCCGCCTTGCTGCTCATGCTACGTAGGTTAGCCTACAGAGACCCTTGTAAACACAGAAGTGGGGAAATCGCCACTCCAGATGAACATCTATGCAGAGCGAGCGATTTGGCTCCATGTACTTAATGTCAGGAAGGAGTAAATGGTAGAGTCCGATCCATTTCATCTGCTGTCTTTTTATTGAAGTCAGAAATGGTTGTAAGTTTTCAAGAATGGTGTTCTTTTACTTATTACTGTGAATACAGCACAACTAATAAAACAGAGTTGGCTGAGAGACCAGGTCCAGCCCAGCCAACTCTGTCCATCAGGGGGACGGGGCTCCGTGTGGTCCCTTGTGCTCTCCGGTGCTGGAAGGGCTCCCGCTCTCCTCACTCATCTCGGTGTACAACCTGGAAAATGACATGGACTTGTAGGCGCACCCAGGGCACTCAGGCTTCGAGAAGTCCCTGCAGGTGTCATTTTCATTCTGGGACCACTGGCACTCAGGTGTCAGGAACGTGCTCTGTCAGCTAAATTACACAAAGAATTAACGTTAAGTCTAAACATGCAGAATTTTGTCTCTGCGATTAGCATCCTTGAACTGTACCCTCATTCCCTGGCACATACAGAGGCACTTTCTAAAGGATAGATCATCGTTTTTGTACATGAGAGGACTTGCAATGATGAATAGGTACTTCTGGCCGGCCTTGGCTCCTCGCAGATGCCCGTGAACGGACCAGCTCCCCTCCGCCAGCAGTGGCATCTCAAGTGCCTCTGCTCAGGTTGCTTTCCTTCCCTCCGCAGGTGCCAGGCCCTCTGAGCCTCCTGGTGCGGGAGGACAGGGCTAGCTCGCCCCCAGATCGTGCCCTGCAGTGGCCGTTGTGTTGGGTGGAGACCACAGTTCCCTAGGAAGACCTGACCGCCCCCCGGCTGAAGGGCAAGGTCAACTGTACAGACTCTCTAGGGCATACATTAGGTTCACAGCTTTACAACTGCTGTGTCCATGAGGCTCTCACTGGAGCACCGTGAGATGAGCTCTTTCCCCATGCCCCTGCTCAGCCAGGGCAGGGAGGACAGGCCTCCCCCTCCCCCTCCTTCCCTCCCCCTCTCCCCCCCCAGCCTTCTCTGTGTGAAGCCCAGCTCCCGTGGCCCAGCCCTGCCCCCTTGTTTGTAATAAGTGTTCAGTTTTGGAAGAATGCTCTCTGGACCCGATGAGGAGGCTCAGGTGAGACTCTCACTGTGGGATCTGCGGCTCTCACGGGCTGGCTGTGTGTGGGGTGGACGGGAGCCAAGTCCTGGGACCTTTGACACAGCTGGACGTTTGCATCCTGGAACCAAGCTCTGCTCCGAGAACCAAGTGTCTTTGGTGTGTTTGCTCTGGTGTCTTTGGAGATGGAGAGGGAAACATGTCCATCCAGGACTGACACATCAGAACGCGTCCCATGGTGACTTGTCAACACTTGGGAACTGAGCCACCGGCACCTCAAAAGAACCACAGTGCTTGTGGACGCTTCGGTGTCTTCTCACGGCACCTGTGGTTTTGCTATAAGGAGGAAAGCATCTCAGTCTCACAAAACCAATGACAAAGCCCCCTGGCATTCACACCGTAAGGCTCAGTGCTGCCGAGACCCACACTGCTGCGGCCCAGGGCAGCAGCCCTGGGGGGGTTGCTAGAGTCATGGTGTGGTGAGGGGTGCAGGTCCCCAGGGGCCCTGGGGGGGGCTGTCCCTCGGCAACTGCCCTTGGTGAGAGGCAGAGGGGCCCTGGGGGGGGCTGTCCCTCGGCTCCTGCCCTTGGTGAGAGGCAGAGGGGCCCTGGGGGGGGCTGTCCCTCGGCAACTGCCCTTGGTGAGAGGCAGAGGGGCCCAGAGCCTTGCCAGGTGCTGAGGAGGCCACGCAGCCCGTGCCACCTGCGATGCAGCGGCCTGGGCGGGAAGAGTGGATTAGGGCTCGGCACTGTCTCTGTCCCGTGGCACCTGCACGCTGGCATCCTACGCCTGGGCAGGCAGGGCTGGCGCCCGCAGCTGGCCTCTGTGATTCTGCATGGGGTATGCCTTCCCGCCGGGCCGCTTGTGGGTGGGCTTTCCTCGGCGTGCACCAGTGCCTCGCTCCCCCACCCCACCTCACTTCCTCTCCTTTTCTTTCAAGCTATCTAATTGCAACCCCTCTTTGAGTCAGCACTGTTAATAAGCAGGTATGATTCCCGCAGGCCGCCTGGCCATGGAAAGCTGATATTCTTGGCTGCTTTCTGTTGTCCCAGACCCCTCTAAACATTCAATCTAACTACTCTTGTTGTCTTTCCAGGACTTTCGAAGCAGAAAAACTCATTGTAATGTGAATTCTTGTGCCAGCTCTTACAGGCATTGTTTTTTTCGGTTAAAAAATCCTGCCTCCTCCTTTCTCCTTGCTAGTAATAAAGAGGTAACTACCCAGGACAAAGGCCAGGACGCATGAATAGATGGGCGTGTGCGTGTGCCAGGGGAACTGTGGTCTTTCTGTTAGGAGACGTTTCTCCATCCCCATCCATGGTGGACTTGAAATGTGTCTGTGCGCAGTGCGTGGAGGTGCCGCCGGTGGTGGGGGCCGTCCTGGGGGCTGCCGGGGCCTCCGTCCCGCGCCGTCTGCTTGCACCGGGAGCTCTGCGCGGCGGGAAAGGCCCAAGCAGTGAAGCGCAGGTCTAGATGCCACAGCCAGGAAGGGGGCAAAGGCCTCTGTGTAATCACGGGAAAGAGAGACACACGGTAAGGTTGTGTGTGTATGTGAAGGCATGCGCATGTACGTGTGCTTGTGCGCGCGCGTGTACACACACACACACACACACACACACACACACGTTGGGTCCTGCCCAGCAGGAGCTCCCTTAAGGGTTCTTCTGTCATGAATCTGCCTCGTGTTGTGGCCAGACTCGAGCCAGCCTTGCTATCTCTCATACTCACTTGGACTTCCACGGGCACAGGAGGAAGGTCCCTGCCCCCACCAGCCTCACGTGGATGGGAGCAGAGCTGTGGAACAGCGGGTACGTTAGCCTTGAACTCAGTTGAGGGAAGGGCAGGCCCTGCCAGGCCTCTGGCTGTCTGGCCCTGCGCTTCCGTGGCACACCAGCAGAGGGAGGCCTTGCGGGCAGGACCCTGCACTGGGGCGGCCCTCTGGCCTGGCGGCTCCTCCGTGAGTCACCTCCCCCTCTCTTCCGTCCCCAGGAGGATGAGGATGAGGTGGCTCCAGTGTAGGACGGAGCAGAGGCAGAGGCAGATCTTCTGGTGTGGACACTGGCTTTGCTGGGGTGTGCAGAGGGCTGTGCAGAGGGCTGTGCCTGCTTCTCCCGTAAGATCTGCCACGGCTGGAAATAATCCCCTCTCGTCTCTGAGTGGAATGTTCCATGCATATCACATGCTTATGATATCTCCAAAGCCCAGGGGCCGGAAGCCCTAGTGGTTGCTCTATTCATGGATTCATGTTGTAGTAAAAGGCGGTAATTGATGAATATCTGTGGGAATGGATATGATTGTGTCCTCTTTAATGAGCTAACAACTTCATGCCGGAATCTCGGCAGTGCTATTGTTTAGAATAAAAAGAGACATGCAAATGAGTCTGCGTGCAGATTGTGGTAGAACAATGCTGCAGCCTCTTTATTGGACCCATTAATTAATTCCCCATCAGCCAGCTTCTCTGGGAATGAACTGGAAAAATAATTAAAATGATACATGAGGTAAGGAGTTTAGAAATTCAAAAGGTGAAGGCAAGAATTAGTTTAATACATAATTAGACATATTATTTGTGACTATACATTTTTTAAGTGTGGTTCACTGAGGCAGTAGGGCCCTATTTTTAGTTCTGGATGCTCAATAAATACCATTTGGGCTTGTTTTTCAATTCATAGAGGATCATAAATTTTCTTAATAACATTAAGTGGCTAATTATATTGTACATTGTTAAAGTAACTCTTATTGCAAAACTCTAATAATACAACAAAAGTTGCAAAAGTAAGTTTTTACAGGAGTTACTTTGACTAAGTTACCAAGTAGAATTTGGGACATTTTGAGGGGAAAGTTTCCGCCGTGCATTTGCAGGCTCACAAACTTGACTGTGGCACAAGCCTTGGAGGCCAGCTTCCTTTTGATAGGCGTGGTGGGTGCAGACACCTGTAGAGCAACCGTGCTGCCCGCCCCCAGCTCTGCGGAGCAGCGCGGTCCCAAGGAATGCTGTCCACCACGCTGTCCTCTTAGTGCTGACGGGCCCTCCTGGGGCTGCCTGCTGGGCCCAGGGGTGTTGCTGGGCATGTGTGTGGTAGAATGCACTTTCCCATATGGCTGGCCGTCAGAGCTGCCCTCTGGTCCTGGCATGGTGCATGTGAGTAGGGGCCAAAGTGCCCTGTTATCTTGAAGTATACATCTCCAGATGCCTTGAGTTCTAGGAGTCAAAGGTTGTGAGCACTTGGTAAGAGGTTACTGTTAAAGTGATAGGCTTGTACATCGATATGTGAGCTCCAGACTGCAGCCTTACTCGTTCGAATAGGCAGCTTAGAAAGGACTTTAGTAGCTGATCTCCTAGGCCTCTGAGAGCACGGGATGACAGGCGTGCGAGCCCATGCGGTAGAGCCACGTGCTGCTCCTGGAGGAGTGGCTGCCACTGGGAACTGCAGGGGCAGCGCAGGGTGGCCCTCCTTCCCGGGGAGAGCTGGAGGCCCAGGGAGCAAGGCCTGGCAGCCGGGACTCAGAACACAGGGCCCTGGTTTGGCTTTGCCGTGGAAAGCAGGCCTGGCCTCTCCTACCTCACGGGGCCCTCCGCCTGGGTCACTGAGACTGCACTCCCTCTGCTGGTCCTCCCCACGCCGGGACGGGCTCTTCGCTTTTCCCATCCAACTTCAAACAGGAAACCTTTAGTTCAGGCCAGAGGGAAAGGATCCAGCCCTGCCATTTCCTTCTCTTCAAATCAAATACCATCCATTAATTACCCCATGATTTGCTCTGTCAATCCAGAAACACTTACTGATGCTTTATGGCCCTGGCCTGTTGAAATTCTGGGAAAGAGGAAAAGGAACAAGCCAGTCCTAATAAATAAAAGTTATTTCCTCATTTGAATTTCTGAGTCGAGGGAGTCAATATGAGGCAGACATCAATCTTTCCATTCTTGACGTGGAGGAACGATTGCTCTTTGTGTGCCATCCTGGTTGTGGCGATAAAGTGCACATAGGGCTTGGCCAGGCCCGGCCGCCTCCTCTCCCGAGACCAGCTGTTGTCTGTGTTGTAAATTCCACGCTTGGCCTGGCGCTGGGCGCAGGACTGTGGTCCTTTGGACTGTGAGAGTGCTACTGTAGAAAACGCTATGGTTTTTAAGGCGAGTATGTCCTCTGCGAAGAATCTAGGCCCCCCACGCCTCCATCAGCTCTCTGAATGTTTCTGGGAAGGGCTCACTGAGACAGATCGCTGAGGGCTGCCCCCCATGGGTCCAGGGCTGGCAGAGGGCTGGGTAGGCCGGTCCAGACCAGGGCTGAGACGCAGCTGCCCTGGGGAAGGACACACGCATCCTTCTGGTCACGCCATTCCATTCGCCGTCTCCCACCAGGAGCTGCGCTTCCTGGCCGGAGCCTGTGGCCTTGGTGGCTTTCAGTTGTATGGAACGTGGCTCTTCATGTGGCTGGAAGGGGTGGGCCAGGTCAAGTCAGTGCGCGAACGGCCTGTCCTCTGGAGTTCTTCCAGATGGGCTCAGATGTGGGGCCGTGGAGGTCCTGTTTCCATGCCTTCATTCCCCTGTAGCTCCCGCCGCTTCACGGCGTGCTGCTTTCATACCTGCCGGTATCACAGACCAGGAGGCCCTGAGGGCAGGGCAGTGTCCAGCCGTACACCTGCCCTGCCCATCTCCCTGGGGTCCTCATAGGACAAGCATGCACACTTGCCAGGTATTCAGGCGGAGGACAGGGAGGCCATCCTTTGGCCTTGAGGTCCATGTCTCATGGTCTGGGCTGTTGGCTCCTCCCGCTAGGAGGCCCTCGTGAGCCATCGCTGGGCTGCACACAGGGCAGCCGGCCAGCCCCACACCGCCCGTGCAAGGACAGTGCAGACAGCCTTTGGTTCTGGGGTCTGATCTGAATGTGAAACCGAACTGTTCTAAATTTATTAAAGGCTTTCTTTGGGGCTGGAATATGCAGTAGATTTTCTATCCCTCTCAATCCTCTCTTAAAATTTAATGCTGCCATAAAAATGATGGATAACAAATTATTCTAGGAAAAATGATACTGAAAGACTCTTCTAACTGTTGAAGCAGAAGTATAGACTTGGTGAAGAAATATGTGTGACCCAGAAAACTCGCAAGGAAACAGGAGCCTCACTGCGGAAATCACGACCTCACCATGTTGTTACTGGCTGCGGGAAGCAACTGTTCTTACTCAAGATACTGAAGTGCTGAATCCATTCTGTGCTGCTGGCATTTTTATTAACACAGAACACTGTGTCTTTCTGGAATTCATTTGCAGCTTTCCCTATCCACAGCACTGCCGAATCTCCACCAAGGAGCTAAGCAGCCGCACCCCGGAGCAGACACCTGAATGGCTCTGGAGGAAGCCGTGCCTTTCCTCCTGCAGCCTGGCCCCTGCACATGTTTTACAGAATCTGCCAGTGGGGCACAAGACCGTGGCTCAGAGCCGAAAAAATACAAGGGCTCAGGTAGCTATCAGAGGACTGGCCGGGACAAAGCCAGATAGCCAGGCCCAGGAGGCACCAGGGAGAGAAGCTATCTTAACCACAGGCACCAGTCCTGGTCCTACGGAGGCATGGGTTCAGGCAGAGCAGGGCGGACCGGAGGCCTGGAAGGCACCATTCCACGCCAGCGCTGTGAAACGCACGGTGGTAAAGAATGTGCTTCGGTTGACATCCTGACTGTCACTCAGACCCAGAGCCCTGCCGTGCCGAGGCCCGTGCCCCCAGAGCTGCCGGGTGTCACCCACACCAGGACGTGGGTGGAGGTCACAGCGTGGCCTCTGATGTGGGGCGGGAGGCTTGGGTGGAAGAATCGGCTCCCTGCTTTCTAGTGGGAAGTGTCACCATGACAACTCCGGAGATGCGGCAAGCGGGCACACCATTAGTGCTGAGTTCTAACCCTTCCCAGGCAACGCCAAAGGCTTTTCTCCAGAGAGAAGTGAACTGATTTGTGAACTGTGTCCGTCATTGCTCCTAAGCTACATCCACTCAAGTGAGTAATTAGCTTTTATGCGTATGTCTTAGAAGAAGAGACGCTTGCCATTTATCCACGGCTCTTCCTTTGCACATCCGACTGCTGGCTTCTTCACCCTGCTCCCTGGTCTCCAGCTTCCCCCAGGACTGCAGATGGTGCTGTCCGGTCTTCTTGTCTGTGGGCCCCATGCCATCTGGAGGCTGCTCACCGCATGAGGCTGAGGTGCCTGGCTCTGGGCCGAGGAGTTCTTGCCATCCATTCTGTCAACCAGGGCTGCTCTGAGCCTCTACTCTGGGTTGGGCCCAGACCTGTTGCACAGATCCAGTTGAACAGTGAAGGCCACAGTGCCGATGGCCTCCTGTGTGGCTCATCACGCTGTTCCCAGAACAGCCAGGCTGCTGGTTGAGAACCAAGATAGACACACGCTGGACGGCAGAGGCTTGCCAGAGTTCCAGATGAACACATTTCACAAGTGGAAAGAAAGTGTCCTGGGACCATCCCTGTGGAAGTGGAGCTCCATACATGTGTCAGGCAAATGGGTTTTAAGTCAGCAAGTATTATGGGTTATGTCATTCTAAATGATGGTAAAAATAAGTCAGTAGTGATGTGTAATAGCTCTAAACTTACACGCACCTAAGAAACCTATCCTTACATCGTGTTAACAGATGTTGCCAGAATTATCAAGAGAGATAGACAATCCACACTCACAACGGTAGATTTGAACTTACCTTTCTCCAAACAGACAGCAACAACATTATGTGTAGAAGACCATAGCAATATAATACATTCCCTTAATTGAATGGCTGCAGTAGAACCCTGAAAGAAGAGAGTAATCTGGAGCCTGTGCACAATTTGAGTGCCTTTGAGGCCATATCTCAAGAGCCAGTGACTTGGGGCTGATAAGTGTTTTTAAGTATGGTGCAATTAAAATAGAAACCATTAATACAAGGAGAGCAGCAATGGTCACACGAAACCCGAGCATTTGGAAACGTGAAAGCACACCTTTAAATAACAGACCTGTGTTTGGAATGGTGACTAGGTATTTCATTTTTTTCTTATTTATTTTTAATACAATTTTATGGTTATTAAGGTGTTGTACAGAGGGTTTATTGTTTTATAAGTCAGTTATGAGTACATTTCTCTTTGGACAATGTCACCCCTTCCTTCCCTTTCCCCCGGTTCTGCCTCCCATCCCTGCCCGTATGCATAGTTCACTTTCCACATTGTGTCTACGGAGGAACTGGTGTTTCCCACGGAGCCCTGGCCGATTGCAGTGCTGCAGGCAGAGGCTGCGCAAGCCCGTCTCCCTGTGGCCCACCTCAGCCTCAGTCTTGGTCTCTCCACTGGTCTTAGTTCATTTTGGTTTGCCTGAATGTGACAGTTTGGGAAAAAAGCCAAAAGGTTAAACAAAACAGAATAGTACCTATCTCTCCAAGACCGCGATAGGCATCCGTGGCACCATGGTCACAGGGACACGTCTTCCTGCACTGCTGTCTTTGGTTTTTCCTGCTGTGTCACTGAACAGAGCACGTCAGCAGCTCGCATTCCAACCATCATGGCTGTAAAGAGGAAGAGGTGAAGTGCGGGCCACGCTCCCCTCATGGAAAGGCAGTGATGTGCTTTTATTTGTATTTTACTGGCTGGAATTCAGACATGGGACCTCCCCCTCGATGTGGAGGTCATCCGGTACGTGATCACGTTCCTGGGGCCACTGGCCCCACTGAAAAGTGCCGGGTCTCTTGTGATTCTCTGCATCTCTCCAGCCCGTGCACCTTTCTTACTTGGGACCTGGTCATGAGCCCCACCCTTGGTTGTTCAGCCAAAAGGAAAGAGATGATGTGAAGAGGGCAGAAATCAACCAGATAGACACCAGGAAACCAACAGAATTGAAGACTAACGACACGGAGAAACTTGAAACAGATGGCCAATATCCTGAGTAGTGGAAGGAATATCACTAGAGACCACACAAAGATGAAAAGGATGATAAAGGAATATTACTAACACCTACGTAGCAGTAAGCTTAAACTGGGCGAAATGGAAAAATTCCATGAGGATATAACGGATTGAATTTTACATGGGAAGAAATGTGTCCATTGAATAAATGGCATTTCTAATTAGGGGCTTCTTTGCGAAGACAACCATTGACATGGATGACTTGATGGAGGAACTACCAAACGTTCAAGGAAGAAATGGAGCACTCTGGTCCCGTGTGAAGGAGGGGAGCACTCTGGTCTCGTGTGAAGGAGGGGAGCACTCTGGTCCCGTGTGAAGGAGGGGAGCACTCTGGTCCTGTGTGAAGGAGGGGAGCACTCTGGTCTCGTGTGAAGGAGGGAGCACTCTGGTCCTGTGTGAAGGAGGGGAGCACTCTGGTCCTGTGTGAAGGAGGGGAGCACTCTGGTCCCGTGTGAAGGAGGGAGCACTCTGGTCTCGTGGGAAGGAGGGGAGCACTCTGGTCTCATGGGAAGGAGGGGAGCACTCTGGTCCTGTGTGAAGGAGGGCAGCACTCTGGTCCCGTGTGAAGGAGGGGAGCACTCTGGTCCCGTGTGAAGGAGGGGAGCACTCTGGTCTCGTGTGAAGGAGGGAACACTCTGGTCCCATGGGAAGGAGGGGAGCACTCTGGTCCCGTGTGAAGGAGGGGAGCACTCTGGTCCTGTGTGAAGGAGGGGAGCACTCTGGTCTCATGGGAAGGAGGGGAGCACTCTGGTCTCGTGTGAAGGAGGGGAGCACTCTGGTCTCATGGGAAGGAGGGGAGCACTCTGGTCTCATGGGAAGGAGGGAGCACTCTGGTCTCATGGGAAGGAGGGAGCACTCTGGTCTCATGGGAAGGAGGGGAGCACTCTGGTCCCATGGGAAGGAGGGGAGCACTCTGGTCCCGTGTGAAGGAGGGGAGCACTCTGGTCTCATGGGAAGGAGGGGAGCACTCTGGTCTCATGGGAAGGAGGGAGCACTCTGGTCCTGTGTGAAGGAGGGGAGCATTCTGGTCTCATGTGAAGGAGGGGAGCACTCTGGTCTCGTGTGAAGGAGGGGAGCACTCTGGTCTCGTGTGAAGGAGGGGAGCACTCTGGTCTCGTGTGAAGGAGGGGAGCACTCTGGTCTTGTGAAGGAGAGGAGCACTCTGGTCCTGTGTGAAGGAGGGGAGCACTCTGGTCTCATGGGAAGGAGGGGAGCACTCTGGTCCTGTGTGAAGGAGGGGAGCACTCTGGTCTCGTGTGAAGGAGGGGAGCACTCTGGTCTCATGGGAAGGAGGGGAGCACTCTGGTCTTGTGAAGGAGAGGAGCACTCTGGTCCTGTGTGAAGGAGGGGAGCACTCTGGTCCCGTGTGAAGGAGGGGAGCACTCTGGTCCTGTGTGAAGGAGGGGAGCATTCTGGTCCTGTGTGAAGGAGGGGAGCACTCTGGTCCTGTGTGAAGGAGGGGAGCACTCTGGTCTCATGGGAAGGAGGGGAGCACACCTTTCTCATATGAACTCTTTTAGAAACTAGAAGACCTGAGTTGGAGTTGGTCACAACTTGACTTCACCCTTAACTACAGTAAAGAGACAGACAGCATACAGAACAGCAAGACTGGAGACATGAGTCAGCACAGTTCAGAGACAAAGGCATTATAAGAAAATTAGAACATTAACATCGATACAAAAATCCTTGACAGAGCGTTAGCAGCTTGAATCAACTCCTGTATAAAAATGACAGTACATCAGGACTAAATGGAATTCATCCCAGGCATGCAAGGTTGATTTAACATTCAAAAATCAATCATTGTAATTGACGACATTAGCAGAATAAAGGAGAAAACTAAATGATCATGTCAATAGAGGCAGAAGAAGCATGCAGCCATATTCATTACCTACTTGTGATAAAAGCTTTTTAGTAAACTAGGCATAGAAATGGAATAACTTCCTCAATATAAAGACAGCTACAGCATCTTCTGCCTTGCATCATAGTTAATGGTGAAGGCACCAAACGCTTCTCCTCTAAGTTGAGAACAAGTCAAGAATATTTTTCTCATCACTTGTGTGCAATATTACATTTCAGAGGACAGGAAGAGCAACCAGACATAAAAGCATAAAGACTGGCAAGGAAAAAGTATCCTTTGTTGATGATGTCTCTATGAAATCCCAAAGAATCTACCAGAAAGATGCAGGATATGAAGTTAATATGCAAAACTTGATTGTTTTTCTGTGTAGTCTAATAAACAACTGGAAAATAGAATTTAGAAATCAATACCGTCGATAACACACACACAATAACCCATAAAAATACCTTGGGAGAAATCTAACTGAGCTATGAGAGCTGTACACTTAAGAAGTAGAAAACATTGCTCACCTTGAAGCAGACCGAAAAAGATGACAAAATGTACCGTATGAGTAGACTTGGTATTGCTGAGATGCTCTTTCCAAACTGATATTTAAGGTTAGTGCCATCACAATCAAATTCTTGCCAAACTTTTTACAGAAATGGGCATGCTTATCCTGACTTGGTGATGTGAAGGATCCAAGATAATCCAGTTGATGAAATTCTATGAAGGAAGAGCTTGGAGAGCTTGCTTGTTGCAGAGTTACACAAGGAGATGGTGTGGTATTAGCAGGAGAATAGATAACAGAGAGAGAGACAAGTGGACCTGTCAGGAGACAGATGAGGGAGGAAATATTTATGATACATCCATGGCAAGGACTGTTTCTAGGATACCAAAGAGCCAGCATGGCTCAACACTGCCAAGGGGGTGAACAGCTCTGTTTAAAAATAGAAAAAGGTTCAGACGGACGCTTCACCACGTGGATGGTAAACACTGGGGAAATCGGTCAGACCATGGTGATGCCACACCTAGCAGGCTGGCTGAGGGAGGCCGGGCGGCTGTGGAGGTCAGCAAGGGCCCCCGCAGCACAGCTGGTGGGAGGGTGAAGTGCCTGCCCGGTGGGTCAGAGTATCCCTGCAGAGCCAAACCTGCTCCGTGTCTCAGACCAGCGCTCACCCAAGAAGTGAGTGTGTTTGTCCAGTAAGAATGCCCATGGCAGCGTTACTCACCTTAGCCCACACCTGGAATGTCTGCAGCAGGACAGTGTGTAAACAGACCGACCCAGCAGCTCTCCCAGACACGCAAGGCACCCCAGGAGCGCTGTGTGAGCCCCCCAGAGCAGGTGCCGAGGGAAGCACCAAGAGGACCCCAGTGCATGAAGCCCTGGGTCTGACGGACTAGTCAGCAGTGCTGAGAGACAAAAGCCCCTTCTCCCGGGCCGGCTGGCCGCACGGGGCTCCTGGGAGGACAGTTCGTTTTGATGGGGACACCACGTTCACTGCTGTGCGCCTTTGACTAAACCCATCAAACAGCACGCACACGTCTCTGTATTTTAAATTATACATTAAAACCAGCCAATAAAAGCCTTTTAGAGAGCTGAGTAGAAATACTCTGAAGTCTGAGAAAAGAAGGGAAAAAACCCCAAAACAATGGAGTCAAGATTTAAACTATTTTTCACATCTGGTGAATTCGAGCTTCTGTGTTCGAGACCACTTCAGGGTCTTGGGTCAGAAAATGGTCATGACTCACCCCAGGCGGGAGAGGCGTGGCCGGAGCCTCCTCTGCCCTGCCCCAGGACTGCCATAGACACCTGCTCTCACACTGAGCTTCTGTGTGCCCCTTTGCAAATGGAGTAAGAATCCCTCTGCTTCAGAGGGAAAGGTAAGAAGCGTTTGTGTGTGTGCACGCGTGCATTCCTGTACTTGTATATGTGTGCGTGTGTGTGCACTAGTTCTGGGGCTTGCATTCAGGGTTTGCGTACTGTCCCTGAGTGTTTATGTTTGAGGCTGGTGTTCTACCACTTGAACCACAGCCCTATTTCCAGTTTTGCTTTTGTTTTTTTGCTGGCTAATGGGAGCTAAGAGTATCATGGACTTTTATTCCTTCCAGGCTGGCTTTGAACCAATATCAACTTTATGTGGAGGGGAAGGGAAAAATCACATTAAATAGGGATACAGGTGGACCCATTGCAACAATGAGATGTACAAGACGTTATGTCAGAAAACTTTACAACTTTGGCCAAGTGTATGTGTGTGTGGGGGAGGGGAGGAGATGGGAAGGGGAAACAAAGGAGGAGGCAACAATGCTTGATAATAAATGAACTCATTACCTTGCCCATGTAATTGTAACCCCTCTGCATGATATTTTCACACAAAAATCTTTATGTAAAATTCAAAGCCAGAGAAAGCAATTGGACTAGAGAGATGGAGAGCAAAGTGTAGGGTGGAGTTGAGGGTGGCCCCGAGGTGCTGAGCGGGCACGGCCGTCCCATGCCTCTGCAGCCGCGCAGCCCAGCGCTCCGGCAAAGGACTAACCGCTCGTCCTTTCTCTGTGAATTCAGATGCAGCCCCTAACTGGTAATGTTATTTCTGAGTCTATGATTACCTCCAGTACCCTTACCATCACAAAGCGGCACCCTCCGTATGAACAGATAGTGATGTGCAGTAATTTTGTGCGAGGTAATACTGCGGTGCACGGCAAAGGACCAGCGCACAGGGACCTCCCGCAGAGGCCCTGAGGACGCTGGGGGACGTGGGTAGGTGGAGAGCTCCAGCCTGTCCCCAGGAAGGATGCGCGAGGGCATAGGGTACTTTCTAGCAATAATGCCTGTTTTCATCTGCTGGCCCAAGGCCCATCCCAACGTGAAGCTGGAGAAAACAGAGTCCTGAACCCCAGGCCTGCCTTGCGTGTTCACGTAACATCGTTCATAACACCTGAAGGCCAGGCGTAGCACAGAAGCCCCTTCATGCCAGGCTGGTCGAGAGCTCTAAGGTGCCCCCACATCGGGGCACCGTCGGGGGTGTTGGGCCGCGGGGAGCGCCACACTGCTGTGGACGCTGCGCCTTGGTTACTGGAAGGAGCCAGGCACGGAGCAGTTGTCACTTACTCATTAACTGGTTGGCAGGGTTTGAGTATGTACACACGTGCTCATGTGTACACACATGCAAGGGCATGTGCACACACACCCACACACACACACACACACACACACACACACACACACTTCCTTGTTATGCAGACAAAACAAAGACCAGTGAGTGAATAAGAATAAGTCAGGACCCAAAGAAACTGGTCTGCTTGAAGAGGATGGGTCCCAGTGGAGGAAGGGAAGGGATGAAGCCCCATGTGCCCAATGTACCATACACACACGCACACACACACACCACACCCCACATGATACATACACATATACATATACATACATATATATATATATATACATTTATAGGTTTTACTTTAGAATCATGATATAATGCTTTCTACAATTGTAAAACCAATTATAAAACCTTGAAAGTGAGAATAAAATGGGGTAGGAAGACCCTAAGCTGCATGCCAGGTTTGTGCTTTAGTTACATAGAGAAAAATGGCTTCAAGTAGGCTCCCAGGCACTTTGAACATACAGCCCTTGAAGAATGTTACTTAAGCACCGAAGACTGCAAAAAAATGAAAAACATTCCTCAGAAATCACATTCTATTTATGTTAATAGTAATCTTAGTGCCATTTTGAAGCTATTTATATATACTTACTGAAATACATAGTTACATATATGTGAATTAGAATAAAATACAAGTAAGTACAATGTTATAGGAAGATTTTTCATATCAGAGAAAAAGAGAATCAAACATAAAATCAAAGAATTAAGGCCCGTATGATCTAAAATATGAATTGAGACTCTGAGCTGTTCTGGGTCGTTTCCCTATGGAAATGAAGTCATGTGTGCTAGCTGTCACCACTGAAATGACCAGGAGCAGCGGGAGCCTTCCCAGCTCAGCCCGGCGCTGTTTCCCTGGAAAGGAACCAGGCTCCTAGTGAAAGGCCTGTTCCAGGAAATGCTCCAGCTGACTCTAGACCGCTTGTCATAAAGAATGGAGGCCAGGCACTGGTACTCACCTCCCTCCTAGCTACTCAGGAGGCTGAGGTCTGGAAAATCACACTTTGAAGCCAGCCCAGATGGAAATGTCTGCAAGACTTCATTTCTAAAATAACCCACAAAATACCAGGCTAGGGACATGGCTCCAGTGGTAGAGTCCGTGGTGAGCAAGCAAGCCACGTGAGTGCAGGGTCTTATGTTTAAGCTCCAGTACCAGCAAAATAAAACAGAGGAAAAAAGAGAGCAGAGGACCCCGTGTGACGCTGGGGGTCAGGCGAGCACCCCGATTTAAGGGGCGTCAGGAACAGTGAAGCGGTTGATTGGAACATTCCACTGGTGATTTCTAAACGCAACTTGTGAAGGCTGCCAGATCTCCCGCCGGAAAATACAAGTGAAAGAGCGTGTGAATTTGCTTTCCTGGTAGTGAGGTAGTTTTTGAGGGAAAGCTACCCCCCAGAGGAGAAACGCAGTTATAGACATAAGAATGGAGTTGCTGGCGTTGCCCTCGGGGGGCGATGGCAGGAAGGTCCCCGAGCCAGCAGAGGGAGCTCAGGAGCAGAGGGTCCTGCCCAGCGGCCCTGGAACGTGCAGGGAGCTTCCTGACGGATGATCGTGACAGGTGCCACCTGGACCTGGCACTTTGTCATCACATCAGGAGGAGGCCCAGGCATCCTAGCCATGAATAGGGGAGCTCGGCTCCATCGGCGAGGTGATTCCACACGCCACCACCCCTCGCTCTCGCCGGCCTCCCTGTGAGCTCAGCCTCCGGGAAGCAGCAGGAGCAGCGGGTGGGCCTTGCACCCCGGGGAGGATGATGCCACCTGCGCAGACCCCAGACCCCGGCAGAGCTCAGGGAGGGTGGAGACGCCCCGTGACACGCTTGTGCCCCGGAACCCGGCACGGGAAGCCACGCCCGGCCGTGTTCAGATATGATCACCGTCTTGTGAAGATGATCCTTCTAGAAAGAACCCTTAGCTCTGAGAAGCTACTTGTGGGCGAAACGTGCTCTTGGTGGCTTGCGGTGGAGTCGGGTGGAGGGTGCTCTGCAGCCACGTCTTGACGTGAGAGGGGCCGGCGGTCATGTGCGCAGCCTCACCCTTGCGGGTGGGTGGGGCGGGCAGGTTTCCCCACGTTGGGCTTCCGCCTGTGGGAGAAAGTCCAGCTTGAAAATACTGAAAAAAAATCACATCGCATGCAGACACACGTGCACTGTGAAGGCCAGGGTGAGCGGGTGCGGGCAGGGGGAGGCCGCAGGGGTGAGCGGGGTGGAGGCAGGGGGAGGCCGCAGGGGTGAGCGGGCGCGGGCAGGGGGAGGCCCCAGGGGTGAGCGGGCGCGGGCAGGGGGAGGCCGCGGGGGGTGAGCGGGTGCGGGCAGGGGGAGGCCGCGGGGGTGAGCGGGCGGGGGGCAGGGGGAGGCCGCGGGGGGTGAGCGGGGCGCGGGCAGGGGGAGGCCGCGGGGGGTGAGCGGGTGGAGGCAGGGGGAGGGCCGCAGGGGTGAGTGGGCGCGGGCAGGGGGAGGCCGCGGGGGTGAGCGGGGCGCGGGCAGGGGGAGGCCGCGGGGGTGAGCGGGCGCGGGCAGGGGGAGGCCACGGGGGGTGAGCGGGCGCGGGCAGGGGGAGGCCGCGGGGGGTGAGCGGGCGCGGGCAGGGGGAGGCCGCAGGGGTGAGAGGGTGCGGGCAGGGGGAGGCCGCAGGGGTGAGCGGGTGCGGGCAGGGGGAGGCCGCAGGGGTGAACGGGTGGGGGCAGGGGAGGCCGCAGGGGTGAGCGGGCGCGGGCAGGGGGAGGCCGCAGGGGTGAGCGGGTGCGGGCAGGAAGACATGCTTCTCACCGTTGGATTTTCAGTGTAAGCTGAGAGTTCCCCAGAGAATGTCTTGTTAGGTGAGCATGAGTTCAGCTGAGTTTCAGAGCAATAAACATACGTACAGCCTAACTTATAAGTGGGCAGACCCTAGAGTGTGTTCACAGCCCTACAGTGCTCAGCACCTGTGGGGGCCAGGGGTCAGAGCTGCTCGCTGGGAAGCTACTAGTTAGTCAACGATTGGAGCCCTGGCATTCATCATCCTGGCATTCATCCTGGCATTCATCATTCATTCATCACCCTGCATTCCCTCTGTCGTTTGCGCGGTACGCTGTGTGTGGAAGTGCTGGGCTGCTGGCTGTGGAGCGGTGGCGGGAAGGGGAGGGGCCGGCGCTGGCTCTGGATCTTAGTCCGGTGGGACTCTGATTCCTAGGTGCTCCAGTGCAAGGCATGGTTTCTGTTCTGATGATAACAACAGACCCCGTCTCCCGGCCCATCTGTCCACCCCGCACACACTGGCCTGCGCACAAAGGAAGGTCACAAGGAGCTCTCATTGGAGGACTCAGGCTGAGGGTCAGCTCTGCTGTTTCCCCTACAGATTCCAGTGGCTGGGGAACGGGAAAGTCCCAGCCAGCAACGGGGGAGCCCTAACGAAGGCTTCTGTCGCTTTGCAATAGGAAACAAGTGTCCTAGGCCCGGCTCCTGTGGACACACAGACACAGCCTGGGCCCCGTTCCTGTGACACACAGACACAGCCCCCTCCTGTGGACACACAGACACAGCTCAGCCCCCGCTCCTGTGACACACAGACACAGCCTGGGTCCTGCTCCTGTGGACACACAGACACAGCCTGGGCCCTGCTCCTGTGGACACACAGACACAGCCTGGGTCCTGCTCCTGTGGACACACAGACACAGCCTGGGCCCGGCTCCTGTGGACACACAGACACAGCCCGGGCCCTGCTCCTGTGGACACACAGACACAGCCTGGGCCCGGCTCCTGTGGACACACAGACACAGCCCGGGCCCTGCTCCTGTGGACACACAGACACAGCCTATGCCCTGCTCCTGTGGACTCACAGACACAGCCTGGGTCCTGCTCCTGTGGACACACAGACACAGCCTGGGCCCGGCTCATGTGGACACACAGACACAGCCCGGGCCCTGCTCCTGTGGACACACAGACACAGCCTGGGCCCTGCTCCTGTGGACTCACAGACACAGCCTGGGCCCTGCTCCTGTGGACACACAGACACAGCCTGGGCCCCCCCTCCTGTGGACACACAGACACAGCCTGGGCCTGGCTCCTGTGGACACACAGACACAGCCTGGGCCCTGCTCCTGTGGACACACAGACACAGCCTGGGCCCCCCCCTCCTGTGGACACACAGACACAGCCCCCTCCTGTGGACACACAGACACAGCCTGGGCCCTGCTCCTGTGGACACACAGACACAGCCTGGGCCCTGCTCGTGTGGACACACAGACACAGCCTGGGCCCCCCCTCCTGTGGACACACAGACACAGCCTGGGCCCTGCTCCTGTGGACACACAGACACAGCCTGGGCCCCTGCTCCTGTGGACACACAGACACAGCCTGGGCCCTGCTCCTGTGGACACACAGACACAGCTCGGCCCCCGCTCCTGTGGACACACAGACACAGCTCGGCCCCCGCTCCTGTGGACACACAGACACAGCCTGGGCCCCCTCCTGTGGACACACAGACACAGCCTGGGCCCTGCTCCTGTGGACACACAGACACAGCCTGGGCCCCCCCTCCTGTGGACACACAGACACAGCCTGGGCCCCCCCTCCTGTGACACACAGACACAGCCCCCTCCTGTGGACACACAGACACAGCCCGGGCCCTGCTCCTGTGGACACACAGACACAGCTCGGCCCCCGCTCCTGTGGACACACAGACACAGCCCCCTCCTGTGGACACACAGACACAGCCTGGGTCCTGCTCTTGTGGACACACAGACACAGCTCGGCCCCCGCTCCTGTGGACACACAGACACAGCCCAGGCCCTGCTCCTGTGGACACACAGACACAGCCCCCTCCTGTGGACACACAGACACAGGCTGGGCCCCCCCTCCTGTGGACACACAGACACAGCCTGGGCCCCCTCCTGTGGACACACAGACACAGCCCCCTCCTGTGGACACACAGACACAGCCTGGGCCCTGCTCCTGTGACACACAGACACAGCCTGGGCCCCCCCTCCTGTGGACACACAGACACAGCCCGGGCCCTGCTCCTGTGGACACACAGACACAGCCTGGGCCCTGCTCCTGTGGACACACAGACACAGCCTGGGCCCGGCTCCTGTGGACACACAGACACAGCCTGGGCCCTGCTCCTGTGGACACACAGACACAGCCTGGGTCCCCGTTCCTGTGGACACACAGACACAGCCTATGCCCTGCTCCTGTGGACACACAGACACAGCCTGGGCCCTGCTCCTGTGACACACAGACACAGCCCCCTCCTGTGGACACACAGACACAGCCCAGGCCCCCGCTCCTGTGGACACACAGACACAGCCTATGCCCTGCTCCTGTGGACCTGGCCTGAGAATCTCTCCTGCTGCTGGCAGGGGGAGACTCCAGGCTGTCTGTGTGCTTGCTGCAGGAGACCCGTCTGCAGCTGGTGGGCATGAGGAGGTGGCTGTGTGGCTGTGACAATGGGTAGCTACCCAGAAGTGTCTCCTGCAGAGTGAGCTGCTTTTGGCTCATTTCCTAGTGGCCCCAAGTGCTTGGCCTCTGCAGAGCAGAGCCTCGGCTGCAGACCCCTGCGGCCTGGTCCTAGACACCCCGGGCTTACCCACCTGGGCTCCACCCTTTCCCAGTTAGCCACAGGTCCTGTTGAACTTCAGCCGTCCAGGTGAAGAATGTTCAGGTTGGTTCTCACCAACCTGATTCTCAAGGCTCAGCACTCTTTGTTTTCCCCTGCATTCATTTCATTTTTAATTTTTAATATGTATTAATTTCATCAAGGGTGGTTTTATTTCTGGGTCGTTTATTTGGTTCCATTGGTCTTCTGGTTTGTTTTGTGGCATTACCAAACTTTCTATGGCTCTGTAGTATAATTTCAGTCTATAGTATAATACCTCCAGCATTGCTCTTTTTACTCAGATTGCGTTTTCTATTTTGGGTCTTTTATGCTTCTATGTAAGTGTTTTGGATTGCCTTTTCTATTTTTGTGAAGTATGACATTGGGATTTTGATATCTATTCCATTGCCTCTATATATTGCTTTTGACAGCACGGCTGATTTCATATGAGTTCTGCTACTCTGTGAGCACGGGAGATCTTTCCATCTTCTGGTGTCTTCTTTGATTTGTGTCTTCAAGATTTTATAGTTTACATTGTAGAGTTCTTTAACTTTCCTGGATAAGTTAATACCTAGGGAGAATATTGTGAATGGAATTCTTTTTCCTGATTTCATTCTCTGCTTGTTTATTATTGATATATAGACAAGCTACTGATTTTTTTTTTCTTTTCTTTCTTCCAAGACTGGGAGTCCAGTTTGGTACCTGATGGTTTCACTCATTTGCTTGTGCTCTGCCAACGAGCCATACATCGAAACCCAAACTACTGATTTTTGAATATTGATTTTATATTCTATGATGTTTCTGGAGGTGCTTAACAGATCTAAAGTTTTTTTATGGAGTCTGTATTGTCAAAGTATAGGATAATATGATTTGCAAATAGGAACAATTTTTATTTCTTTACTATTTGTATGCCATTTATTTACCATGCTTTATTCCTGTTTAGTGTGACACTGGCTGTGGGGTTTGTCGTACATAATCTTTATTATATTGAGGTACTTTCTTTCTGTCATTAGTTTTTTCAAGAGCTTTTATTTTTAAAGGACATTGAGTTTTGTCAAAGGCTTTTTTTGTGTGTCAGTTGAGAGGATCAAGTGATTTTGTTCTTGGTCCTGTTTGTGTGAGGTGTTACATTTATTGATGTTCATATGTTGAACCATCCTTGCATCTTTGGACTGAACTCAACTTGATCATGATGTATATTTTTAATGAGATGTTGAATCTAGTTTGCAAGAATTTTATTGAGAATTTTTACTACTCTAATGTTCATCAAAAGATTGATCTATAACTCTGTGGTGTGTGTGTGTGTGTGTGTGTGTGTGTGTGTGTTTATCCAGTTTTGGAATGAGAATAATACTGACTTCATAGAATGAATTTGTCAGCTTTCCTTACCTTGTATCTCATGGAAAAGTTAAGGAGTATTTGTGTCAGATATTCATGGTCTGATAGAATTCAGTGATGAATCCATCAAATCCAGGCCTTCTTTGTTGGAGAACTCTATTACTGTTTCAATCTCATTGCTTGTTATAGTTCTGGTTAAGTGGTTTATATTCTCTTGGTTCACTTTTGGTAGGCTAACTGTATTGAGCTATTTATCCATTCCCTGGTTTTGATTGTCATCTTCTATGTGTAAGATTGTTTTGAGATTTCGTTTTCAGTGTTGGATTGTTATGAATTTCTTTAGTTTTTGTTTTTCATGGAAGGCTTTTATTTCTCCTTCAACTCTGAAGGCTCAATTGGCTCTCCACACTCCTCTAGGTTGGCAGAGCTGTATTTTGTCCTTCTATGCCCTCCTTACATGTAGAGTTTGTTTTGAGAAATCTGCTGTTATTCTCAGGCTTGCCATGTTATGTCACTTGTCGCTTTTCCTTTGCAGCTTTCAATATTCTTGTTTTCTGTTTTGTCATGTTTATTTACTGTTTTAATTATACTATGTCTAGGAGTGTTTATTCTCTGATCTTGTCTGTTTGGTATTCTGTAGGCCTCTTCCATCTGGATGACTCTTTTCTCAAGGCTGAGAAGTTACATTGAGTGTGTTATTATGCCTTCAGTTTGTATTTCTTGTCTTTCTTCTATACTCTACATTCCTAGGTTTTCTCTTTTGTATCAACCTTGTTGTAGTCACCTGTGCACTTTAAAAGCTCCATCTCTAACTCTTAACCAGGATTTGTACTGGGATCATACATCAATATAATTACTGTGCACAGGTGAGTTCTGGGTCAGAGGCAAGAGCCGTGATTGGCTTCTATCATACAGGGTGGAAAGTGCCCCTGGGACTGTCCAGCTGCCCCAGCCCTGTATTGGCCACTCAGAAACTCAGAAGAGGTGCACATCTGAGGCCCATGTCCAGGGAGATACTGGACAGATTCTAGAGCGGAGGAGGTATGGCACAGACTCTGGAGCAGAGCACACGCTCTGGGCCCTTACGAGACCCTAGGGGAGGCTGGCAAATAGTGGCATGTTCTGTACATGGATATCCTGATACTTTGAATTGCAGTACAACTCAGAGTACAGAACTAGTGTGGCATGAGGGGAGTTTATAGCAGCCCAGAGAACTGCCCCTCTCCGCTTAGAGAAACAGGACTCGGATTTAAAAGATGTCCAAGGTGGGCAGGTGAGAGTGATTGAGAAGTTGTAGAGGGAGCGCTGGATCGTGGGCTGAAGGCACGGTGGCTCTGTGGGGGCAGCCTGCATGGTGTATGTCTGAGGACATGCATGGCGGGGTGGCCCCTCGTTTTCTGAGTCCTGGCAGAACCTGGAGCCTTAGATCACAACTCACTTCCTCATTCTCTGGCCATACCCCCTTTGTGTGGAGTTGGCTTTACAGAGAGAATCGAGGCTTTGAGTTATTAACATTCCTGGTGTGATGTCATTTCTTGCTTCAAAGTAGAAATAGTCCAGGCCCACAGCAGGATCTTTTTTCCTTTGAACCTTCCCGGAACATCCTTGACAAGATTTTTTAAAGAGGCGGAGCTTGCCAGTTTGGACAGGGCGGCGTGGCGCCGTGGGAGCAGGGCTCAGTCAGCCACGTGGCGACTTCCAGAGCGGCTGAGTCATGAGACGTGTGATGTGGAGATTTGGGACCGGGGGACGGGGACATGGGGGGCAGCTGACGTGAGCACCGAAGACTGATTCCTCTCTCACGCCCAGCGGCCCCCGCAGCTTGTATAATTCATGAAGTTTTGACAGAGCAGCATTAGAAGGGCGCCTTGATTCCACCTGTAAAGGAGACACGCACTTGTAGGCAGGGCGTCCTCTGTGATGTGAGCCGCCGCTGTGGTAGGGCTCTGCATGGCAGGCGGCCCCGGGGTCCACGCGGGGGGCCCGCCCTGGGGGACCACGCACCTCACCAGAGCCCTGCTCACACGCGCGACTCAGGTCAGCGCGGGGCTCCGCTCCTTCCTGAACGTCCTGTGCTGTGGGCTGGCATCCAGCAGCTTGTCCTACCTCCCCTGGCCAGAGGCAGGAGGTCCCGGAGCAGGCGCAGAGAGGCGGGAGTGTGCCTCTGCCCACCTCCACTCTAGACGTCCCCAGGCCACCCACATGGGAAGCTACTACTGACTGTGGGCACCAGAGTTTGTACTTCCTCAGAGAATGCATCGCATTATTTGAGCTACACACTCGCCTGTTAAAAGGACCCTGGGATAAATGGAGGGATGGTTGCGGTTGGGAGAGATGGAGATGATAAAGGGGAACATCGATCACGATGCATCACACCCAAACTGACAGGCTGAACTGAACCAACTACTTACGGATAATAGCTTTTGAAAAATTATTATTTTTAAAAAAGTACGCCGTACTGTGAACTCAGCGCTGAACATCATTGTCTTCTGGAATCATAGACAGCCCTTGATCTGGGGAGTCATGAACGTGCTGGTGTCAGCCTGGCTGAGTCGTCATTTCCAGGTATTTAGTCACATATTCTGGAATCTTCTGTGAAGACATTTTTGAAATGTGATTGGCGTTTAAATTTATAGAAGGCAGATGGCCCTCCATGATGTCAGGGATGCTCATCCATCAGTTGAGGGCCTAAATAAACCAAACATTGGCCTCTCAAGCAGGAAGGACTTTGGCCAGCAGATGGCCTTTTGACTCGAGCGCCTCTTCTCCCGCGGGTCCGGGCCTGCCAACCCTGCCCACACGGCCTTGTTCTCCGCAAGCTTCCGCAGTCATGTGAGCTGCTTCCTTAAGATCCACTCCTGCTCCCTCATTCTGTGTCTGTGCCGAACCCTGACTCAGCACCAGCCAATGAATAAACATCCATTAGGCATGTTAACGTTGTGTGACTGTATTTCTGTATTTCATGTTTTTCTCCTGTATCCTGTGGCTTTCAAAAATGGATTTCAGTTAGGAATCACTGGTGTATTGAGAGCCGCAACCAGAATTCCAGGAGCCAGAGCACATGGTGGAGGTCATCTTCTTTATTCAAGTGCTGCTGCCTAAGGCTATAAAGATGAGGATCCCCCGCCCCAGCCCCGACTCACTGACTTTGATTGGCTGTGACCTTTGTCATTTAAACAGTTGGAATGTACTCAGATGCAGACAGACACATGCCAATAAATATCTGGCAAAAGATAATATAGGTTGGCACGAAGATAATAGATCAGTTGCTGAAGCTGGCGAGGTGAGCCATAGGCTCATTTGTGCTTTTGGATCCGGCTGCATAATGAAATGTGATTTACAGTTCTCATTACTAGCCCGTGCCCCCAACATGGGGTGCTGGTGTGAATTTTAAAAGGGCCGTGCTCTTCATTACTGGAAGGTAATTGTCCCATGCAGTGGTCTGGGGATGAATATTCCAGACAAAATCCTAGCAGAGTTTTTGCTTGCACAGCTGAAGTTGGTGGACTTGAATCTGACCAAAGAATGGGAAACAATTCCCACTGTCTGAATGGCTTCAAAAATAGGTCTCCATAAACAGGTGCCCATGGGGAAATCTCATGTCAGAAGTCATTCAGGGTAGTGCCAAAGATAGAAGCAAAGTTTAAGGATGCAATTAAAGGTGAAGAGTTGTTCCTTTTTCCAGCACGTCTATATTGTTTTTTTAAAAGAAAGAATTTTATTTTTTTAACCTTATTCTTACATGTTAAAAAGTGTGTGCCAGGAGTAAGGGCTTTGCACTTAGTCTGCAGTCTCTGAACTCGCATGCCGTCATTTGCTCACATTAAGCTGCTGCAGAGCGTGCTGTGCTCATAATGTCTGAAGGTGTCTCTCCACCAGGGCCCGATGGAAGCCGGGCGCTCCCCGATGTTCCTTCCGATGAGCGTCTATAAAAGCCAAGACCACTGAGAATGCGGATGGCAGTCCTTATGAGAGCGGCAGAGTGGCTGGCAGGGCCCTGGTGAGCCAGCTGCACCAATCCCAGGCTGTGTGGCGGAGCAGCCACTGCAGGGAGCCGCAGTGGCTGGGCCTGTCCTCAGGCCCTGTCAGGCAGAGGGCACCGGGCCAGGCCCACGGTCACGACGGCCACTCCCTGGAGAATGGAGTCTGCATGGCACTGAGGGCAGAGCCTGCACCCAGCCCTGTGTCCTGTGCACCCCAACGCTCGGCTCTCTCTGAGGAAGCTCCATATGGGCGGCTGGGAAAGACCATTTCAATTAGTCCTTGGCCGAAAAGTGTTAAACAGAACAAGCTAGAGAGTCTGACTTAAGCTTGTGTACTTACTAGTCAGCATTCTCAAATCCAAAAGATTTTAACATTTTCTTTTTCAGGTCCTTTGTCCGTTTCTTATTTAGAAATTAAATTCCACTTACACTTTGAAGTCCCTTCCTTTCTTCTTAGAAGTGAATGTCTGAATTTGGCTTTCATCATTTCTAAACAAGCCTCAGCCTATTTGCCATGAATGCATCTGGAAACAGATACCGTGCCATGGTGCATGTACATTCTAAAGGGTTTCATTGACTTAATGTATTTGCAGCCATGGGGCTGGAGCTCAGGGCTCCCTCGGGGTGTCACACGCTCTTGCTCATATCTGATGATTTGTACTATGCCTTCAGACAGGTGTTTTTGCTGGTTAATTGGAGATGAGAATCTTACAGACTTTTCTGCCTAGGCTGTCTTTGAACCACGATCTTCCATTTCTCAGCTCCCTGGGTAACCAGGATTACAGGTGCGTGACACCAGCCTGTACTTTATCCATTCTTGTTGGAGAGACATTCCAGTTATTCTAAGTGCTTTGGCAGTTAACGCACAATGCTCAGGTTGGCTTTGCACCTTTGTCCTTTGTTTTGGAATGAACTTTCTGCTTGCACAGTATTGGTGGAAGTATAACTTAGTTTAGCTATTAAGGAAAACATTTTATAGGTTACTGAAAATATTAATAATAGAACTGCTTTTTCATCTGGAAAATCCCACTTGTGTCTATGTCTGAAGGAAGCAGAATCAGTGTCTGGAAGAAATACTTACCCTGTGGTATTCGCCTCAGCATTTTACTTCTAGTGGTCATGATCAGGAAGCAACCTATGTGTCCATGGTCAAGAAAATGAGGTGTACAGTGTGTGTATATGGTAGTCAGGCATTCCACGTAACTGTTCAAACTGTAGCGTATTTATGCCTTCTAGAATATACACATGAATGTTGTTTGGAAAAGGGCTCCTGTTTGCAGCAACACGGATGGACTTGGAAGACTTTAGCAAATGAAATAAGCCACACGGCGTAGGACAGATGCTGAATGTTCACAAGATACGTGGAATCTAAAATGGTTGGCGCTAGCACAGCACAGACTGGTAGGCCCCGGGGGGATGAGGGAAGGCAGGGTGCAGGTTGACACAGGGCAGGAATCCCGGGGTGGCACCCGGCACCGTGGCTGCAGTTAGTGACTCTGTAGTGACATCCGAACTCCCTAGGGGACAGAGCTCTCTCGTCTTTGTCACACACGTGTAACCTGTGGGTGACGGGTGTGCTAACGAGCAGGAGTGAGACACCGTGTCCCCGTGTTCACGTGTAGACCCGTGTCCCCGTGTTCACGTGTAGACCCGTGTCCCGTGTTCACGTGTAGACCCATGTCCCCGTGTTCACATGTAGACCCGTGTCCCCGTGTTCACATGTAGACTGTCATGTTGTATGCCTGGAGCACAAGCAGTGTCTACCCTGCAAAAAACTGAAATACACAAAACAAATGATTTCAAGATCAGGCACTACGGGAATTGTGGAAGCTGTCCTTGTAAAGGAAGTTTTATAAATATATTTACATTGTGAATGTGTTTCTTGGCAAGTCCCCTGTGTCTGAGAATTACAGTAAGTAAAACGACCCTCTAAACATTCTTTCAAAAAAGAAAAGAATTAAGGAATTTCTGGATGATGGGATGCAGACAATTAGGTATTACTGCCTGACCCTCCGCTGCCAGCTCTGGGCAGCTTCCGACCGCTGTGTTCCTCAAACTTGACATCACACATTGCTCACTGTGCATTTCTGCAGTTCCCAGAGACGCTGAGCGTCTCTTGTTACTGACCGCTTGAGACTCCACATATTCCAGGTCCATTTTCTTTTTAGGTAGTTATTGACTTTAACATGTAGCATATTCTGGATACTGTTCCTTTGTCCGTCATATAAGACTGCTGGTATCTTTTTCTAGTCTGACCACCTTAAGTATGATGTCTTTTGTCATGCAGCAGTTTCCGTGTTGTGTGGTCTGTGTTCTTAGTTTTTAACATTGATACTTCAAAGGTGCTGCTTCTCATCTTGTTTTCCAATCCATCTTGAGTTCGGTCGTGTGGATAGTGTGGATGTGGCCCTGATTTCATCTCCTGCGTGGACTGGCCACAGTCACGTCTCAGTGCTGGTGAATGGTGCCTTCTCCCCGTCGCTGGCACAGCCCCAGCTTCAAGCCCAGTCCACCTCTGCGTGGCCGCTGGGCTGTCTGCTCCACCGCCGGCGGCTCTGCCGGATCCCATGGTCCGGATTAGTCTCACAAAATGCCTTGGTGCCTTCAACTTATCCTTTCATCCATGGGTTTTTCGTGCTGTTTTTGGCCCTGTGCTCTTCAATACCAGCTTTCACATAGGGTTCCCATTCTGAGAGAATCCTAGATTGGAGGGTGGGTGGGGTGCTTTCTGGGGAATGTTCTGGATGTGTAACGTAAGATGAGCGATGACTGGCATTGTGTCCATATTGAATCTAACCTGGTATATTTCTCTGATTAGTGAGGTTTTCGCTGGTGTCTGAGAGATCGCTGACGCCTGGCTCACCGGTGTCTTCACCGCGTAGTGTGTCGTGTTCCTGGGCTCTGGCTGCTCTCCCTCAGCTCGAGTGAGCACTGTGAGCCCAGCTGCCTTTGGCTTTCACTGGTCATAGCAGCCTTTCGCCTTGCTGCGAGCAAGGGAGGTGCCGCGAGTCCAGGGGAGCGGCCCGAGCTCCCTGGTGTTTGGAGCGGGCCTTTTCTGGCGTGTGGCTGGTGAGGTGAAGAGTTTACTGTAGGCAGTAACTACCAGACTTGGAGGCCCACTAGCTCATCTAAGCAGAATGGGGCTGGGCTTGGTTAGCAACCATTTCCGAGTATATCTGGGCTGCTACATGAATTGTCTTTCCCTTCCTTGGGGTGATTTAGGATTTTTTAAAATGGCTGTGGTCATAAGAACTGAACTTCTTCTTGACCTCCAGAATTCCGTCCCCGGGATCCTGAGGTGAGCAAATTAGGGAGCTTTTAACAGAGCCTTTCAGGGGAGCAGTGGGGCAGCGTGGTGGGTCCAAACGTGGCCCTGACTCACCGTGGCTGCGCTGTCCCCCGGTGTCACACACCGCAGCCCTGGGTGCTCCTCGGCTGCACGCTGTGCACCGGAAGCTGTCCTGCTCCTGCGGTGTCCCCTGCCTCCCTGGGGACGTCCTGCTCCCCAGGGGTGGGAGCAGGCAGCCTCAGTGTGGGCAGCGTGTTGCCCATCACCTTCACTGACAGTTCCGCCCCGGAGTTGGAGTGCGATGTGGAGCCCAGAAAGTTCTACACCTTGGGGATACACTGTCTCTAGTGGATGGCTGTAGCCTGACCCTGGCTGCAACTTCCTGTGAAGAAGGGAGCCAGGTGGCTCTGGGAGGCGCACGGGCACCCCCGCCCAGCTGACCCAAGCCCTGGGACTGAGAAAATGACTTGTCTTCATGGCCCATTTCAGGGATGAGAATGTTCTAGAGCAAACCCCTGCTCACCCCAGACTCTCACCCAGAAAAGGTTGCGAAGGCCACTTGAAAGCTTAACCGTGACAAGCAGCAGTCCCGACCCTGCCCGCATGCAGTGCAGGGGTGGAATGTCGGGAGAGGGAGTCCGGGGCTGCTGGGAGGAGGGGCCGGGCGGGAGGGAAGGGCCTGGCTACGTCCTATGTGACCGTTTCCACACAGGTGGCGGGGAGAGTTGGAGGAAGCACAGGAAGACACGTTAGACTCGGGGCATCCAAGCAGGGCAGACGAACGCTGCCACCCCATCCCTGCTCCTGAAAATGAGCGCGGGTCCTGGTGGCCCTGGTAGGTCTCGCCAGGCACCAGGCTGCTGCTTGGAGAGCGTCTGCAGACTCCCCCAGCCTGCGCTGGCGTGGTGCCTGACCTGAAATCACAGCCCTGAGGGTCTTGCGAGTGCTGCGGTGGAGGCGGCTTCCTGCTGACAGGCGGCGGTGGGATTGAGGCGAAGGGAGTGCGGCCTCCCTGTGGAGTTGCCAGTGGTTCCCGAGGTGGCCGCCGAGGCCCGTGCAGGCCCGTCCCTGCGGGTCCTGCCCCGTCCTGGCCAGTCCTGCCCCGTGCAGCTCACAGGCTACCGGAGCATGGGGGAGATTCTCCCTCCCGCCAGCCCTCCCGCCCCTCTCATTGGTGCCTTGCTACATCCTCCCTGGAGCCGAGCTCTTCTCTACAAGTGGTGGGTGGCAGGACGGCAGTGTAGTCTCTGGGTGGACAATGAGACTGTTAGCTGTACTGGTTTGGGGCTCTGCAGGACAACATATGAGCCCCCCAGGAGCTGCTTCAACGAGTCATATTTGTCTTCCTTCCCCTTACGTGGATCTGCATGGCACTCACAGGAGGGCTTGGGCAATGTGCAGGCTGGCCCAGCAGAGGGATTGTCAAGTACTTAATCGGAGCTGCTCTTTTCTTAATTAGTGATTAAGACAGGGTAATATTGAAATGATCTGAAATAAAATCTGCCAAGATGCTTCTTTTGTTGTCTTCATCAGTGCTGTATTCAGCCCTGTCAGTCTTGTAGAAACACGGTGACTCACTGGGTTCCGTGATTTGTCTCCTCTGCACACAGACGCTCTGCCCCGCCCTTTGGGGGGGAGCAGGAGGATGGGTGGGAAGGGCCCCCAAGCTAGGGGGAGTGGTCTCCAGAGCGGGCCACTGCCCTGTCCTGGTGTGGCCACCGCCTCCTCTCCTCTCCCTTCATACTGCTGCCCTGTGCCCAGCCTGAGGGAGGCGAGGAGGGGCTGGGACAGGGCCCGCCAGGGTGGACACCCCTGGATCTGAGGCCTCAGGTCCCAGGACTTTCCAGCAGTGGGGACAGATGGGTGGGAGCACAGACGTGCCCGGTGATGAGGGCCATGGTGGAGGGCGGGTGGGGGCAGAGCAGGCGGGTGGGGCCTTGGGCCTCAGGGAGATGGTGGCATGGTAGGCACCTCCTGTGGCCAGCAGCTGCAGGCTCACACCGCCCAGGGGCAGCACGGCCCTTCCCTGGTGATGTGCGGAAGTGCAGGGAGTCCAGCAGCCCCACCCTACTCCATTCTAGAGCCCTCCCCAGTCTACTCCATTCTAGAGCCCTCCCCAGTCTACTCCATTCTAGAGCCCTCCCCAGTCTACTCCATTCTAGAGCCCTCCCCCCTGCATTTCTTCTGGGAAAGGGAGGGAGAGCTTGTGGTGCTGCAGGAGACCAGCTCTCAAAGCCCTGTCCTGGGGCTCGGCATGGACTGTTCCATCTCTCCCCCCACCCTTGGGTCCAGACCCCCTGTGAAGCGGATCTGAGGATAGCCAAGGGTTTTCACCGGCAGCCTTTCTGTGTCTCTCCCTCTCCCTCCCTCCCAGTCTGGAGCCTGAGGCCCTAGGAGCTCTGCATCCGGGGCCGGGTTGGAGGTGTGAAGAGTCAGAGGGTACAGGGGTGGCCGGACAGGGTTGAGACCCTCCCCTGCCTGCCTGCCTGCCGCGGCCCTGGGCCCTGCTTCCCTGGGTCGGGACCCGGTTCACCAGCCTCCCCACCCCATGAAGTCATGACTCGGAGCCCACGTCCTGAGGGCAGGGGGCTGTGGGTAGAGGTCGGTGACCAGGCCTGCATGTGGGGGGCCCTCCCATCTCCCTCCCCCACACCGGGCAGGAACACAGTTGTCCAGGTTAAGCTGCAATAAGGCAGAAGCCTATTTTCCACGCATGATATTCAGCTTTTTCCAAATTGCTATTTTAATATAATTTACCAAGTCACCGGAGACAAATAATCCACTTACAGGAAGCGGTAACACTCCATTCTTCCCTAGCGCCCCGTTTCCCTGGAAGTGTGGCTTGCAGGCACCCTGCCCTCGCGGAGACCCCGGGGGGCTGTGGGGTTGGCAGCCCAGCCTTCTGTGCTCTCATTAGGTGGGTAGGGGTGCGGGCCAGGCCCACTGTGCCCTGGCTGGTCAGAGCAAAGGCCGCTAAAAACGAAGAGCGCAGACAGGATCCTCAGAGACCCCATCTTTCTGGAACATCCCTGAGCCCTCCTGAAGAGGACTTTCCTCTCTCAGCTCCAGTACCAGTCAGGTGCTCCTGAGGGCCCCCACCCCCAGGCTTAAAGATGGGAGGGCTTTGGTGCGTGGCTCAGTCCCCTGCCGTGCGTGTTGCGTGTGTAAAGCAGCCTGCCACTCCTGGGGCCTGTCAGTCCCCTGTTTGGGCAGTGGACCAGCGAACTTGGGGAATGTTTGATTCTGTTCAGTCTCTGATCCCACCTTTGGGGGTATGGCAGAGCTTTCAAAGAAGGGGTCACAGAGCCCCCAGAGCCCCTGGGGGCCGGGCGTGTGTTCACTGACAGCGGTGGTGAGGGGAGTCGCACAGAACTTGGCCAGAGCCCTGCGGAGACTAGAGAAGGGTGAACGGGTGTCCCGGATCTGCAGGCAAGGCAGGTCTCCCCTGCTGGGGGACGTGGAGGGGGTCTGGACGTCCGGCACTGGAGGAAGTAGCAGAGGGCCGGGCTGTGGGGGGGGGGGGTCGCCAGCGTGCCCAGGCATCACGTGGGATGGTTTCCCCTTCATGCTTGGCACAGTGGCACAGGATGGCAGCCATGTGATTAGAAGAGGCGCCGCAGCTCCCGCTGGCGCTGGCTGGGTGGCTCTCTCGTAAAGGCCTGCAGACTTCACTACTCCTGATAGTCACCCAGTCCCAAGGCAAAGCTGTTGAACGTTAGTGCTACGTACAGTGCTCTGAGTGTCCCTTCCAACCTGTACGACGAAGCCATGGCAGTAACCCACCCCACAATTTACCAGAAACGAGTTAGCTCAAAGAAAAATAAATGGGCAGAGGTTTCCATTTCTGGTGCTGTTGGAGGACTGGCTGTCCACAAAATCTCCAGCACCCCAGGATGCTGTTGTTGCTTCTGTAAACATAATCATAAGGAGAGATGATCAGAGACTAGAAAGCTAGGGAAATGTAAGTCTTGAGAGAGAGGGGGTCGGCCTTACAGACGGTCTTCACCAGGAAAGCTGCCTGGGATTTCTTGGGCCTGCAGTCTGGTTTTAATGAGCTTACGTGGAAGATAAAACTTGGGGACTTCGGAGACTGAACAGGTATAGACGTGGCCTTTCATGGCCTTGGTCATGAAGGCTAATGAAAATGAAAGATTTCCGTCCTCCTCACTCTGCCCCAGAATTTCCAACTGCATCTTGCATTCACAGTGGGTACCAATTCACATTACTTATTTGGCTTGAAAAGTAGTTGCAAGTTGAAAATTATTTTGAGGTATTCTGGGAGATAATATACCCTAAAGTCCCAGCAAAGCAAAGTCAATTTTTTATTCTGAAAAAGAAAACAATTTTTAAAAACAAGTCCCAAAGAATTCCGACAGATAAAAGTTCTGAGACAGCGAGTCTTCACCGGGGGCAGGAGAACGCAGCTGCAGAAAGAGACGTACCCAGGAGTCAGAGTTTTATAGAGCAATCTGAAATGCTCTGTGAAATGAGTCTGGTATGTTTAAAATGATAAAAAAAAGAAAGAAAGCTTGAAAAATACTGAATCAGAAAGTGAAGGGGGAAAGAATTACAATGAGCAAGACAAGTTTCCGACATAATAGATGGGTTAGACCGTGTGACATAGTGGGGAGACGAAAAATGAACTAGAAGAGAGCAGAGGAAAATAGAAGAAAGAGAGGTTAGAAGAAATGGAGGACAACGTGGACAAAACCAGAGTCTGCCTCACCAGAGCTCAGGGAAAAATGAAAGGAAAGCCGGAGGCACGGGTGGTACCTATGAGATAGCGCAGCCGGCTCCCACAGCCGGTGGACGCCCCTGCTCCTCACAGGCGAGGACCAGACCGTTTCCAGTGGAGTCATTTCCACGAGGGAGGGCAGAACATCCAAGACAAGGCAAGCACTCTGAGCAATCCGGAAGAACGGTTGGCAGATTCCCAAAGGAGGGCCACAAGGAAGTTGACACTAACAGCTGAGGGCAAGATACCATGTGGATCACGGGCGAGACAGTAGCTAACTTCGTCTTGTAGGTCCAATAAAGCTGTCCTGGAACAAGGATGAAGTAAAGATGTTTTGAGACAAATAAAAACAGACAGAGCTAAAGCCAACGAGCCTCTCGTGAAAGAGCCTTCTCTAATGGTTGGATTTCAAAAAGGACGATTTCAGAAGAAAGATTTAGATGCAAGAAGAAATAGTGCGCGAAAAAAGGATAAAATTGTAAGCAGCTTTGGTCACTGATACAGAAAGCAACAGCAAGAACAGTATCTCAGCAGGTAATGTGAAAGTCAAATAGGACTAAAACCCAAGACAGCATTAGCATATAGCTAGGAAAAGATGAGATCTGTATATGTCTTTGAGATGAGTATAATCAAAATATTATTCACTTACTATGCTGTTTGGGAGAAGAATAATGATTCATTTGTACCATTAACTTAAATATGCAGAGGAACACTTCAGATACTTGAAACAATTCAGTAACCTCCAGATTAATTGGAGGTGGGACATTAGAACGAAGAGGGAATTGAAACCAGTGTACATGTAGGCAAGAGAGAAAAGTGATAGGCAGATAGGACAACTGGAAACTTTGGAATAGCAAAATGCAAATTGATGTTGGTGTGTCAGGAATAGATCACTGTTACCTGGGCCCGAGCTGCTCCATTTGGGGCCCTGGTGACGTGAACCCCCTCCCCTCCCAGCTGTTGCCATGAGCCAAAAGGACACAGCCAAGGTAGGAGTCAGGGAGTATTTGTGAAAATGGATTGTATTCTCCAAATGTCTTTAAAGAATCAGTACCACGGGCTGGGAATGTGGCTTAGCGGTAGAGTGCTTGCCTAGCACGCGTGAAGCCCTGGGTTCGACTCCTCACTATCACATACACAGACAAAGCAGGAAGTGGTGGTGTGGCTCAAGTGGTAGAGCACTAGCCTTGAGCACAGAGAAGCTCAGGGACAGCGCCTGGAACAGCAAAAAAAAAAAAAAAAAAAAATCAGTACTGACTATAATATGCACATCATCTTTTCTTAAAACACAAGGTACAAGTCATTAACCAAGAAAAACTAATGAGACAAAATTAAAAATGAGCCATGTGTTTATAAATTTTCAATAAAATTTACTGGTAAGTAAGCTTTAATCAAATGAAGAGATAGAAGAAAGTAGAACAGTCTTAGACATCTCGACCAGTATCACTACAAATTCACGGAGATTTAGAGAAAATAGAATGCTATTACAAAATTTCAAAACTTAGAGGACCTATTCCTGGAAAAAAATTGTGTAGTAATCTGAGAAAGTCTGAATTGTTTTCTATAACCATATAGAAATTAAATCAGGAGTAAATTTTTTTCCCCCACTAAGAAACCCTGCTGATTTACTGGTCCTCTCCAGACACTCAAAGGTAGAAGGGCTCACATCCCAGTCCTGTGCAGACTCTTAATGAAGCTGGAAAAGGAGGGATTGGCCAACAGCCTATGCTTCAACCAGGTGCTGACAGGTCAAGAAAGGAAAATTCCAGGAGAGCCTACCAAGTGTGCATGCTCGATGCCTGGGTGAAATGTGAGCTACCCAGACCCAGCCATGTAAAGAATATGACACATTGTGAAGAGCCGGAGCTCATTCCGGGAACGCAAGGTTGGCACATGAAAGGAACTCAGGTGCCCACATCATCGACTCCATGACCAGATAGAATTTAGGAGGACAGTTGGTCCCCTCAGCTGTGGCCAGAAAGCTTCTGCTTCACCTCTGTAGCTATCTCTGGGAAGAGCTCCAGTAAGCTGGGAATGGAAGGGGACTTTTTCTTGGTGCTGTGGGTTGTCATAAAGCGAGCTTCATTGTCACAGGGAAATGTCAACACAGCCTCAAAACCAGGATGTGAAAGGCAAGGATGTTGTTGAAGGAATTGGTAGCTGAAGAAGCCCAGTGCTGTCCGTAGCCGCTAGCACTCCAGCCTGACCGTCCAGTGGCTTCCGTATCAAAATTCCACGCCTCTCCCAGTTCCTGGCTCCCAGTTCCTCCCATACGCTCTGGCTCACATTGGTCTTCTGACTCCCATAACTGCCTGGCTGTTGTTTAGGTCTTCCCGCCCCCAGCATCTGCTTCCTGTCTGGCCCACTGTCGCAGCCCTGCCATTTCCTCAACCTCTCAGCTTCTTTCTCCACTGACGTAGCGCTTGCTATCCTCTTCAGTGCTGCCCTGCCCTGAGATGCAGCCTGTGCCTGGTGCGTGCGGGAAGAAAATGAACAACTACTTTTGATGCTACCTAAAAGTTGGCCTTCTGCTCCCATCCTGTGTATCAGGCTGCCGGTACTTATGGAGAAAACGGCGCTTATTTTAATGAGACAAGAATTTTGAAACTAAGTCATTAAGTGAGCAAGCGGTCCCTGCTTTGGTTCTTCCTGAACCCAGACTAGATAAACCAGGCCAATTGTTGCTCTGAGAGTTTTACAGTTGTGCTAATGGCTCCCACACTAAAATCTCTCTCCCTTGTGTTTTCTTTCAGTCTGAACCCGAGGGCTTTTCTCATTTCCACTTGTACGTGTGTGCTGCTTTTCTTGTGAGATGGAGGAAAGAAATACTAGAAGAAAGAGATTTTCAAGTAAGTAAATGCCTTTTCGGGAGAACTTGGGTTTGGCTCTCTGCTGGGAGAGGGTTGGTAAGTCTTAGTTCGCGGTGATTTGTGGAGGCGCGGTGAGGCGTCCTGCTGTGCTCGCTGCTGGCCTGCTGCTGCTGGACGCCGGCCTGGCGGGTGCCACAGAGCGGCCAGCACTCGGGGCCCCTCAGTGTGGACGTGGCAGGCATCGTGAGCTAATGAGTGTGGGACAGGCCCGCCCTGCCACTTCCCTGAGCCAGCGTGTCCTCAGCAGCACCTCCCAGAACCTTCCCAGACCCAGGACTGTGATGCGTTAGCAGCTATCCTGTGTGAGAGTCAAAGGGTGTCAGTTCCCGTCTGGCCAGACCGCTTGGTGCCTGGGCCCTGTGACAGTGCTTAAACTTCTGAACCAGTTTCTTCAGCAGGGCAAGTGCACCCATGTCTTAGGCATTGGTTCACCTCCTGCTGGGCTCTGGTCCATCCAGGGGACGGCATGTGGCCCAGGTCCCAGCCCCTGGCCCACCCCTCAGCGCCCCTGCGCTGAGCTCTGACTCCCAGGGGGCCACTGACCCCTGCTTGACCTGACATGAACAGGAGGTCCTTCTGCCATACCCTCGCAACAGACAGGCCCAGTGGTAAGTGGCCCCCTCTGGACAGGGGCGAGGCAGTCCAGGCTGTAGTGAGAGCACTGGACAGGGTCCGGACAGTCCAGGCTGCAGAGAGACCAGCAGTACAGGGCTGGGCTGTGCCCCAGGGCTGGGGGGTCATCTCCTCCGTTTTACAGCCAGTGGGAAGAAAGGCCGGGGGGAGGGGGGTGGTCCTGCAGGCTGAGCCCTCAGTGCAGAGGCTCAGGGAAGCTCGCCAGACTGCCTGCTGCTCAGCCCTGTGCCGTCAGGTGACTCCCACCTGAGATGTGCCGCCGAGGTGCTGCTGCCCTGGGCCTCCCGTGGAAGCCCAGGAGGCCGGCCAGCAGGGGCTGGTCTGCTGGGCTTCCCTGGAGCCCTGGCGTGGGTGGGGTGGGGACTCGGCTCTTTTTCACCTCTGCTACTATTGCTCCCTTGGTCAGTGTGGGGCACACGTGATCTGGGGACAGCAAGGTGGTCACGGGGCCTCCAGGCCAGCCACCTCCCCTGCCTGGGGTGCACGGTGTGTTAGCGGCGGGATCCCTGGCGGCTGGAGCTGCCAGAGCCCCTGGCCCCTTGTGTGGGTGCACTTTGGGAACACAAGGCCCCAGGAGACATGTCAGCAAGCAAGGTCCAATAAAACTCCCACAGTGTCCCTGGAGGCTCTGGAGAGCGGGCCTGGCTGGCAGAGGCCGGGCTGCCGGCCTACTGGCCTGTACGCCAGAGGAGACGCGGCGGCCCCCTGGAGCACACAGCCACTCAGGTGGTCTGTGGCCGGTGCATGAGTCCCACTGGCCAGTGTGCCCTAGCTGGCCGGAGGCTCAGCCGACTCAGGTTGGCGATGGGGTAGGAGAGGTGTCCTCATCACTCTGCATGACCCTGGGCGGGGGCCAGAGGCTCCTCAGCAGCCCAGGCTGTGCCTCCCTCTGGCCTGCCACAGGCTGGGCATCCTGGGATGATGTCCACAGTCTGGTGAAGGAATGAGGGGAACGCGTACCTACTTCTAGCAAGGAGTGGCCCTGCTGACCGCCTCTCCCCCCCCATCTCTCCTGGCTGCCCCCCTCCACTGCCCAGCCTCAAGGCAGCCTGGGGCCGCCACAGGCTCTTACTCTTGCTGTGAGAGGAGTCTCGGGTCAGAGCAGGCCCAGACCCTCTCAGAGGTGAGGACAGGAGGTTCACTGGGGTCTGCTGGTGACAGACACCTCATGGCAGCCCTGATGCAAGAACACAGCTAGCCGTGGCTCAGATGGCCTTCATCCTGCACAGTTTTGTTTAAGAGACAGTTCGGTTGCTATTGGGCAAGAGCCACCACCGTGGTAATTAGATAGAGGCCTGGCCTGGGGCAGCTGACAGACTGGCCTGGCTGGCCTTGTCTGAGCCCTGCTCACTGAACTTGAGGTCAAGAGAAGATGGGAGAGAAGGCCCACCGCACCACTGGGTCATGCCCGCATGAGGGTGGGGGCAGCCCTGGAGCCCCTGGAGCTACACAGCCTGCAGGGGCGGGGGAAGAGGGGAGCAGGAAGCCGCAGGGGTCCCACTGTGCTCAGAATAGGTTAGTGCTTTGATCTCTTGGGGCTGGGTGGAGAGTGTATCACCTTGACATGCTGTGGGGATGGAACTGAGTGGAGGGAAGTGGGGAGAGAAAACAGAAATCAGAGAAAGAACGCAGGAGTCCTGTTGAGCAGGGGAGTTTAGGAAACCAGTTGTGTGTCATGGGGAGGAGGGGGAGTGGAGGTCAGGAGGACAGTTGTGTAATGGGGAGGAGGGGGATTGGAGGTCAGGAGGACAGTTGTGTGTCATGGGGAGGAGGGGGATTGGGGGTCAGGAGGACAGTTGTGTGTAATGGGGAGGAGGGGGATTGGGGGTCAGGAGGACAGTTGTGTAATGGGGAGGAGGGGGATTGGGGGTCAGGAGGACAGTTGTGTCGTGGGGAGGAGGGGGATTGGGGGTCAGGAGGACAGTTGTGTAATGGGGAGGAGGGGGATTGGGGGTCAGGAGGACAGTTGTGTCGTGGGGAGGAGGGGGATTGGGGGTCAGGAGGACAGTTGTGTCGTGGGGAGGAGGGGGATTGGAGGTCAGGAGGACAGTTGTGTGTCATGGGGAGGAGGGGGAGTGGGGGTCAGGAGGACAGTTGTGTAATGGGGAGGAGGGGGAGTGGGGGTCAGGAGGACAGTTGTGTAATGGGGAGGAGGGGGATTGGGGGTCAGGAGGACAGTTGTGTGTCATGGGGAGGAGGGGGAGTGGGGGTCAGGAGCACAGTTGTGTGTCATGGGGAGGAGGGGGAGTGGGGTCAGGAGGACAGTTGTGTGTCATGGGGAGGAGGGGGATTGGAGGTCAGGAGGACAGTTGTGTCATGGGGAGGAGGGGGATTGGGGGTCAGGAGGACAGTTGTGTGTCATGGGGAGGAGGGGGAGTGGGGGTCAGGAGGACAGTTGTGTAATGGGGAGGAGGGGGATTGGAGGTCAGGAGGACAGTTGTGTCATGGGGAGGAGGGGGATTGGAGGTCAGGAGGACAGTTGTGTGTCATGGGGAGGAGGGGGATTGGAGGTCAGGAGGACAGTTGTGTGTCATGGGGAGGAGGGGGAGTGGGGGTCAGGAGGACAGTTGTGTAATGGGGAGGAGGGGGATTGGGGGTCAGGAGGACAGTTGTGTAATGGGGAGGAGGGGGATTGGAGGTCAGGAGGACAGTTGTGTCATGGGGAGGAGGGGGATTGGAGGTCAGGAGGACAGTTGTGTGTCATGGGGAGGAGGGGGATTGGAGGTCAGGAGGACAGTTGTGTGTCATGGGGAGGAGGGGGAGTGGGGGTCAGGAGCACAGTTGTGTGTAATGGGGAGGAGGGGGAGTGGGGGTCAGGAGCACAGTTGTGTGTCATGGGGAGGAGGGGGAGTTGGGGTCAGGAGCACAGTTGTGTGTCATGGGGAGGAGGGGGAGTGGGGTCAGGAGGACAGTTGTGTGTAATGGGGAGGAGGGGGATTGGGGGTCAGGAGGACAGTTGTGTCATGGGGAGGAGGGGGATTGGGGGTCAGGAGGACAGTTGTGTAATGGGGAGGAGGGGGATTGGGGGTCAGGAGGACAGTTGTGTGTCATGGGGAGGAGGGGGATTGGGGGTCAGGGGGACAGTTGTGTCGTGGGGAGGAGGGGGATTCGAGGTCAGGGGGACCTCCTGTTTGTGGGGTGGTGTTTGTGGGGTGGGGGGTGGCGGGTGGATTGGGGTCTTTCTGGCGTCGTGTTCCTGGCTCATGGCTCCTGAAGCTCTGGCTCTTGGCGTGGTAGTGGTTTTGTTTTGGGAATTGTGCTGCTTGCCGTCATTGCCATAGGAAGGAGGTTCTGTTGGGGGATGAGGGGTTTGCAGTGCAAGGCCAGGGGGCCGAGAATGGGGATGCTGCCTTCCATGCGCCTCTCGGCTCTGAGGCCTGCTCCGGTCCAGGTCTGGTTATGCCCAGTTTCGTGATGACGTAGGGCTTACAAGGGGCTGGGAGTGTGGGCACGGATTCAGCACTGACCCGCGATGCACAGGCTGTCCTAAGGGAATGTTCACTCGAGCCCTGGGCACCGGGGCCGGTGTTCTCGCTCTACGCCTGCTGCCGTCCGGCCTCAGGAATGTGGTCTCCTGCAGCCCGCCCCTTCCTGTGCCTCTGACTCCCGCGCCCCGGTCTCTCTGGGCGCATCCCCTCCGTGACCCCCGGCTCCGCACCGCGAGCTTCCAGCGAGTGACCAAGCCCCGCTTCCCGTCTGCCCGCTGAGGGCTCCGCCCGTGCTCACAGGCTGCTCCGCTGGGGCCCACCCGCACAGTCTCACCGCCCTGGACCCTGGGGCCCATTCACCGTGCGAGGATAGGGCCGTGAACCAGGGGAGGCCCCAGAGCTCCCGTGTGACCCTGTAAACCTTGAAAGGGCCAACGCCAGCACGTCACATGCCTAGAACCTTCCGTGGCTCTGTGGCTGGGGCACAGAGCCTTCTCTCGGGCCTATCAGTGTACGCTCCGGCCCAGGGGGCTGTGTGTGGTTGGTGTTGTAGATCTTGGCTCACTTGCCATCTTTTGATGATTTTAAGCGCAGCATTAGAGCTTTTAAAGATGAACCATTTGCATTGAGTCCGTTTTACTACATAGCACCTGAACTTCCCAGCTTGGCTTACTGGCATCCAATAAGCCACCCACTTTCCTCTCATTGTTCACAGCTTGCCCTCCCTCCCTCCCTCTCTCTCCCCTCTCCCTGCTTCCCTGCCTGCCTCCCTCTGCCTGCCTGTCTCCCTCCCTCGCTGCCTGCCTACCTGCTCCACAGCTAGGCACCTCATCCTTGTGCCTAGTGAGAGGTAACACCCACATGGCCAGCCCTGCCATCAGATAGACGGGCTATCCCAGAACAGTGTGGATTGGAAATGCTCTCAGGAGTTTGGGAAAGCCTCCATGCACGGAAGAAGTTGGCTGTTGTTCTGAATCTTAATGACAGCAGCTCTGTAGACACAGAGGAGGTGGCTGCTTACAGCCTTTTGTGTTTAATTAATTTCTGGTGGACAAGTGTGCTGTTTCCTGTGCAAAGATGAGCTTCTCTGAGGGGCCAGCCCAGCGGGAGGTGTATGGACAGGTCAGCACACTGCCGTGCGTCAGTGATGCTGGTCCCAAGGCCTCCTCGCAAATAAGAAGCAACTTTGTATGCATGGTGGCTGATCATCTTCGAAGCCCGAGAGGCGGTAGAAAGACAGGCTGGGGGCCTGGGTTCTGGATGCCTGGTTCCATGCCCAGAGGCCATAGCTGTCTAGTGGGCCCTGCTTGTGTGGGCCTGAAGGGCAAAGGTTGCCTGGGTTCTTTTGAGTCTTCGATGAAGCCTTGTGGTGTCCTCAGAGGCTCAGTGAGGAGGCGAGATGAAACAGGGCAGGGCAGGTCAGCACGCGAGGTCCAAGTGTTGGCTGCCCCTGGTCCTCCCAGCTACGGTGCATACCTGGGAGCTCCCACCCTGGCCAGGCTATGTGATGTCCCTGCCCCAGGGCCAGGGGCAGCTGGAAAGGGCTGGGAGCGACGGGCCACCCGTCAGGTGTCAGTGCAGGCTGTGGTTGGGTACGGGGGCTGGGTCAAGGAATAGAAGCGAAAGATCAGGAGCCTGACAGGGCAGGGTAGCCGGCCCCTTGTGCGATGGAGTGTGTGACTGCAGCTTCAGTCCGCAGGGGGAGGACGTCCGCCTGCTGTTTTGGGCTGGGAGCACAGGCGGTGGGGTAGGGAGGGAGGCCCCTGGCAGGAGATGGAGTACACCTGGATGCTGCCGGCTGCGCGGTTTGGGAGAATAGCTTAGCATAGACAAAGCTGCAGTGCTGTACCATTTGCACTCAGTGGTCCCACTCCTGACGCATCCATGACCTAGGCGTTACAAGGCCTGACCACTCTGGCCGGGGAGCGGGCTGCAAGCTCCGGCACAGCGACCTCTGCCCGCCTGGTGGAACAGGGTTTGGGAAGTGGAAGGGAGTTCAGCTGCTCCCTCCGTTGCATCCCTGATGCAGTGAGCACACCTGTGCTGGTGGGAGGCTGGAACGGGGAATGGGTCAGTTCCCACGGCAGTCTGCGCGTGGAAGGGACAGCCAGACTGGAGGGACCTGAGAGCCGCAAGTGGAAGGGCCAGGGGCCCAGCCATGGCCTCCCAGGCGTGGGGGAAGTGCTGAGGCCCGGAGCTGTGTTTCCAAGATGGCAGTGGCCAGCAGAGCCTTTCCTGTCTACATCTGCAAGACAGAGAATTCACTGGGAAGGTGGCTCAGTGGTAGAGTGCTTGCCTAGCATTCATGAGGCCCTGGGTTCAGTTCCTCAGCACCACAGAACCGGAAACAGCTGAAGTGGTGCTGTGGCTCAAATGGTAGAGCGCTCTCCTTGAGCTGAAGAGCTGAGGGACAGCGCCCAGGCACAGAGTTCAGGCCCCACGACCAACAAAAAACAAACAAAACAACAACAAAAAGAGAATGAGCAAAACTCCCACAGGAGGGAACTCGGAGTATGTTGGACCATTACCAAAAAACAAACAAAAAACCCCCAAACAACCATATCCCTCACCTGGGCCAGAAAGCTCCGGAGCCCGCGTGGCTGCCGCGCCCAGGCTGTGTCTGCTCAGTGTGGTCCGTCAGACCCAGGTGGTGGCAAGGCAAACGCAGGACCACCAGCCCCTGAAGGTGAGGGGGTCCTTGCACAGTATTGTGGGTCAGGAGGAAAGTGGTCCTGCGGCCCGGGGCCTCCTGCGTGACTGCCTCATGCACCCGCCCCCAGCGTCCGGGGCCAGGACTTGCGCACAGAGCGGCATGGAGCAGTGCCGGCTGACAGCGCAGTGGGCTTTGGAAAGCCCGGCAGTCCTGGCAGGTGTGCATCTCCACAGGCCCTAGTGGGGACCCCAGCTTCTTGGGGGTAAACCTGCTGCCATCCTGATCCGCCACCTGGACGTGGTTACGTTGGGGTCTTGTCCTGTCTGCCGGTATCAAGTAGCCCCCATCTCCAAAGGCTGCCATCCCCCAGAACGCACTGTGTCTGGTGCTCTCCTGAACACGTGCCCCTCGGGAGGGGCTGGGTGAGGCGGTGCCCCTCGCCCTGGCCACCTCCACTCGGGGCTGTGCACGTCCGCACCGGCAGGCCCTTTTCTTTACAGACTTGGCAGAACGGCTCCTCCTTGCAAGGCGACATCATTCACGATGGTAACGGCCATCCAGGTCGCTGCTGAGTGAAGTGGAGTATCATCTGTAAAGTTTAATGGCAACTTTCTTATCAGGGTAAATGATTAAAGGTTGAAGATGATGAGGTACCGGGAAAGATGAAAGGCGAGAGATTGCCGGAGGAGGCTCAGGTGGCTGACTGGATCTTAAGACCAAGGAGAATAAGGAAAGGTCTTTTTATTTATTTATTTTTTTTTTCTGAGGCTCAATTAAAGCAAGCGCTGTTCCAAAGGAAGAGCTTTCTCCCGCTCCCTGTAGTGACTTTCTGGGAAGGTCCCGTGAGGTGCCTCAGCCCGCGCTCGGCCCGCACCCCTGCTCCTCCCCTGCCTTCACTCTTCCCTCCTCCCAACCCTCCTCCCCCTGGTGCCCTGTTCCTCCTGCTGCCTGGAGGGGACTCCCGTGGGTAGGGAGCCGCTGGGGGGAAGGCGGGCCGGCCTGCTTCCCGGCCATGTGGGCCTTGGAGTAGGGGTCCACACCTTGTGTGCCCCTCGAGTGGTCATCTTCCAGGGAGATAAGTGGGTGCCATGTTGGTTCTGGGTTTGCTGCTGCTGTCATCTCTTTACGAGTTGAACCCTTGGCATAGTTCCAAAGGACTGGAAGTCGGCAGAGAATCAGTTTTTGTCCCATGACTGCTCAGACACACGTGTAGGTTTTATTAAACCTGCTCTGTGCATTTCACTTTCCTCGGAGGATCAGCAGGTGGGACTTGAGCCCACGTGGGCTCAAGAGAGTGGAGGCCATGCTGCACACTGAGTGCCGGTGGCCAGGTGCTGCCCCTGGTGTGCAGTACAGGGCCCTGCACATGGCACAGTCTTCGTTAGTCAGGTGGAGAATGTGACCGTGACCCACACAGCTTACGGGGTGCACCCGTGGGCCCATGCGTGGGTGGTCCACCACATGGGGCTGCATTTGAGCCCACGGCACCCATTCACACACCCAGGTGTCTGGATTTAAAGGACTTCATTTTCCTTTTGCTTTTTATTTTGAAGTTATTCTGTAATAGTATTGCGTCCTCTGAGGGCTGATTCCACACCTCCTAGGAGTTGCCAGCTTCTATCGCTTGTGTCTAAGAACACACGCCATGTGGCCATTTTGTGTGCATTGCAGTGAAAGGTCAGAGGTCAGAGGCTGTCCTTCAGCTCTGTGGCCCAAACATCACGGGCATTTGCACGAACTGGGATGGCTGTGGCGTCCCTGGTCAGGTGTGTGTGTGTGTGTGTGTGTGTGTGTGTGTGTGTGTGTGTGTGTGTGTGTGTGTGTGTGTGTGTGTGTGTGTGTGTGTGTGTGCGCGCACGCGCGGCAGCCCCCACCATCAGATAGGTCATTGGCTGACTCCATCCTGAGTCTGTAATTCATCCAGCCAGCTGGGTTGCAAAACTGCTTGGGAGGTGACTGACTGATTCAGCAGCGTAGCTTTCTAGAATATTCCTCCGTGTCTTGTAGAGGCGTGCTGGTCCCTTTGGGCTCTGTCTGACTGGTTGGGGCCTCTGCCTGGAGCTCTGTGCAGTAACGGGAGGGCAGCGAGAGCTTTGGTGATGGGGCCCTGGCTGTGGCCTGGGCGCTTGGCTTTGCAGTACATAATTGCTGCAGCCTTAGGCTGGCTGCAGTCAGCTCCAGGAGCCAGTCCGGCTCCTCCCAGGACCCCCTGTCCAAGCCTCCACCAGAAGAGCAGGGGAGGAGGGGCCAAAATCCGGGATTGCCCGCATCCTTCGCCTCTGCTCATAACTGCCCGTGAATTAATTTTGCCATTTTAGAAAAGTACTACACGTCGCTGTTCAAATCATGAATTGTGAACGCCCCTGGTATCTCATTAATGATGTTTGATATCTAAGGCAGATAAGCTTAGGGAAGCTTAGCAGTTCAGTCCCTGAAGAAAAATGTCATTACATCCTGGGCCTTATGAGAGCGTCTGCCGCCTCCGCCGTCCCCTGTCCTGTTTTGCACCGGATCGTGGACTCAAGCGATCTAGGATGGAAATAAGATGAGAGGAGCTTCTGAGGAGAGCGTGAGCTATTGGAAGGCTATCCGGCCTGCAGCCCGCCAGCTCCTGAAGCCCAGGGCCCTGCCTCCCTCTCAGGCCTCTGCCCAGCGGGCTCCCCCAGGCCAGGCCACCGTGTTCCCAGGGACAGAGCTGCGGCACGTTCACCGCGGTTGGCCTCGTGGTGGGTCTCACAGTGGGGCTCACAGTCACTGCTGTGTGGGCCCTGGTGGACAGCGCCTGGGAATTCTATATAAAACACGAGTGGAAAGAAGGCAGAAGGATTTAGAGATAACAAAAACAGATAAGAGGAGTCAGAAGGATCTAGCTGTCTGTGCTGCCCCAAACCCGAGGCTTACTGGTTGCGATGGCGGGCAGGCTCTGGGGCTCCTCTGGGAAGCAGTGCTGGTGAGGGGTGGCCAGCTCCTTCCTGTCATATAACCCTCCAGTGGCTCTCGTACAAAACTGGACCACCTTTAAGCCAGACAAAGGGGGCTGAAGCATGGGTTCAGGCTCCAGGGCTTTCTGTGGGGAAGGCTGGGAGGAGTGGACACAGGGGAGCCTGCCAGCTTCTGCTCTAGGCTTGACCCCTCCCACAGGCCCAGAGTGGTCCACCCACTCCCTGGGGCCCCAGCTAGCCTCCTGGGGCACAGAAGGGAGCCCGGCGGGGGGAGGGGGTGGAGGACGGGTGGCCGTGGCAGGAGGGAGGTCACTCCTGTGCTCAGGCAGGCAGAGCCTCAGGGCTGCAGCCTGGAGCCGGACGCAGGCACCTCGCTCAAGCCTCAGCCAGTCTGAAGGAGGAACAGGTCAGGGGAAGCGGCTGAGGGCTGTAGGTACAGCATGCATGTGAGGTGACACATGTTTGTTGAACGCTTTCCCTGTGTGAGGGCCTGTGTGAGGGCCTGTGTGGAAGTTTATGTTCCCTGGGATGGCCTGCATGGAAGGTCTCACTCCCTGGGCCAGGGCCTGTGCCGGGCCTGTGTGGAAGGTCCCCCGGCAGAACAGACGCACCAGGAAATGTTTGGCATGCCTTGCCCAGTAGCAGAGTGCAGGCTTGGGAGAACGCGGCGGCGGCAGCGGCGATGGCGGTGAGTGGCCCGGGGCTGTGCACGTGCCAGGTCCCGTCCTTCCACCACCTCCGGTGCCTCCTCCACTGCCACCCGGCTCTTCAGCCGCAGGCGCTCTGAGGTCAGGGCCCCACCGCAGGCTCCGGAGCATACTGGCTCCTGTTCCCCTCACTCCAGTGTGGGCTCTGCTGGCAATGTCTCCTTTATGGCTTAACACTGAGGGAGGGCGAGATTGGGACTTGGCTATTAACCCCCCCATACACACACACACACACGCACACACACACACACACACACACACACGCATGCATTCACATGCCTTGGGTCCTGCTCCCCACATAGCTCCAGGTGGCCGTTAGGCACACCCCACTCGGTCAGGGCACCAGACCAGGGGCCGCGGGGACTACTGGTGGCTAAAGGTGTCATGTGTCTGGAGCTCCCGCAGACCTGTCCCAGCTGGCCCGTGCCGTGCCGTGCACTGTCCCAGGCGAGAGTCAGACACGATGGGAAGCTCAGCTGCAGAACCCCTGTGCTGGCGCAAGGAAGTCAAACAAGGTGCGGCGCAGTGAAAGGCGGTGCTTGAGCGGCTCGGGCCCCGGCCAGCCACGGCTGGCGGCAAAGCCTCTGATCAGAACGGTGTGTTCATTTTGTTACCCTAATTAGTTTGAGGATTTTTCCAGGCAAACATGACAGGATTTGTCGGTTCAACTTTGGGGTGTTTGTTTTTTGAGATAAAACACACAGGAGGAGTTGCATTGATCTTTTAATTCCTCATGCAAATAAAAAAACATTTGCTTTTTTCGTATTTAGTGTGACTAATTCTCAGTGTGGCTGGCAGGGTGGCAGGGACAGGGCAGACCAGACACTAGAGATGGGGCCGGGCTGAGGCCAGGACTGGCCGCTGCTATGCCTGCCCCATTGTCCCTGCCAACCACACTCCTGCCACCCAGCAAGGAGCCAAGTCCTCCTCACTGCACACGGCCTTCCCCAGGGGGGCCTCTGCCTAGACTTAATAGCCACCAGCACCCTGGAGCCGGCCCCGCCTCCCTCCATGGCTTCCTGGCCAGTCCCCACAGACCCTGACTGAGCAGACTCCAGCCCAGGCTCCAGGATACCAGAAACATGCATGAAATAGACTAAGAGCATGGTCCTAAAGTGGAGCAGACACTGAGGAGCCGGGTCCTTGCTGGGGGCGGGGTCCTGTCCTGTCCTGTCTCCGCTGCTCTCCGATTCTGGCCTCGACCAGTAGCATCCCCTTGTGGTTCCATGTCTCCACCTGCCAGACCTGTTGACTCTTTCCAAGGGTGTCCAGGTGGTCCTGGCAGTCACCCGTGTCACCGGGCTCTTGTTGCCTGCAGTCCAGGTCCAGGGCCGCCATGGAGACAGAGCATGAGCCGTGTGAGCCACGGTCCTCGTGGGAGAGTGCCCCTGGCTTCGTCGGGGCTTTGTTCCGAAGCTCCCAGGTGCTGTGTGTGCAGCCAGCAATGGCTGTTCAGTCAGAGGGGCTCTGCCCTGGGGGCAGCGGGAGGCACCAGGTCTCCACCAGCAATCCAGGGCCGTCCAGACGAGCCGCAGATGCCCGCATCCCTGACCCCTGATCCGGGGCCCCTGCCCGGACCTCCGTGCAGCTCCCCCTGCAGCGTGAGGAGGCAGGCTTTGGCAGGGACGCCTCCTCCCAGGGCCTCCGGGTTGGCCCTCAGGTGTTAATTGGTATCTGCACTGCGCGTTGTGTGACAGTGTGTCTCAGACAGGGTGCCTGCAAGCAGCACACAGCTTCTCGCCTGCAGATCAGTGGTCAGTCAGACGGCGCCTCCCCTGTGTCCTCCCGGGAGGAATCCTGACCTTTCCAGGAAGGCTCCTCCACCAGACTGCAGGCTTCCACCCTCTAGCACGGTCGCGCCAGGTGACAGACTTCAGACCTCAGTGAGGCAGAGTAGGGCGCCCGCGTTCCTCGGACCCCTCTGGACGTAGGCCATGTTCAGCCAGAGCTGGCTGGGTAGGTGACAGTGGTGTCCCCTCCATACCCACGCCATCTGACTGACAGCTGCCACCACTCAGGGTGTAGCCAGATGGGCCGCGCCTGGAGGCTGGGGTGGAGGGGCCGGCCGTGCCCTTGGGAGCCACGCTACCTGCCGTGCCACTGCTGTGCCTTCCTGCGCCTTCCTGTCATCACCTCCACTCTGCCACATTAGCCAGCGCAGCTCCACCGCTCCTGCAGGGAGCAGGTCCACCACAGCCCGGGCGGTGAGGAGCGTGCCGGGTGACACGGGCAGGTGGCCAAGGACAAGCCCCACGCCAAGAGCAAAGCCTGCGTGAGCTTCACGCGTCCCCCGGCGCCCTCCTCCCTGGCTGCAGCCTGAGCCTCTGCCAAACGTGCTCAGGTTCTGTCTTGCATGGAGCAGATGAACCCCAGGCTGAGCTGAGTGCTAGAAACACCAAAAAGACTGTACTCTGTACTCGGATCCTTGTGACTTCCACACAAACTGCGCAAAGGACTCCTCCACTTGGGGCGGGTCTCCAGGGGCCTGCTCCTTGGTCGATGGCTGTCCCTCCTGGCGGCCAGACGGGGACTGAGCCATTTGGCTTGATGAAGGGCCTTGGGGAAACCACATCGGCCTTTGGCAGAATCTTCTTTATACTCACGTTCGCCATCTGGCGCAGGTCAGACGGTCTGAGGCCTCGGGAGAAGGCCTTAGTCCTGAGCGCCAAGCACCACGGTGGTCAGAGTGCACGCCGCCAGCCAGCGTAGCCACAGAGGCCTGGAGACCTCCTGGGCTGGTTCCTCCAGGGAGGCTGGGTCTTCAGCCAGCTCCTAAGGAGCAGCCACGGCGCAGGGCAGGCCTCCTTCCGCCTTCCCGAGGCCCGGCCGGCGCCAGGTCTGCAGCACGCCCACCTCTCACAGTCTCTGGTCTGGACAGGGGTTAGCTTCCGGGTGCCCTGGGCTGGTCCCACCTTCCTGAGGTGTGCATTTGTGTCCCAGAACGTGTGCTCCAGAGTTCCTTTCTCAGTTCTGTTTTATGTCTCCAAATAATCCTATTGTAATAAACCTAATTCCTGCCCGTACATGAAAACCAGCCCGCAAACCTGTCAGAGCCAAATGATGTGGCATCTCTTCTTCCATTATCACTCTTGATTAGAATCTCACTCTAAATACCAATCTGCGATTCTGTCTGCACGCCTTGCCACATTAACATCTTTTATAATCATTATCTGATGACACTCTGTCATTTTGGAGATGGGGCTTTAGGAACAGCCAGTGACGCCCAGTATGAAGCCAGCAATTTAAAAAGCAGTTTGTTCTCATTGAGAGCAGTGGACATACTTTTGATCAGAAATTGAGCTGTATGTATGTAGAAATCAGTTGAACAGATCTCATCACTCAGCTCTGGCGAGTGTGCTGAATCTCTCCGTTCCTTGTGGGCATCTCAGTTTGCGCCACTTATTTTCAGGTAGAACTCACTGCTGTGAAAATCGCTTGCTGTGTGGAGCTCACTTCAGGAACGCATTGTTTACCTGAGGCTGTCCTTGCTGAGGCTAGTAGGGGTCTGGGATAGAAGGCCTTCCCCGCCCCCAGCCTTCCCCTACCTCAGGCCCTAGAAGCTGAGTGTGGTCCCGTGGGCTCTCGGTTGCCCTGCGATGAACTCCATCACCTGTCACCCATCACCGTGAGCAGATGCTGGGAGGGACCTGGGCCTCGGGCTCCAGAGATCTGACCTTCAGGCTAGCTGTGGCACAGGCCTGCTTGCTGCTTGATCAGATTGCTGTACCCTTGTCTTTCCTAGTCTTCAAAAAAGGCAGGTTCTGATCCCAGTAATCCTGAGAGTGATGGGTGAGGTTGGAGCATCTGCCTCCGAGTACATTGTGTTCTTTTCACACAGTTTTAAACCTTTCTGCCAGGGAGAGGGTTGTCCGGTCCGGAGGATTAAAGATAGGAAGGTGGCTGGCCAGGTTCTGCAGCCATTACACGGCTTTGTAGCCAAATCCCGGGAATTCCCTCCTAGTGCCATTCTGAAGCAGGGCACCACGATACCGCAGGGGTGCCTCCTGAGCCCTCAGGTCTGGGGGTGCTGGTGCCTGCCATTTACCTACCAGTGTTCCCTCAGGCCTTTTCCTCACTGTAGCATGTGTGGTGGGGTGTAACCTACCTGGTGGGCACACGGGCTCCTGCCCCCATGCTCAGGACTGGCTAGGGGAACCCTGGAATCCCCGCCACCACCTTGGGCCATGAACGGTGCCGTCAGCATGTGGCGGCTTGGGCTGGGCGTGAGGAGGTAGAGGTCCTGGGTCTGGGGTATGTCCCAGAGCTGGTGACTCGGTCATAACTGCTCTGGTGGCCTAGTCCTGTGGCTCATGCATCTCATTCTAGCGACTCTAGAGGCTGAGATCTGGGGAAGGTTTGAATCCAGCCCTGGCAGAAATGCCTTTGATATTCTATCTCCAAATAACTAGCAAAAAAAAGGCTGGGCTGGTGGTATGGCTCAAGTGGTAGAGCACCAGTGGAAAAGCCAAGGGAGAGCTCAAGGCCCTGAATTCAAGCCCCAGTACTGGCAACAACAAAAAGACCTGCTTGGTGACAGACCGTGGCGGCTACAGCCTCAATGCTGCCACCGTGTTCTGTGTGGTTGGCTTTAACGTAGTGGGACAAATTGGTTGTGCCCGTTTACAGCTAGAGCAGGTGAAGGACCTCGAGGTACCTGGGCCTCCCTCCTGCTGAGGAGTCTGTGACGATGTCTGTGACATCATCCTTGATGCCCCAGTGATCACAGAGCTCTTATCTCCACGAATGGCCGAGCCAGGCTGCACTGAGACAGGAGGACCCTGGGGGATGGGACCCACAGCCTGTCTTGCAGCCACAAACCCCGGATCCTCCCCAGATACCCACAGCGAGAACCGTTGGTCAGTGCGTGCCGGCCGCGAAAGACCACAGCTTCTCCTGAAAGCGTGGGGTTACAGAAGCAGCGTCACATGCAGGACAGTGTGACCAGGCAGCCAGAATGCAGGGGTGGAGCATGCCCGGGCCTCGGGCAGTCTATGCATGAAGATGTCTGCTTTTGCTGGAACTTTTGGCATTTGTGGTATTTGCTGTCTTAAATTTTTGTAATTTGTTCCGAAATCTCTTCTAAGTAAGCGTCCGCACACATCCCCGGCATCGTACTCATGTTTCATAGTCTTCTTTTCCAAGTGGCATCCTGCAGCCTCCACCCCAGGCCCCTGTGAGCTTGCTCTCCGTGAGCAGGGGCGGGGCAGGGCGGGGCGGGGCGGGGCCAGAGGCAGAGCGCTCTCCGCAGAGATGGAGGGGCGCTCCTGTGCGCCTTGCCTCTTCCCCAGGAGCCCAGGCCTGCTCTGTTGCCTGCTGTCCATGGGGTGGAGTTTGAGAAGGGTCAGTCAGCGTGAAGCCGGCCAGGTAGAACTGATGAGCAGAGTGCAGACAATGTTAGGGGGATCTCGGGATAATCCTTGCAGGTAGGAGGAGACCAGGCCAGACACAGCTGTGTCTCCGATGTCATCCCCAAGCTCCACCCCGGGCAGCCACCGCTGTGCCTTCCTGTAATCATTCAGAGATGATCAGTCAGATTATAGTTCAGACCAGGCTGTAGGCGTTGATTTAGACTGTCCAGGAGGGCAGACAGTGAGGCGTGCTTTGAGGTACTTGGTCTGTGACTGCATGTCCCGGTCTGGGGAGGCAGTGCCTGTGGAAAGCAGGGGCTCTCTTCATCTAAGGCCCGGGTCTTTCTGTGGGCCTTGTTCCATCGGGCATCTGCAGGTGCAGAGGGCGCTCTGGCGCAAGGCGAGCGCCCGAGGAGTCCATCCATCCCCTAGAGGCCGTGGCCTTGGGGGACATACACATCTCATCATTTACTCCTCCATTCAGAAAACACCTCGGACCAGCGGCCAGCCTGTCAGAGCGGCGCTATCCGACCCTGCCCGGGCTGCAGGGCGCTGCTGGGAAAGGGAGGGTACTGGCCGCATCCCACGGAAGGAGTGAGGGTCTGGGGAGGGGGTGCTGCTTAGGCCGAGGCACACGGCCTGGAGAGGCAGGAAAGGATGGAGTGGAAGAGCATGGTGGGCCAGCCTGCCCAGGGGGCTCCGGGAGAGCCGCCCGGGCCTCCAGCACAGGCCTGGCCTCTGACAGCGTGAGTCCAGGAGAAGGACGGCACTGGAGAGGACTGGGCAGCTGCGCCCTGGCCTGCTGCTGTGGTAACCAGGACTACAAGGGTGGACGGTGCCCCCTGTGTCCCGTTCCCTCCAAACCCGCCTCATCCACACGCATCAAGAGATACTGTGTCTCGCATACCTTCAGTGGTGCCAGTCAGAGGACCTAGTGGGTCAGAGGACGCAGCTGTCCCTCTGTCAGCCCCCTCCGGCCCCTCTCCCAGGCTCCCCCTTCCACGGGACCCTCTCCCAGGGCTCCTCCCTCTACTTACCGCCCTAGCCAGCTGCTGGAGCTGTATGGCAGGTCCCGCCGCCTCCTGGCTCCTGTGCCCACCAGCTGCAGGTTCTGGGAGAGTGGCGAGTGAGGCTTCTCACTGGCCAGCTGGTGATCGGTGCCCATTTCCTGTCCATTCCCCTGGGGGCATGGACCACAGGGCGCTAGAGGCCTCTTCTGGGGCACTGCGGCCTGAGCCGAGGGTGGGTGGGCACAGACTCTGGGCACCCTGTGACGATCCTGCCCAGGTGGGCGTGGCCCACATCTCATTAGTGCAGAACTCACACCCGCACAGCGTTGCTCCAGGGCAGGGGTGCAGCTCCATTTATCTCCCTCAAACCCTTCTCCAGAGTTTCTAAAAATAGGAACTTAATTAGACGTTCAGCACAGTGGTGCAGTGGCATTGTTCACTGCAGAAGCCATGGCTGCCGCGTGCGCAGACCCCGGCCCAGCCTGGCTCCCCCGGCCAGCGGCACCCAGGGGCGGCCGCCACATTCCCCTTGCGGCACCAGCATGGAGACGGATTGCCGAGGAGGGGCCTCCTCAGCCCGGGCCTGCCGCGCACCCGGGGCCCGGTGCCTCTCACAGCCCCCACGGCAGTGCAGAAAGCAGCCATTTGCTGAAGAGGGGCCTGTGCGCCTGTCCTAGTGCCCCTCCGCCCATGCACGCCCTCGCGAGAGGCCGGGCCCCGTGAGACACAGCTGAGCATGTGGGGCGATTCTCCAGCCGGGGAGCGACTCTGGGCCTGCTCTCCTCCGTTTCCAGCAAGTTGCGCTGCCACAGAAGCTGACCTTTGTAGACCTCAGCAACGCCGCACACCTCTCCACCTGGCTTCCCAGACAGCGGAAGATCAATGCGAGAATACAGACGTGTCTGTAACAAGGAAAAATGTTCCATTGCTGGGGAAGATGTGAAATACACTCGGATTTCACCCACCTGGAAGCAGAGCCCTCGGCGTGCTCACTGTTGGGAAAGGCTCCGGTGTCCCCTCCCCTTTGTAGCCCAAGTGGGGCAGGGGCTGAGTTTCCAGCTGCAGTCCAGCCCTTCAAGGTGCATAGGGGCCCAGCTGTGCCGGACGCTTGGCAGGGCTCTGCTGGAGTGTGGGACATGGTCTTGCCAGAAGGTCACACGTGATTTTCTCCCCCTAGGAGGTAGAACCTTCCCAGAGGCAAAAAGAGCACCACCAGGGGAGCCAGGGGCAGAAAGCCAACATCTGGCCCACGGTCACCAAGCCCCAGGCACCTGAAGAGGGAAGGTCCCACCTCGGAGTAGTAACAGCCCCTTGCCTGCAGGCTGTGGGTTTACGCAGCTGCTCCCTCCTCTGTGCTGCGGTGGGGTCAGAGGGCCTCCACAAGTTACCACTCAGGTCAGTGGATGCGTCTGTGTGCCGTGGGTAGGTAGGAAGAGCTGGAATGGAGGAGGTGTGGTGAGGACAGGTCCTGTGGCTGGCAGGAGGCTCAGCGCCATGGTCAGGGCTTGACGCACCCTCCCTGCTAGTGAAGAGCAACAGACCAGTGGGCCCTCTCCAGGGACTGTCCCTTCCTGTCCCTGGCTCTGGACGATCATCCACGTCATGGCCTTGGCTGACCCTAGCTGCAGCCTCCTGCTACCGCCAGCAAGACACTGTCGTGGCCCGGGAGTGCCCGCCTCCGAAACCACAGCGGCCCAGGACCGGTGCCGAGGTTAACAAGACAGACGCACACCTGCCGCGAGGCGCAGACAATCTAGAGGGGAAACAAACCAGCAGGGATGACCCTAAATGGAGCAATTAGCACTGTCTGGACGCGGAGGCTGCTGACGTTGCTAAGCTTTCCCTCTTTTTGATTCCAGGTGTTACACTTTTTGCACGTAGACTATTCTGTTAAGTCTTTTGTCAGTTTCTTCAGCCACGGGGTCCTCTTCTGTGCCTGTCCTGTAGCCGATTTGTAATTAATATCTGGTCTCAAGTCTTCAGACTGTGGGAGCTGACACCTGGGCCGTTTCCTGGCCAGTTTCTCCTTCCAGGCCCCCACCCCAACGGGAATGGCGTCATGCTGGTTTTCTGAGTTCCACCTGCCTGGCGCTGTGGCTGGAGTGATGCAACTGCTCTGGGTTCTGCAGCCCTCCTCCTGCTCCTCCTCCTGCTCCTCCTCCTCCTCCTGCTCCTGCTCCTGCTCCTGCTCCTCCTCCTGCTCCTGCTCCTCCTGCTCCTGCTCCTCCTCCTCCTCCTGCTCCTCCTCCTCCTCCTGCTCCTCCTCCTGCTCCTGCTCCTCCTCCTCCTCCTGCTCCTGCTCCTGCTCCTGCTCCTCCTCCTGCTCCTGCCCCTGCTCCTCCTCCTGCTCCTGCTCCTCCTCCTGCTCCTGCTCCTCCTCCTGCTCCTGCTCCTCCTCCTCCTCCAGCTCCTCCTCCTGCTCCTGCTCCTGCTCCTCCTCCTGCTCCTGCTCCTGCTCCTCCTCCTGCTCCTGCCCTTGCTCCTCCTCCTGCTCCTCCTGCTCCTGCTCCTCCTCCTGCTCCTCCTCCTGCTCCTCCTCCTGCTCCTGCCCCTGCTCCTCCTCCTGCTCCTCCTGCTCCTGCTCCTCCTCCTGCTCCTCCTCCTGCTCCTGCTCCTCCTCCTCCTCCTGCTCCTCCTCCTGCTCCTGCTCCTCCTCCTGCTCCTGCTCCTGCTCCTCCTGCTCCTGCTCCTCCTCCTGCTCCTGCTCCTCCTCCTCCTGCTCCTCCTGCTCCTGCTCCTCCTCCTCCTCCTGCTCCTGGTCCTGCTCCTGCTCCTCCTGCTCCTCCTCCTGCTCCTGCTCCTGGTCCTGCTCCTCCTCCTCCTGCTCCTGGTCCTGCTCCTCCTCCTGCTCCTGCTCCTCCTCCTCCTGCTCCTGCTCCTGCTCCTCCTGCTCCTGCTCCTCCTCCTGCTCCTGCTCCTGGTCCTGCTCCTCCTCCTGCTCCTGCTCCTCCTCCTGCTCCTCCTCCTCCTCCTGCTCCTCCTCCTGCTCCTCCTCCTCCTCCTGCTCCTGCTCCTGCTCCTCCTCCGAGCCCTGCTGACCCCCAGCAAGGACTGGTCTCTGAGGTCTTACAGGAGGCAAACTCCTTAGTGTGGCCTCTATTCTGGAGGCAGATGAGCTTTCTGGGGGCCAGTTGTCTTGTGTAGAGAGCATCTGTGCTCAGGGGAGCTGCGTGGGCACTGCCGGCTGAGCACCGATCGTTCAGGTGACAGTTCTGGAGAGCCCAAGGAGTGGCCCCGTGCAGAGCAGCAGGAAGGTCTGCAGCCTGAGGGAGGACAGCGTGAGCAGGGCTCCTCGCACGTGAAGGAGGACTAGGCACAGGATGGCACGGAGCCCAACCAGGGCCTGTCTGTCCCGGGTAACGGAGAACCGCTGTGTGCCCTTGAGTTGCGTGGCCGCCTCCTCTGTCTGAAGGAGAAAGCAGCAGCGCTTCCCGTGTGCGGCGTGGGCTCTGGGGGAGGGGGAGGAGAGCGGGTGAGGAAGCCGGGCATCTGGCAGCGCCGCCCAACGGCGAGGTGGCTGTTAGGAACAGGGCGGCCAGAGGGTGGGAGCCACAGGCAGGCACTGGGAAGGGCACACAGGAGCAGAGGCTCGGGTGGCGCACACTGGGCAGGTGTGAAGGCTCAGGGTGAGCTGGGTGCTGGGCATCGCTGGGATGGGGCAGGGAGGAGAGGCGAGGGGCCGGCAGGGCCGGGTACCCAGGAGGCCAGCCGGGGCGGCCAGAGGGGAGGGGGGTGCAGGCAGGGACAGGTCTCCAGGTCCCTGCGAATGACCAAGGCTGGGGCCAGGAGGATCCCCATGGGCGGGGGGGGGGGGACAGCAGGACAGAGTGAGGCCGTGGGCTGCCAGGGGCTCTCCCTGCACTGGCGTCCCTAGGTAGTGCTGGGGGCGGGAGCACTGCCTGCCCTCCTCCCCACCCCCGGCTGGGTGCTGCAGCTACCCCATGGCTGCGTGCCCAGCGCGGCCTGGACTCACACGGGAGAACAATGGCCGCTGTCCCCAAATCTGTCCGGGGCCCAGCCTGCAGCACCACCTTCCTGCCCCACCCCGCGTCTGCACCTGGCGACTTCTCTGAGGTGAGCAGCTGGCGTGGCCTTGCCCCTGGCCTTCTCCCCGGGTCCTCTCTGAGGGTCTCGGGGGGAGGACGGCGAGTCTGCCGCCCTGGGGGGAGGCAGATGGGCGTGTTCTCATGCGAGCCTCGCCCGCGCCCGTCCTGCCCAGCGCAGCACTGGGTCACGGCCCAGCACGCAGCGCCCGCCCGCTCACCACCCAGCAGACGGATTTGAAGCCCGCTGTGTGTTGATCGGAAGCTGCTCAGCTGTGCGGAGATGAAAGAGGAGCTGGCTTGGTTGGGCCTTCGTGCCGGCTCGTTTTCAGGTCCAAATGGTGTTTTTCTCCCCAGAATCCCTCTTTTAGAAAGAAATGAGAAATTAATGACAAGGACGTGCGTGCCCCAGGCCATCGGGGGCGGCTGGCGGTGCCTTCCCTGCTCTTCCCCCTCCGAGGGCTGTCAGCCTCGGGCTGGCTGGCTCCCGCCACCGTCCAGTCCCAGACCGCTGTCACTGCCCTATTTTTAGTGCTGGTTTGGTCCCGAACTTGACAAGATTTTCAAACTAATAACTGGATTGTCAAAGGAGTCCCGTGTCCGCTGCGGTGTGGCAGGCGGAGGGAGGGGAGGCAGTGGGAAGTGGCCTCAGAGGCTGTGGAGCAGGGCCTGGTCCGGGCAGGGGGGCAGCACGGCTCCCCCCACAGGGCACAGAGCTGGTGAGTTGCTGACAAGGACCCGTGATGTGTGAAGGCCCCCCAGCTGCCCGCCCTGAGATAGCCCGGGACTCTGGGCATTGGGCTGGCTGTACTGTGTGTTACTGAGTTCTCTGGGGTAGCCGGCTTCAAGGTGGGTCCATTCACACCCCCAACAGAGCTCCCACCGCAGGGGAGCCTGTGAAACCCGCCCTTCCCTGGTCCTTCTGTGTGCACACCTGCCCTTCCCTGGTCCTTCTCTGTGCACACCTGCCCTTCCCTGGTCCTTCTGTGTGCACACCTGCCCTTCCCTGGTCCTTCTGTGTGCACACCTGCCCTTCCCTGGTCCTTCTGTGTGCACACCCGCCCTTCCCTGGTCCTTCTGTGTGCACACCTGCCCTTCCCTGGTCCTTCTGTGTGCACACCTGCCCTTCCCTGGTCCTTCTGTGTGCACACCTGCCCTTCCCTGGTCCTTCTGTGTGCACACCTGCCCTTCCCTGGTCCTTCTGTGTGCACAATCAGCCCCTTGGTGGCCCTTCTCCTGTCTGTGCACAACCCTCCCTGGGTGTCTCTGGGAGCTCCCAGGTGGTGCCAGTTCCCTCCAGGCAGCTGGCAGACTCCCGACAGCACCTCACAAGTCAGGGGTTCTAGCCAAGCCGTACCAGCTGAATGTTGGCCACAGTGGAAAGTGAATTAAACCGATTAACCCTGCTGCGCGCGCGCGGTGCACGGAGGCTTTGCCTTCATCTCTCTGTTAGGGAAGAAAATAATAAGAGGAGGCAAGTGGGCCCTTTTAGCCCCGTCGCGATTAATTTATTCATCTTCGTGTGTTGGCAATTTGTAAACTTGTGACTCCAGTAGCTTTTAAGCAGACCTCTGTGTGCGTTCCGCTCGCGCACGCAGGAACGGTGTTGACAGGCTGCGCCGCGGCTGTTGCTTACGGGCCTCCTGCAGCCCTGGCCTCCTGGTGCCTTCTCCAGCACAGCGGGCTGGGAGGGGCGTGGGACAGGGCCTGGCCTGCCTGGGATCCAAGTGGCAGTGTGACTCGGAGCAGCACCACCTGGAGACTCACTCATTTGCTCATTCATTCATTCACTCATCTATTTTAGTTTGTCTTCTGAAGCCATGCTGCCCATCCTCTGCCTCCGCCCCCTGAGTTCTGGCATGAGAGATGTGTGGCACTATGCCGGGTACCACATAGGAAGTTAAACTGTTGCCACAGCCATATAGAAATGTAAAAACAAGCAAAAGGAAGGTCCCAGGTGACATTAACTTTAACAAAAGGCCTTAGTAAAAATACTGCCATCTTATTCTGATCACTTAATCTATATCATTTTAGGATAAGATGATTGAGAACAATCTTTAAATTCTTCTGTTCATACCAAGCATTCAGAACTGGATGCGTTCTGCGCGGCACCTCTCAGCCTGCTCGCCCTGCTGCAGTGCCCCGCAGCCACCTGGCCGAGGCTCACAGACGTTGATGGCCACGGACACAGAGGTAGCTCCGTGATGGGCTCACCCTCGCCTGCCGTCTGCCTGCCACTCACCTCTACCACCTGCGTCCTGCAGGGGCGCCCCGAGGCACTGTGCATGACGCTGTCCTGAGCCCAGGGACTCCCGCAGCCCCCTCCAGCATGTCTGTCCACCTGGGGCAGGGTCTGAGTCCGGAGCTCGGCATTGTGCAGGGCAGGGTCTGAGTCCGGAGCTCAGCATTGTGCAGGGCAGGGTCTGAGTCCGGAGCTCGGCATTGTGCAGGGCAGGGTCTGAGTCCCGAGCTGGGCGTTGTGCATCTAGAATTCGTCTGGTGACCGTGCCGTGTGGTCTGGCTGAGGACCACATGTGTGTGGGGAGGCCGTTGGGACCAGATCCGTCAGTCCCACTGTGGGCCTTCCTCACGGGTCCAGCGGAAGGGCTCCCAGAGTGAGGCGAGCCGGGGGGGGGCAGCGTGTGGCAGCACCCTGCGCTGTCGCCCTGGCTTTGTGGAAGCAGAGGTGTCCACAGGAGGCGGGCAGAGGATGACAGAGACAGAGGAGGCCTTGGTGAGGTTTCAGCGTGGTGGGCAGTAGTCCTCCTTCAAGTCTCACTGGCTGTGGGTTGGGAGGCACAGCACCGCCCGGCAGAGCCGTCTGGCCTGGCTGTCTGGGTGTGCCTGGGTTGTGCACCGGTGAACCACAGCCCCCGTCACGCCACCAGCACTGGCTGCGTGAGTTGTGGCCGCGGCCCGGCGTGGGCTGCTAATGCAGACCAGCTCACCGTTAACAAATGTGCCATGTTTCCTAGCACGAGCCACGGCGGCCTAGCGCACAAACACGACAGGCCTTTTTAAAAAAGAAATCTGTATTTAAGGACGTGTTTGTCAGTGTTCTCTGCCTGCCGTAAAGGTCACCCGGATAGATTTTTCCTTCTTTAGCATTGCAGGCTGTGAAGAGCCGGGCATTTCTATTCTCCCTCCATCCAGTGAACCTGGGGACTAAATTAGATTCTGAAATTGAGTGTGCAGTGCGGTCGGTAAGTTACCATAATGGGAGGGTATTGCTTCTCACCTTGCAAGTAGTGAGGTCATGATAATATGAAGCGAAGTGGATTAAAAATAAAACCAAAGGTATTTATTTATGACCTGCTCAGAATTGGATTGGCATCCGTGTAAGTTGCATCTAATGGTGAAAGACAGCGGATTGATGTTGATGCGTCCCCGAGGACAGATTGCCAGTGAAATTTGCTCTGTGAATTCAATTTAAAGGCCCAGAGAAAGTATCCAAAATGCAAAGGAACTGGAATCGAGGGACGGGGGGGGGATGGGGGGGGAGGGGGGGGAGGAGGGGATGCACATTAAAACGGCAATTAGGGGAGCGTGTGGCTCCGGACCGCCCTGGGCTGCTGTCAGCTCCACGCCTGTGTCCTGGGCTTGCCGCCGGCCTCTGCACAGGCAGAGGGAGCGAGCTCAGGGAGCCCAGCTGTGTACGGCAGAGCCAGCGCCTCTGGGCCCACTGCGCCGACTGCGCCGGGTCCCGCCGGCTTGGCGGGCAGAGGTCAGGTGCCACCTTGGGCCACACCATTTGAGGCTGGCAGCCCAAACAGCCTGAGCCAGCCGCCCTCGGTCACATGGGCCAGCACCAGCACCAGCCCGACAGCCGCTTCTGGACAGGAAGGGAAGCAGGAGTGGGCAGCCCGTGTCCGACAGTGCCCCACAGGGCCCAGGGAGCACTGAGCGCCCCCTGGAAACGCAGCTGGCTTTGGGAGCGGACGCCTGGCCCTGGGCCAGCCCCGTCCAGTCCCCGCGCGTCGTCTGAGCCTCTGCGTGGGAAGCTGTTTGGGCCCCGGGGCCCTGTGAGCAAAGCCCTCTTGCAGAGTCCTCCAGGCGTTGCAGTCCCCCAAGACCCACGCTGCCTTGGTAAAGTTGCGGGGTGCCCCCGATGTAGGCCAAGGTCTCATGGGAGGGCCGGGCTGCTGGCACCGCGGTGCCGGGCCCACCTGAGTCCCCCTGGTGCCCTGCGGCCCCGGGACCCTGTGCTTTTCCTTCCCAGCCCCTGCCGCTTGGCATTTGCCACATGGCCATCAGCGGCATCTGCCCCCAGCCTCCATGCCTGAGTTCCGGAGACATCTCTGTGTGTCCCTGGGGAGGAGGCCGCCTGGGCCGTGGCCCAGCCCAGCCTGGAGCTGCTGGGCCTCAGGAGGGACACTGCACTGCAGAGCTCCTCTTTCCTGCGGGTGGGGGGCTGCGTGAGTGGCAGTGATGGGCTGCTGCCATTGTGTACCTAGCCCACGACCGGGGCGTGTTCCTCGTGACTGGTGAACACGTCTGGCCCCTTGGGTCCCAGATGTCAGGAAGCTCCTGTGGTACAGCCCCACCCAGTGGGCTTGAAGCCCCTGCCAGGAGGCAGAGGAGGAAGAAGAGGAGGAGGAGGAAGAGGAAGAGGATAGAAGGAAGGAGAAGGAGGAGGCAGAGGAGGAGGAGGAGGGAGGATGTTTAGCCATCTCCAGCTTCTCCTGTGGTCTCTTGCTCACAGGGGCCCCTCGGCTGCTGCCTGCTGGGCTGGGAGAGTCACCGAGGGAAGCTTGTGGGCCTGATCATCACCACTCGCAAAGAGGTCCAGGCCAGAACAGCTCACTTGTAGCCAGATTTGAGAGGCTCCATGGCCTGGGGGTGCTGATGCCCCCCCCCAGCCATACCAGGAGCTTGATAACTGGCTCATAACAATGGACCACCGGGTCTGCCTGGGGCCCTGGGCCCTGCCAGGGCTGTGGCAAGCGAGGGCCAGCCACCCTCCACCCTCCCAGGGCTCCGCTCCTGTGGGCCCTGCGGCCCTCCGCTGACACCTCTCTCTCTCTGCAGGAGCTGCTGCTCTTCCTTCAGAACCTGCCCACCGATCACTGGAACGATGAGGACATCAGCCTGTTGCTGGCTGAGGCCTATCGCCTCAAGTTTGCCTTCGCAGATGCCCCTAATCACTACAAGAAGTGAGGCTGGGCCTGCAGCCATGGCCTCACGCCCAGGGCAGTGCCCCCTCCCTGCCTGGCCAGGCGGAGGCCCCTCCGTGCTGGTCCTGGGCTGGGCACAGCCTTGCAGGGCAGTCCCACCCTGCGGGCAACCTGCTAGGATGGGCCCCGGCTTGGCCCAGGGCTGGGGGGATGGGCAGCCTCAGTTTTCTGAGATACCAAAGACAGCCAGGAAGGGCCTCAGTTCTGGGGCCCCACTTGGGCCAGGAGTCTCCCTCACCCTGTCTCGGTGCATCCTTGCCAAATGCTTATCCCCTGGGCCTCTGCCCAGGGGTGGCGGACGGGGCAGATCCTGCAGGAGAGGCCTGCTGTCCGTGCCAGGCAGGCTAGCCATCCAGGCCTACTCTGAAATGCAAAACTATGCTGTTGCGTGGAAGAATAAAACAGACAAAATGCTGAGCAAGGTGTTGCAGTCAGCTGGGGTCTCTGTGTGCACAGAGCCTCTGGTAGCCAGCCGAGGCCTGGGCAGAGCTGGCTGGAAGCAGGTGTCAGGAGAGGGGTCCTGAGGAGATGGCGGACAGAGGCCGGAGGCCAAGCAAAGCCTGTCACAGTTGCCTTACTTTTCATTTCTAGTCACCCCGCTCCCAGCACTTGATGGTCTCGGTCCGATGATCCACTGGGGAGGGGCTGTCCTGAGGGCCCCAAGATGGCCACCAGCAGTGTGGGTGTAGCGCTCTGAGGCCCTGCCCTCCGTGGGGGCCCCCACACGGCTGCGTGGGCCTCCAGGAGAGAAGAGCAGCTGGGGATGCACATCAGCCAGGAGCTGCCTCTTCGCCTCTGTGTTGATTGGCTCCCGGGCACACTGGGGCTGGATTTGCTGCTCCCAGGTCTTCAGTCATGCCTCCTGCATGCTCTCCCGGTGTCACAGGATGCCTGGCCCAGGTGACAGGATCACCCTGGGGAGCCACCGGGCCACCTGTGAGGTGAGGCATTAGGCATAGCCCCTCAAGGCGCCTGCTCTCAGAGACCCACTGTGGCCCTGTTCTCAGATCTGTCCCTCCTTTTGGAGCAGATGCAGCCCCTGCCCAGGTTCCAGGACATTTCCCAGAGGCCATGGGATATGTAGGGCGTGTGATATATGTGTATTCTGGCTTCTGGTAAAATAACTTTGGGCCTTTGTGGATATGGAATTCACACAGCATACGGTGCAAGTGTCCTGTTCTCCCAGGTCACCTCAGTGACCTGCCTGTCGTCAACCAGATCACCCCCAGCCAGAATGAGGGGGCTCCTCAGACCAGCTCCAAGTGGGCTTCCTGCCCATCCAGTCCTTTCTGGAGTTAAGGGGGTCCACTTATAAATAAAATCAACCCTGTGGCTCTGTGCTCAGATGTCCCTACTTGTCTAGCCAAGATCAGCCCTGGGAATGCCCCCTTCCATAGTTCTGATTGTTCTGTGCAGCCAGAGTTTCGGGGACACTAAAGCTCACCTCTCGAGCCAGTTCATCTTCCAAAGGGGCCGGGCCCGTGCAGTTTCGTCCTGCGTGTTTTCATGTGTGCACTGTGAGGCCGGATGCGAGGGATGGTGACAGCCCTGGTGTAAGCAGGTGTCCCCAGTGAGCCAGCGTGTGTGTCTGGAATGTGATGTGCCAGAAACATGGAATAAAGATGCTTAACAAGCCCACAGCCTTGGCTCATGACTCGAGGACTTGCTCTTCAAGAGCGGGGCCCCCACCCGGTCCTGCACCCTCTGCTGACCAGCCAGTGCCAGGCGGGCCTGCTGGGCCAAGCTCTGTATTGGGCAAATAGCACAGTGAGTGACACCGGTGGGGCCTCAGGAGGTGAAGGAGTACTTATTTGTGCAAGTGGTGCCGGGAAGCCACTTGCCCGACTGGGGGACAGAATGCAGACTTGGCTCTCATTTCCGCAAACCCAAACGACACTGAAGCACCGGCCAAGGCCCAGACCAGCTCCTCCGATGACCCTCTGCCAGGCTCTGAGAAGAGGCCCTTCCCTATCTCATCACATCTGTCCCTGCTTTATGACAGGTCTGTGTGTTACTGGGCTCTGCAGTCTGGCAATTCCTCTGTACCCTTGGGAATCAGGACTTGCTTGCCCTGCCAACAGTCCTAGACGCACATACCAGTGTGTGTGTGTGTGTGTGTGTGTGTGTGTGCGTGCGTGTGTATGCGTGTGCGTGCACACACACATACATACTCGTGTGCACACACACACCCACCCCTTCCCAGCTCCAGTTTCTCAGGGAGCCTTTGAGGCTCTCGCTATCTATCTGGGACCCTCTCATGGCAGCATGTGCTGTCTACTGCCTGGATGTGGACTGTGGCTCCATCCCTGCCAGTGGGCTGGTGACTCCACTAGGGAGAAGCTGTTCACCTCTCTTGTCCCCATAACCAAGTGTAGAACTAAGCTGGGGGAGCTGTGTGCCTGGCTGGGGAGCCCCGGGTCTGTGCTGGCCACACTGACATGCGCAGACACTCCTCAGAGCCACCAGGTATGTGACTCCAGGCACTTCATCCTGTGTGCCCCAGAGAGGAGACCCAGCCTGCTGTCCCTGCTACTGCCTATGAAAGTCCAGAGTCGATCCCATGGGGAAGCCTGATCCTGGCATGGGCAGTGTGTTGAGGAGGGGTGGGGCCTGGCACATGTAAGGTGAGACAATTTATGGATGGTATTCACCCATGCATCTGAGAAAACCTGGTTCTTTTGGACATGAGGATTCACTGCAAAGACACAGGCCTGCCAGCCACTGCCCACCATGTGCTAACAGCCTCATGCCAGCTCGGGGATACCCATGGGTCTATTCGCAGGGGTGCTGTCCTGGGGAGTTCACTGAAGAGGTAACTTGAGATGCAGCCCCTCCCCCCAGCCTCCCCGTTCCTGCAGTCCTGTGCTGGCCCTCCCTTCCCTCACCGCAGCCCCTGCTTCTCTCCCATGCAGCACATGCCTGCTGGATGTGATCTGCTTCAGTCTACCTCGCTTGTCTTTCCAGGCCCATCCTGTAGTCCCTGCATGGAGCATCTGCAGCAAGGGCTGGCAGGAAACCACTCACATGGTGGTTTGTGCACAATGACAGTCCATCACATCAACAAATTGAGACTGATTACAAAAAGCCTGCCATCAAAGGAAAGTCCAGGAGTGGTTAGCTTCACAGCTGGGTCCTCCCAGATGTGTAATAACACTCATCCTCAAACTTACAAAACATCCAAGAGGAGGCCAGTATTAAATTACCCTGATATAAAAATAAAACACGGACATTACAAGAAAATAAAATCACAGGCCCTGTGCTCCATGAATGTAAGATGTGTAAAAACTCTCAACAGAATATCAGCACACTAAACTCACAACAGTCTTTTCCTCATAATCCTGTTGCATCTATCCCTGGAATGCAAGGATGGCTCAATCTAAGCACATCAACAAACATAACACACCTAGTTAATGAAATGAGCCACAGGTTATGTCATATGCAGAAAAATGGCTTGGGAATTCAACATTCTTTCAGGATTAAAACACAACTCTGACCAAGTTAGACATAGAAGGAATGACCTATGCACAGTGCAGGCCCATATGAGAAGCCCGTGGCCATGACTGCCCACCAATGGAAACCTGACACTTTTGCCAAGACGTGGAACACAAGCCCCACTCTCACCTCTTCTGTTAGCACAGCATGGCAGGTCCATGGGGACCTGCCAGGGGAGGGAAAAGCAAGTGGCATTTCAATTCTTTAGGAAGAACTTAAATTGCTCCTATTTGCTGATGATATCAAAGATTCTTCCAAGTGAAAAGAGAAACCGTTAGAGATGGAAGACAGAGCCAGTAAAATTACAGGATACAAACCAGCACACAGATCAGCGTGGTATGAACCAGCACATGGACTGACATGCCAGCACACGGATCACCATGTATGCTGAGAACACACTATGCAAGAAAGCTGTCAATGTTTACAGTGTGGCAAAGCTGTTTACATGGCTAAAAAAAAAAAAATACAAAATAAAAGCCTAAAATATTTAGTGGTAAATTTAACTGAGGTCATAAAAGTTCTGTACATAAAAGCCATAAAGTAGTAAAGAAGTTGAAGATGCAAATGGATAGCCCATGTTCATGGATTAGGATTGACATTAAAATACCAATACTGCTTACAGTATTCTATACATTCAGAATCCCAAATACCATATCTAATGAAAATGATGGGGAGGAGTCCTAAAATCCATGAATTCATATAGTGCACACACACACACACCGGTTAGCAATACCAATTATAAGCAAAAGACAGGCACACTCAACATATGTAGATTCAAGCTTTGCATAAAGCTATAGTAATTAAAATGAATCCATGCACATAAGCCTCATTATCGTTTTAGACCAAGAAGTACAGACCAGACAAATGAATATATAAAAAAATGAGTAAATTAAAAACAATGCCCCCAAATACGTGGAATAACAATAGAGGGCTCTCGGTAGCGGAGGGTGGCAGGGCTTCTCAACGTGATGCCTGGGGCAAGAGCTACAGAGGAAGACTGACAAGTGCCTGTAGGATGCGACCCCACACACTGCCACGACCACGCGCTGGACTCCACACAGGAGGTGGAGAGGAGCCGCTGACCACGCGCTGGACTCCACATGGGAGGCAGAGAGGAGCGGCTGACCACGACCACGCGCTGGACTCCACACGGGAGGCGGAGAGGAGCTGCTGACCACGACCACGCGCTGGACTCCACAGGGGAGGTGGAGAGGAGCTGCTGACCACGACCACGCGCTGGACTCCACAGGGGAGGTGGAGAGGAGCTGCTGACCACGACCACGCGCTGGACTCCACAGGGGAGGTGGAGAGGAGCTGCTGACCACGACCACGCGCTGGACTCCACAGGGGAGGTGGAGAGGAGCTGCTGACCACAACCACGCGCTGGACTCCACATGTGAGGCGGAGAGGAGCCGCTGACCACGACCACGCGCTGGACTCCACACGGGAGGCGGAGAGGAGCTGCTGACCACGACCACGCGCTGGACTCCACACGGGAGGTGGAGAGGAGCTGCTGACCACAACCACGCGCTGGACTCCACATGTGAGGCGGAGAGGAGCCGCTGACCACGACCACGCGCTGGACTCCACACGGGAGGCGGAGAGGAGCTGCTGACCACAACCACGCGCTGGACTCCACACGGGAGGTGGAGAGGAGCTGCTGACCACGACCACGCGCTGGACTCCACACGGGAGGTGGAGAGGAGCTGCTGACCACAACCACGCGCTGGACTCCACATGTGAGGCGGAGAGGAGCCACTGACCACAACCACGCTCTGGACTACACACGGGAGGTGGAGAGGAGCTGCTGACCACGCGCTGGACTCCACACGGGAGGCAGAGAGGAGCTGCTGACCACAACCACGCGCTGGACTCCACAGGGGAGGTGGAGAGGAGCTGCTGACCACAACCACGCGCTGGACTCCACACGGGAGGCGGAGAGGAGCTGCTGACCACGCGCTGGACTCCACACGGGAGGTGGAGAGGAGCTGCTGACCACGCACTGGACTCCACACGGGAGGCAGAGAGGAGCCGCTGACCACGACCACGCGCTGGACTACACACGGGAGGTGGAGAGGAGCTGCTGACCACAACCACGCGCTGGACTCCACACGGGAGGCAGAGAGGAGCTGCTGACCACGCGCTGGACTCCACACGGGAGGTGGAGAGGAGCCACTGACCACGCGCTGGACTCCACATGGGAGGCAGAGAGGAGCTACTGACCACGACCACACGCTGGACTCCACACGGGAGGTGGAGAGGAGTTGCTGACCACGCGCTGGACTCCACACGGGAGGTGGAGAGGAGCTACTGACCACGACCACGCGCTGGACTCTACAGGGGAGGTGGAGAGGAGCTGCTGACCACGCGCTGGACTCCACACGGGAGGCAGAAAGGAGCCGCTGACCACGACCACGCACTGGACTACACACGGGAGGTGGAGAGGAGCTGCTGACCACAACCACGCGCTGGACTCCACACGGGAGGCGGAGAGGAGCTGCTGACCACGCGCTGGACTCCACACGGGAGGTGGAGAGGAGCTGCTGACCACGCACTGGACTCCACACGGGAGGCAGAGAGGAGCCGCTGACCATGACCACGCGCTGGACTACACACGGGAGGTGGAGAGGAGCTGCTGACCACAACCACGCGCTGGACTCCACATGTGAGGCAGAGAGGAGCCGCTGACCACGACCACGCGCTGGACTACACACGGGAGGTGGAGAGGAGTTGCTGACCATGCGCTGGACTCCACACGGGAGGCGGAGAGGAGCTACTGACCACGACCACGCGCTGGACTCCACACGGGAGGTGGAGAGGAGTTGCTGACCACGACCACGCGCTGGACTCCACACGGGAGGTGGCGAGGAGCTGCTGACCACGCGCTGGACTCCACACGGGAGGTGGCGAGGAGCTGCAGGAGCAGACTTCCTACCTGGGAGGCTCTGCCCAGAGTCCTTGGGAAGCAGTAAAAATGGGCTTCCCACAGCCTAACCTCGGGCCACGTTTGTGCAGACTGTTTAGATGGCAGAGGCCAAGGTTCCCTTTCATTCTCTCTCTCCCTCTCCCTCTCTGTTTCTGTCTTTGTCTCTGTCTGTCTGTCTGTCTGTCTGTCTGTCTGTCTGTCTGTCTGTCTGTCTGTCTCTCTCTCTCTCTCTCTCTCTCTCTCTCTCTCTTTCTGTGTATATATTCCTGAACAGTTTGCTAGAATCTCTTCTTTTACTTTAAAACTGTGACTTATAACACAACAGATTTTTGTGGGTGGTTGTGATAGATTCTGAGCCTTTGGAGGCTTATCTCCGGGCAGACTCTGATGTAACCACAGAAGCCCTCATTCTGCCCCGCTAGGGAAGCAGAACCTATCAGCCACCAAACACACTTCCCTTTTGCCTATTTTAAAACTTATCAAAATGAACTACATAACTTGTGGGCAGGGATGGGAGAGGGAGATGGGAGGGAGGGAGAGTGGAGGAAGGGGTGACATTGTCCAAAAGGAAATGGACTCATTAACTGATGTATGAAATGGTAACAACACTGTACACCACCTCAATCAGAACAATACAATTATAGAAAAACCAGAACTGTTGCCATGCCAGTGGAGCTGTGGGCTGTGTGGAGTTGGGCTGTCACGGGCCTGCGCCCTGCTCCTGGTGGGTACATGCCCTGGTGCTGTTTGGCGCTCACCTACAAGTGGACTGCAGAGCCACACGGAGTGTGTCTGTCACGTTAACAGAAGGTGACAAGCTTTCCAGAGTTGTGTGTCCTGCAGGGTGTGTGATTTTTGTCTCTGCCTCCTACCGTGCAGACCAGAGGTAAACCTGGGCCTGGGGTAGCTCAGGGTGCTGTGTCCCCCCCACAGCCCCAGGGTGCCGTGTCCCCGCCTGCAGCCTCGGGGTGCTGCCTTATCTGCCTCCTGCTTGCTGCAGCCTGATGGTGAGAGACCTCTTAGGACAGCTCATTATGCGGAGAGAAGCGTCTCCTCCTGTCATTAGAGCCCGTCACAACAAGATTTCAATGGCTGTATAATATTCAGTTGCATGGATTAGCATAATTCGTTTATTCCCTTATTATACACCATTCTCGCTCTCCCCCTCCCTCCCTCCCTCCCTCCCTCCCTCCCTCCCTCCCTCTCTCTCTCTTTCTCTCTCTGTCTCTGTCTCCTGTTGCAAACTCAGCTGTGGTAAATATCAATGTTTCTGAATATTTTTTCATATAGATGTTTAGTACTGATACTTTGTTACTGTTGGTGGGTGGCTGAGATGTTTAGTACTGATACTTTGTTACTGTCGCATGACTGAGATGTTTAGTACTGATTCTTAGTTACTGTTGCTGGTGCCTGAGATTAGTACTGATACTTTGTTACTGTTGCTGGGTGCCTGAGATGTTTAGTACTGATTCTTAGTTACTGTTGCTGGTGCCTGAGATATTTAGTACTGATACTGGTGCTGGAGTGAGCAAGATCGCCACAGCCCCACAGCAGCAAAGGGCAGAGCTGCTCATCTGGCTTACTTCAGGATGTCTTAGAAAACAGATGTTTATGACATTCGTAAAAAAAGTTTAAGGATGGAGCCAGGTGCCAGTGGCTCAGGCCTGTCATCTTAACTCCTTGAGAGGCTGGGGGAGGGGGCGGGTCATGGTTCTAGGCCAACCTAGACAGAACAATTTGTAAGCGTGAACCCATAGCAGTTGCAGTGGCACACACCTGTCATTCAACCCACTTGGGAGGCTGAGATCAGGAAGACTGTGGTTCCAAGACATCGGGAGCAGAAACGTCTGTGAGACTCCAACTCCACAGAGGAGAGCCGGCAGGGTGGCACATGCCTGGGATCCCTGCACCTACACAGGTGTAAAGAAGAGGGAAGGAGGAGAGTGTTCAACCAGCCCTCTGAGTCACGGGCCCGCCCGTGCCCGGGGCTGGGCACAGGTAAGCAAAACAAAGCATGCAGAGGAAGGGCATGGGCAAGGCCGGAAGGGCAGCGCAGGGTGGCTAGAAGCTTTAGCTCTGCGTTTTACCTCTTTATAAACATAAGGCCCGTCATTTGCCTTGGTGTATCTTCTAAATAATTACACTAAAATATGAATGTATTCATTATAACAAACTTACGCAAGATTGGATCCTCATCACAGCTGTTTCAGATATAACCCGAGAATAAGGTTAAGCCTGGGCCGTGGACAGGAGCATGTGTATTAAAGTATTCATCTTCTTTCCTGCAATTTTCAGACTTTTTTTTTTAAGAGAAGCCTTGCTATGGGAGCTGGTGACTTATGCCTGTAATTCTAGATATTCAGGAGACTGAGATCTAGAGAACCGAAGTTCAAAGCCAACCTGAGCACAAAGTTCACTAGACTCCATCAAAAAGCCAGGTTGGAGGTGTGGCTCAAGTGAAGAACAGAGCACCAGCTGAGCACACAAGCTGAGTGACAGTCCTGCATTCAAGCCCTGGTATGAGCCTCATCATGCTGTGGGAGGGCAGGCCGTGGGTGGGAGGCTGGGGGGCCGGAGTGGGGCGGCGGGCTGGCCGCTGACTTGGCTGGGCCAAGGCAGCCGGCCATGGAGGAACTGTACTTCCTACTTCTTGTCCACATTTGCGTCTGGGTCGTGTGGGAGACAAAGACCCCCGGGTCTGTCCATGCTCTCATCCTCTCTGATCAGGGGGGCGGACGCCGGCCAGGGCAGCACAGGCCCCGGGAGGACGCCTGTCAGCCTGGAAGAGCCGAGGCCGGCCTGGGCGGAGGCACCCAGTCCAGCACAGCCGCCCAGCAGCCCAGCAGCGTGGCCCCGCCCTCCCCTCCCCCACCCGGCTTCCTCCTTCTCTCGGTCTTTCACCTAGCTTCCTCTTCTTCAGAGCCTCACCATTATCTGCCGTGACCACACTTACCAGAGTAAAGCCTCCGACTCCAAGAAGCGGCTGTGCCTTGTCCACTCCCTTTCCAGCATCTGGAACCAGGGCCCACCGAGGGAGGCCCAGGCTGGCCTGCTCTAGAGAGGTCCCCACCAAACGCCCCCTGTCCCACCGTCAAGGGTCAAGCCAGCTTCTGTTTCCCTGACACTGGGAGGGAGAGATTTGGCCCAGCAAGGAGCTGCAGCTGGCTCGGCGGGTCGTGGTGGTGGCTCCGTCGCTCCGCTGGCCGGCATTTATTGAGCACTGCTATCTTGCAGGTTGTGACGGGTGGAATGGATGTTGGGGAAGGCGCTAGAGTGGGTTCTGGAATTCCGCTCTGTGGGCAGGGTGGACACCGGAGGCTCCCCGTCAGCCCCGAGGACCTTCCCACCAGGCCCTCAGCCATCCCAGCCACCGGAGCCCCCAGGAGTGGACGGGGGCACCCGGCCCTGCTCCTCCGCTGGGCGCGTGGCAGCAGCTCACCCCATCCGCTGTCCAGGCCAGAGCGTCTTAGTCTCTCACATGGCCACGGTGGGAGGATGCGTGTGCGGGTAGGGGACCCAGCTGACCCGGCTATTAAAAATAATTGGACCCCCACAACATGAGACAGAAAGCGTTCACCTCTGGGTTGGCTGGGAAATGTGACTAATTCTCATGTTGCCATAGGAACCAAGATGCATTGCTAGCATCATTCAGGTAGTGAATTCTCTACATCCGGTGCGGTCCCCTGGTGGCGTCTCCAGAGACGCAGATGGGGTATGAGGAGGGAGGGAAGGCCTCGTCAGGGACACATGGGCCCTCCTGCCACTGGGCTTTCCTCTAGGCCTGGGCAGTGCCCCAGGGCCCGGACAGCACCGAGGTGGGATGTGGGCCTCTCGACACAGGAGGCATGAGCTCCGGCTCCACGCCGTCCCACATCTCCCCTCTCTGGGCATGGTTTATTCTCCAGCCCTGCAGGGTCTGGGCTGTGCCATCTGCCATGCTTAAGAATGAGGGGGGGGTGTCTGGGGACTCTGGTGCTCAGGACCTCCCTCCCCATCTCCCCCCTCTCCCCAGCCCTGGGAGCCAGGTCCCCACCTCATCAGACCCATCCTGGCCTTCTCAGTGGACCTGCCTGGGATGGAGATGCCAGGCAGCGCCGAGGCCTGCAGTCCCCCTGGCTGACTTCAACGATGGGCCCAGGCCTGGCTGCAGCTGGGGGCTCTGGGGCTTGAGGCTGAGCACTTCCTGGACCAGGATGGCCATGGGGTCTTGGGCGGGGACTGGACAGACCCTGCCGCCGCCCACTGGCTTCCTGCTCCAGCGTCCACACCTCCCAGAACCCATGCACCCCTCAGCACCGCTGCCCCCACGCTGGCCCACACAGCTCCCACATCCCAGGACACCGTGGCCGTTCGGAGGCCTCGGCCTTTGCCAGGCTCGTCCTCCAGTTCAGAATCCGTCTGGAAGATCTGTGTCCTTTGGATGGCCACAAGCGCTGTCCCGTCACAACTTCCAAGAGCCAGAGCACATCCATGCATCGAGCCCCAGGCTGCCCTGCCCAGCCTCCCCCCCCCTCAGGACAGTGCTGCAGGAGGGGCCGCCAACCGTCTCTTTTAAACAAAAAGACAGCGAGGGCCGGGCATAGTGGCACATGCCTGGAATCCCAGCTCCTCTGGAGGCCATAGGAGGATTACAAGTTTAAGACCAGCTTAGGCAAATTTGCATATTCTGATCTCAAAGAAGTGGGGCCTGGGGATCTTGCTCTCGTGGTGGGGGATACTTGCCTTGCAAGCGGGAGGGCAGCTTGGGCTCCCATTTTCAAAATTGATGGCTGGAAGGGCTTCCAGTGACACTCAGGGTCACCCAGAGCTGCCAGAGGACTGTGGGAGGAGAGAGGCCCTTGGTGTGCCCTTGGGGGGGAGGGGCTAGACCTCAGTGGTCCCCAGAGCTCAGCGGGGCAGAGCCTGGAGGTCGTGGTGCCTGAAAGATTTCCATCGATTTCCCAAATTAATGTCTCCGCTCTCTACGTCTTGGGAGCCGTAATGAAGTGTCAGCGGGAACAGGGACAAAACGGATGAATAAAATGTCTTTTACAGTGTCATTACACCTCAATAATAAGATTTACTTGTCAACTTAAACTGCAATAATGTAATAATTTACTTGGTGACCCGATGAGGCCATGTGGCCCCAGGTTCTGGGGGTGTGATTACCCCAGGAAGGTCGCTCCCTTCCCCCTCGCCCCTCCAGGGCACCGCCACTGCCTCCTCTTCGTGGTGGCTTGGCTCAGGAGCCCGCCCTGCTCCTGGGGGGCCGGGGTGGGGCCAGGATTCATTCATCCATTTGCCCGCCCCTGGACATCCTGTGCCTGGAAGCCATGAAGGCCATGGCCACCCACGGGCCGGAGCTCCTGAGCCGCAGGCTGGGTAAAGGGGCTGTGGCAGGTGCTCGAAGCTGGGGGGCCTCCCAGCCCTGGCTGTCCCTGCTCCTGGGGAGCGAAAGCAGGGCCCCCTGGAACCCGGGGACACAGCAGTGGCCCTGGCCCGGGTGCAGGCTTCAGAGGCCCGAGGCGGCTCAGGCCTTGCTTCTGCTGAGGACCGTGCGGCCTTTGCCTCTGGGACGTGGGCCTTGGCCCCTCCTCTGTGAAGTAGGGCGCGCCCGGCCCGTGTCAGCCGTGGGACACTGAGACCAGGACAAGGCTGGGCCGGTGGGGGTTTGGTCACCGTCCTGGCCAGGTGGCCTGATGACCGGTGTCTCCTGACTTCCAGGTAGAGAGAGCAGAGCTGGGTGGTGCTGGGGGTCAGGGCATGGGCGGGGGGGGGGGAAGGAAGTGTTAGAGTGGACGTGTGTGCCCTGTGGATGTGTGGTGTGGATTGTGACCATGTGTGCTACAGCACAGAGGTGTGTGGTGTGGATCTGGTATGATGCAGTGTGCCCTCCGCACTCCTCCCCTCCTCCTCCCTCCCCTCCCCTCCTTCCCCCCTTCCCTCCTCCCTCCCCTCTCCTCCTCCCTCCCCTCCTCTCCTTTCTTGTTTTGCCCAGCTTGCATGTTTCTAACTTTTCTCTTTCCAGGAATCTCTCTAAACAGTTTGTCTTGATTGTGACATTATTTAATTTAAAACTGTATCCAGGTTCCGTGAGTGACGTCTTCAGTGCTGGACTTCCAGGCGGGGCTCGGGTGCAGGGCTCTGGGGGAACACCTCACGCTAGGCAAGTTTCCTCCTCATCACGAAGCTTCAACCTGGTCCCTGAGCGAGGGCCGTGTGAGTCCGGGGCTGACCTCCCCCTTGGGAGGCCCGGCTGGCATGGCATGGGGATCGGGCAGGACAAAGACCTTGCTGCTGGGAGGGGCTGCCGGGCTCCACCCCTGCCCCGGAAGTGATCAGGTTACCACAGGTGAGTCACCTCGGAAGCTGGCACCATGGGGGGCTGCGGCTGGCCCCTTACCTGGCCAGGGTGAGCCAGGCCGGGCGCCCCGGCTGTGGAGAGGGGTGACTGCAGGCCCTGCCGACCCCCTTCCCATCCAGATGGGCGCATGTGCTGTGTAAGGCTGGGCGGCCATTCACAGAGCCCAGGCCGCGGGGGTGGGCAGCCCCTCGGCTCGGATGGCCTGGCTCCGGATGGCCTGGCCACTGTGCTTCGGGGTGCTAGCGTCACGGCCCTGGGCCGAGCCCCCCGTCCTTTCGGTATCCTGGGGACATAGACTGGATCTTACTGTCTGCCACACCCTACCATCCACAACCCACAGTAGACGATCATTGTCTATTAAACACCCGAGCCACTGGATGGAGGAATGACAGGTGTGGAGAAAGCGGCTTGTGATACGTGCGTGCTTTGTCCACTCTGGAGATCCATGGTCACCCACTGTCTTGTCCACCCCTGGCCCTGGCCTGCCCCTGGCCCTGGCCCCCCACCTCTTCCCACGCTGGGACCACAGCAGCATCAGAACATCTCCCATAAGCCCTGCTCTCAGAGACGGAGCTCAGCATCTGCTCCCCGTGGGCCGCGCTGTCCCGCAAGCCCGTGGGCCGCTCCCTTGGGACTGCACTGCACGTGAGGGTTGTTCCCCCGAAGCCCCGGGATGCCACCTCACACAGGAGGAGCGAAGGCTGGGGGTGACTCTAGAGCCTGGGGACAGTGGCATCTTCGCGGTGGCCAGGGGCACGGGGCAGAGCCCCAGAAAAGCTAGGAGCCTCCCCCATCACACAGCTGGTAAGCAGGGAAGGCCGGTGCCCCCGCCCCACTGCCCGCTTTGGGGTGCACGGTCCTGCCTCTCCCTATGGGTGCGTCACTCCACAGAGCGCGAGTCCACCCCACGGCTGCAGCGGCAGGCCACAGCTTCTTGGGGTCACACGGGCCTCGGCGGGGGCAAGGCCTCTGGGCTTGGGCTTGCGCCCGCGCCCTCGCTCGGGACCTCCCTGTGCATTCTAAACTCGGATGGCGTGCAGGGTGGAGCTTCCTCTCTGGGACACAGGTGCCGGTGCGGGTCAAGGACACGGGTGGCACGCGTGGACAGAGTGGACGGAGCGCTCCCAGCTGAAAGGGCTCAGCCCCTGGCCAGAGGCCATGCTGTTGTGGTCACCCCGAGACGCTTCCAGTAAACATGGTTCCCCAAACGGGAGCTATCACAGCACTGCGACACTCAGATGGGCTTGGCAGAGAGACAGACAGAGACCCAGCACCCTGACTGCCAGACAGACAGAGACCCAGCACCCTGACTGCCAGCCTGTCTTCCAGCCACCGCAGTGGGGTCTCTCCCACGGAGGGCCCCCATCCTGGCTGCACATTTGGGAGGCGTGGCACCGGGAGGAGGAGGTGGGACTTGGGAGGCGTGGCAACAGGAGGCTCCTCCCCCCAGCCAGCCCAGTCCCAGTATGAACTGGGCTTCCTCAGGCCGGACTGCTCCATCCCCACGGTTCCCGAGTGGAAGTGTTGATCAGCAAAGCAGCTGCTTCTATTTGTTCTGCGTGATTTAATGTATTTATCACCGAGCTTTTGAGATGCCTCTCTGCTCTGTCTTCGGGATTCTTTTTCCCCTGGACTCTCTATTCAATTAATCCATCTCTTCCCTCCTCTGCCTCCTTCCCCAGGCGGGGCCTGCTGTGGTGTTCTGCGCTTGCTCTGTCTGGTTGCCAGGAGACTTCCAGCCCTGAGGATGGCGTCTGTGGGAGGGGCGGGGGGGGGTAGTCGAGGGCGTCTGTGGGAGGGGCAGGGGGTCGAGGGCGTCTGTGGGAGGGGCGGGGGGTGTCGAGGGCGTCTGTGGGAGGGGCGGGGGGGGGTGTCGAGGGCGTCTGTGGGAGGGGCGGGGGGGTGTCGAGGGCGTCTGTGGGGGGGTGTCGAGGGCGTCTGTGGGGGGGGGTCGAGGGCGTCTGTGGGAGGGGCGGGGGGGTCGAGGGCGTCTGTGGGGGGGTGTCGAGGGCGTCTGTGGGGGGGGGGTCGAGGGCGGCTCTTCTAAGCAGCGGTCTCAGCAGGTGTCAGTACATACCCTGCACCGTTTAAACCATCTCACCCCGGATGGGCGGCCTCTTGCTCAGGGCCTAAACAAGCTACACTAAGCGCAAGGCAACCCTGACACCCCAAGTTCAGGGGACAGTGGCTGTGTCCATCTTGGTCACCGCTTTGTGGGCCAAGAATCCAAGCAGCGTCGGTCCATGAGCGCAGTGAGTGTCGGCTCCCGGCCACCCGAGGGGCCTTGGAGGGTGCTGCTCAGTCCCCTGCCGTGCTGCAGGCCACACCTGTCCGGGCTGGGGCGGAGGTGTGTTAGCAGGTCTCCAGCTTCCCCAGGGAGCACGCGGCCCCATCCACGGATGCCCTCTGCCATGCGTGGTGAAGATTCCAGACGTTGGGGGTTTGTTAAAGCTGTGAGCTTGGCCTTGCTGAGCCCAGAGCCTGCGGCTGGCCACGATGGGCAAGCGCCTTCAAGGCCTGACTGCCCGCCACCGCCGGAGCGGGCAGGGCCGGGTCCTCTGTCCTTCTGTGATGAGGCCCCAGTCAAGAAGCCCCCCCCCCCCCAGCTGCTCTTCCGGTGGCGTTTCTAGAGCATGGGTCCTTCATCCAGCCCCCTGCCCTTGCTTGGGTGCGGTCAGGACACCCCGGTTTGCAGTGCCTATCGCCTGACCGCACGCCCCAGGAGACAACAGTGCGGGCCCCACCGTCGCCACAGCGACCCAGCCCTGGGTGGCCCAGGATGGCAATCTCTAGTTATGAGTTGCCAGGATGTCTGCCCTGCTAGTCAGGGGGGGCCGCGTGGAGAGTCTCCCGCAGTCCCCTGGGCTGTGTGGGCGGTGGGAACACAGGGCTGGGAGGACCAGGAGGGAAAGGTTGGGTTCTAAGGAAGTACAGGTGAGCAATGTGGTGAATGCCTACAGTACCAGCCACTCAGGAGACCGAGGCAGGAGGATGGATCGCCTGAGGCCCGGGGCTCTGACCGTCAAGCTCACAGATGGGCTTGGATAACCCAACATCTATTTTCCTTCTTTTAATTTGCATTTCTCATTTTCCTTTTAATTAACATATAATTGTAGGCATTTACGCTGTGCATGCGGTGTTTCTGCACATCATTCCACATGTGATAATGATTTGTTCCTGAGGTCTAACCTCATTCCTTTCCTTGGGGCTCACGAACCAACTCCACACCTTTTCCAAATATTCATTTTTGCTTAAGCTAGGTCCGGTTGGGTTTCTGCTCTGTGAAATCAAAATAGTCCCAAGTAATAAAATATTAAAAAATATATATTCCTAGTGACTTCAAGGGTTGCTTGGTCTCCACAAATTACCCCTTGAATGTGACAAGACATTGGCACCATTTTATTGCAATCATTTAGAATTTCAGTTCCAGAATATTACTAACTTTCTCTCACATTATGACAATTACTTTAAGAACATTATGTCTTGTCTATTTGGGGAATTATTTCCTAACAACGGCATTAAACCTCATTTTCTCAGTAATTACTTGGACGTAACTGTAACTTTTAATGATCTATTTGCTCACTATTATTTTTCTATGCCAATTCCATCTTTCTTATTTTCCTCTTATTCTACTGAGTTGCACCCCATGGTTATTTCTTTTTTGTTTCTAGAAATGCCACGCACCGTGTGCTCTGCGTTCAAGTTCATTCTGTCCTCCTGGTGGAACCGAGCTGTGCCTGGAGACAGCGTTGTGGGTGGGTGATCTGTGGCCTTGGACCAGGGCAGCTGGGGCTCGGGCCGTTTCCAGCATTTCTGTCTTTAGGTCAAGAACAACCCACCAGAGTGTGATTTTCACTCTTACTGTGTTTCTTTTATAAAGAATATATCGTTTTGAGCTGGGCACCGGTGGCTCCCGCCTATCAGCCTAGTTACTCAGGAGGCTGAGATCTGAGGATCACAGTTCAAAGCCAGCCTGGGCAGGAAAGTCTGTGAGGCTTTTATGTCCAATGAACCACCAGAAAGCAGGAAGTGGTGCTGTGGCTTAAGTGGGAGAGCGCTCGCCTTGAGCTGAAGGGCTGAGGGACAGCGCCGGCGCTGTCAGAGTTCAAGCCCATGACTGACACGCGTGCACACACACACACACACACACACACACACACACACACACACAGAGTTTTAGAACTGTGGAACCTTACAGGACTTTTCAGTCCTTCCAGTCAGAAGTTTCACCAGGGCCTGGCCGCTCTGCCCTGACCTAAAGCCTCCCGTCCACGTCCACATCAGAGGAAAGGTCTCTTCTTACTTCGGTCACTGTGTCTTGGCCTCCAGCCCCCTTTGGGTCCCGTTGGGAGGCTTTGCTCCTCGGGATGTGCTCAGTGTGTGTCTCCTTTCTCATTGGTGCGCATTGAACTGCTTGCAGTGACGGGGTCGCGGGAGGACGCGTCCACGCGTGCCCTTACCGGGGCTCCTGCTCCCACTCTGACCCGTCTCCTTATTCTCGCCACCCCCCCCCCCCGTTAGGTATTATTTTAGTAACCATGTGTTCAACACGGAAGCTCTCCTTGTTCTCCATCCCCCATGAGAAGCCTGCAGCCGGTTCACGTTCTGTGGCTCCATGCGCCTTCGGGTCCCTCTCAGTGGATGCTAATTAGCAATTTAACCTTCTCTTCCGTTTCCTGCCTGAATCTGGTGCCAGGGCGCGTTAGCCAGCCCCTTTGAAGGTGTGATGGGAGGACAGGGCTGCCGCGGAGCTCTGGCCTGAGGGCCACGCTCTTCTGTAAAGGGGCCAGAAGAAGGCGTGCAGCGGCGGCCGCACAGCCCGGCGCAGCCGGCCAGCCCTGTCACGCACGAGCCTCTGTTCTTGTGTGGCCGCTGGCCAGCGCACACGAGGGACCTGCGGGCACCCACGTAGCCACTGAAATTACCCCGAAGGTCCTCCCGGACCCAGCTCGCCCCCTCTGCTCTGACCCCTGGGGGTGAGGCCCAGCCAGGCCCCGGACGCCCCCTGTCCATCTGTGGCCGCCTCCACCGTCTTGGGACGAGGCTGGGGCCTGGCACCTGTCCCTTTGGGGGTGTGGCCACCTGCGCTTGCTCTCCTTGGCAGCCCTCTGCGTCCACCCCCTCCTCCAGGTCACCCCCTCAGATGGCTGTGGAAGTCCCCCACCCCTGCCCCTTACCTGCTTCCCAGGGCAGTTCTGCTGTGGGCTGCCCGCCGGCTGGGGGGGCAGCGCCGGCCTGCAGGACCTCTTCTTCTCCCAAGTGCGCACAGCTTGGCTGAGGCACATTTTGAATGACCTCTTGTTTTTCAACCCCAACTAGAGCCTTTTTGCCCAAGACAGGCCCTCTATCACGTGAACCACAGCTCCCTTTCCCATTTGTGCTGGTTAATGGAAGGAAAGAGTCTTAGGGACTTTTCTGCCCAGGCTGCCTTTGAATTGAGATCCTCGGATCTCAGCCCCCCACGAGGCTGAGATTACAGGCGTGAGCCACCAGTACCCAGTGCGCATCACCATGCAGAGGGAGAAGCGGTTGGCGGCCACACTTTGGGAAACAGAAGGGCATTTGCGTGCTGCTAATCCCACGGAAGACGGGGTTCCCGCAGGCAGGAAATGAGCTCCGCACCCGCTGTCTTCCCCACCCACCGTCCCTCCTGGGTCTCTCCTGCTGGCGTGGCAGGAGCCACTCCACAGGGCCGTGACGGTTCAGTGTCAGCGTCCTGTGAGAATTCCCACTGGGCTGGGGCCGGGCCGTTAACGCACTGGGGAGCCGCGATTGCCGGCGTTCAGACTTGCGTCTGCAGCTTGCTCTCCCTCACCTCACATTTTCTCGTTGAAACTTCCTATTCTTTCTTCTTCACAGTGTTGACTTGGAGGGTTGAACTCGGGGCCTGGCGTCTGTCACACGTCCAATCCTTGTTCGTCAGGATCACATAGGGTGTTCTGCTTTTGTGAGAGCGGCCCTCAGTCCTCAGTCAGGGTCTCCCATCTCCTCCTCCCTCGTAGCTGGGATTACAGATGGTAGTCACCATCCCAAGCTTGCGTTTGGAGATGCTTTCTTGTGTTTTTGCCTGGATTGGGCCTTGCTGTCTCCATCTTCCGAGTACCTGGGATTACAAGCGTGAGCCATGACACTCAGCCTACAGATACTCACGTTTTCTTTGCAACTATTTCTGGGCCTTGAACACTTTCTTATGGTTGCTATTTTGAGTGAAGTCTTCCTCCCCCTTCCGCCATTATTGGCACTTACTGGTAATTGCTCTGATGGAAGGCAAGTAGAGATTTTAAATTTTTATTTATAGTCTAGCCACATTGCTACAAGGTCATCATGTAAGCACTGTGTTTTAAGTAACTTCTCTTGGCTTTCTGGGTGTTTCTCTCTGACTTTTCCTATCCAGCCATTAGGTCGTACTGCACTCGGAAGTTCTAGCGAGGACTGCGGGCAAGGGGGCGTAACCATGGAGACGGCTCCCCTGAGCCACGGTGGAGCTCTGGCTCTCAAAGCTCATCTGGCTTTTGCTCCCACCTCCCAAGTGCACATACACACGTGCACACGTGCAACACGCAAACATGTGCACACACAAGACATGCACACAGACATACATATGCACCACATACATATGCACAGGCACACACAGAGAGACATATGTGCATGCATAGACGTGTGTGTGCACACGTGGCCACACAAAGACACACATGAACACACACACATGTGCACACACGACACATACTTGCATACGTACAGACGCAGGTGTGCACACTCACATCCCTTCCCTAGCAGCTTGGGTTCTGTAGGTGCTTCCTATCCCCCGGTTAAGGGATGAATGTGTATGTACCCCTCCCCCCCAATCCAGGCCCTGACCCCCTGGGACCTGGGGATGTTGAGCTTTGCGGTAGGGTGACTATGAGGCCATACTGGATGGATGCCCAGGGCAGGGTTGGGGACCTCACAGGAGAGGGAAAAGCAGACACAAGGTTGTGCGATGATGGCGGCAGAGGTCAGACTGGAGCCCCACAGGCCTCAGCCAGGATGTGGGCTGGAGACCAGAGCAGGTGGGGGCAGGGAGGCTGCCCGGGCGCCCGCAGAGCCCACGGCCCTGCCACGCTGACGGTAGACTCTGGCTTCAGAACTCCTTGTCGGCACTTGCTGTGGGCTGCGGCCATGAGCAGCAGCCTCCCCAGGCCACAGACACCGGCCCGTACCTCACCTCCTCCATCGCTGCTCTGTGAGCCCCATGGCTTCTCCCCGCTCCAGCCCTTTGTCTCTGGCTGGCCCTGCTCAGACCCTTCTCCACAGTGCCTTTGCTTGCTCCTTCCTGGGCTATGACATCAATTTCAGTGTGAACCCCTGGCCCCCAGTGTCAGGACTTTGCCACGGGTCCTGGGGCACATGTCCTGTCTCCCCAGGACACAGGAGCTGGGGAAGATAGGACAGAGCCAGAGGCCAGCACTCGGGACCTGTCTGCTTCACCCAGCTGTTCCCCTTACCCCCCCTCGCCCCCCACCCCGTCCCGCCCTGGGTCTGGGGAAGCCTGGGGCTGCCACGCAGCCGCTGATGTCCACAGTCTGCAGAGAAGGAGACAATGTGGACCTGCTTTTCTCCAGCGTCCTGTGGCCAGGCTTGGATGCAAGGTGAAGTGTGGTTATTCAGCAGAGGGGCTGACGCTAAGGGGGACCTGTTCGTCTCACGCTGGATGAATCTGTTAATTGAAGCAATGCAGAGATGTTTAAGTAAAATCCTAAAACTCTTTGCATGGCTTTACGTGTTGAGATTTTTCTGTTTTAGGGCTTTTATAATTTTGTGCTTCCCTGAGAAAATTGAAAGCTTAAAACTATATGGGCTACCTGCTCTGCAAACTCAAGGCCCTGAGTTCAAACCCTGAGTCCAAATATATACATTACACACATACATATATATACACACACATATATACATATATACATACCCACAGATATACATATGAAACTACACACTGTTCTCTTATAATGTATGCCTTGTTGTAGTTTTAAAATCTAACTTTTTGAATTACATTTTCCAAACGTTCATCTATTTTCTCACCTAAAGCAAAAACAACAGAACATCTTAATTTATTGGTATTTCCCCCCGCTTTTCTAACTCAGCAACCTGGTCTTGGCCTGCCTGTTTCCTCTGGCAGACTCTTCTCTCCCATGTCTTTTCTATGGTGGGCCAGAGTTTGCCGGCAGGTGCTCAGTGCTTGCCTGTGGCTCTGTCCTACCTTGCCCAAGTCTACGCAGCACTGTAAGGAGTGTGTGGTTGAATCTCCTAAGCATGTTTTTGTGTGTGGCATAGAACTTCTAGAGGTAGGATTGCTATTCAGACATAGTGTGCACTTCTAACTTTAACAGATTCTTTTTTTTTTTTCTCTACCAAAATTTGTGTCAGTTCTTATCAGCAATAATGCAGCTGTCTCCTTGTTTAGCTTGACACATAGCCTCTGTATTCCAGGCACCGGGCAAGTTTTATCTCACCAAACCCTCAGCACAAACCCATGTTGCAGGCGAGGCAATTGGAGCAGAGAGAACAGCTCCCCCAGTTCAGGAAATGACAGACCTGAAGCCTTGCCCTGGTCTGCCCCAGAGGCCGTGCGCCTAACCAGCGCCTCGGCCAGCTGCGCCCTCCTGCCTCTGTCTAAACAGAGGCCACCAGTATCTTGATCTTTGTCCATGTACAAAAAAGGAATCTCATTTTAGTGTTAGTTTTCACATCCCCTACCACGAATGAGGTTTAGCATGTGTACAATTGTTTACCCAGTGTGTTTTTCCATTTCTGTGAGGTGTCTGTTTGTAAACAGACACCTGTTGTTTGCCCATTAGCTTATAGAAGCTCTTTACACATTAAAATAACTAGGTCCTTCTGTGATATAAAATGCGTTCTAATTCAAAGAAATGTTCTTTTACAGTGTCTTTTAATTTACAGCAGATACAACGCATTCATGCCGTCAGTTTTCAAGGTGTGTATGCCGTGTGTAAGCATTCATCTCGTAACACACTCAGAAGACCTAGCCATTTGAGATTCAACAAATCCTCTAGTGTTTTAGCACTTTTATGATTGGATTTTCAGTGAAATCTTTGCATCATCTTTCAATTTGTTTTTGTAAGATGAGGTAGAGGAAAGGGCGAACACAGCAATGCTCACTGGATACTACGATAAAAATGAGCCACCACATTCGGGGACGGGAAGGAAAAACTGGGAGAGAGTGGGGGAAGGGGTGACACGGTCCAAAAGGAAATGTACTTCTTCCCTGATTTATGGAACTGTAACTCCTCTGTATATCACCTTTATAATAACAATAAAAAGACAAAAAAGATGAGGTAGAAATCCAACTTTTCCCCGAAGATAATCTGCCAAGTCTGTCACTATGTAATGCGCATGCACACAAAGCCTGCAGTGTGGCCAGCCTTCCCACATCAATTGTTGCAGGTTTTGTCTTGTGATTAATTAACCCCAGCATTGTTTTCTTCGCAGTTCATGAGGGAGAAGTTCATTTTTGAGACAGGAGGTCGGACATTAGCAAAGGATACCTGACAGACCAGCATGGCTCCAGCTTGGTGTGTGTGTGTGTGTGTGTGTGTGTGTGTGTGTGTGTGTGTGTGTGTGTGTGTGCACTCATGTGAGTCAGTACTGGAGCTTGAACTCAGGGACTGGGCGCTGTCCCTTAGCTTTTTGGCTCAAGGCCAGCAGTCTACCACCGGAGCCACAGCTCTGCTTCTGGCTTTTTGGTGGTTCATTGGAGATTAGAGTCACAGATTTTCCTACTGGCTTTGAACCTCAACCCTCAGATCTCAGCCTCCTGAGTAGCTAGGATGACAGACATGAGCCACCAGTACCTGGCTTCCATCTTGATTTTTAATTATGCCTTCTATTCAGAATTTAAACATTGTCTGCATTTCTTGCTGTGGTATTTTACTTACGCCCTAAATGTATGCTATGTGAGTGGTTACACTTTCTATTGAAGTAAAAGTCACATAACAGGAAATTGATCATTAGTCATTTATTTGTTTGTTTGTTTGTTTATTGGTCGTAGAGCTTGAACTCTGGGCCTGGGCACTGTCCCTGAGCTCTTCAGCTCAGGGCTAATGCTCTACCACTTGAGCCACAGCGCCACTTCCAGTTTTCTGGTGGTTTATTGGAGATAAGAATCTCACAGACTTTCCTGTCCTGGGCTGGCTTTGAACTGTGATCCTCAGATCTCACCTCCTGATTGGCTAGGACTACAGGCATGAGCCATGGGTGCCTGGCACCATTAGCCATGTTAAAGCGAACAATTCGGGGATGGTTGCAGTTTTAACGTACCCCTTTGTGGTTCTCTTGAAACCACTTCCCACTTGCTTTGGAGCAGCAGCTCTAAACTCTTTACTCTCACCACAGAGCTTCCCGGGGAAGAACGGGCGATGGCTGCCCTCTCAGCTGCACCCGCCTGCCCTGCCCGCTGCCTGCCCTGCCCGCTGCCCGCTGCCCACCCTGCCCTGCCCGCTGCCCGCCCTGCCCACTGCCTGCCCTGCCCGCTGCCTGCCCTGCCCGCTGCCTGCCCTGCCCGCTGCCTGCCCTGCCCACTGCCCGCTGCCCACCCTGCCCTGCCCGCTGCCTGCCCTGCCCGCTGCCTGCCCTGCCTGCTGCCCACCCTGCCCTGCCTGCTGCCTGCCCTGCCCGCTGCCTGCCCTGCCCACTGCCTGCCCTGCCCGCTGCCTGCCCTGCCCGCTGCCTGCCCTGCCCTGCCCGCTGCCTGCCCGCTGCCCGCCCTGCCTGCCGCCGGGGCCTGGCTCACACCATCTGTGTGGTCCTGGTCTGTGCGAGCGCTGGAAGGCGGGCCGTGGACTTCTCACTTCTGCTCTGAAAAGCTGTAGCATGTGGGGTGGGTTATTTTTTTTTTTTTTTGGCTTTTAAGGCTTTTATCACATCTGTGTTTAAAAATGTTCTATTTCTTTCCCTTTAAATTCAGAGTGATTGGCCTCAAAATGATGCTGTTACTTAGACGAGACCGCAATACTCTGAAAATGTTTTGTTGCAGAAAACACTGTGCGGTAAATATCAACACCGGCGTGTACAGTGGGGCGCAGGGGCTGAGCTCCACTCCCTCACGTGGAGGCTTCGGGGACGGCGTGCGAACGGCGGGCTACTCTCGCCATGCCCACCGACTCACCGCAGAATACAAGAAAACCGCAAGTACATGTTCAGCTCGGGTAAAATGTTGTTAGGTTCTAAAATAAGCCTTGGTAAAACTTTTAATTCGTTTAATTGTGAAAATACCATACAGAGGGGTTACAGTTACACGAGCAAGGTCATGAGTACATTTCTTATCAAGCATTGCTGCCTCCTCCTTTGTTTTTCCCCTTTCCATCCCTGCCCCCCAGCTCCACAACTACACCCCCCCCCCCCGGCATTGGTAAAAATGCTCAATTAAAAAACTAAAAGCATTCTACCACTTGAACCTCACACAAACTTTTCATAAGCACAGAAAGAATGTTAGAAAGAAGCAACACAGACACACATACACACACACACATCAAACATAGGACGGAGGAAGAAAAGGTCTGGCATGAGCAGATACACAGGGATAATTTCTTTGCTGCAGAAAAAGATCATTCTCAGTTGAGGTTAAAAATATTCACTTATATTTCTACTCATTGTCCATTTACAGTTAAATACACCCACCAAACCATCTCATTCAGTGATCTATACAACTATTTACTCTTTCACCTCTCCACACATCCACCCATCCATCCATGAATCAATCCGTCTACCCATCCATCCTCGAGCTGTAATGCTGGTTCCCTCCCTCCTGCCTGCTACCCTTCCCATACACTCATCTATGTATCTACAAATCCATCTATCCATCTACTTACTCATTAGCCGTGACTCTATTCATTCCTCTACCAGTGTCATTTGGCTTTCTGTTATTGTAACAAAGACCCGCAGTCATCAGCTGAATGAGGGGCGAGGAGCAAAGGTTTGTTGGGGCTCATGGTTTCCAGATCTGTGTTGCTTTTAGGGCAGTGGGGAGGCCCATGGCATGCTGGGAGCATGCCCCAGAGCCAAAGCCCTCCCCTCACGGCTGACATACCCAGGGCGGAGGAACTGGCCCCTCAGTTCCACCGCACGTTCCCAGGACTTAACGGCTGCCCATTGCATTCCCCTTGTGAAGTCCCTACAGCTCCCAAGAGCACCAAGAGCACACATGGGTCTTTGGGGGTCGAGATTCAAACAACAGCCCATGATCATCTATCCACCAGTCCGTCCACCTACCTCCCTGCCATTCAATTATGCAATGATCTATCATCTATCTTATCTGTCTATCTGTCCATCTGTCAGTCTGTCTGTCTATCTATCTATCTATTTTTCATCACCATATTATCATTGTCATCATCATCATCATCATCATCATCACCATCATCACCACTGTCATCATAACCACCTAGCTGTCTACCCGTGAACTTGTCTATCTCTTCATCACCCACATATGTGTTCATTGGTCCATCTGTGAATCCACCCACCCATCCACCCATCCATCCTCTACCTGTAGTATAGCCATGCACGCGTGCATCCATCCGGCTCACTGCTAATTCATCAAATTTGCCTTGCGGCCTTTTGTGACAGCCCCTGGGACTCAGAAATGGTTCTTCTGTGGTTCTCACTCCTGAACATTTCAGAGTGTACTTCTGGGGACAAATTTGTAAGCAGACACTTCAGCAAAATATAGTAGTAGTTGGGATACAATGGAGGGCATCTTCTGGGGAATTGGGAGGACTTCTCAGAAGAGGTGCCTTGTGGAATATGGACCCTAACAGATTATAGAGCTGTGCATAGCTGCTTATGCCTGTAACTGCAGCTACTCAGAAGTCAGCGCTCAGGAGAATCCAGGCTGACCCCATTAAACAAGTTAGGTGGAACTTATCTCAAAAAAGAAAAAAAGCCCACTGTGCATGGTGGCCATGCTTGTGTTCTTAGCTTTGAGGCATGAATAGGAGGACGTGGTCCAGAGGCCTGGAGGGGCTGCACAACCCCATCTGAAAATGAAAGCAAAAAGGGATGGGAGCAGAGTTCAAGTGACAAAGCCCCTGCTTAGCGAGCGCAAGGCCCTGAGTTCAAACCTTAGTATGGAGTAAGAAAGATTGCATGCTTGTTGGTGAGCAAGGCAGGTGTGAGGAGGCCTCCAGGCCAGAGAAGAAGGGTGTGTGCACGTGGCTCAGGCCGCCCCAGGAGCCACCGTGGAAGGGGAGGCCACAGGTGTGACCCCAGAGGCCGGGGCTGAGGGGCAGGTCCTGCCAGTCCTGAGATTCTGGCTGAGCAGTTTGGGCTTTGTCTTCTGGGCAGACCGAGGCCTGTACCTACAAGGGTGACCCGTCGCATTACCTTGTGGAGGGGACTGGGGGCCAGACCCAGGGGAGGGCTCCTGGTGGGGCAGCGGTGGGGCTGCCCAGTCCCCGCAGGCAGGGAAGATACCCGGCGCACTTTACCAGCCCTTGGACCAGGTAGTTGCTATGGAAACATCACAGGTTTCCTTCCCTGCCTGAACAGGGTTGGTATGGCGTGCACCAAAATTGCCCTGGATTTTATAGGCATAAAGTGGAGCTGGGAGATCCAAATGAGTACTGCCAATGAGCGATGCGCCCCTGCTTTCCTCTGAGTGACACTTGGCCCAGAAAAGACCATCAGGTCAGGGCTGAGCAGAGCTGGCGCGGCCCTTCTCATCCGGAGGGCGGGACGGGCGGGCTGAGTTCATTATGGCTGCTTAGGTCAATTATGTCGGCGTGACAGATGACCTCTCATCATTCTGCAGTGCAGCAGCCACGTGGCCACAGAGCTGTGTGACAGGAGCCGGTGACGCGTCTCCCAACGCTCGCACAGGAGGACCTCACCTGTTGCCACAGGTGTTCTTGGTGGGTGAAGCCAAAAGCAGCAACAGAAATAACGATGAGCCAGAGCCGTGGTGGCGGCGGTGGCGATGGTGCTGAAGATGATGACGGTGATGGTAACAGTGATGGTGATGTTGGTGTGTAGTTGTACTGGACGCTAGCATGCCCGACACCCACAAGTTTACATGGTGCAGGGAAAAATTACAGCCCTCAGGAAGGACTGAGAAATAGGGTTATTTTAGACACCAAGGGCTCTGCTGAAAGTTGTCCTGATTGGAACTAGGGCCAGTATCTAAGAAGGTAGGGGTGAGGAGTAGAGGGGGGTTGGGGAAGCCACTCTTCGCCCTGGTGCTTTGTGTGTTTACAGGAAGGAAAGAACTCTGGGCTCAACGTAGAGGAAGCATTCTCCCCCGAGGCCTGAGCAGGGAAAGCGCACCCTGGTGAAGTGGTTCTCTTTGGCTGTCACAGTAGGGAGAGAGTCTTTACGTTTAGTGACGGCTACAAGGGACAGTCAGAGGGACAAATGTTTCCAGGTTGGAGGGACAGCATTTCCCGCCTGGGCCAGGCGGAGTGAGGTGGGTATTCCACAAACCTGGCCCACTGGCTTTTGTTACACGGAACTCGATCGCGATATACACGGAAGGCACATTTGGAGAGGTCAGATTGGCAGTCTATTAAAAAGCCAGCGATGTGAGCAGACACATGTCTCTTCAAAACTTGCAGCCTCACATGCACTTAATGCTATTAGGAAACTGAGCCAGGAGTGTACTAAAGAAGAGCCGATAATCGCATCCCACCAGACCAACGCTCACGGAGAGGTGAGAGGGACACCGGGGGGAGTGGGGAGACCCCGCGGGCTGCGTGGGGGCAGGGTAGGGAGGCCTCGCCCGGTCATGGTCGGGGGCAGGTTCACACATTGCTGAGAGTTCGTGGGACAGCCCTGCCCATCTGCTTCTAGAGTCCAGGTGTCCATCGCCTGGGGGTGAGGTGGGGAAGTGGATCCCACCTCGAGTTTTCAGAGTTTTCTAGAGTTTTCATCCACCAAGATAGTGGAGATGCCAAGATGGTGCACTTAGACCTAGTATCTGTACTTCAATTTGATTGTTACGCCTGGTGTGCAGGAACTCCAGGAGCAGGTAGCCTGTTTGAGAGGTGTTGCACCTAGGACAAACCTGAGATAGTGAGGGGACAGTTTTTCCAGTCAGATGTCACTGGGCCTTGCCAAGACCGGTCATCTGCTCTGAGCTGGGCTCCTCCCCTGTGGAGCAGAGCTGGCTCCAAGGTGACCAGAGAGGGAGGGAAGAGGAGCCCTGCGGGTCCGCGCTCCATGCATGGCTCTCCGCCCTCAGCCCTGCCTGCTGGCCAGTGCGGCTTTCATCACGGGCACTGACTGCCTCTCCGCTGGCTGGCTGGCCTTCCCGGGCATTCCCAGCCCGCTCACTTGCAGACATAGCTGAGGGGATACAGCAGCAGGTCAGCTCTGTGTTTCCCGTGCGGGGTCATTAGTGCCTTGACCCCAGCTCTAGCGCCCTGCACCTGCATTTCTGGTTGGACTTGCTCATCCTTCGCACTTCCTGGCTGTTGTGTTCATCCGAGCAGCTGCTGCTGTTTGCTCTGGGTGATTTCCCTTATTTATTGCAGTGTTTGTAGGAAGCATAGAACGCTGTCTTCCAGCCATTTTCCTGCAGCCCCTTTAGATGGAAACCTCCGACCAAGCCTCCATGACCGCCCCCTTGTCCTTTGCTCCTGTCCCTCCTTCCCAGAAGTTCCCTCCATACCCATGCTCACTCAAGCAGCAATTCAATATGGGTCCATTTTCTCTCAAGAAGAAGAGGGTTGGTCATGGTCCCAGGACTTGGAGCGGGCAACAGTATACAGACTGGTGGGACAGGTGCAGGTGTGTGCCAGGGTGGAGGGCTCTGCTTGTGGGGGAATAGGTCAATTCTGCCCACGATGGCTCACGCTTTGGGGTGGCAGGGAGCGTGGCTGGCCTTGCGGCCATGGCATGCACCTGAAGCGTGGCGGCGGTCAGGGTGGGCACGCAGGGCGGCACGCGTCTCTGGCCGTGGTGCAAATGACTCTGGTCACCTAGGACTGTGTCAAAGTCTTCTTAGGGAGCTGGGTTCCGCCCGTTGCTGACAGGAGGCAGAGAGGACGCTTCCTCTCAGGGCAGGGCCAGTGGGTGGCTTCCTTTGCCCTTCAGCTGTGAGGACGCTGAGGGTCAACGAAGAGCCAGGAGTCAAGGATGCTGAGTCAGAGCCATCGTGGCCCCTGGCGGCCCCAGGTCCGGGCCCACGCGTGTCGCGGTACCGCCCTCCCCCGCGCCATCCCACGCGGAGCGGCCCACAGCTGACCGACGGCCACCTGCCCAGTGTGCCCAGTGCCGTGGCCCCCAGGCCACCTGGGTGAATCCCCGTGAGCTGGTGAGCTCAGTGGAAACTGCGAGGAACCTTCCAGATCGGCAGGCGCTGAAAAAGACAGCGTCTCCTGCCCCGGCCCCCGTGCCCGCGGCTCCCGTGCATTCTGCCCCGGCCCCAGCCCCGGCAGCCCCTGAGGCCTGTGGAGGCCTCGCGCACCCTGTCCAGGCTGTCAGGCCGGCGCCACCGTAGGGCAGCGCTTCAGCCCCACAAAGCAAAGCGCTGTCACCGTGTGTCGCAGGAGAGCGCGCGCGCCCGCCAGGGGGGACCGGGAACCGGGGGTGGGCTGGGGCCGGGCGAGGAGCCTGGTGTCGGCGTTATCTTGGGCAGGCCAGGCCACCTTCACGCTCTTAGCTCTCGGTCTGACAAACGGATCTGCAGCGCCTTGTGCATGCACTGCTGTGCGTGACGGTGAGGCCTTGCAAGCAGCTCGCAACAGCGTCCTGGCCGACGTCGCGTTGCGGCAGCGCTGTGCGTCATGCTGCGGCGTCGCTGTGCGTCACGCTGCGGCGGCACTGCGCGTCACGCTGCGGCGGCGCTGTGCGTCACGCTGCGGCGTCACTGCGTCATGCTGCGGAGGCGCTGCGCGTCACGCTGCGGCGGCACTGCGTCACGCTGCGGCGGGACTGTGCGTCACGCTGCGGCGTCGCTGCGCGTCACGCTGCAGCGGCACTGTGCGTCACGCTGCGGCGTCACTGCGTCACGCTGCGGCGGCACTGTGTCACGCTGCGGCGGCGCTGTGCGTCACGCTGTGGCGTCACTGTCACGCTGCGGCGGCACTGTGTCACGCTGCGGCGGCGCTGTGCGTCACGCTGTGGCGTCACTGCGTCACGCTGCGGCGGGACTGTGCGTCACGCTGCGGCGTCACTGCGCGTCACCGTCACCTCGAAGCCAGGGCCCCGGCGCTTCCACCTGACCCAGGAGCCCGGGGTGCCGGGAGAACGCGCAACACGCCCTGCCTGGGGCAGAGGTGAGAGAAGACGTGGGGGCCTGAGGTTCTGGGGTGCCCCTCTGTTCCAGGGTGCTGTGTGTGCCATGGCTGGGAGGCACCGCCCGCACAAAGCAGGCCCCGGAGCCTGGGGCCAGCCTCGCCTCCCCAGCGGCACAGGCAGGACCCCAAGGACACGCTCGAAGCCCCGGCCGTGCCGTCCGGTCCAGTCCCGGTCCGATGGCGCCGGGTGATTGGTGTGGGCCGGGTGGGGCCGCCGAGACCTGAGGAAGAGAGGGGAGCAGGGCCTCCAGGGAGCTGCGTCCGTGGGAAGCTCGGCCCGGCCTCCGCCTCCTGCGCGGGGTGTCCACGGCCAGCAGGAAGGAAGCACAGGCCGGAGTGGGATGTGAATGGGCTGCGGGAGAAGTTCTGGGAAAGCAGGGCTGCGGTGAAGTGTGCTCTTCTTCCTCCTGTCTGGTTGATTTCAGCAGAAATCCATCAGAGGGGCGCGATGCGCCCCCCGGACCAGCCTCGAGGACGCGGGGATGCGGTCCGGGTCAGCCTCCACAGGCCTGCGTCTGAATAGACCTTCTGTTCCGTGTGGCCACAATGAAGGGGAGGCGTTGGTAGCAGATGCCCAGAAAGGCCCGCGACCAAGTGTTCATTATAAGTGGAGCACTTCAATCGGAAATCCATGTCACTCATTTGAATAAAAATGTGTGGTCTTTCACAATTCTGCCCTCACCTTCTTTCCATATTAATAGATCATTAATACTCTAGGAACAGATAATCACCTTCTTGGAAAACAGAGGCAAGGACACACAAGGAAAATTATAGTTGTTTAAATCTAAAAAAAGATAGCGGTCCCTGAGGGGGTGGGGTGGGAGGTCTGTGATCACAAAAACAGCCAGCCCTGGCTGCCAGCTTTTGGAGTGGGGGGCCCAGGGGTCTTTCCCAGGAGCTCCTGCTGGCTGTAGCCACCCGGAGCTCTTGCTGCACATCCTGGCCTACAAGGGGAGCCTGGGGGGTCCTGCAGGCTCGGGCCACCCATGTGGGACAGCTCCGTGAGTGGTCGGATGTGCTGATCTCGGCCCTGCACACAGGTGGAGGGGCAAGGCAGGGCAGAGCAAGAGACAGGCAAGCAGGCTCCAGAGAGCTCTGACAACCAGGCTCAGAGACAGGCAAGCAGGCTCCAGAGAGCTCTGACAACCAGGCTCAGAGACAGGCAAGCAGGCTCCAGAGAGCTCTGATAACCAGGCTCAGGTGAGCAAGCTCTCCAGGAAGGGACTAGGGAAACTGTTACTACAGATGATGAGTTTCTGTGCCACAGAGCCCCTGGCCCCTGCTGGACAAATCCCCGAAGCAGGGGAGATCTGACCTTGGGCCTGAGACTCGGCCCTTCTCCTTGAATCCAGCCAGTGAAGAATTGTGATGGCACTAATCTTCATGTTTCAGGCCCCAGGTTCCACGTGTGTTAGCCGGGGTGGCGGGGCTGATGATACATTTGCACTAGCTCTGTGTTGTGCTGAGGGAGAAGGCTGAAAGCCTGTGTGTCCCTCCGGGCCTGCATCGCGAGCTGAGAGGACAGTGGGCAGCCCAGGGGACACCCAGCCACCCACGACTGTGTGCTGAGTTTCATACATCCTGGGCATTTGGCTGGACACCTACACATACCAGGTAGAGGCTGGCACAGCCTGCACTGGTGTGGGGGGGGGGGTTGTCAATGCCCACGTGGTATCTTCAGCACCACGGACAGTTCCCAGGCCCAGGCCTAGCGCTGCACCTGAGTGAGTACCTAGGACCCAGGCCCTGCCCTGCAGACCGCCCAGAGCTGAGGAGGAGCTGGAGCTAACCGGGGCCCTGGCGGAGCTCGGGGTGCTGGGCTGTCCTCACCGCAGGCCGGGTCAGCAGCAGGGGCTGAGTGCACAGTTCCTGTGTGTGGGCACGGCGTGTGGCTGCCTTGGGTGTGAACGCCTCCGGAGTCCACGTGTGCAGGCTCGTCAGCCCGGTCCTCGGGTTCAGGTGGCCACGATGGACTGACTCATCCTGTGCTGTCTGTATAGTCCAGAAACGCACCCAGAAATCCATCTCCAAGGTGAAGTCTGCAGAGGGGAATCCGCAGCCGGCCAGGGACTCCCCCCTTGGGTGTCAGAGCTGACAGCCGGCAAACTGAGGCACAGAGCGGCCTCCCCCTCCCCCAGCCGCAAGGGGCAGGGTTCAGCGCCCAGGTTACACGGGGGGCTGGGGAGGGAGTCCTGGCCCTGCCCCTGCCCGCGGCGCGCCTCCGTCAGCCGGTCCTCTGCCAGTCACCGGTTCTGTCAGGCGGGGAGTGGCTGTGTGTTCCGTGGGGCTGTTGTGGTGTGGAGTGGGCTCATCTGGTGGGGTGTTTAGAGCCACGCTGCGGGTTGAGGTTCCCTGCGGAGCTCTTTGGTCCTGGGGAGTCGATTTTGGTACAGGTGGACAGTCAGGAGCTGGGTGGACCGTCCCCAGCACCGCAGTGTCACATTTCCCCGCAGGACACCGCACCATGGACTTGGGCCCCGCCAGCTCCACTCCGACTTTATGTTAAGCACTCACGGCTGTGTGGCCCTCGTTTCTAAAAGAAGGTCCTCTCCTGGGGTCTGGGTGGGCATGGATTTGGGGGTGCCGACACCCACTCACACATCATTGCCAGCTGCACTGAAGGGGGTCTGCCAGGTTGAAGCTCGTCTTCCGGATGGCCGGCTTCCTCGGCGCGACTCGCCAAGCAGCGAAGACAGGACGGGGACTTCGGTGCAGGGTCACAGAGCAGGGACCTCCCCGCCTCTCCAGGAGTACCCAGGCCTCAGGCAGCCAGTCCAGCCTCGTTCTAGACCGCATGCATCTGCCAGGGAGGCCTGGGCACCTTGGAGGGACACAGGCTCTCTGAGGGGCAGTGTGCCTTCAGAGCTCCTGCGAGGCTGGCTGGACCTTGTCACGCTTCTATCACACGGGGCCTCTCTTGGGCCAGTCCTGTAGCCTCCCCTGGCCTTTGCTAGCTTAGCCGTTCACCCCGTAGAACCACCTCGACTCTCTCCTAGGGTCCGCCTCCTGTGAGCCCAGCCTGCATCAGCCAGGGGCAGCTCTGTGCAAGGCTGCCCCCAGTGGGCACTTGGTGGCTTGCAGTGCGCTTTTGCTGTGGTCTGTTTGGAACAGACATGACAGCAAGATGACTGGGGTTGTGGACTGCAATCCCAGCTACTCAGAAGGCTGAGATGTGAGGATCGCTGTCCAGCTTGGGCAGGGACGTCTGTGAGACTCTTGTCTCCAATTAACCATCCAAAGGCCAGAACTGGGACAGTGGCTCAAGTGTGTGTGGCTCAAGTGCCAGCCTTGAGCGACAAAGCTGAGGGACAGTGCTCAAGCCCTGATTTCAAGCCAGTATTTGCACAAAAACACAAACAAACAAACAAAGTTGGTGAAGATGTACACCTTGGGGCCTGGGATGGCCAGAATGTCTGGCTGTAGTGTTTTGTGTCATGTTTGCATAGATCCACAGCCTTCCATTCATTTGCTTATTGTTTGGAACATTTATTCTTTTAACTGGCCACAGCAAACCATTTTGGCATCAATGACTTGCAAAACCACCGAACATGTGTTTCTAAGTTTTTGAATTTGTTTCTTGAGAGAGTTGCCAGTGATTTAGAACTTACAGCAGTGACCTTGAAACATACTGGGAACCTTGGAATTTACAGGCCAAGTTTTGGCAGAGCAGGCCTGTGGAGGACCTTGTGGTATCTGGAGGAAGTGTGGGTGGAGGACCCCATTTCACTCTGAATTGTGACTGTGCACGTAGATCGAACGAAGCCTTCTCAGAATGAATTCTGCCCATTTCCCGGTTCAAAGTGCTCTGCACACATGTGCGCAGTGAGGTGCTGGCGCTGGTATCACGGTTCCTACATGCTTCTCAAAGAAAACCAGCTAATTGCAGAGTTACTTTAAACACTTCCCCTAATTGCTGGAAATCAGTAAAGATTTAGAAGTTGCAATGATGTTATTGTAAATTCAATTGAAAAGCTCAGCATGAAGACCAAATTATTTGTTCTTGTCGTTACAATAGAAAAACAAATTTTGCTGAAGCCAGTGTCACAGGAGAAACGACACTGTCTCTGTGCGGGTGTGGAACTTGACTTGGGTTGCCGTGGCCTGTTTCGACAAGCTGTGATAATCAACCCCCAGCGAACAGAAGCGGAGGCTGTGGAAAGTGCCCAGACAGCGGGAATCTGTAATTTTGCAAAGAAGGTGACATTGGATACAAAGATCCTACAGGCTTTTTTTTTTTGAATGGCAAAACTCAATGGCTCCTCCCCCAGCGGATTGCACGTTTGTACCCTGGAGCAGCGACTTGCTCAGGTACACACGTGCCCTTCCTGACCACTGGCATGCAACTTTTTGTAAACCAAGCCTGGACACTTTTGGAAGCTGTTGTAGAAAAAAGCAGTCGGAAATCTTTAATTGAAGCAGTTAATGAATAGAACCCACTAAATGCCAGTCATTAACGTTTCTAGCAAATTGTAATTATGGGAAACAAAGCTTCCAAGTAGGGAGACATTGAAGTTTGCCCCTAGGAAGAATGGGGAGGGGCTGAACCTGCCTGCGCTGGAACTCAGAGAACTTGAAATTTACATTTCAACTCCATCTGTCCTGAAATTCTGGGGAGCCTTTGGAACAGCTTCCATTTTGCTTTTACTGGCTAAATTGGTGGGTCTGGAAAAGGTTGGAAAATGCTGTAATTTTCCAGAATATTTATATATTATATAATAGATCATAATATAAATATATTATACTATATAATATATATATAATTGTCCAGCATATATATATGTGTGTGTGTGTGTGTGTGTGTGTGTGTAATTTGGTCTTTGTGGTATTGGGGTTTTGATTCAGAGTCTCATATTCACACTGCTGGGCTGGTGTGCTACCACTCTTGACAAACTCTGGGCCTGCTTTATCTTATGTTGGAGACAGAGTCTCACGGAGGTTTCTGGTATGTGTGCAACCCCCACCAGGAGCGCCTGCTGAGTGTCAGATGCACCCCTTGGGGAGAAGCCAAAGCTGTCCCCTTGAGAGAAGGAATCCACCTTCAGAGAGCAGGGCAAAGGAGAGGCCCAAGAGGAGTGGAGTTGAGGAAGATGGGCAAACCAGTGCTTTGGACATTTCCCTGAGGACAGTGCTCAGAACCTGGAGGTCAGATGCAGCTCGGAGTCTCTCCAGTATAGAAAAGCATTGCATGTGTGTCTGTGTGTGCATGTGTCTGTGTGCCTGCATGTGCATGTGTGTGTGTGCATGTTCGGTGTGTCTGCGTGTGCAGTGTCTGTGTGTCTGCATATGCACATGTCTGTGTATCTGCATGTGCTTGTCTGCATGTGCATATGTCCGTGTGTCTGTGTGTGCATGTGTCTATGTGTTTCTGTGTGTCTGCGTGTGCATGTATCTATGTGTCTCTGTGAGTACATGTCTGTGTGTCTCTGTGTGCACATGTCTGTGTGTCTGCATGTGCACATGTCTGTGTGACTGTGTGTGCACATATCTCTGTGTCTGCTAAGGTCTGAGTGTTTGTGGGGAAGTCGAGGCAGAGGCTTCTAGAGGTACAGAAATCATCAGGCTGGGGCTTTCCCAAAGGGATTAGCGCCTTTTCTAAATTAGATTTAAAAAAATGTTATTATAACATTGATGAACAGAAGGTTTACTGTTTCATAGGTCAGGTAATGTGTGCAATGTCACCCCTTTTCTCTCTCTCTCTCCAAGTCTTCCCCTCCTGTCCCCACCCACAAGTTGTTGAGTTCATACTCATATAATGTCCAGTGAGGACCACCTTCTGCATCTGTTCACCCTTTTACCCTCCATTTCTGGGGGCGCAGAAATGGAGGGACAAAGACCCAAAAGACAGATAAATGAACAAAAAGAAAAGAAAACTCCTATTTGCCTTTCCTGGAGTTCTTTTCAATAAATATGATTTTATATGATCAGATGCAAGGAGGAATTGTGTTTGTCTACTGCACATGCAGTGTGTGCAAGTGTGGCAGTGTCCTGTGTGTGCATGCATGTGAACAGCACATGTGCACGAGTACATAGATTTACTGTGCGCATATGTGCACACATGTGTACAGGTGTGTGGGGAATATATGCATGTATGCACACACCAGCTAGGGCATGTGTGCGTGTGTGCAGGCACGTGTGTTGGTATGTGCCGTGCGTGTGTGCACCAGTGTGTATGTGTGCACACATGTGTGAGTGTATACTTGGTTTTGATACAAAGTATATCAAACGTGTCTTCTCTAGCGAACACAACACTATAAAAACTTACCACAAAGTACCACAGATGTTTCGCCTTTCAGTCCTGGAGGTCAGCCTGGGACGGGCTCAGGACGGCTGTAGGACTGTGCTCCCTCCTGGAAGCCCCAGGGAGCCATTTCTTTTCATTTCCTGGCTTTTAGCAACCTTGTGATTCTCAGGTCGTGTCTGCTCCCTCTTTAAAGCGAGCAGTGCAGCAAAGTGCCTGCCCTCTGATCTTCCTTCTCTGTGTGGCTGTGCTGGGCCCACTGGCATGAGGGCTGACACCCCCAGGCCGGGGGACCACGTGACACAACACCCCAGGCCGGGAGACCACGTGACACAACACCAGGCCCCAAGAGCCATATAATGGGACACTCCAGGCCCTGAGAGCTATGCGATGTGACACTCTAGGCCCCAGAGTCATGTGATGTGTGACCCAGGCTGCAAGAGCAATGTAGCACCACACGCCCAGGCTGCAAAATCTAACGTGGGCGTCTTTGGGGACTTTCCTCCGTGTGTCACAGTCATGGTGAAGCACGGCTGGAGGCCCTTCAACCCCATCATCCTTTTGACCGAAGGATCCTGGATGTTCTTTCCAGTGTGGAACTTCGGTGGCCTGAGGCTGAGGACTGGTACCCACATGATAACCAGCAGGCCTGTGGAGTTAACGTTTTGCCCAAGTTCATTCAGCATAACCCAAACTGCCAGGTTCAGCTGTCATAGCACTTGAACCAGGATTCTCAGAATGCCAAGGCACCTCTGAGGCCCAAATAGCTTCCTTGTAACATGTGTGTGTGTGTGTGTGTGTGTGTGTGTGTGTGTGTGTGTGTAGAGAGAGAGAAACACAGAGACTAAGACAGAGACACAGAGACACAGAGAGACAGAGACAGAGACATTGACAGAGAGAAAAAGAGAGGGGAGGGAGAGAGAGGGAGGAGGAGAGTGGGAGCAGGGCAGGGTGGCCTCAGGAAGCTCAGGTAAGGTCAGTGAGACTGTAGCCCCCTGCAGATCCTGCAGAGGTCTGAGCAGACATTGCTGCCCAAATGAGTTTGGGATATTTTGTTATGCAACAGTAGCTGACCACTACATCCCCCTTTCCTATTTGTCCCCTTTTCTCTTAACTGAGAAGAAATTACACTATGGTGACATTTTAGGACCAGTTCCAGGAATAGATACATTGTGTGTCACCTTGGTGAAGGTGTGGCTAGCTGGGCGGTTCAGAGGCAGGGCTGGGGCTAAGAGGCAGGGACTGTCTCTAGACCTGGCCATTTGTGGGGGTCACTGGATGTCTGCAAAGCCCACGTGCCTAGGCCTCACTCAGCAGCCCATTTCCACTTCTAATTTAATTATTGATTGATTCTGTCTGGATGGCAGAAAGTCTCTGTGAAATGCAATTACTTGCTTGTACCCAAGCATTTTGATTGTCTAATGATTGTCTCCAACAGGAGCCAAGCGTCCATCCTGCTTTTAATTAAACTAATCTGTCGAGGAGGGAGCCAGCCTTCCTCCCGGCCACACCTGGGGAAGAGCACACTTCTGCTACAGACCCTGAGGGCCTGGGCTACGTTCATGCGCCACGGTGAGATCCTGAGTGGAGACCCCAGGTCGGGCCCTTCTTTGCCCCTTGGGATAATGCCATATATCGCCTTAACTAATGGGCCTTGCTGATGGAGCTCTGGATCCCTGGGAACTTACCATGGGGGTGGGGCCAGGCCTCTTCAGTCACTGAGAACAGGCGGGAGCAGGAATAGGCCAGAGCTCAGCCCTCCTGCTGTCATTCTCAGTCCCTCCCCTCTGCTCCCACCTGCTTCTAGTGACACAGAGCACTAATGGGGTCTGCAAGGGAACACACAGCACAGACCACCCAAGCCTAGGGTCTGGAGGACTCAGCGTAGAGCACCCTAGCCTGGGGTCTGGGAGGACTCAGCATAGAGAACCCCTATCCTGGGGTCTGGAGTAATCAGCATAGAGTACCCCTAGCCTGGGGTCTGGAGGACTCAGTGTAGAGTACCCTATCCTGGGGTCTGGAGGACTCAGTGTAGAGCACCCTAGCCTGGGGTCTGGAGGACTCAGTGTAGAGCACCCTAGCCTGGGGTCTGGAGGACTCAGTGTAGAGCACCCAAGCCTAGGGTCTGGAGGACTCAGCATAGAGCACCGAGCCTGGGGTCTGGAGGACTCAGTGTAGAGCACCTGAGCCTGGGGTCTGGAGGACTCAGCATAGAGCACCCGAGCCTGGGGTAACCTGGCCTGAGGATTCCGGGGCAAATATCCCCAGACTCAGTTAGAGCATAACGACTCAAACCATGGAAATGAGAAAAAGATTACAGAGGTCTCATTGTGCATCAAGACAGATTCTGGTGCCAAGAGACAAAAAGTCATTTGGATCTTAACTGGGCATCATGTTCATGCCTATAATCCTAGCCACTTGGAAGGCTGAGATTCGGAGGACTGTGGTTCAAAGCCAGTCTGAGCAAACAATAAAAAGCTGTGCACAGTGGCTTGTGTCTGTCTTCCTAGCTACATGGGAAGCATAAAACAGGAGGACCACGGCTGGCCCCCAGCGGGGCCTGGGGAAGATGATGCCCTTCCCTCTCAGAGCACTGTGCTGGGACCGGAGATGATCTGGAAAGATGCATACCATACCTAATTAAAATAAGCAAAATTAAAACACAATGAGATGCTGTGGTTTTAGTTATGGCGTTTGTGAAAGTTTGAGAATGGGGAATATTCAGGGTAGAAATGGAATTGGGAAACCGCTGTGCTTGTATCATTGGCGAGAGTGGAAACGTGTCTGGTTGATGCAGATGTTTTGATGCATATTTGCACCTCCATTAACTCTCGCCATGACTGTGTGTTCTTGGGCTCTACCGTGGCTGCAGAGACACAGGTACTGGATGGGACAGCAGTCTGGCTTGGAATCCCCAGATATTGGAAGCCACTGATACGCTTATTGAAGAGGGATGGGCCCCCTACCTAGCAGATTTCTTGTATGGAACGGTGAGCCATGTTACAGAAGAGTTAGGTAGATGGATGGAAGGACAGAGCACAAAGCCAGTGTTCTGATGTGGGGGTCCCACTTCCCCGCCCCACAGGCCCACCCCAAAGCCAGAAGTCACTCAACCACTGGACATTTTGCCCGACATACAGAAAATGCTCAGCTGATATACATTGGTGTTCTGATCGTGAGCTGGGAGACGCTGGCCTTCGGGCGCTCTTGGCTACATTGTTCCTCTCTTCAAGCCCTCGGCCTGCGGTTAGGAAAAGCACACAGGGCAGAAGAAGCATTCGGAGATATGGATTCAGGAGTGGACTTGCCCACCAGCCACCGAGGGGACCGTGGGTAAGTCACTGCACCCCCTGAACCCTGACTTTGTATCTCCTGGTCAGCTTAGGCCAAGTTCTGCTGCCGTGGTGAGCATTTCTGAAGCTGTTTTTCTTCATGGCTCTGCTGCCCTCACTCTGAGCCCCAGGCGGAGGAGGAGCTGGGCTCCGGGGCGCTGCCTCGGTCAGGGTTGAGAGCAAGCAAAGGCCCCGCACCAACGGCTCTTCACGCTTCTTTAGAAAGTAGTGTATGCAAACTGCTCACCTCTCCGAGGTAGATAGAGTCCCTTGGCTGGGCCGGCGTCGGTGGGCAGAAGTGGCCCCATGCAGGATGGCAGTGGGAAGCGGCAGCTGCCATGCACCACGCATGCGATAAACGCATCCCCTGCGGTGGGCACTGAGCCTGAGCCCGGCAGGCGTGCAGACCAAGTGCCCCGGGTCCCGGCCTCACGCCCCTCCCCTCCCTCTACTGTCTCTCCTCATTCTCAGGGCCAAGGCCAATTTCTGCCAGGGCCACAGATTTCAAATTAATGAGCACAAGAGACATCTTTGAAGATGCTTTTGATCCTGGTTTTGAGGAGGCTTTGAAAACCTCCATCTAGGGCTTTTTGATTCTAACAACAAGAAGAAGGAATCATGAACCCTGGCCTGGGAGTTCGCGGGTCTCTGAGGGACTCTGGCCTGGGAGTTCGGGGGTCTCTGAGGGACCCTGGCCTGGGAGTTCGGGGGTCTCTGAGGGACCCTGGCCTGGGAGTTCGGGGGTCTCTGAGGGACTCAGGGGACGCTGGCCCTGAGACGTTGGCTCTGCGGTGACGCAGACCTGCAAGGGGGGGCTGGGGTCTGGGGGCCTGTCCGCCCGGCGTGGCCCAGTGTGCCGTGGTGGCCAGGAGGCTCCCCACCGGACGGCGCGGGGCCAAGCAGGGAGGAGCAGGGCCAGTGAAGGCTGAGGCTGAGGCGGCGTGGGGTGAGGAGCGGGGGGGGGGGGGGGGGGGGGTAAGGAGCCGGAGAGCGCGGGCGGCTCCCGCAGTGGGAGGGACCAGCCGGGTGCAGGAGCCCTGCCCGCAGCTCGGGGCCGCCTCAGGTTCTCCAGCACCCCTCTGTGTGCTTTTCAAGCCCCTCGGGGCGTGTGCAGCTCATGAGTCCTGGAAGAGGAGCCAGAGCCTGGCCCAGGTGACCGGCAGCGGCAGCGGCGGCGATGGCAGTGTTAGTCAGACTTCCACTGCTGTGACAGACGTCCGGACGGCGACTGGACGCGGGAAGGACGGGCTTCAGGAGCGAGTGTGCTTTCCGTCCACGGCCACTAGGCCGCGCGACTTCTGGCCCGGCTGAGGGAGAGCATCAGGGCAGGGAGCACTGCCCCTCAGGGGCCATCTCCTAAGTCCCCACGACTCCCCAGACTGCCATTGAACGTGACACCATCGCCGTTAGCAGTTAGCATGTTTACCTTCTGGGGACGGTTCATTTGTGTCCTGCACCTTGGGGTGGCCTGAGCTGAGCAGAGGCCGCTGCCGGCCGCTCCCTGTCTCCACGTCTCACTTCTCAAGGGGTTGACGGTGGCTCCCACTCAGCCGTGGCAGCTGCGGGCTGTGAGGAGGCGCGGGGTCGTGGGCTGGCGTCGTGGGCTGACGGGGACGCCGCCGCCGGCACTGGGCTCGCCTGTCCCGCCGGCAGTGGGCTGCGCCATGGGTTGCATCCACCTGGTGTCGTCCATAACCTCAGATGAGGCATCAACGCCACAGGACCAGACAAATTACCCTGACCACTTCCGCTCTAGTTCCTTCTGCTGCCAATTCCTCAGCCCCGCACTTGTTCCCCGTGCTTGACCCAGCTGGGGCCCTGGTGTGTCCTCTCCCATGGGGGGTGGTGACCACATTGAGTCATGAGCCACCGCTGAGCCCCACCCCCTGGCTGCGCTGCCCCTGAGCATGGCAGGTGGCCTCCTGCCCGGCCTTCCTGCCCATCCTCATGCTGCAGCCTTGGATGTGCACTTGGGGGCGGGAGGGGGGAGGGGAGAGTGGGCCAGTGTCCTCCTCAAGGGCAAAGCCCTGCCCTGCAGCCCACTTCCTCCCACTTCCTACCCAAGAATGGCTCCTGGGGCAGGAGTGTGCATGACCTTGGGCTCTCCAATCCTGGGTATTCTGCAAATCCAGCATCTCCAACTCCGCTCAGTCCTTGGCTGCCCAGAACTGGGCCTTCCTGGGCCTTCCTGGGCCCTCCTGGGCCCTTGTCCCTGCTTCCCTGTACAGAGTGGCTGGCCCCCTGGCGGAGACCTGCGAGCACAGACTGCCTTCACCGCTCTTTCTCTCCAGTGTCATGGCAGCGCCCTGGCCTGGCAGTGGTGTCTCTCCTGGCATGGGGCACTGGCCTGCCCAAATATGGACAGAACTTCTGTTTTGTCACCTGGTTTGCTTGTGAAAAGCTACATTCTGATCTGCTTCCACTGGCTACAGATTGGAGATAAAACAAATGACTGTCAGGTTGGAACCTGAGGCCCGAGTAGGGCCCAGTGGGCACTGTCCTGCTGGCCAGGGCCATGGCTCTCTTTGCGATCTGACTGCCTGGTGTGCCGACGGCCCCCGCCCCCCCCCCCCCCCCCCGCACCCGGTGCTCCGGAGCAATTGCATGGAACTTGGCCAGCTTGGTGCAGCCCTCCCTCCCGCACCCAGTCTCCCAGAGGCGGCCTTGGTCACCTAGGAGAGCAAAGCGTCCACGTTCTGCCCACCCTCCTTTCTCCACAGCAGCCGCCAGCCATGTGCACCTTGGCTTTCCCTCCTTTGATTCCTGTTTTATTCCTTTTATTCCTCAATGCCTTCTACAGGGATAATCCTCCCATGTCTCTACAGTGCAGGGGCTTCGCTGGGCCCTTGACCCTGGTCCAAAAGGCAGCGCAAGGTGTTAGGAATGATCAGGCAGACAAGAAAAGTAAGTGATCAGGAGATCCCGACAGATCCAGGCGAGCTTTAATTACGGCTGCAGCGGGACCCCATGTAGCACTGAACAAGCCGGAGAAACGAGGCACGAGGGACGGGGTCAGATGCACAAGTGCGGGTGGTTAAGGAAGCATGTTGCATTGAGTTGGGGCAGCAGCCGGGGCAGGCAGGGAGGGAGGGAGGCAGCGCGGACACTTAGGTCGAAAATCCATTCTGCCTCCTATGGTGGCTGAAAAGAAGGGTTTCAATTTAGATGAGTGGGGGGTTGATGCTCCCCAGAACTGCTGTGGGCAGGGGGGTGGGCCCTGGGGAGGGCGGGGGGCTCAGTGGGCCATGGGAGCAGCATAGGGTGGTGAGCACAGGGCAGATTCCCACCATGTGGTGCGTGTCATAGACCCCCTCCCCACATATGCTGTTTTGCTGTTTGAACTGCTCTCCCCCTCTGAGGCAGAAATCTTTCTTTGGGACTCACGGTTTTGAGCCCGGATGGCTCAGGTCAGACTGACACCCACAGATCTCCAGCTTTGGGTGAACAAGAGACTGAGCACTGGTCAGAGTCCACAGCAATTGGCTTGGGATAGAGAAGGCACTTGACTTTCAAGACTGGCCAATCAGAGCCCACAGTCACTGACTTAGAGGAGGGACTTCCTGGAATCACGAGTAAAGAAGACTTAAGAAATGCCAGCCATGACTTGTGGAAGGCTGGCTGAGGGCAGGCGTCGGCCGGCGTTTCTTGGTTTGCACAGGGAGAGGGCCTACCTACATGTCAAGTCCGCTGGCCTGTGTGTGGCTCTCAGATGCACCTGGACACTCCATCAGCGTCCAATGGGAAAGGCCGGGACACGGTGTACAAAATAAAACATCTTCTGTAGCTACCTCCGGAATCTTAGAAACGCTTCCCAGGACATTTCCAGATCTGGACCCAGAAAGCCAGGCAGGAAGAAGTCTCCATAGAGATGTAGGGAGAATACTGCTTGTTCATCTCAGGGGAGTTTGTGATAGTGAGAAATTAGAACCCATGTCAAGGTCCTGTAATGAGGGAGAGATTAAGTGAACTATGTGGCCAGAGATGCTTACAATGAGTTTGTAATAACCCAAGAGGCGCCTTGCATGGCAAGTGAGAAAAACCAGGGGAATGCATTGGGAGGTTGATCTCAATCATAGAAAATTACAGATCGAAAGACAGAGACTCCCAAAAAATATGCCAATGTTTCTGCAGTCATTTTCTCTGAGTAGTGATTTTTTTTAAATACTCGCGTGTGGTAATTCTTAGTTTCCAATTTTTTTTTCCAAAATACGGAACTGTTAAACCTTAGAATTGATTTAAGAGAAAATATATTATTAAAAAAAATTCTGAAGTCGGGCATCAGTGGCTCATGCCTGTCATCCTAGCTACTCACAAGGCTGAGATCTGAGGATCACAGTTCAAAGCTGGGCAGGAAAGTCCGTGAGACTCTTATCTCCAATGAACCACCAGAAAACTGGAAGTGGAGCTGTGGCTCAAGTGGTTGTGTGCTAGCCTTGAGCTGAAGAGCTGAGGGACAGGGCCCGGGCCCAGAGTTCAAGCCCCTGGTAAGGAACATGTCAACAGGATTTTCAGTGCTAGCAGAGCGGGTCACGTTCAACCCCGGGGCTGGAGACAGACCAACAGTGGTAGCAGCTTGTCCCATATCAAGGGTATTTCCATGGACAGAACCCATCCACTCAGGACCTCTCTGTGTGGTAGACAAGGTCAACCTACTGTGTTTTTATTTTATTATTGTTTCACTTGTTACTGTCATGCATGTTGTACATTCAAAAGAATACATAGAACATAAATATATGCTAGAGAGACTTTCCCATCCTTGCCCCCTCATGTAGAAAATAGAATTTTCAGGAACCTCAGCACCCTTCATGTTCCGCTTCCTAATTCTACCTCTCTTCTTTTCTGCCTGTATCCCGGCTAGTCCCTGTGGAACTCAGGGCACAAGTTTAAACAAAGACCACCTCCCCCACCCATGTGTCTACATATTTATACGTGATTCACCAACAAATAGTTAAGTAAAAAAATTCTAGCCTCCTGCCTTGACAAATACACCTTCATAATAGTCATGTGAGAAGAATGTCCTAAAATGGTGTTACGTTTTGATAACTGAGAGCTGGCAAACTATCAAAGCAAACTGAATTTAATTATTATTGCATAGGCCGAGTATTCTGTGGCCTGGCCAATAATGCTTGGGAGAACAATAAAACAAAACATGCATAATTTATAAATTATTGTATGTGTATTCCATAAAATTAATTTTTCTTGCCTTTGTTTCTGTGGTATCACAGAGTTATTATAATTAAAAATGTCACCTAATTGCCTTTTATTGACAGTAGTAACAAATGAGACACCCTTTCCTGGGTTGTTATAGTTTTTTTTTCCCCCTTTCTTTCAGTGGTGGGGCTTGAACTCAGAGCCTGGGCACTGTCCCTGAGCTCTTTTGTTCAAGGCTAACGCTCTACCATTTGGAGCCACAGCGCCACTTCTGGTTATTGAGTGGTTAATTGGAGATAAGAGTCTCACGGGAACTTTTCTTCCTGAGCTGGCTGGGAACCTCGATCCTCAGATCTCAGCCTCCTGATTTAGCTAGAATGACAGGCGTGAGCCACCAGCACCCAGATTGTCATCCTGTTTTCTGTTTGGCTGGTGTTCGGAGTGTCTGTGGCTTGTCCCTCAGCACAGCAGTGGGAGTAGCTGGCTGGCCAGCGTCCTTCCTGTCCCTCAGTGCCAGGCCCCAGAGGGAGGAGAAGGAGGGGACCCCAGAACCTGGACTGGACCCCAGGATTGCTCATGCATGAGCCTGGACAACCTGCAGTTCTGGATGGGGTGGGTGGCAGTTCCAGGGCTCAGCCAGGGCCAGCGTCCTGTCCACCCTGTCGGGCAGCATGGCCGGAGGCCTGTCCATGGCATGGTACTTGGCCACACATAACACTGTCTCAGCCACTCAAGAAGGAGCAGAGACCGCAGTGGTGGGCTCTCCATGGTCACATCCCTTGCTCCACTTTCTAGAACATTCTGAGCTCTCTCTGAGAGGGAGAATGTACCTTTTCTCACACTGCTCCGTGTGAGAATGTGAGAAGAATGATTACAGGAAAGCAGGAGGTGGTCTCTCTGCAGGGGTCCCTCAGCCAACAACAGAAAGTTCTAGATGCCTGACTCCCAGCTCAGTGGCCCAGCCTTGTGGGTGGCAGTCAGAGAGGGTCCTCAGCCAGGCCATGCTTCTGTCAGCACCCCCTGGCCACAGCGTGAGCCCCAATTTGTTAATAGCTCTTCCCAGCGTGCCTTGGATGCTTGGGTGCATATGCAAATATGCTAAGGCTCTCCTCACTCTGCTATCTTCCCGTGGCTTCAATTTTCTTATTCTTTTCTTCCAAATAAGATGGAAGTCAGCTTTCATGAAGAAATTATTCATTAAGGGAATGGTCTCTGTGTCTGGTACTGGAGCCATCTGAAGTCAATTAGGGATCTAAGAATTACTTACACTCCTGGGGCTAAAGCAGGATGTGGGAGCCCTGAGGAATGGATCTGGTCAGTCCACAGCGAGGAGAAGCCAGGATTTAATAGACTCGAGTGGTCAGGTCCTCAGCCCTGCTAAATGACCAAAGTAAATTTCAAGCCAGTCTTCTGGTCTCTGTGGGACTGGGGGGCTCTTGCCTGTGGGGGGGCTGGGCCTGCCTGGGGCTCCCCAACTTCTGAGTTCCCTGCTGTTAGCAGAGGCTCCTGGAGCCAGGCTGTGAGATGGAGCCTGGGCTGTGAGATGGAGCCAGGCTGTGAGATGGAGCCTGGCTGTGAGATGGAGCCTGGGCTGTAAGATGGAGCCAGGCTGTGAGATGGAGCCAGGCTGTGAGATGGAGCCAGGCTATGAGATGGAGCCAGGCTGTGAGATGGAGCCAGGCTGTGAGATGGAGCCAGGCTGTGAGATGGAGCCTGGGCTGTAAGATGGAGCCTGGGCTGTGAGATGGAGCCAGGCTGTGAGATGGAGCCAGGCTATGAGATGGAGCCAGGCTGTGAGATGGAGCCAGGCTGTGAGATGGAGCCAGACTGTGAGATGGAGCCAGGCTATGAGATGGAGCAAGGCTGTGAGATGGAGCCAGGCTGTGAGATGGAGCCTGGCTGTGAGATGGAGCCTGGGCTGTAAGATGGAGCCTGGGCTGTGAGATGGAGCCAGGCTGTGAGATGGAGCCAGGCTGTGAGATGGAGCCAGGCTGTGAGATGGAGCCTGGGCTGTGAGATGGAGCCAGACTGTGAGATGGAACCTGGGCTGTGAGATGGAGCCAGGCTGTGAGATGGAGCCTGGGCTGTAAGATGGAGCCAGGCTGTGAGATGGAGCCAGGCTGTGAGATGGAGCCAGGCTGTGAGATGGAGCCTGGGCTGTGAGATGGAGCCGGGCTGTGAGATGGAACCTGGGCTGTGAGATGGAGCCCGGGCTGTGAGATGGAGAGCGGTCTCCAGGCGCCCTCAGTGGAGATGAATGTGTATCAGTGCAGTCATTTAGAATATGAAAACTCATGCTGGAAAGTCCGTAATGAGCTGATTCTCAAAGTCAGACACACAGAGACCTGCTGTATGTGCCCTTGTCACCCTGGCCATGGTGGGATGGTCACTAACCTGCAGCTGTGGGGTCCGGGACTCAGGGTCACCAGCAGCAGGCTGGCCGTACAGTGTTGGTGAGGGCAGGCTGGCCAGCTGCTCCCCGCCTCCCAGGCTCCTCCTCCCATGCGTCAGGGTCCCTGGTCCTCTGCAGGGCAGTGCTCCTGACTCCAGCCATGAGTGCGTCCTGCTGGACAGAGACGGAGCCCAGCAAGGCTTCTGGGCAGGGCTGGCAGGTGCGGGGCTTGGCCTGAGGGGCGCCTTTACCCTTGCAGGGTTTGCACGTTTCTTGTGACCTATTTAGGCCGATGGGGGAATCTCTGTAAGAGAGCAGCAGTGTGACTCTTACTGGGAAGATGGAAGACACAGGGCTGAGCAACAAGAAATGTCCTGCCCACTGCCCCTGCCCGCTGCCCGCTGCCCCTGCCCGCTGCCCACTGCCCTTGCCTGCTGCCCCTGCTCGCTGCCCCTGCCTGCTGCCCGCTGCCCGCTGCCACTGCCCGCTGCCTGCTGCCCCTGCCCACTGCCTTTGCCTGCTGCCTGCTGCCCCTGCTTGCTGCCTGCTGCCCCTGCCCACTGCCCCTGCCCGCTGCCTGCTGCCCACTGCCCACTGCCCCTGCCCGCTGCCCGCTGCCCACTGCCCGCTGCCCCTGCCCATTGCCCCTGCCCGCTGCCCACTGCCTGCTGCCCACTGCCCCTGCCCACTGCCCCTGCCCACTGCCCCTGCCCACTGCCCGCTGCCCGCTGCCCACTGCCCACTGCCTCTGCCCGCTGCCTGCTGCCCACTGCCTGCTGCCTGCTGCCCCTGCTCGCTGCCCCTGCCTGCTGCCGCTGCCTGCTGCCCCTGCTCGCTGCCCCTACCCACTGTCCGCTGCCTACTGCCCGCTGCCCACTGCCCCTGCCCGCTGCCCCTGCCCACTGCCTGCTGCCCACTGCCCCTGCCCACTGCCCGCTGCCCACTGCCCGCTGCCCCTGCCCACTGCCCCTGCCCACTGCCCCTGCCTGCTGCCCCTGCCCGCTGCCTGCTGCCCACTGCCCGCTGCCCCTGCCCACTGCCCCTGCCCACTGCCCCTGCCCGCTGCCCGCTGCCCACTGCCCTTGCCTGCTGCCTGCTGCCCCTGCCCACTGCCCCTGCCTGCTGCCGCTGCCCGCTGCCTGCTGCCCCTGCCCACTGCCTCTGCCACTGCCCCTGCCCGCTGCCCACTGCCCCTGCCCGCTGCCCACTGCCCCTGCCCCCTGCCCACTGCCCCTGCCCGCTGCCCACTGCCCCTGCCCGCTGCCCGCTGCCCACTGCCCCTGCCCGCTGCTCACTGCCCCTGCCCACTGCCCACTGCCCTTGCCTGCTGCTGCTGCCCGCTGCCTGCTGCCTGCTGCCCCTGCCCACTGCCCGCTGCCCACTGCCCACTGCCCGCTGCCAGCTGCCCCTGCCCACTGCTCACTGCCCGCTGCCAGCTGCCCCTGCCTGCTGCCAGCTGCCCCTGCCCACTGCCCGCTGCCCCTGCCCACTGCCCGCTGCCAGCTGCCCCTGCCTGCTGCCAGCTGCCCCTGCCCACTGCCCGCTGCCCCTGCCCGCTGCCCCTGCCTGCTGCCCCTGCCCGCTGCCAGCTGCCCCTGCCCACTGCCCGCTGCCTGCTGCCCCTGCCCACTGCCCGCTGCCAGCTGCCCCTGCCCACTGCCCGCTGCCCCTGCCCACTGCCCGCTGCCAGCTGCCCCTGCCTGCTGCCCGCTGCCCCTGCCCACTGCCCGCTGCCCCTGCCCGCTGCCCCTGCCTGCTGCCCCTGCCCGCTGCCAGCTGCCCCTGCCCACTGCCCGCTGCCTGCTGCCCCTGCCCACTGCCCGCTGCCAGCTGCCCCTGCCCACTGCCCGCTGCCAGCTGCCCCTGCCCACTGCCCGCTGCCTGCTGCCCCTGCCCGCTGCCCACTGCCCGCTGCCCCTGCCCACTGCCCGCTGCCCACTGCCCACTGCCCACTGCCTGCTGCCCCTGCCCACTGCCTGCTGCCTGCTGCCCCTGCCCACTGCCTGCTGCCCCTGCCTGCTGCCTCTGTCCACTGCCCCTGCCCACTGCCTGCTGCCCCTGCCCGCTGCCCCTGCCCACTGCCCGCTGCCCACTGCCCCTGCCCACTGCCTGCTGCCCCTGCCCACTGCCTGCTGCCTGCTGCCCCTGCCCACTGCCTGCTGCCCCTGCCTGCTGCCTCTGCCCACTGCCCCTGCCCACTGCCTGCTACCCCTGCCTGCTGCCCCTGCCCACTGCCCCTGCCCACTGCCTGCTACCCCTGCCCGCTGCCCCTGCCCACTGCCCGCTGCCCCTGCCTGCTGCCACTGCCCGCTGCCCGCTGCCCCTGCCCTTGCCCTTGCCCGCTGCCCACTGCCGCTGCCCCTGCCCGCTGCCCCTGCTCGCTGCCCACTGCCTGCTGCCCATTGCCCGCTGCCCTGCCCGCTGCCCACTGCCCGCTGCCCGCTGCCACTACCCACTGCCCACTGCCACTTCCCGCAGCCACCACTGTCTCTGGGAAGGCTCCCCAGGGTCACATGTCAGATCCAGGATGGGAACAGACACCTCTGGGAGCTGTTGGAAAGCCGATGCCTGTTCCATGAGCAAACCTGGAGGCGTGGGGGCTGGCTGACTCCAGCCCGGTCCCGCGGCTGCTGAAGCGGAGGCGTGGGGGCTGAGCTCGGGGCTCACTCCAGCCCGGTCCTGTGGCTGGTGAAGCGGGCGGTGTGCGGTTCTGCTCGGGCAGACCTGGGGCGGGGGCTGCGCACCTGTCCTGGCTGTGGCCACCTCGGGGTCTCCCTGCAGCAGCCGTTCCCGGCACTGGGCCTTGATCGCCTCCCCGAGCCCTCGTGCTCGCCCCCTCACGTGCTCCCTCCTTCCAGGCCTGGAGGTGGCCTGGCCCAAGACACAGACAGGCAGAGAGGACTCGAAGACCTCGCAGCAATTTCTCTCTTAGCTCTAAACCAAAGTTTGTGAGCGCTTGTTCCCGGGGTGATGACAGAAGGAGTTGTCTTGGAAACAAATTCACGCTTGAGCATAACACAGCTACCGAAGGGGTTGTCACGCATTTGCTCACTGAACAATGCTGAAGCCTATTCTGGAAGCTTCTAGGGATGCTCCAGCCAGGGTGCAGCTCCAGGCAGGGCCTTTGGTATAGGTGTGAGCGAGGCTCAGCCCCAGGCTGTGAGGAGCCTGCCCCGTTCTGCCACTCAGGTGACAGGCTGGTTCTCTGTGTGCCTCTGTGTCTCGGTTTGCCATCTGCATTTCAGAGTAGAGCAAGTTCTGTCATGTAGGACGCGGTGACCTCCCTGAGGCTGCCCTTGGTCCCGGCAGCGCCTGGTGAAGGTGAAGTCTGTGATGTCCTGCTTGTCCACAATATGCCTGAACCGAAGAGACGGAGTCCTTGCAGAGTTCAGAACCCCAAGCCAGGCGTGGCGGTGTGAACCTCTAGTGGAGGCAGGAAGATCGAGGACTGAGGCCGCACTGGGCAGAGGTGTGACAGCTATGGGAATAGTAACTAAAGCGTAAAGGGCTGAGGGTGTGGCTGACATAGGGTGAACAGAGTCTTGCAAGTATGAGGTCCTGAGTTCAATCCCAGTGCTGCTGAAAAGAAAAGAAAGACAGAAGGAAAAGAAGGAAAAAACGATTTAGAACCATGAAAGAGCTTTTTCTTTTGATTTCAAACGAAGTCCTGAAAGTGTTTCTCTTTTGGCTCTGGCTGCGAGTGAGCTCAGAGCTTGGTTTTGGCAACTTCTTCTTAGCTGAAGTTCTTGGCATTTTTATTTCTTCAGCTGTCTGTGGATTCCCACCGTGGTGAAGAGCTGAGGATACTCACCACGAGTATCCTCAGCCTCTTTTAGAGGTCCAGCCCCGGGGATGTGTGTGTTCAGGTCCACGTGTGCCGGGTGCAGTGCCGGCTGGAGAGGTGAGCGCCCGCGTCCGGGTGTCGGCCTCCAGCATTGTGGCCACCGCCGCACCCGCATGGCTGTCATCGTCATTCGCCTCTAAATCAACTTTGGAAGTCTGTGAACGAGCAGGAGGAAGACAAGGCCTAGGAAGACAAAGCATGTTACAGGAAAGCTGCGATTTCCCGGGCTATTTGTCACTTCAAGTGCAACCCATTATCCACGTGCTGCAATAAGAAGAGCTACTGAAAAATGATTTATTGATGCTTTAGCCTGTTAAAACAGGTTAATGTCAATACAATTAGCTCCCGGATCAAGGAAACCCCCTCAGAGAAAAGTTGATAAAACAGCATTAAGTGCCACTCTGCCTGTGGCAGGGGAGGGGCTGGGGCTCTGCTCAGGAAGAAGAGGAGAGGGGAGGGGAGGAGAGGGGAGGGGAGGGGAAAGGAGGGGAGGGGAGGGAGGAAGGGGAAGGCAGAGGATGGGTCAGTCATATGCCCCTCCCCCAGCATGGCTGCATGGCCTTCACCCCAGCCCCTACCCCAAGACTGCACAGGCTGAAGCCTGAGAATTCCAAGCAGTTGTAAGGAAAGGTCAGTGTATCTGGATGTCACAAGGGCTCTGCCATGTCCTGGCTGGTCAGCTCCTGAGTAACAGGCCGTGGAGCCACTGTGCAGCTGGGAAAAGGGACAGAGAAAATCATGGGAGTCACCAAGAGACTGCAGCGGTGTGGACAGAGCCGGCCCTGGGAGGGTGGCCTCAGTTTCTGAGCCTGGTCCCTTCCTGCTGCGTGTCACTGGGCTGAGCACTGCATGCTGTCTCTGCAGGCCGGCTTCCAGAACCCACTCACCCCCGGGGCCCCTCCCTGCGCAGGGAGGCCCCTCACCGGGACTAGCCTTCATGTCCCTGGCTGTCCAGCCTGAGCTCGGAATCTTTAACATCGTCACTGATATTCCCCGAGGACACGTGACCCACTTTGGGTCTGGTGCTGGTAGCTCACGTTTGCCATCCCAGCTACCTGGAAGCAGAGATCAGAAGGATGATGGCTCAAGGCCAAAATGTTCTCGGAGACTTCATCTCAGCCCATGTGGTCGCGGTTCACGTCTGTCGGTCCAGCCGTGGGGGGGTAGGGGGGTGGGGGGGGTGGGGATGGGAAGACTCTGTCTCAAAAATAACTGGAACAAAGAAGCGAGAGATGTGGCTTAGGCAGTAGGGTGCCTGCCTAGAACGCACAGGGACTCAAGTTCAAATGGAGACATGCTCCCAGGAGTGAGTGGAGCCATGGCAATTAGACTTGGAAAGGTAGGGCCTAAGGAGGGGCCTGGGCCTGGAGGAGTGGCCTGGTTAGGGAGGTGGGGCCTGGCATGGAGGGGGAGGGGCCTGGCATGGAGGGGGAGGGGCCTGGCATGGAGGGGGAGGGGCGTGGCATGGAGGGGGAGGGGCCTGGCATAGAAGAGGAGGGACCTGGCATGGAGGAGGAGCTGGACATCGGATGTGTTGGGACCTTCCATGCTGGAGTGTATCTAGAAGGCGAGGAAGAAAATCTCTGACAATCACAACTGAGGCTCAACAAACAATGCTGCTGGAGTGTTGACAGTGACACACGAGAGCAATTTTAATACAAACATCGAGGAAAACATGAACGGCTGCCTTCCCATTTGTTCCTGTGATGGATGTCAGCAAATTGTCTCCATCTCCTCTCCAGACATTCCTCCCTCCCCTTCCCTTCCTTTCTCCTCTCCTTTCTTTCTCCTTTTTCCCTCTTTTTCCGCCTTTCCCTCTCTTTCATACACAGACACACAGACACACAGACACACAGACACACAGACACACACACACACACACACACACACACACACACACACACACCACACAGGCTGGTTTTGAGGTCACGATCTTCCTGCCTCTGCTCCTGTACCTGGTCTCCAGGTGTACATCCCCATACCTGCTGAAAACCAAGTTCTTGAAGAAAGTCAATCATTTTCCAGTTACTGAAGTGGGAATCCCTGTTTGCACATGAGTTTGTAAAGTGGAGCAAATAGAGCTGTGATTTTATTGAGAGTCTGGAGGAGCGTCTTGTCATGGCTTCTTGAGTTGGATGAGCGACCCAGGGGTCGGAGGAGTTCCATCGCATGGCCAAGGCTCACAAGGCCAGGGCGGGTGGTCCTCTCGCCTGTTTAGACACAAGGACAGTGATATCTGGCCCGGTGAGTGACGGCAGTGCATCGATCCTCCACTGCTCTATGCCTGCGGGGCAGAGGCGGGCCTGACTGCCGCAGGTGGGCTTGGGGGGGGGTCCTCGCTTTCTCCTCTGCTCCACTTGCCCTGGAAAGCGGGGCGCAGGCCTGGGGAGGAGGTGGGAGGAGCTGCCTTTGGGGAGGACGTGGTTTTGCTCTGATCAGTCCCCAGCAGGTGAACGCTTACTGTGTGCCTCCTCTGGGCTTTGGTGGAGACCTGGCATGGCCTTCTGCCCTGCCACCTTGCAGGGGGCACAGGGAGGGTGGGTCTGCCCCCCCCCCCGCCTGTGCCTCAGTGGGCCCTGGGACAGGAGGCGGCGTGGCGGCGCTCTGAGAAGCACCTTGGCTTTGCATGGACTGAGGCACGGCAGCCCAAGTCTCTCCATCCTTGGAATGTGGACACAGCCCGGGAGAAGTCATCTGAAAAAGATATTTCTCTCCACTGCTGGGGATTATTGACAACACGAGCCATCTATTAACATTATCTTGGGACTCTGCACCGGGGAGAATAGATACTATAAATCTTAGTTGTGTAGAAACCCAGGAGCTCGGAGGCTTTAGTGGATGGCAAATAGAAAAGTCCAATGGGTTTAGACCTGTTTATTTTACTTAGAGAGAAGGAACATTCTGTACCCAGCCAGGCAGGAAATGGCTTTTGGGGACGGCCACTTAGCCCAGCTGTTGGCCCTGAAACCGTGGGAGTAATCGCTGCATGCAATTAGAGCAGGAGGCTCCAAGGACAATATTTTGTAGCCAGTGATGGAAACTTCTGGAACTTGATGATGGACCCTGGAGGCTGGTGCCGTGGGGCATGCTGGGAAGGAAGGGCAGGCTGCAGGCGTCAGACGGGAGGCGCTGTCTCCACTCGGTGGGCTGGCGCCTGGCCCCGACCCACACTCATCATCACTCCCAGCCAAGCCCAGTGTGCTCAGGCCGTGTGCTGCTGAGCTGAGGTCCGACGAGAATGACCTTGATCAGAGCCACAGACGCAAACCCAGCCAGTTCTAAACGTGGTTTCAAAAGGACAAGTGTCGGATGCTGGACTCCCGTGCAGGGGCGCGGGGGTCCAGGCGGCCCCTGCCCTGCCGGCTCCACACGCCCCTGCACGGTCTCCTCCGCTTCCCGCCGGACGGGGTCTCCCATCCCCGGCCTTGCCAGATAATTAGTCCATGGCCCAGCAATCTCTGCATTTTGAAATTCATCCTGAACTCTCGCAACCCGCTGGGCTTCATTTCAAATACCCCTGCTCTTTCATCTTCTCAGTCGCCTTCATTAATTCTCACACCCAAGCGGGGGCGCGGGGTACCCGCCTCCCCTCCCAGGGCCGTCTGCAGTCTCAGCCCTGCAAATTGATCGGCGCGCCCTCCTCCCTGGCATTTGCACAACAGGAGATGGTCTGCGTGTCTGCGACTGGCCGGTTCTCCTCTCCCTTCAATTTACAGACAGCTCAGCTCCCAGCAGAGGAAGGTGAGGCGAGATTAATTGGCAGAGCCGGGCGGAGATGGCTCTGCCCGGTGCGGGCGCGAGGCTGCAGACGGGCTGCCGTTTAATTGGTTACGTGTGACCCTCTCCTTCTTTCCTTTTACTTAATTTTGACTTTTCACATTTGAAGCTGCAGCAGTATTAATTATTCTGAGTCACCCCTCACCCTGGGAAGGGCACGTCCATTCCTCAAAGGGAGGCAGAGGGACTTGCCAGGTAGCCGGCCCGGTGTGACCTTGGGAGTCAGACCACCCCCATCCCAGCTGGGGAAACAAAGGCCCTGCAGACTTCTCCGGCTGACCGGAGCTCTCTCCTGTCCTCTGTCTTGCCTTCCTTCCGCATTTCGAAGGAAGGACAGCAGACCCGGTCTGTACCAGGGAGGACAGAGCCCAGGCCTTCTGGCCCACCTCACGCGTTTGGAAGGCTTGTTCCATGGCCCTCCTATAGGATGGAATCTCAGGACGTTGGGGCTGGCAGTCTCTGTGTTAGCTGTGGCCAGTAGCACTGCCCAGCGTCCAGTGCCCCAGGACACCCGTCCCTGTCTGGGCCAGGATGGTCAATCCTGGCTCAGCCCTCTGGGGCCTCGTGGCTGGAGGTGGGTCAGCTCCCTTCCTCTGCTTCTGGCCCCAGGTCCTCCAGACCTGGGTGGACCACAGAGAGGACACCAGACTCAGAGCAGATCTCTTACTTTTGGCTGAATTCTATGGCTAAAGCAAGACACAGAGCCGCCATACTCCAAGGGAGGAGAGGGTGGGGAGGTTTTACCTCATTGCAGGGTGAGTGCAAATCCTATGCAAGATGTGGATTGTGCAGTGTGTGTATGTGTGCAAATGTGCATGCATGTGGGTGGAACATGGACACTCATGCATTTGTTCATGTGTATCTGTACATGTGAACGTGTGCAGGTATGCAGACATGTACACGTGGCCACACAATGCTCACATGTGCATACACACATGACACTTGTGTTCAGGCATGTTCATGTGTGCTGTGATGAGTGTATACAGTGCCTGACACAATGTGCAAGTGCTTATATGTGTGCTTGTGTGTGATATGTTTGTGTATGTATTTATGCATGTGCACACATGCACACACATGTGTGGCATGCCTAGGTGCATGAGTGTCCATAGGTATGCATGTGCATCTGTGCATGTTTACATACATGCGCAGGTAGGTGTGTATATTCACATGCATCTGAGTGTGAATGCACACATACATTCATGTGTACACACACACCTGGGCATATAAGCACACATGTGCATATGTGTGTGCACACATGACTGCACACACATGTATGGTGTGCGTGTATAGGAATGATCATGCACTGATGTGTGCATGTCTGTGCATGTGCATGCATTATACCTATGCACTCACAGTGCATATATGCACGTGCAGTCATGTGCACATGTGTATACATGTGTATGAATGCGTTTGAAGGTACATGTATGTAGATGTGATGTGTGGCATGTGTGTGAATATACTGGGACATGTATGTGTATACATGTGTGTTCGCATGTGCATTGTGAATGGGAGCATTGCGTGTGTGCTTGTGGGTGTGAGACGAGGCTTGGGAGTGTGTGCGCATGTGTGTTTGTGCTGACACATTGTCCTCACAAGCTGCTCTGTAATTCTTGCTCTTATTGGCCAACAGCCCAGAGATAGCATGGGGCAGGAACATCATGCTGGCACCGTGGGGCGGGATATCAGGCCAGCACTGTGGGTGGGGCGTCGGTCGGGCTGGCATCGTGGGGCCCCCGAGAGTGCCCCAGGCCTCCCCCATCACGGAGCACGCTGTTTACAAAACCCACTCCTTTACTGAGACTCAAGCTCATTAACGTTTTCCAAACCTAGTGGTGGAAGACAGGCGGCTCTCCCAGGTGAGCGGTGAGCAGGCTGATTGCAGCCTCAACGTTAAAGAGATCTGACAAGAGTCAGAGAAGACAGGTTCCCACCAGAGACTCAGAGAGTTAATTTTCAGTGTGTACCTGCCATGGTGTGTGTGTGTGTGTGTGTGTGTGTGTGTGTGTGAAGTGTGAGGGCATGGACATGCGTGTGTGGTGTGTGAGCTGTGTGAGGTGTGGAGGGCATGGGGATGCATGTGTGGTGTGTGCGGTGTGTGGGGTGTTTGGGGTGTGTGAGACATGTGGCATGTGTGTGCTGGTTCAGGATGCCCTGTGCTCCTCGGCTAGCATGTGCGCTCCTCGGCTAGCATGTGCTCTCCTCAGCTAGCATGTGCTCTCCTCAGTTAGCATGTGCGCTCCTCAGCTAGCATGTTGGGTGCTCCCCAGGCTCCTCAGCTAGCATGTTGGGTGATCCCCGTGCTCCTCAGCTAGCATGTTGGGTGCTCCCCGTGCTCCTCGGCTAGCATGTTGGGTGCTCCCCGCGCTCCTCAGCTAGCATGTTGGGGTGATCCCCGTGCTCCTCGGCTAGCATGTTGGGTGATCCCCATGCTCCTCAGCTGGCATGTTGGGTGCTCCCTGTGCTCCTCGGCTAGCATGTTGGGTGCTCCCTGCGCTCCTCGGCTAGCATGTTGGGTGCTCCCTGCGCTCCTCGGCTAGCATGTTGGGTGCTCCCTGCGCTCCTCGGCTAGCATGTTGGGTGCTCCCTGCGCTCCTCGGCTAGCATGTTGGGTGCTCCCCACGCTCCTCAGCTAGCATGTTGGGTGCTCCCCACGCTCCTCAGCTAGCATGTTGGGGTCATCCCCGTGCTCCTCGGCTAGCATGTTGGGTGCTCCCTGCGCTCCTCAGCTAGCATGTTGGGTGCTCCCTGCACTCCTCGGCTAGCATGTTGGGTCATCCCCGTGCTCCTCAGCTGGCATGTTGGGTGATCCCCACCCTCCTCAGCTAGCATGTTGGGTACTCCCTGTGCTCCTCAGCTAGCATGTTGGGTGATCCCCACGCTCCTCGGCTAGCATGTTGGGGTGATCTCCATGCTCCTCGGCTAGCATGTTGGGTGCTCCCCACGCTCCTCGGCTAGCATGTTGGGGTGCTCCCCGCGCTCCTCGGCTAGCATGTTGGGTGATCCCCATGCTCCTCAGCTGGCATGTTGGGTGATCCCCACCCTCCTCAGCTAGCATGTTGGGTACTCCCTGTGCTCCTCAGCTAGCATGTTGGGTGATCCCCACGCTCCTCGGCTAGCATGTTGGGGTGATCTCCATGCTCCTCGGCTAGCATGTTGGGTGATCCCCGCGCTCCTCGGCTAGCATGTTGGGTGATCCCCGCGCTCCTCGGCTAGCATGTTGGGTGATCCCCGCGCTCCTCGGCTAGCATGTTGGGTGCTCCCCACGCTCCTCAGCTAGCATGTTGGGTGCTCCCCACCCTCCTCAGCTAGCATGTTGGGTGATCCCCACCCTCCTCAGCTGGCATGTTGGGTCATCCCCGTGCTCCTCAGCTAGCATGTTGGAGTGCTCCCTGTGCTCCTCAGCTAGCATGTTGGGTGATCCCCACGCTCCTCGGCTAGCATGTTGGGGTGATCTCCATGCTCCTCGGCTAGCATGTTGGGTGCTCCCCACGCTCCTCGGCTAGCATGTTGGGGTGCTCCCCGCGCTCCTCGGCTAGCATGTTAGGGTATGCCCTGCGCTCTTCGGCTAGCCTGTTGGGGTGATCTCCATGCTTCTCGGCTAGCATGTTGGGGTGATCCCCACGGTCCTCAGCTAGCATGTTAGGGTATGCCCTGTGCCCCTCGGCTAGCCTGTTGTGGTTCTAAACCTGGTCCAAAGCTGGGTACCCGTGGCTCATGCTTGTAATCCTAGCTATGAGGGAGTCTGAGATCCGAGGATCGCAGTTCAAAGCCAGCCCAGGAATGAAAGCGTGTGAGACTCTTATTCCTGATTAACCATCAGGAAAAGCCAGAAGTGGCTCCAGTGGTAGAGCATTAGTATTGAACAAAAAAGCTCAGGGACAGTGCCTAGCCCTGAGTTCAAGCCCTGGGGCCAATGCACGTGTGTACGTGCTCACAAATACACACACACGGAAAAAGAAAAATGCTCAGAGGAGCTGAACATTTAGGCAGAACTCCAAAACAAAATGGTTATAAGAACTTTAAATCACCACACAACCACCTATGTGAATGGTGTTGGGTAATTTCGTGGTTAAACTCATGTCATTGGTGGGAAATTCCAGCCAGGGACTGAGGACAAGCAGATGAGGAGCACTGGGTACTGTCCCGCAGACCAGCCGACAGCCGCATTGCTTCCCCTTCCTCACGAGGAACAGACTTGGGGTGACTCAGTTTCCCGGCATAGAGCTGGGAGAGGGTCTGCGCTCTCTCTGGTGTCGCTGCGCTCTTCCTCATTGACAGATGTGTGGAGATCTCTCTCTCTGTCTCTGTCTTTCTCTCTATCTCTCTCACTCTGTGTGTATGTGTGTGTGAGCATACAAATGGATTTTGAATCTAATTGAAATTTTATATGAAATATTTCAAAATAATGACGACATTTTCCTCACCATCCACAGATGTTGCTCCCAGAATTTTAATAATTCTTTTCTAGGATTCAAATGATAACGCCACTAAACACTGACGAGGAGCTGCTTCGGGTTTCATTTTTCCAAAGATGACATTTTATTTTGCGTGGAAGCCATAAACCTTATCACCCAACACCTTTTGTAGTATTCGTGTGATGGTTGCAGGGTCCCGATAAGTTGGTACTGGTGCCCAGATGTGTCTGTGCAGGGTCCGCGTGGCGTCCTCGGGTGTGCCGGGGTGGGGCTGGAACGGTAGCCGGCCTGCCCTGGGGTCGCAGGAGCCCTGCGGCGAGGGGCGGAGCGGGATCTGACTCCGTGCTCCGCAGCCAGCTGCTCTTTACCCAGTGCCCCGCTTTATTCTGTCAGACCTGAGGCCCTTTTGCAGACAGGAGCCTAAACTTGGAATTTTCTGAATACCCTTCCTCTGTCCTGTCACCACAGAGGCACCCCTGGACTTTTAAGGGGGTGCAGGCGGCTTGGAGGCTCTGCAGGCGTTTGTAGGGGGCTGGTTTCCTGGTGGCAGGGAGGCTGGTCTGTTTCTCACCTGCAGGCTCAGGCCCCCACTCCCTGACCTGTGCTGAGTGTTAGCTTCGTGGTCTCCCCAGAGTTCTTCATGTAGACCCCACAGTTCCCAGGGCTGGGGGACTCCACAGCCAGCTGGGGTGTGCCTGCTTGCCCGGCCTGCTCGGGGCGGTGTCCACACACTTCCTGTTCCTTCCTTTTCCCCTGTCTGTTAGAGCACGTTTGGGGCATGCATGCTGTGGGAAGGGTGCCCAGGGCCTCCGGTGCAGACCTCCTTCCAGATGTCCCTCCTGACTCCTTCTGGCCCCAGAGCCCATCCTCTTCCTCTGCTGGACCATGATAGGCAGCCTTAGATCGGCCAGCAGCCAGGACCGCACCTCACCTTCTACCCGGAGGGAGGGCGTCCTCGGGCAGCTGGCTGCAGCATGCTGCAGATGGCTTCGTCTGCAGACGACCCAGTTCCTCGTGTGTAACAGCATGGCATCGGTACCCAAAGCTGCACGTGCACTTTCCATTATCAGCACACTGCTACAGCAGCAAATACATTGTCCAGGCGATGGAAATCTGGTTGTGATGGGTGGTGTAGGGAATCATCAAGAAAAACAGTCTGTGTTCAGGACAGTCTCACCCCTGCCCCTCAGCCAACCTGAGGTTGGCTGCATTCAGAGATGGAGGCCTGGCAGATGCGGGGCCCGTGTCTGGAGCACTCCTGATCTCCAGGGCTGACCTCCCTGGGACCAAGTTTGTCTTGTTAATAAAGGTTTACCACGTCGCCAGCTAGGATGGCACCTTAAAGAGCAGGTCTCCGTGGAGCATGGCCTAAATATTCATGTAAGCAAAATTATGCAGTATGCATTTTCATGTTTCCTTCAACATGAGGCTTTAAAGATTAATCCATTACGTCATGGCAGTGGCAGCTATAATTCTATGAGCTGAGATTTATTTATTTTGCTGTTAAAGGACCTTTGCCAGGTGATGTGCTTGTGCGAACTTTCTGCTGTGTGAACCTAGGGATGGAGTTGCCAATCACTGAGGGTTTGCTCCTCCAATTTCCTCAGCCGACTGAGCTGGTCCTACCAGAATGCTCTGCTCTGCAGCATCTCCATCTTTGTCATCTATGAATGTGTGTATGTGTGTATGTGTGTATGTATGTATGTATGTATGTATGAATGTGTGTATGTATGTATGTATGTATCCATCTATCTATCATCTATCTATATCAATCTATCTATATCTATCATAGCATGCATCCATCTATCATCTGTCTCTCTTATCTCTCTATCTTTATGTCGCTGTACAAAGGGTCTCAAGTCAACATGTCAACCTTGTGAGTACAAAACATCTCAATTGACATCTTCCCTCATGCTCCCTCGATCCCCTCAATTTTCCGAGTTCCACTTCCCCACATATACATCGATGATTGCATGCCTCTGCCTCGCTCTTTCCGTGTGTTGACTCCCTTCCCCACGCACTCCCGTCCCCTCCGCTCATGCTGGGCTCCCTGGCGCTCTGTTCCACAGTGCATTAGTTGTTCATGGAACCGCCCCACTGGTACGCCTTCCCTGCATGTGCCAGGCTTCCGTCAGTACATCTGTAACTATGTGCACATGGCTGGAGTATGCTTACATATGAACTTATAATTTAGATCTAATTTCCACATATGAGAGACAATGTGTGTGCTTTGTCTCTCTAACTTACTTCACTTAATATATAAATTCTTCCCAGGTTCATCTATTTCCCTGCAAATGACATAATAGCATTTTTTCCTGATGAGTGTGTAAAATTTCATATACATATAATTCATACTCATATATATAGTCATTGTTCCTGATGGATCAGTGAAATTTCACGTGCTTTGGTCCATCCATCCATTGAAGGGGTTATAGCGGTTTCCAGAACTTGGCAGGGGTGAATCTTGAAGCAGTTAGCGTGGCTGTGTAGGCATCTTCATTGCGTCCTTTCTTGTGATCTTCTGGATGAATGCCTGGGTGTGGGATGGCTGGATCGTAGGGTAAGTGTATGCTTCGTGTTCTGAGGACCCTCCACACTGCCTTCCAACAGTGCAACTGGACTCCTCTCCCACATCCCCACCAACAGCATCTGCTGTTGATACTCGCTGCGTTTGTAGTGATTCCTCCTGGAGGCTTTACATTGCATTTCCTTGATGACTGTAAAGCAGTGTTTTCTGTGTTTACCGACCCATTGCAGATCTACTTTGGGGATGTGCCTGACCTCCCCTGCCCCCTTTTTTAACATTTTTTTTTTCATTTTATTTTATTTGTGAACATACTGTACAGAGGGGTTACAATTACATGGGCAGGATAATGCGTACATTTCTTATCAAGCATTGCAGCCTCCTCCTTTGTTTACCCTTCACCTCCCTCCCAGTCTCCCCCCACTCCCCCCCACAATCCTCCCCCCCCCCGCACTAACGTTGTAAAGCTTGTTTTCGACATGACAACTTGTACTTCTCATTGTTGCAACAGGTCCACCTGTATCCTTAAACGACTTGTTTTTCCCCATCTCCTCCACAAGTTATACCAACATCAAATATAGTGGAAGCAGGGGTTATACTGTGGGGGAGGGACATACAAAGCAACAAAGAAATAATCTTATAAATGCGTTAGAAACAAATGCATGAAAGAAAAAAAAACATTAAAATACATATCTAAGGGTTCATTTTCCTAACATCACATTATCTGACCTTTTCTGCTTGACTCATACATATACTAGATATTGCAAATAAGGGAAACCATGGGACCTATGTTTCTTTGGGCCTGGCTTACTTCACTTAATATAATTTTTTCCAAGTTTTTCCATTTCCTAACAAATGGGGCAATGTCATTCTTTTGGTGGAGGCATAGAAGTCCATTGTGTATATATACCACATTTTCTTGATCCATTCATCTACTGAGGGGCATCTGGGTTGGTTCCATATCTTAGCTATGGTAAATAATGCTGCAATAAACAGTTGTGCTGGTAGCTTTAGTGTGGTCTTGTTTGTAAACATTTGGGTAAATGCCCAAAAGTGGGATTGCTGGGTCATAAGGGAGTTCTATGTGAAGTCTTTTGAGGAACCTCCATACTGCTTTCCAAAGTGGTTGAACAAGTTTACACTCCCACCAACAATGAAGTAAGGTTCCCTTCTGTCCACATCCCCTCCAGCATCTGTTGTTATTAGAGTTCTTGATTTTTGCCATTCTAACTGGAGTGAGGTGGTATCTCAATGTTGTTTTGATTTGCATTTCTTTTATGGCTAGGGAGGTTGAGCATTTCTTCATGTGTCTATTGGCCATCCTTCTTTCTTCTTCAGAGAAGTTTCTCTTTAAGTCTTTAGCCCACTTATTTATTGAGCAGTTGTTTCTTTGGGGATTTGTTGTTGGGGGATTTAATTTTTTGAGTTCCAAGTATATTTTAGATATGAGACCCTTGTCCGTTGTATGGCTAGTGAAGATCTTCTCCCAATCCGTGGGATTTCTATTGATCTTGCTGGCTATGTCCTTTGCCATGCAAAAAGCTCTGCAACTTCATGCAATCCCATTTGTCCACCCTTTTTTGATTTGTTGTGTTTCCGGGTCTCTATTAAGAAAATTTCAGCCTGAGCCAAGGAGTTCTAGGGTTTCTCCTATTCCATCCTGTAATGTTTTCAGAGTGTCTGCTTTGACTTCGAGGTTTAACATTTTTATCTCCTTTAAAAGATTATTGTTCAGTAGCTATACGAAGGAGTTGGCATTTAACAGCACAGCTTCTGAATATAATGCCTCTTGAGCAGTGTCTCCCTTTCAACTTTCTCACCCACTTGTTCTGACCCCTCCCTTCCCACACCCTTCTTGATCTTGTAGAATATACCTTGAGTTCATGACTGCATTCTATCCGGAATTTGCAAAAGCTCTCCACTTATTTTAGAGATGAGATCTTTGTCAGTGCAATGTGCTGCAGATATTTCTTGCTAATGCTTGTTTTCCCTTTTGACTCTTGCTGGTGTCTTGTCAGGGAACAAACATACTTAATTTTTATGTGGCTGAGTGCAGCCAGCTTTTCCTTTGTGAGTATTGCTCTTTGAATCTTGTTCAGAAAAAAAATCTTTCGCTATCCAAAGGCCAGGAAGACATTTCTCTCCTATCAACTTTTAAGAGCTTTATGGAGTGTTTTGATGCTTGCATTTGTATCTCCCTGTGCCAGAATTAATTTTTTGAGCATGAGGAGAGTTGAGGGTCAAGTTTCATTTTTCTCCTGAGTAGATAACTGGTGGCCTGTGACCTGTGCCTCTCCTCCTTTCTTCTGTAGAACAGATGCTTCTAAACCAAGAGTCTCTACACAGGATTTGTTCCTGGCTTTCTCATCTCCACCATCACACCAGAACTTCCATGTCTTTGTCCAAGGGTATCTTGTATCTGGTAGAACAAATGCTTCTTTGTCTTCCCAACTTGTCAACAGTATTGTGCACCTTTTGTATTTCCACATAAAATGTAGAACTGGCATGTCAAGTGCCATGGAGAGAGTTGGTGTGGTACCTACTCAGGAAGCTGAGATCCAAGGATCCTGGTCTGATTAACTACCAAAAGCCAGAAGTAGAAGTGTGGCTCAAGGGATAGTGCCTTGTGGGAAAAGCTAAGGGACAGTGCCCAGGCTCTGATTTCAAGCCCTAGTACTGACACACACACACACACACACACACACACACACACACACACACACACACACACACACACACACACACACACCCCACAGAGAAGCCTTTTGGGATTTTGATTGGAATGACCCGGAGTTCATATAAAGGACACCAATGCCAACTGCATCTTCTCTGGTCGTAAGACCTCCTTTGACATTTCTCAACATGGCTTTATCATTTCCTGGAGAAAAGCCTTTTACATCTTGTTAGGTTCCTTTCTTCCTCGTATTTTCAGATGCTATCGTAAATGTGTTTTTCTTGAGCTTCTCTCGTTGAGGAACAATTTGCTACACGGAGCGATGAACTTGGTCATTGCCTGCACTCAGGAGGGGACTGACAGCCAGGAGCTCTGTCCTGCCCTTGTGCAGGTGGCTGTGGTAGGGTTTGGGTCACTGGAGATTAGAACTGCTGGTCTGAGCACTGCGGGGATGGGCTGAGCCGACACATGCTCTTGGGTCACCCTGGTGTCTGACTGTGAGGCTCCTCTGCGTTGTTTGCTCACCAGCGGCCATTCTCCATCGCACAGACACACTGTCCTCTGCCTCTTCATCTGCCTTACTGGGTATTTGGATTGATTATAGCTTTTGACAACTATGCTGGACACCACGCTAAGCACACCGGGGAAGGCGTTGTGCCGATGGATGTCTGCCACCATTTACTCGGTACATTTCTGGAAATGGAGCTCTGCTTCATAGTACAGGGGCTTCACTTTCCTTTGTAAGGAAGTGTGAGTTTGTAAGTGTGGTGTGTCATCTTACCCACTCCCTCCCGCCCCAGTCCCTGCCAGGCTGGAAGTCCCCTTGTCTTCCCAGCCTCACATTGCCGGTGGTCACCTGCTGCATTTTGGCCTATAACTGCCACTCACTGCCACCCACCGATGCCTTGGGTACGGGGCCTCTTTCCATGTGTGCTGTGGCCACTCCTGTGTCTTCATTTATGAAATGCCTTGTCGGGTGCTTCATTTACTGGTAAATCAATGTTACTGGGGCTGGGAAGGTGGCTCAGTGGTAGAGTGCTTGCCTTGCACGCATGAGGCCCTGGGTTCGATTCCTCAGTACCACATAAGCAGAAAAAGCTGGAAGTGGTACTGTGGCTCAAGTGGTAGAGCACTAGCCTTGAGTTGACGAGCTGAGGGACAGCGCCTGGGCCCAGAATTCAGGCACTATGACTGGCAAAAAAAAAAAAAATCGTTACTAAGGTATATCGAGCATAGAGCAATACGGTCACATACAGCATACAGCTGGACGGGTTTTTACAAGTATATCTGGCCAGAACCACTGCACAGCCACAATATAGACTGTTTCCTCCAGCACACCTCAATCTCTAGAGAGAGGTTTGGTTTCTTTTGGAATTTGATGTCGGTGGGATTGTCGAGGTGTGGCTGCGTCCCTTCATCCAAGGGATGATGGTAAATGCATGCTGTCGGGTTGTGTGCATGGTTGCACGTGTGTGATTGTGTGTCTGCTGCGTGCTATCCTCACTCCTGGAGAGTCAGGCCCCCGGGGTGTCATCCGGCTCCTGCGAATGGAGCTGTGGTGTGCATGGGTAGGGCTTGCACGTGTGTTCATTTGTCTTGGATCAACAGCAGGATAAACACAGCAGTAGTCTAGCGGTGGACAACGGACTTTCCGAGGAGTCCCATGGTGCCGCAGCATTCTGATTCTTCCTCCGTCTCTCCTCAGCGCATCCTGCGCTTACCATCTCGGCCTACCTAGTTACATCTGGTTGTGGTTTTAATTTGCATGTTTCTGACGGTGCGTGGTATTCAGCGGCGTTCACATTCCTAGCGGGCGTTTCTGATCTTCCTCTGCACGGAGTCTTTTCAAGTCTCCATCCCTTTGTGTCTGGTGTGACGCAGAGGCCTGGCTCCTGTGGCACGCACCGTCTTGCTGTGTGTGGCTGCCTTTGCCTCTTCGCCATGGTGCTTTTGAAGCACAGAAGTGTTCTATGTTTGTGACGTCCACATTGCCAGGTCTCCCTGTGGGGTTCACCTGCCCGGGGCATGTCTAAGAAATCTCTGCATTCTCCAGGCCCTGGTTGCCGCCCTAGAGCTCAGCAATCAGTGTCCCGGCACGACTCCTTTCAGCTAATTATCCCCCATCTGCAGGAGCCGGTTGTCACGAATGAGAACGCTCTGCTTCTTTTCAAGTCCGGATGCCTGTTGCTTCTCGGCTGTGCTGGAACATGCTACAGAGAGAAACGGTAGCTGCGGAGCCCTGTTTGCTCTACGGAAACGGTAGCTGCGGAGCCCGGTTTGCTCTACATTGCTGGTGAAGAGTTCAAGCGTTTATGATCAAAGGCGATGTGAGCTGGGCACTTTGGGCATACACCCTTCATGACTGCCGCGATTATTATTACTCCTACTATTCGAGTACTTCTGGGGATGGAACCCAGGGCCTCCCGCAGACTGGGCAAAGACCACGGTGGTCCATCCCCGCCCTTTATGATCCTAATGATGTTCCTTTCCATTCCTTCTTGAAGGAAAACTGTGATCACAGTGAAGTTGTGTAATAGGATTTCCATGCTTATATTAAGAGGAGCATATGATTTATTTCCCATGCATTATGTTGGTTCCCTGGAATATGAACACAATCACATGGCTGGGTGTAGTGGTGCATCTGGCTTCGCTGGAGATGAAGATGGTAGGTTAGAGAGGATGGATCCAGACCAGCAATGTTCGCAAGAGTCGATCTCAAAATAAAACATTCTTCACACATAGTGGGGTATTTGGAGGCTTATAGCAAACACAAAGCCCTTGTTGAATCTCCAGTAACACACATGCATGTGCACACACACATGCACACGTACACATATGCACACACACACTTGCATTTCTGGAAGACCAGCCAGCTTACTATACTGATAAATTTGATGTGTTAAGATTTTTTGCATCTGTGTACATGGAAAAATGTTGAAGGGTAGTTTTCTTACGGTTTTTTACAGTTACTTACATGGTGATATTGAAATGAGGTTAATCATATTTATTACTTTTATTAATTTTATTGTAAGTTTCATCCATTAGTTTTAGTGGTGGTTAATGATGGGTTTATAAATGAATTGGGAATTACTCTTTCCTCCATCATTTTCTGAAAGTGATGTGAAGAATTGGTTTTGTCTTTTCTGATATGTAATACAATTTCTCAATGAAGCTCCCTGGGCCTGGAGTTACCTTTGTAAGAATTTTTTCCTTATGAATTTAAGAGTTACAGGACTCTTTCAATTTTTTCAATTTCTTCTTTAGATGATCATCTTTCTGAGTTTTGATCATTGGAATATTTAAAGAATTTGTTTCATCAAAGTTGGAATTTATTGGCATAAAGTAACAAACATAATTCTCCTATGTTTCTTTCCATGGCTGTAGGGTTTGTAGTGCTGACACCTCTTACATTCCTGATATGGCTAGTTTACGTTTTCTGGTTTAGAATCTCCACCAGCTATGTTGGCTGTATAGCAATTTAGTGGATTATTTCTAAGAACTACATATGGATTTCATTGACTTTTCTCTAGTTTTCTTTTTTCCCTTCTTTATTTATTGCTACTATTAACTTTATTATTTCCTTCTTTCAAATTACTTTTCATTTAATATTCTCATTTTCTCTACTGTCTTAAAGTGAAAAGTAGACTAAAGTTTGAACCTTTCTAATTTTCTAATATAAATATTTAAAAGCTTTAATTTTTTTCCACATAAATTTTGATAATTTTTTAATCTTTTTATTATGCACAGTATATTTTCCAATTTCCCTTGGGGCTTCTTCATCGATTGATGAATTATTTCTGTGTAAATTGTTCAATTTCCATGCATTTGAGAGACTAACAAATTATTTTTAGGAAAAAACTGTGTGTGTGTGTGTGCGTGTGTGTGTGCGTGTGTGTGCGTGTGTATGTGTGTGTGTGCGTGTGTGTATCTCTGTGTGTGCGTGTGCGTGTGTGTGCGTGTGTGTGTGCGTGTGTCCGTGTGTGTGAGTGTGTGTGCGTGTGTATGTGTGTGTGCGTGTGTGTGTGCGTGTGTATCTGTGTGTGTGTGTGCGTGTGTGTGCGTGTGTGTGTGCATGTGTGTATCTCTGTGTGTGTGTGTGTGTGTGTGTGTGTGTGTGTGTAGGCATGGCTGGTCCTGGTGCTTGAATTCACAGCCTGGATGCTGTCTCTGAGCTTTTTCTTTTGTTCAAGGCTGGCACTCTAAAAGTTAGCTTTTTGGTGATTTATGGCAAATAAGAGTCCCATGAAATTTCTTGCCCACACTGGCTTCAAACCACCATCCTTAGATCTCAGCCTTCTGAGTAGCTAGGCATGAGCACCAATGCCTAGCACCAAGTACTTTTTACAAAATTGATTTCCAATTTAATTATTGTTTTGTGCATTGTTTTAATATAGTTTCATTTCTTATTGTATTTTTTTTTTGTTGGTTATGGGGCTTGAACTCTGGGCCTACGCGCTGTCCCTCAGCTCTTCAGCTCAAGGCTAGCACTCTACCACTTGAGTCACAGTGTCACTTCTTAGTTTCATTTCTTTAAAACATATTGAAACGTATGCTGCCCAGCGCATGGTCTGTCTCAGTGAATGTCTGGTGTGTTTTGTTGTTAATTGGGTGCAAGGTTTTGTTACATGTTCTGAGTGCAGTTGATTGACGTCTTGTTTAAATCTTCTTCAGGCTTGCTGATATTCTTTCTCTGTGTTCTGTGAATTACCCCAAGAAGGGGCTTCAAGTCTCTCACTTTGACGATGAATTTGTCTATTACTGCTTTGGTCCATCACATTTTGCTTTATGTATGTTGGAGTTCTGTTAGTAGATACGTTTTCATTGAAGACTCTGTGCTTTTTAATGAGTGCACCCATCTATCATTTTGAATGTTCTCTTTTTGTTCCTGGTAATATTCACCCTTCTTATGCTTAGTATTTTACATGGAATCTACATGCTATCATTTTAATTTTTTTATTTATTTTTGTTTTTATTTTTTGGGTCCGGTCGTGGGGCCTGAACTCTGGGCCTGGGCACTGTCCCTCAGCTCTTCAGCTCAAGGCTAGCGCTCTATCACTTGAGCCACAGCGCCACTTCCGGCTTTTTTCTTTTTGCTTATGTGGTGCTGAGGAATGGAACCCAGGGCCTCAAGGATGCAAGGCAAGCGCTCTACCACTGAGCCACCTTCCCAGCCCCCATTTTAATTTTTTTAAAACCGGTCTTCATATTTGAAGAAGATTGTAACAGTGTGGGGGTGTCGTGCAGCGGTAGAGAGCTTGTCTGGTACAGGTTAAGTCCTGGGTTGGACCCCCCCAGCACGGCAAACATGCAAGTAAGCAAACAACAGCCAAAAAGAAGGCTGTCCTGGAGGGAACCCATCCTGAGCTCAGTTATAATGAATAGAACTTCATAATTATATTAAATTAGCAGCCATTTCTTATAGTTAGCGGTAAATCTAGCCCTTGGCTATTAGTTTATCCCATCTTTCTTGTTTTATTTTGGGTTGGCTGCTTTGTGTGATTCCATTTATTTGCATTACTGGTGATTGTCACCACCTGTCTGGTGTTTGCTTGGGGTTTACCGTGGAGACTTCCATCGCCGGCTTCGCCCGGCTTGCGGCACTGGGAGTGGTGTCGGCTGCTGTCAGCCCCTGTCCTCTCTGCCACCCTGCCGGCCTTACTTCCAGCTGTGTTCTACAGCTCCATGCACATGTTTCACTGAGAGAAATTCAATTTTTAAAGGAGCCTTGAAAAATTAAGCTGAGAGATCATTCCTCCTGCCCTACCACTGTATCTTTAGCTGGCCTGGTTAGTATTTCACCTAAAAAGAAGTTTCTACACTTTATCCTGCCTTCTACTTTTTTCCTCAGTCTTATTTTGGTCAGGTTTTAGTATCAGAACAATTGCTTTATAAGATGGCTTGGGGGATATTCCTCCTCTCTTCTTTAGAAGATTTGCTTAAGTTTGGCTTCCTCACTAAGCGTTTGATAGAGCTTCCACCAAAGCTGGGAAACAGCCTCTCGGGAAACAGCTCGGGGTGGTGGTTTGAGGCTGGCCAAGGCCTGAGAGTTCCAGGGACCTCATTTTAATCAATAGCTCTGTGTGCTGCTATGTATCTTTCAGTCCAGCAACCACAGAAGCACAAATAGGAAGATCGAGGTTTCAGGTTACCTTGAGCATAAAGTGAGATGCAATTATCAAAATGACTAACAAGAAAGGAAGAGGGGAGAAGGAAAGAAAAAAGAAAGAAGGAAAGAAAGAAAGAAAAAAGAAAGAAAGAAAAAAGAGAAAGAAGTAACTGTACTTCTACCAAGGTAGTGTTTTCCGGGGTGTTCCCTGTGAGGGGTCTTCATGCTGCAGCCCCTCTCCCACCTCTTCCATCATTTCAGCCATGGACACCCCAAGAAAGCCAGCTATTTTACATCTGTCTATTAGTTCCCCCCACTCTGGGTGTCACTGTCTTGCTATGTCCTCTGCCAGCATATAAAGCGATTAGTTGGTTTAGGTTTCAGAATGGAAGCAATTGGTTGGTTTAGGTTTCAGAATGGAAGCAATTAGTTGGTTTAGGTTTCAGAATGGAAGCGATTGGTTGGTTTAGGTTTCAGAATGGAAGCGATTGGTTGGTTTAGGTTTCAGAATGGAAGCGATTGGTTGGTTTAGGTTTCAGAATGGAAGCGATTGGTTGGTTTAGGTGTTGGACCACCTTCGTTTGTCTGGGTGGAACTGCAAATTACACACCAGCTTCTCTGTCCAGCCCAAGCAGGAAGTCTCTCTGGAAAAGCAAAATGTTTTTCTTTCTTTCTTAATGGGTCTGATGAGGAGGTGCTGAAGTGAGCTTTTCTTTGTGTTTCTCTTGATTGGGCTTTGTTGAGATGCTTGCAGCTGTGGGTTGAGGGTGTTGGTCAATGTTAGATCGTTTTCAAGCATTATTTCTTCTGATACACACATATACATCTGCATCCTGGGCTCCAGCGTCCGGAGATCCCTGGATGCACACACCCACGGCTGGCTGTCTCCTCACCTCTCAATGGAAAGCTTCACTCTAGACTCCTCAGATGAAGAGGTAAGAACAGCTAAGAAACACACGAGGAAATGCACTCATTATAAACAAATCAAAAAAATTACGGTGCAAAAACCATGTTGACAAAGACTGTGACGTCCACAGGAAAACAGTGAGGCAGGAGTCAGGAAGAATGGGGTTTGCAGACCCATGGGTACTGCTGTGGGCGAGAGGCTTCAGAATGCAGGGGGTCTGGGGGAAATACAAGGGTCTGGGAGGGTAGCGTGTGCGGATGGACACCGGCCCTTCCTGAGCCTCCATGTCTGCTGGATCAGAGCCGCCCCGTGCACTGGGCTCATGGTCCCCTCACTAGTTCTCAGTAGTTCTTTGGACTTGGAGTCCTCAGTTGTCCTGAAGGTGACCTAAGACCTATTTGCACCATGGTGTGACTCAGTCGCACCTTGAAGATGACCATTCCATGGCTGTAGGCTGGGCGAGGCCCGGCTCCTTCTGTTTTGCAGTTGTTACTTTGCTCTTCCAGGGCCTAGTTGTGCATTTTCTGTTTGTCTTGTTATTCCTGGACAGTTCTGAATTAGGGTGAGTAAATTCTTATTCTCTTCCGAACACACTTGAGACCAGGTTGTTATTTTTTGCCTGAACTCCGGGTAAAGCTGGCTATTTTATGTCCCTTCTGTTCTTCTGCAGCCCGAGGAGAGACTTCAGGTGAAAGGGGAGAGCACTGAGGGTCAAGACTTGGTCCAAATGCTTGCCTAGGTGTCCTCACTCTAGAGAAAGAAGAAACAGGGTGGAGGGAGAAAGAGAGAAGAGGAGAAGGAAAGGGGAGAGGAGTGGGAGGGAGGAGACAGAGCAGGGAGAGGAAGGGGAGGAGGAGGAGGAGGAGCAGGAGCCTATGCCTCCTTGTTTTCTGTTTTGAGAGGCCTGACCATAATGTTCAGAGTGTCTTGGTTCACCAGCCCCACGTCTCTGGTCAGAACCCTGGCCACACGAGGCCAGAATCTTTTGTCTTTGACTTCCATCCGGTGAGGCTCATGCTTTTCTAAGAAGATGCTTTCCTTGTCCAGCTCCGAGGTTGATCAGAGGGCTCACCTGTCTCCAGACACTGTGGTGGGAGGGAAGCGTTGTTGAGCACTGTTCAACACAGTGAGAGCTCCTCCTTCGTTTATGTTCCTGTTGGAATTCAGGCCCTTGAACTTGCTAGGCAGGTGCTCTACCCCTGACCTATGCCTCCAGCCTTTTCTTAGTACTGATTATTTCTGAGATATGGTCTCTCTCTTCCTGCCTGGTCTATGATCTTCCTATTCTGAGGTTCCTCCCATCATCAGGATCACAGGTATGCACCACAACATCCAGCTCCACTTTATTGAGATGTGGTCTGATATTTTTCTGACCAATCTGCCTAGAACCCTGGCTGTCCTGGTCTAAGCCTTTGTCACAGCTGGTGATGGAGAAGAGGGTCTTCTCTATGTACTCAAGTGGGCTTTGAACCCAGAAATCCTCCTTCACTTCCTGACCTCACCCTCCCAAACAGCAAGGGTGATACAACAAGCCACTGATGCTTTGCTTAGTTTATAATTTTAATATTAACAATAAGTCTTTTTTGTAAGCACCATTTAAACCCTTACTTTTGCAAGAAAAGAATAAGAGCAGAAAGGTGAACTCAGCTATCCAGCAGGTTTGGCTGAGGAGGAGAGGCGGGGAGCGCAGCCATGTCTCCTTCAGCCCGCTGGCGGGAGGTGGAGTGCCGGTCTCATAACCACACTGGGCAGAGGACGTGAAGTCAGGTGGGGCTGTGGAGGGGTGAGAGGGAGGGGCCGGAGCGCAAGGCCACTGTGACTGAGGCGTTCCCAGGTCTCTGGTAGCATCTGTTTCCCCAGGGCTGCAGCATTGATCTCAGACTCTCCTCCAAGCCTCCTGTGTGCTTGTTCAGGAGGACGGGGAGGGGAGATGAATCAGTGGGGGTAGCAGGAAGATAGCTCTAGGATATGTCTGTCAGGGTGAAGGTGCATGTCTGACATTGTCATTTTCCATCAGCTTTACCCTTAAGTGAAGAAGTTGACTCCCTAGTTGACAGCTGTCAGTCCCTTGCGCGGTCCTCAGCCTTCTTGACTGAAGGGCAAGCAGCCATGAGAATGGCTGTCAGGACAGCACCAGCTGTGTTGCCCACTCCATGGAACTTGTTGCAGAAACCACATAGCAGCCACAGTTGCTGTTGCACAACCCTGGCTCCTGAAGATACTGACCCGCCAACAGCTGGCAGCAGACTTGGTGAATGCTAGCTGACCCTGTAGCCATTCTCACCCAGGCTGTGACTGGTGCAGACACAATCCTTCATTTGCATGAGGGACTGTGCTGTGATTGGTGCAGACACAGACCTTCATTTGCATGAGGAACTGTGCTGTGATTGGCACAGACACAGTCCTTCATTTGCATGGACACCCTGGTCACTCTCTCTGATACACGTGTAGGCTGTTTGGCTCACTTTTCAAGCACAGGACAGCATCCTTCTGTGGTGACCCTGAGGTGTTGCGATGTTAGGCTCAGTAAAGGCTTCTCTGCAATGGTCTTTTCCTATATAGTTAGTTAAACTTCAGTATAGAAGATCTCTCCCTTTCAAGGAGCTAAGTAAACCCTGATTTGAGTTATTTAGTTGGTTAATCTGTGTTAAAGCCATAAGAAATGATTTATTGATTTGCTTAAAAGAGAGATCCCAAGGGAAGATACTATCATAATTTTACCCAATTTGCCATTCAGCCTGACAATGAAGATTTTTTAAGCTAAAATTTTAAAATAAAAATTGACACATGAAGTATAAAATTATCTCACGTTTTCATTATCCTTGAGGAATAAGAGTGACTTGATTAAAAATTCTCCAGTACTAGTAACACCATTCTAACTAACATTGTTATTTCTATGGCTGGGCCATGCTCCAGACAGAGGCCCTGGATGGATGGAGCCCTGTGTGATCTGGAGTCCTGGGGTTGGGGAGCAACTCAGGTTAGTTCACCCACAGCTGTAAGCCACATGGCTGTGGTGGCGGGGGCTGCTCATTTGCTGCTGTGGAGGACAGAGTGGGGACTTGGCTTGGACGGGGGAGGTAACTTTGGAGGGGCTGACATCTGTCTGAAAATGTACATGTGTGTTGTGCTAGCTGGGGCTCCAGTAGCTTATGTGCAAGTACACACATGTATATGAAGGTGCATACACACATAGCTGTGAATGAATATCCAGGACACATAACTGTGTGTATGTGTACGCGTGTAGAGGGGGAGAGGAGGGAATAGAGGAAGGATGGGAGCAAGGGAGAGAGAGGAGAGAAAGAGAGAGAATTTTACGAAGCTGGAGGTTGGCTCATGTGGCAGTGGACTGTCATGAATCTCAAACCCATGGAACAAGCCGGTAGGCTGGAGACCTGGGGCAGAGCTGCTGGCCTGGCAGCTGCTGCAGAGCGAGAGGATTTGGACTGGCCCAGGACTGTCCACCCAGGGCTAGGAAGTTGCAGGAGCCAGCATTGCTTCCGAGGCAGCACCTCAGATGGAGCACCCTGGACACTCCTACCACATTGTGTGGTGTGCTGTCATGGCATGTTCTACGGCACACTCGCCATGGCTACTACCTTCTTTTGGAACCGTGCAAATCGTATGCCCAACCGGGACCCAGGAGTATGAGGGGGACTTCCGGTGGGGTGGGGTGCCACGGTTTGAACAGACCCCCTGACACCCCAAATCCACACTGAACTGCGATTGCACTGTGAGATCAGGAGGTGTAACCTTTAGGAGGCAGTAAGTCACAGGGCCCCATGGATTTGGGCCACTGTGGCAGAGGAAGGTGAGAAGTGGGTGGCCTGGAGGAGAAGCAGAGTGTGGTAGAAGGGAGTTCTGCTTCCCGGCTTCCCGTCCTCCCTCTGGCTCATCAAATGATGTCTTGCCCGCGAGAGCGGGAGGGAGATGGGCCCGGCCAGGTGCTGCATCTCCCTACCCTACATCTCAGCCTCCTGAGCGGTGAGGATTCAGTTTCCTCATCAAGTGCTCAGTCTGTGGCATTGCATGGCAACCGTGGAAAGTGGCTGAGCTGCAGGGGGGCCACCGTCTTCAAGTACGCTGCCAAGGAGCCCAGGGTCGGGAGGAGACTGTGCCGCTGTGTGCCACGGTCTATCCCACAGCCCGGGGCTCCACAACGGTTGGCAAGCAAGTTGGCCACCAGCCTTTCTTTGTGGGAAGAAACAGCAGAAAGGGCCCCGCAGATGTGGGGGTGTGGGCACAGCATGGCCCTCCCTCCCGCAGCCCTCCGGAAATGGATCCACTGGGGAGGGCGCCTTCCCACAGCCCTCTGGGCACGGATCCACCGGGGAGGGCGCCTTCCCGCAGCCCTCCGGAAACGGATCCACCGGGGAGGACGCCTCTCAGGGCTGGCTGGCATGCCCTTCTCTCCAGAGGCGCCTTCTTTCTTCAGGTAGCACCGTCAAGCGTCTCTTCCCAATCCAATGCCATTTTGAGATAAATCGGATGCACTTAGGAGCAGGCGGGAAGCATATTGGATCTGCTGGGATCGCCACCCAGGAGTGAGACTCTTAAATGGATTCAGAAATCTCCTCTGTGTAATACAAATGGACCCAGGAAGGGAAAAGAAACCTCTGCCAAATCCCTATACCCGGAGTGAGATGAAAAATTAGATGAAGTTGGAAAAAAGCAGCAAGCAGACACCTCCACGCCCGCCCCCAGGCAGGACGGAGGAGGTGTTGGGGGGAGGGCGCGCCGTGGTACACAGAGCTGTGCGGCTGGGCCAGCCTGGCCTCAGTCCCGGGGCATCACTGGACATGTGGCTTGAGCAGCAGGAGCCCCTGCTTTTCAGGGCTGGAGCACCCCTGGTGTGAGATGCCCCTCAGAGTGGTGGGGAGGATACCTGGCCGCTCAGCCCCGTCTCAGGTGAGCACTGTGTCCCTGGCCGGCACCAGCGTTTCCACGGGCACTGCACGGTGCTCCCTGCTCCCGTGGACGCAGGCACAGTCCATGGGCACAGGGTCCCTTGTTTATTGAATACGGAAGGGATCCAATGCTGCTGGCTTGTTATCATTAGAACGTGTGGGGACTTGGCACGGGAAGCTGGCGCATGGTGGTGGATTGGGGGCATTCAGGTTGCTTCTGTTTATGACTGCAGATGTCACCAGGGAGCGGTGTGCCTCCTTTAACTCTAACTCTTTGGCTTACGCTTCCTTTTCTACTCTCATTCTCGGTGCTGGCTCTGGACTTGTGCATTCAAACTGCTGCACAGATGTCTGCATCCATTCATTCTGCCATGTGGAATGCGGCTTAGAGCTGAGCCGATTTTACCCGACGCCTGCTGGAACTAAGAATCGTTTCTCAGTATTTTAAAGTGGAGATATATGAGAACATACCTGCCTTCCTTCCCTTCCCTTCCCTTCCCTTCCCTTCTCTTCCCTTCCCTTCCCTTCTCTTCCCTTCCCTTCCCTTCCCTTCCCTTCCCTTCCCTTCCCTTCCCTTCCCTTCCCCTTCTCCTCTCCCCTCCCCTCCCCTCCCCCTCCCTTCCCTTCCCTTCCCTTCCCTTCCCCTTCCCCCCTCCCTTCCCTCCCCTCCCCTCCCCTTCCCTTCCCTTCCCCTCCCCCTCCCCTCCCCCTCCCCTCCCCTCCCCTCCCCCTCCCTTCCCTTCTTTGTGAGACCACTTAGCCCCGGACGGGTGAGGTCCCAGCCCTGTGGAAGCCCCACACTGTCTTCGTCTCCAGCACCAGCACCAGCATCTCCAGCATCTGCCTTCATTGTGACATCCGTCTCCATCTCCCCCACCACCATCTTCTCCATCACTTGTATCGCCGCCATCACCACCCCATCTTCATCATCCCATCCGCCGCCACCTTTGCCGTCACCACCATCGACGTGCCCCTGTCACCTTCTTTAGCATCTCCATCTCTTCATCCCCACCGACTTGTCCTTCACACGCTCGGTCGCCTCCTTTATCACCTCCGCCCTCCCCTCCCCTCGCTCCTCCGTTAGGACCACCGCCATCCTCGCCCAGCAGTGCTGTCACCTGTCTCTGCCAGGGCCCCATTCTCTATCTCCCTCAGTGCGTCATCCTCCTCATCTTCACCTCCGTGACCATCCCCTCCGTCACCTCCTTCTCCTTCACCTCTACACCATCGCCGCCACCATTACCACGCCATACCAGTTGGTTCTACTCTGAAGCTCTGCTGATGAAGTCAAGCATTACTTGCTTGTGTCTAGGTGAGACACCAGTACGGAGCCAAGTGTGGACATGGAGAATGGAGATGCCCGCCTCACCTGTCCCGAACCCCGCTCCCCACCGGCAGCTGTGGATCTGAGACTGATTTCTCACACGTGGGGATGCATGGATGCAGGGTTACTTCTGCTGTATTCGTTCTGGCCACTGATGGTTTCTAGTGTGAAATTTGGAAGCACAGTACCGATGCTGCCTTCAGCGCTGCCTGAGGCCTGCACCCAGCAAAGGCTGGGTGTCTGCGGAGGGCGCCTCGCTGCCTTACAATGGGAGCCTCTGTGAAGGCATGCTCCTGTATCTAATGACCACGTGCTTCGGAAGTGGAGCTGCCGCTGTCCCGGGAGGCGAGGGCTCCATTACAGGAGGGCGACACCGCTGACCTGGGCCGTCCTGTGTTCACGCACATCTATGGCATGTCCAGTCCCTTTGATCTCACAAACCGCACTATGAGCAGTGTTCTGGGGTGTGTGTCACTCTGCACGTGTTAGATTCCTGTGGGTCAGGTCCTGGCAGTGCCACTCCTGAGCGCAGGGGCGGCTGGGAGCGCAGGGGCGGCTGGGATGGGGGGTGCATTACCGCAGGGATCACACCAATCAGCACACATTTCTCTGGATTGTCCTCTGTGTATGTTCTCTCCTTTGAGTGGATCCCTCGGTATTGCAGCCATCAGACCTCAGAAACGATATCCGACCTGATCTTTTGTGGGTGAGTTTCTGTCGGTGAGCACTGTGGGTGTGACATTAGGGTCCCCAAAGTCAGAGCCGCTGACTCGGGCGGTGCGGTGGGCCTGGGCTTGCATGGAGGCTGGAGGCCCTTACCTGGCTGAGCCCTGGTCCACCATGATGGTTCTGCCCCTTCCTGGATTCCAGGAGTTCCTGACCTCCGCTCTGCCTTCGTGTGGACCTGTGAGGGAGCCGGGCTCCTGCTCCTCAGTGTTAGGTGACAGTAGCTTCTCCTGCCATGTTTAACTTCAGAATTGTCTGTGTTTGTGCATCTAACTTTACACATTTCCAATACGTCAAAGAATCTCTTCTTTTGTAAACGGGGCTTCTGTCCTTTGGATTATTTTCTGCTCTGTTATTGGTCTTATTGATAAAAAAAAAACAAAACAAAACAACCTTTTTTTTTTTAAGAATTTCACTTTCTGATATAATTTGTGAATCTTCTCTCCGGTTTTCTGTTTGCCTTTTGATTTAGTTTATAAATATTCACTGACATTAAGATTAGGTCAGGTCTTACATAGTCAGACTTATTTCCGTTGAAGGGTTCTGGGCTTGGGTCGCAGGTGGCGTGTGGGGGCTGTGAGCATTGGAGATGGCCCGTGTGCCATGGGGTTTCCCAGACCCCCTTGCGGCCTGTGGACCCAGCTGTGTCCTGAGGCTTGTGTGCTTCCCCCCTGCTTGTGCTTTGCTCTCTCCTCAACATCGGCTCCGACTCCCGGCTCAGCCTTGCTTTGCCAGGCTCAGCTCCCCACGTTCTGATGCACTGATATCGGTAATTGCTAAACTTCTTTGTCGATTTCAGCTCCATCATTAAAGTGATTTTTTTTTTGTTTTACAGATGCCTTTTTGTCCCCAAATAAAGCGGGTCTGCTATTGATCGCCTCTCCTGCATTTCACAATACATCTGCCTGTGTGCTTTTATCTTTATCCTCTCTGGCTGCTTCAGTTTCAGCTTATCTCTGGAAAATGCCCTGTCGCTGGCTTTTCCTTCCCAAATAACTTTAACCTTTTATTGAGCTGCAGATACGTTTGAGGTCAGTTCTGTTATTACTGTTCTGCCTCCTTGTGATTGTGCTTGAAGAACATCTTTCACCGTGGGTTCTCTGCGTCCTTGGCTTGTGTGTTCATTTTTATTGTTTGGAAGGGCTGAAAGTTACCTTATAACTCTGTATTGTGTTCAATTATCTATGGCTGTCCCAAGAGGAGCAATTAGAGAACATTATGCCTCCACTTCCCCTTCAACTAAGTTTTATTTGTCTACATTTTCAAATGTAAGGGTCTACCTCTAAATACTTTTAATTTGAGTGATTCACCTATTAAAAATCTGAGAATTGACTTATACATCCATGTAACTATATATACATCTATGAATATATTTTTACATCTACAGATGTTCACATCTGTTAATTGATATGCATACCTATTAATTGGTGCAATAATGCATCTATCCACTCACTGGTTGATCAGATTTAAATATGCCTTTTCTCTTTGGTCATGTGGAGGAAGTCTGTCCACTTGTATTATTTCCCACACTTCCTGTCTTCCTAATCTTCCATAGCTTGAGGGTTTCTACTTGCTTCTCTGTTAACTGAGATACCAAGCAGGTTGTGCTGACAGAAGCTGCATGCTTACCCCCAAACAGTTCTTTCTTGGCTGTCCAAGGCTGCCCTCTGGTAGTTTCTTCAGGAAGGACCCATCTAAGATTATCTGTAGATTGTCAAGTTTTGGCCCTTTTTTGGGCCTTTATATTTGAAAGACAGAGTGCCTGGCTCTGAGAATGTTGGGTTGCAATCTCCTTTTGGAGGATTTGCCATTAATCTTCCAGGTCCTAGCTCCGAGTGCTGTCCTTGTGTGTGATTCGCTTGTCCTCTGGCTGTCAAAAGAAATCTTCATCTTTAAAATCCAACAACATTATCAGCATCTCTTTACCAATACTTTTATGAAACAAATATTCCTTTAATTTGGTGGCATACATCTTTTTAGATTTTTTACCTCTAAAATTACTTACGAATGATAATATTTTTCTGGTTAGATTGATTTTGTTGTCAGTTTTTTTTCTTCCCGTGGGTATGGGGGCTATCCCTTAGCTTTTTTGCTCAAGTTCTACCTCTTAAGCCATAGCTCCACTTCTGGCTTTTTGCTGGTTAATTGGAGATGAGAGTGTCACAGACCTGCCTTCCTTCCCCTGGCGGCTTTTGAACTTCAATCCTCAGACCTCAGTCTCTTGAATAGCTAGGATTACAGGTGTGAGCTACCAGTGTCTGATGACTTTTTTTTAAAAAAATTATCCCATCTTTCCATGCTTTTGTCTCTCACTTGAGCTTTGGTCCACAGAGCTGATTACTCTGGGACATTTTAAAATCCTCCTAAGTGTGGCACAGTACTTGATGCTTTCAGAGCCAGTGAAGGTGTCCTGCAGGTCTGTCCCTGTCACTCACAGCTCCTCTCCTCCCTTCCTGGAAAATGCCTGGGGGAGTGGGAAGGGAGGGAATCGGTTTTCAAACCAGAAAAGAACCCTGCCAGATGACCTTGAGGCTTTCCCCTTGGCCTTACACAGGTGATTACCAAAGAGGTCCTGCAGATTTACAGGAAGTGGGCGGGGAGGGGGGGGGAGGATGGAGGGGGGGAAGACTCGTGCAATCCGGTGGGATGGGGAGTCACACCGGGCTGCTTCTTACTGGACACGTGGAGGCGGGGCTAGAAAGATATCAACTATGCTCTTGAAGGAAAAGAAAATCATTTCTCCATCACGGCAAAGCTTTCCAATTAATTTATTGCAATTAGAGAGAAAGCATCCGTTCCCGCAAACGTCTGCGTTATGGCTCCACAGAAGCAGCTGGGCCACAGGGGTAGAGGACAGGGCAGCGTCCGCAGCTCTGTCCCTCAGCTCCGTGCTCTCCGTGATCTAGTCTCCAGTCCCAGGAACAGCTGGGTCACTGGGGTAGAGGACAGCGGGCAGCGTCCCCAGCTCTGTCCCTCAGCTCCGTGCTCTCCGTGATCTAGTCTCCAGTCATGGCGTCCCAGAAGCCGGGCCTAGCTCTGTTCCAGGCCTCAAGCCTCAGTTGAGCCTGTGTGGCCACATTTCAGTCAATGTATTCTTTATGTGTTCTGTTTGGTTCTCTTTTGAAAAAACAAAACAAAACAAAGAAGTGACATCTGCTTCCTGGTCAAACTTCTCGCTTTGTGTATTGCTTTCTATGCAAACACTCTTATAGACATGGCTTCCCTCAGCCTGGAGGCCAGAAGACTGGGGTGGAGTGTCCCCAGGGCCACATCCCCTGTGGAGTCCCGGGAGAGCCTTCCCGCTTCAGCCCCCATGTCCTCTGCCTCCGTCACGTGGCCACGGTCGAGTCCTCACACCTCTCGTGGTGTCAGTGCTGGCGTATGGCCCACCCTCACCCCCAATCAGGTTGGCTGGTGAATCTTGCCTTGACTACCAAGCCAAGTCTCCTTCCACGTCCCAGCTGGGGAAGGAACGGGGCAGAGTAATAGCACCGCTCAGCGTCCTTCTAGCTCTGGCCACGGCCTCCGTGTGGCTCTTCCAGCACCAGCCTGTCCCAGTGCAGGACAGCTCACGTCTCTGGTGCCACCAGGACCTGCAGGCCTAGCCTGGCCTGGCTCAGCCGGTTTACCCACTACCACCAGCTCCTATGGAGTTACCCACGCAGGGCTGGCTCTGCCTATTTCTCCTTACCACCCAGCATCTGGGACCATGACCCGTGGAGGACGGGTCCTCACTCTCACGATCGCTTGCTGCTCTGATACGGCGTGTGTGTGTGTGTGTGTGTGTGTGTGTGTGTGTGTGTGTGTGTGTGGCTCGGTGGCCGTGTACCTCCTCCACACATCAGTGTGGAATCCTCCCCGGTGAAACTTGCAAAATGATGAAAAAACCCAGGGAGACGTCCCAGGGCCCCGCCCACCATCGCCACCAGCGATGGATCTTCCTCGCCGACAGCGTGCGGTGTCTGCCGTCTTTCATAATGTTTTCCATGACGGTGTGGAATAACTCAGCTTTAAGGAGCACGTGCTCACAGGCGGAATGGGCTGATCATTCCAGGGGAACCCTGGGAGAATCATTGCTGCGAGATGGAGGAAAACATGCCTGAAATATCGCCGGAGCTTTGCTGAGAGCCTCACCTTGCATCGCCCAGAGAGACGTTAGCGCCCGTTTGTTAAAAGATGTTTCCGAGGTTTGTTTCTAATAGAAGGATTTGTTTTACTTAAGCGTGTCCCCTGAACGCCCAGGGTGACGGGCCATCCATCCGCCTCTCGGCTCTGCGTGTGACTGCAGGGCTTTGACAGCAGGCGGCGCTGGGAGCTGGCTGCGCTGGGCACCTCTGCCCTGCGGGGGTGGGAGCTGGCTGCGCTGGGCACCTCTGCCCTGCGGGGGTGGGAGCTTGGGACCTTCACCAAGGGCGTACACAGCGGTTCCCCCGGGACCCTTGAGACCCCATCCGTGTGTCCGGAGGAGTTGGTAGGGTCCTGGTTCCCGTGGGTGCAGGGAAGAGTGGATGGGTAGGGGGTGGAGACCCTCGGGCACCTCTGGGAGCCCTGGGTCCTCTTGTCCCGGGGCCGAGGTCACTTCCAAAGGGTTTCTGTGGATGCGCGGGGTTTCCGTGCCTCTGCCTTGGTGCTGGGCCACAACCCCCCATACTCGGGGCCCTTCCCAGCACGGGGCCTCCTTATGCGCGGTCCGCACAGTGGGGGGCCTGGCTGGAGCTGCCCCCACCCTGGGGCTCCCCAGAGGGAGGGGCCTCCTATCCTCCCGGCCTGGGCAGGTGGCTTTGACGCTTCCATGCCACCCGTACCCCTGGGCTCTGCATGGCAGCTGGCTGTGGAGAGGAAGCCTGCGTGTCCTGCACGGTGGTGGGCGGCCCTGAGGGCTGGGACGGGCACCCCGGTCCCGCTCCCGCTCTGGGACTCCCCGGAGGAGCGCTGCTGCTGACCCCTCTGTGGGGCTAGCCCCTGCCGTGATGGGGGACACAGGACGTTGGTTGTGTGCAGCGTGGACAGGCCCAGGGCCACCCCGGTGGGGCGCGTGGAGGTGGCGGGCGTCTCCCCCTGCTGTGTGCGGGTTCCTGGGTGACCCTGTGGTCCTGTGGCGCCGTGGCTCCCCACAGCTCTGCGGTGGGGCACCGTCCCAGCCAGGAGAGACTTTTCTGTTCTCTTCTTTAGAAAACATGAGCCTTGGGCTGGGAAGGTGACTCAATAGTTGAGCACTTGCCTTGCATGCCTGAGGCCCTGGGTTCAATTCCCCAGCACCACATAAGCAAAAAGAAAAAAGCTGGAAGTGGCGCTGTGGCTCAAGTGGTAGAGCGTTAGCCTTGAGCTGAAGAGCTGAGGGGCAGCGCCCAGGCCCAGAGTTCAGGCCCCACGACCACCCCCTACCCCCCAAAAAAAGAAAACATGAGCCCTGCGCTTCGGAATCAATGTGGTGCTGGAAGTAGGCTTCGGGTGGGGGAAAAACTTGATAGAAAATAGGAAGGAGAAGAAATGGGCGCATCTGCGCCACATGCGGGGCCTCTGTCCCCTGAGGTTGCTGGGCTCCCAGGGTGGGCGTGGGGACAGGGCTGTTCTGGGAGGAGGGACGGGGCACAGCCATTGTGCACACAGCCAGAGATGCCTGCGTCCCCAGCGCTCTGCCGCTGGCACACACTTCCTTCTGAGAGATCAGGCCTTCAGTCACGGCTTGCTCAGGACGGTGCCCGACACCCCACCCCTGGCCTCTCACGGTAGAGCCTGCCACGCAGCACTCCTGGAAACAGGCCGGGTGACTCCTGAGCATGTTAAGGAAAATCTTGAGCCAGTTTCTAAAGGATTCATGTGTCCCTGGAAGAACAGAAGCAGCACAGATTGACAGACACTTCCAACAAGATGGGAGAGATGCGAATGATCTGGTGTCCATGCTCATGGATCTCTTCCCTTTACGGTGTGTGCGTGCGTGCGTGTGTGTGCGTGAGTGTGTGTGTGTGCGTGCGTGTGTGTGCGCGTGTGTGTGTGCACGCGCATGTGGGGGGGCGGGGAGCACAGACACCTTAATCAGTTGAAAGTGCTGCAATAAGTCTCCAAGCAGACACTGAAGTTTGTTGGGGACAGAAGTTCTGCCTCCCAGGCTGCTGCCACTTCTCCCCTCCACCCCCTCCCTAAGTGTCCAGTCTCTGGATGCCCCAGGCATTTCACACTTACAAGGCCCTGTGCCCGCACAGTGACCCTGCCAGCTTGGTGTCACGAGGAATGCTGGCTGGCGCGAGCCTCGCCGTGGCCCCCGGGCCAGCGACGTGGGCGGGAGGCCTGCCCTCGAGGCCACCTTTGGACGAACCAGACTCTTGTTATAGAAACTTGTTTGTGGATTCACATATGTCTGTTTGATAAGAAACCTCTTTCGGCTTCAAGGTCCCGAATACACACGCTTGTGTTTTCCTGAGAAAGCAATTGTCAATTTTCTTTTTGCTGCAGAGGCTCTTACTCAATGGAAGCTGGTGTGTGAGTGTGCATGTGCACGCCTGTGTGGGCATGTGCACGTGTGTGTGTCCAGTGGGGGCATCCACAGCAGGTGCAGCCCTTCCCTGGAGGAGCTGAGGGGACCCCTGCCCTCATCCCTGGCTGAGTTGAGCCTGTACGCTCACAGTCTCTGCCTGTGGCTACTGCTCTGTGGAGGTAGGTGGCTGGGGTCGATAGTATCCAGAACATTAGATTACTGTGCGGCGTGTGGATCATGGTATATTCATATATTTTGTATTAAATATAGTGGCTTTTCAGTGTGGTGTACTTGGAGATACAAGGCTACTAACTACATAGGCCTCACCCGGGACTGGTCTCTCTGCTACCTCCTTCGGCCCAGTGTGGCCTGGGCAGGCGCTGAGGGCCCGAGATTCACACTCCGCACACACATTACAGCCTGAAGGGCCAGAAGCCTCTCGGAGGAGGGGTGGACGCAGGAAGCTTCTGCCTCCTCCGCAGCCCAGTGCCCTGCAGGATAGCACCAGGGCTCACACTTGATTTGACTTCTGTACGCGCACGCCCATTCTAGCAACGTTTATGGAAGAATTCATTTGTTCTCAACCGATTTTTGCTTCTGCCTTGCTTCGTGTGTGGCTGATATTGATCGCGTATTGGGCTCAGCGTCTAAAGGTGTCAGAAGGTTTGCTAAGCATGGGGGCTGTGTGTCCCCACCGGAAGGCACAGGGGGCTGGTGGGAGAGGCGGCAGGCTCACCATGCTGTCTTGCTTCTGGAGACTTGGGGTTCAGAGCTGGGCTTTTGGTCCCATGGGGCCTCAGCTTCCCCTTGTCAGGTGTAAGGGGCCACTCTTCGATTTCAACGCCCCTCTGTGAATATTGGTTTCCATCGACAGGCAGGTCTGCCTGCTCCATTGGTTTGTTTTTCTCTGCCTCTGTTATTATCACACTCATTTAATTGCTTCCGTCCTTTGGTGGGACAAATCTTTGCCATTGTTTTTAGTTCAGTATTTCCTGCAAGTTCCAAGTCCCCCGATGAATTTGAGGATGGGTGTAGCTGGGTTGATAAAGAGCTCTGGCTTTGATGAAAGCGGCGTTGGACAGGCAATGGAGCTGTCTTCTCCGCTCCTTCTCTTCCATCCTCTTTATAAATTAATTGGCTTTACTTTTTTGAGCAATTTTACATTCATGGACAAACAGCAGAAAGCAGAGAGAGGTCCTCCTCTGGGTTTCTCCGTGGTTAACATCTTGCATGATGGCAGGATAATTGATTTACAATGAACAAACCAATTTTGCCATTTTATCATCAATTAAAATCTGTAGTTGTGTCTTGGTCGTTGTCTGCTGCCTGAATCTGGACATGAAGAGAAGAGGCTAACTGAGCTCACAGCTCTGGACGTTCTAGAGCAGGGTGCTGACCTCACACGGGCAGCAGGGGCCCCGTGGAAGGGGGAGAAGGTGGCCAGGGGAGGCCAGGCTTCTTTATCATACTCCATTTTCTCGAGAACTAACTGGAGTCCAGCGGGAACTCCATTCCTCCAGTCCTTCCTGATGGTGGTGACTGCTCCCCGAGTACCACCCTTGTCCAGAGAGTCTCTGTGACAATCCTACTAGACCTCAAGTCCACCCTCTCCACTGAGGGCCCAGAGAACCCCTGGAGAGGAGCCAGGCGGGAAGGCTCAGAGATTCTCATCTTAGATTGTGCTGCAGTTTCCTTGCTCAGGAAGGTGTAGTTCTGGCATCAGAACAGACAGAATCAACCAAGTCTAGAAGTAACCACGAGCATCTTTGCTTCATTGATTTGTGAGGAAGGGAACAAGAGAGCTCATAGGGGCAGGGCAGTCTCTCCAATAAGTGAGGCTGAAAACACCGCATGTCCTTGGGCAACAGGAGGCAGGGAGGCCGCACGCACACACACACACACACACACACACACACACACACACACACACACACACACACACCCAATAAGTGAGGCTGAAACGCTTCATGTCCACGTGCCACAGGAGGAGGTGAGGCTGCTGACACATGCATGTATACAAGCACACACAACTCATATCTGCATGTGTAAAATAGGCTCTTAAATATAAGAACCTAAACTAAAATACCATAGCTGGGCACTGGTGGCTCACGCCTGTAATCCTAGCTACTCAGGAGGCTGAGATCTGAGGATTATGGTTCAAAGCCAGCCCAGGCAGGAAAGTCTGTGAGACTCTTATCTCCAATTAACCACTCAAAAACCAGAAGTGGTGCAATGGCTCAAAGAGGTAGGGTGCTAGCCTTGAGCAAAAGAGCTCGGGGGGGGGGGGGGGAGGAAGGGGATGGAGAAGGACTTCCAAGCCCTGAGTTCAAGCCCCATGGCTGACCAAAATAAAAATTACAGGCATAAATCATCTTGATACTGAATTAAAATAATATTATGAGATGTTACATTAAAACACATGCAGCAAAATAAAAATAGATTAATTAAACATGATCAAGGCTAAAATCCTTTGTATTGTGAAAGATGCCATCAAGGAAATGAAAAGACAACCACTGGAATTGGAGTGGAATAAAATGTGGTCAGATCATATACTGGATATGGGACTTGTGTGCAGAATATAGGAAGAACTCCGAAAACTCACTAATAAAAGACAAATAATCCAATTAAAGAGGACAGCATTTTTAATATCCATTTTTAGTGGGTATTAAAAAGATGTGAATGTTTGTAGCCATGAGAGACATGCTCATCAAAGTCACACTGAATGACTTCTCAAGTCCACACAGGCGGACAAGGGAACGAAGAGGATTACAGGTGCTGAGAATGCAGGGAGCAGCCTGAGCCCTCGTAAGATGAGGCTTCCGGCAGGAGGTTCGTGGAGGACCTTGTTGCTAAGCAACCTGGAGGCGTCTCAGAGCATCCTCGGACTGCCGGCAGATCCCAGAAGTCCACTCTTAGGTCTAGTCTCAAGGGTAACAGAGCCCCATGTTCACATGGCATCCGGACGCGACACAGTGAGTGTTCATTATGCCCCAAGTGGACACAACTCATGCGCCCATCGACTCACAAACGGACAAACAACATGTGCTGTGGCTATGCAGTGGACCATTACTTATTTGTAGAAAAGGCATTGAGTACTGGAGGAGTCTATGGCGTGGATGGACCTTAAGACATGGTGCTATGAGAAACTAGAAAACTGGACACAACGGGCCAAATAGCATACAGTTCTGTTTTTTTTTTGGGGGGGGGGTCCAGTCGTGGGGCCTGAACTCTGGGCCTGGGCGCTGTCCCTCAGCTCTTCAGCTCAGCCAGCGCTCTACCACTTGAGCCACAGCACCACTTCCAGCTTTTTTTCTTTTTGCTTATGTGGTGCTGAGGAATCAAACCCAGGGCCTCAGGCATGCAAGGCAAGCGCTCTACCACTGAGCCACCTTCCCAGCTCAACATACAGTTCTATTTACAGGTGATGCTCAGAGCTGGCTGAACAACAGCGTCAGAGAAAGGAAGAGTGTTCACCAGAGGCTAAGGTGTGGGGTGGCGGAGGTAGGAGGAGAGTGACCACCAAGGGAGTTGGTCTCCTGCTCATCACAGGAAAACGTACTGCAGTGGACAGCACTGATGGTTACAGGATGCTGAACACACAGCAAACCAGTGAGTTGTTCACTCTGCCACGGGGAACTGAATATCCTATGAATCAACTCTCCAGAGAGCCGTATGTGTGTGTACACACATGTGCTACACACATGTGCACATATGTGTGTGTAGGTATGTGTGTATACGTATAGTGACTCCAATATGCAACACACACATAGATGTAATTTTGGAACCAACACACACTCATATATTATGCACACACATACTCTATATATAAAACCATAGATATATACACATATATACATACACACATATACATAATTTTGGAACCAACATATATATGTATATTTATACACACACATATATTTGGAAACAACACACATATGTATACATGTAGCCATGCTATATATGCACACACACACACACACACACACGTGCCTACACATATAATTTTGGAACCAACACATATCTTGCATCTATTACACACATCTGTGTACATACAGACACATAATGGACGTACACACATACATGCATGCACACAATGTATATGGAGTTTGGGAACCAGCATATGTTACACACACATGCACATACGGTGCATCCAACGTTGTAAGCCCTCTGCTCCCTCCCTCCCTCCCTCTTGGGCTCTTCCTCTGGTTGGTGAGAAGCTGGCTCCACCCTGCTCTGCTCCTCTCTGGGCGTGGCTTCTGGCTCTGTGGGGTGGCAGTTCGCCGCAGGGCTGCATGGGGACTCCACAGAGACATGGCCTGTATTTGCCGCAGCATTTTGTCTGGAATGACACTGAGTTTTATCTCGTGCCATTCCTTGTGTCTATTTGTGTGATTATATGTGTTCTGTCACACTGTGTTACTTTTGTGTGTCACAACAATAGAGTTTCTTGTGTTGAACGGCGGCCACCTCCTGTGGGAACTGCCAGGTCCTGCAGGCTTGCAGTACTATGCACAGGACACGCGGTCTCTTTGGTGGATCTGTACTGTCTATGTCAGACCGTACTCTTAGCATATTTTCTTTCTACTAACTTGTCTGGCTTGCATCTCTAAGTTGGGTCTATTTCTTCCTCTTAAAATTAATTTTAAGATTTATACACAATAAAATCCTCTCCTTTTATTACATGGACGTGTGCTTGGATCAGTGGTTAGCTACCGAAGCATTGCATTAAGGAGAGGGCAGAATGGCCCGTGTGGTATCCCCTCCCTGCACCCCCCCCCCCACCGTGGCTGGACTCCCCGGCCTGTGGTTTGGAGACAGGCTCCTGCCAGCTTCACCTGCCTTCACTTGCTCCGGGGCCTTTTCTCCACCCTGCAGTTTTGTTTTTCAGAGCATCAGCAGAGCAGCCTCTGCCCCCAGCGCCTTGGCTCCTCTCCTGTGTGTGATTGCCATGTGGTAAAGCCGCAGCCACTCACTTTTGATGGCTGAGTACTATTCCAGCGTCTAACAGCCTGTGGGTTGCAGGTCTCTGATAGTCTTGGCCGGGTTAGAGGATTTGCTTTTGCCTGCCTCTTCCCCTGTTGCAGAACCTCTGGGTGGGTTCCAGTTGGAGGCTTGTGTTCTGTGTGCGACTGTAGCTTGTAACTTCTTCTTACTGGAAGAACAGGGCGGTGGGGCCATGGAGAAATGCAAATGAGCGTTCTAAGGAGCTATGGTGCCTGTTCCGTGCCGGCTGGGTCTGCCGGCACGGTGGCTGGGTGTGAGAGGTGGCCTGCCGCCGCTCTGCCGGACTCCGGGGCAGCTCTGCCTTAGCTCTGTCTTGCGATCAGCAACTCTTAGGGTGTATCAGGTGTGCATGTACTTTGCGTTTACTCTTTGACTGCTGCTTTCTCTGCCCTCTTCCCCCAGCTCCCAGATCAGGTGACTGCTGCCATCTGCATAGTCACCCCATGTTTTGAAAGTACCCACGCTCTGTCTTTCTTTTGGTAAGGTCTGTGCAGTATGCTGTCATCCTGGCTTTGATGATGTGGGGTGCCGAGTATCTGCCCCTGCGCCCCTGGCCCTCCTCATCTCTTTCTGGGTAAAATGTCTGCTCCTATGTGTGTGTCTACTTTTCACTTTTTATTTTATTTTTGGTGCCAGTCCTGGAGCTTGAACACAGGGCCTGGGTGCTGTCTCGAGCTTCTTCTGCTCAAGGCAGTGCTCTACCACGGGAGCCGCAGCGCCACTTCCAGCTTTTTTTTAGAGTTTCACAGACTTTCTTGCTCAGACTAGCTTCGAATTTCAACCCCCAGATCTCAGCCTCCTGAGTAGTGAGAATTTCAGGTGTGAGCCACCAACGCTCAGCTCTGTGCCTATTTTTTTTTAATGGGGACATTGTTTTATTTGTTGAGGGGTAATGGGGATGAGCTCAGGGGAGGAGCCTCCCACGGTGGAATAAAACAGCGATCAAAAGTGACCAGATGGGGTTCATCCATAGGGGCAGCCCTCAGAATCCTCTGGGGCCTCTCTGTGAGGTGGGCTCTCTACCACTTGAGCCACACTCCCAGCAAGGCGGGGGAATTACTCGTGGAAGCTCGTGTATAGTCGAGCCGCCTTTCCTGAGACATGTGAATCACACGCATCTCCCCCCAGGTGTGGCTTGTCTTTTCGTTCTCATTGGGCAAGACACAGAATGGAACCTCAGCAGTTGTGAGTTCTTATTTAGATAATTGTTTCTGTTGTGCACTGAGCACTTGGTGGGGTATCTCAGTGGTTTTAGCCGAACTCAAAGCAGTGAATTTTTTCTTCTAATTTCCAGAAATCTTATGGCTCACAGCTTCAATTTCAGTCTCGTATACATGTTCAGTTACCTATTGTAAAGGGTGCAAGGTCTGGGTCAAGATCTCCATCTCTCTGTCTCCGTGTCTGTCTGTCCGTCTTCTCTAGCATACCGTATCCGATCATTGAAAAGCCTGAGTCTGTGTCTGGACTCTTGCCTCTCCCATTGATCCTCAAGTCTAGCCTTCTGCCAATACTACATTATCTTGATTACCGGCGCTTTATTGTAAGTCTTAAAATTAGTGCGCTTTCACTTTGTTCCTTGCGTTCTCCTGCAACCGATTTGGATGTTCCAGTTCTTTACCATTCCCTATAAGATGCAAACTTATTAACTTTTATTTGTTGGACATATTCATTTCTTATAGATTTTTTTAAAAAAAATCTCACAATAATTGTGGATTTGAAAAGTTCTCTGAGTTTATGGCTTTTATGACTCTGGATTTTTTCTTTTTATTACCTAATGTTCATTTTTAATCTTTATTAAAGATTTTTGCCTGAAGTTATATTCCATGTACTGAATGCCTTTCTGTTATGTAGCATTGTCTTGTGTATTTGTTTTCCCATCTCTTTAATTTTAATGTTCTGTGATTTGTTTTCAGCTGTTTCTTATCATCAGGAACCAGTTACATTTTCCACTCCAAGAGAAGTACATTTTGGACCCTCACCATGATTTTAATCCTCTGTGTTAATTGCGATTTGTCAAATGCTTAGGTTTACATCAGCTTACTTTGCCCTCTTTGTCATATTTCTCATGTTTTCTTTAAAAAAAAATCAAATAGTCATGTTCTTTTAGAATTGTCTTACCGTCTCCTTTCTGTGTAAGATGGCAAGATCACAGCGTAAGAAAGGATTGTGGGCACACATTCCTCCAAAAGGTCCCCTAGGGGAACTGACCGATGGCTCTCCCCTGATAATTCTGACAGGCCTGTTGTCCCTTGAGCATTAAAAACACATACTTTCCTTTCTCTTCATTTCTCCCTCAGTTTCTTTTTGTTGGCTTGTTTGTGGGTTTAGTGGTTGTATGTGATTGTTATTTGTTTTGCTCCCTGTCATTTGCTTTTTGATCGTTTTTACTAGCATCTGTCCTCAGTGCGAGGGGTTTTGTTGGATGATCACACACACGCCTCTAGTGTGCTCTGAGCAACTTCACCCCTTTGTCACATCTCTGGTGTCACACCCCAGATCTAGCCAGGCTTGGTGGACTTCACTGTGAACATTCTGTAGTGGACCATACACGGTCCGCTGCAGGCCGGGGCTTTCCGTGTGGACATTTCTCCATGGCGGTCACCTACGGACCCCTCAAAGACCAGAAGCTCTATGCCAGTGTGTCACCGGGCCCTGCATCCTATTTGACAGGGAAGCGTTCATAATGCAGTTCATGTCCATCTCAAACCCTTGCCCAGTCTCCCAGTGTGTCTAAAACGGAAAGCTCCTATACAAAGCCAAACCCAGGCGTACGAGGGCATAGCTGGCTTCAGTGCCAGTTCACAACCCTGCAGCAATAGTCCAGTCACAACCCCCCTCCCCGACTGACGGCTCCCCAGGCTCTGGACTGAACCCTTGTGATGCCCTGGGGTTTATTGGGGAGCCCTGCAGTCAGTATGAAGAGGTTCGGAAGTGGGGTCTTTGGGATATCATAGGCTTGTGGTGGGTCCTTGAGAATGGATTCCTCCTTGGATGGGAGGAGACCAAGGGCTCTGCCAGGCAAGGGGGCATGCAGAGGCTGGGCATCTGTGTCTAGAAGAGCACTCAGCCATCCTTCCCCCTCCTTCCCCCCCCCCCCCCCACCATGCTGCCGTCCGCTCTCAGTTTTTCTGCCTTCAGAACCCAGGTCGGTATCTGTGGCGAGAGTCCCCAGGCTACGATTATAGCAGCACAAAACAAACCCAGGCTGACGGGACAGCACACCTCAGGGGAAATCCCCGAGATGAAGGGTTGCTCCTCCAGAAGAGAGCAGGCTGAGCCCCCAGAGCGCTGTGATGGGGGGGAAGGGGCATGGGACCCCTGGACAAAGGCAGCTGGAGGCAGGGGTCAAGCCTGAGAAGCCGAGTGGGCCTGGCTGCGGCTCCCAGGTCACCTGACCTCCTGCTCTGGTCCTCACCTGGGCTGGCATTCTAGGGAAGTCCCTCAGTAGTCTCTCCAATCAATTCATTCTCTGGTTCCTATTCCCTCGATCTTGGCTCTGTTGGGTGTCTTCTGTGCTTGCCCTTCCGGGAAGAGCAGCTCTGTGAATGTCCCCGGCTCACGGGGGCTGCCCAGCCCTCCACTTTTCCCTCCTGGTGTCTTTTGCACATCTTTCTCTTCCACACTGGCTCCACAGAGTCTTTCTCTCTCTGCATCTCCTTGTAATGTATTCGTAATTGTGAGATCCTGCTACCTGTCCCTGCCTGCCCCAGCTCCTGACTCCCTGGATACTCTGACTGATGGAGAAGGGACGTCATCCTGTTACTTGCTGCCACAGTCCATGGCCTCACGTGTTGATTTTGTTTACAAGTAGGTGAGTGGGGTGGGGGGGTGGAGGGTGGGGAGGTGTGGGGGGGTGGGGGGCTGGATACCCCTCTGGAAAGCCCACCTTCCTCCTGCGACCTTCGGTAGGCGACTTTGTTTTCTATGCCACCCGGCCTTCTAGAATAACCCAGCTCCTGCCTACCATCCAGCACTTTGTGACCTGTGAGTGCTTTTCTTTTACCCATCAACTGGGTGGCCATTTTGACCAGCTGTAACGTGAACATGAGTCAGATACCAGTATGCGCTTGCTCTCTCTCTCTCTCATTTTTGTTCCAGTACTGGGTTTAAAATCAGAGCCTAGGTGCTATCTCAGCCCTTTCATTCAAGGCTGGCACGCTACCATTTGAGCTACAGCTCCATTTGCAGCTTTTCGCTGGTTCATTAGAAATAAGAGGCTCTTGGATTTTCCTGCGCAGACTGGCTTTGAACCTTGAGCCTCAGATCTCAGCCTCCTGAGTATTACAGGTATGCACCACCAGTGCTCCGACATCAGTGCACAACTGGGTCAGATGCTTCTCAGGTCTCCCAGTCAGCAGGGAGCAGAGCAGAACCAAAATGTGATCTGGGGGTGGGTGGGAGACATTGTCTGGACTGGGGCCATGTCACACTTCAGGCAGCCTTCACTAGTATTTTCTTCTTCTTCTCCCTCCCTCCCTTCCTCCCTCCCTCCCTCCCTCCCTCTCTCCCTCCTTCCCTCCCTCCTCTCCTCCTCCCCCTCCCCCAGCACTGAGCTGGGAATGGAACCCAGGACCTTATTCTAATCACACACACCACCCAGCCCAAGTCCCTCACACCCTTGTGGCACTTGGAGGCTCTGGGACGAGGGATGTGGTTATACAAACGTGACCTTTGCTGAAGGCTGCCCGGAGGAAGCTAGTTTTATGACCTCAGACATGCGCTGTTGAAACCCTTGGGTCTCTCGCTGACTCTGAAGCAGCATTGGTCAAAGGCTGAGCAGGGGACTGGCAGGGATGGGACCTGCTGAAGTGCGTGAGGGGGACCAGGTCTGTGGTCTGGCCACGGTGATGGGGACGGGAGGCCTGCTCAGTGCCTCACATCCAAAACTGTCAGTGTGCGTCGACGCACACTTCTGTGCTGGGAGAAGGCAGAGATGGTGCGCATTTGGCGTGGCCTGGGTGGGCGAAGACACTATCCCTGACAGTGGCCTGTGCTGGTCTTCCGTCCTGTGCAGCGAGCAAGCCTGGGTCGCAGGCTGGGTCTTGGGGCACAGTGCGATCGGGCTGCAGGCGGAAGTGGTCGTGGCCACCGGGGAGGGATCGCCACGTGTCCGGGTGGCGTGAGGCTCATGAAGTGCACGCCTGAGCAGGTGCTGCTCCCAGACACTGCAGCGTGTGTTGCTGAGGGGAGGCATGCGCTGGAAATCACAGTGCGTTTGTTTTCCTCTCTCTGAAAAACTAGAGCATATTTTCCCTTCCCTTGGAGTTTTCTGAACCTCTTTATGTTTTATATTTTTTTTTTGCTAGGCCTGGAGCTTAAATTCGGCCTGCACGCTGTCCCTGAGCTTCTTTTATTCAAGGCAAGTGCTCTACCACTTGAGCCACAGTGTCATTTCTTTTTGGAGTGGTTTATTGGAGATAAGAGTCTCACAGGCTTTCCTGCCTGGGCTGGCTTTGAACCATGATCCTCAGATCTCAGCCTCCTGAGTAGCTAGGATTACAGGCGTGAGCCAATGGTGCCTGACTGCTTCTTGATATTTTTAAAACATTGAAGTGATCCTGACTTTGAATCCTGCTCACTGATCTCAAACGAAAAAATAACGGCTCAAGTGAGGATGTCTTCCTAAAGCACAACACATATAGCTTCTTCTGGAATCTTCCCTCAGCTTCCTGCTCAAGTGCAGTCAGAGTTAGAAAGACCAGGATTAACTCTGTGATCTTTGGTGAGTAGCTTCACATTTCCAGGTCTTAGTTTTCTCATTAAACAAATAAGCAAACAAGACAAACGAGAGAGGGACAGTCAACCCTACCTTTGAGCACATTGAAACAAGATGAAATCACATGCAAAATGGCTGTGCATTTGCAAACATTCTAGATATCACTGTACTCTCCTTTTCATTGCACTCCTAAGTATATCACAGTGGTTTCCCCCTTGAGCATTTATTTGGCACTTACTGTGTGCATACTTCATTCTACATGGTAGGGGCAGGAGGGGGCTGAAACTAGTGACGGGCAGAATTTGTGGTTGCTTTCACTTCAGGCTCATTCTCTGGGAAACAAAATCACTATTCAGTACCTGGGACATTGCAATAATACATTTTAATGAAAACTTAATTAATTTGAAATGATTGCTTTGTTGTAAGCAGAAGGAAAGAAAAATCATTAAAAATTGGCAAATGGGAGAGGAAAAAATGCTTTCATATAAACACATAGAGAGCTGTATCGTGGCAGTGAATATTTCTAAAATAAGAAGGCATAGAGCTGGAGCTGGGAAAGTTATTTCCTTAATTTGGAGGGCGGATTCTACATGTTTCCAAACAAAAAATAGAAGACTCAAACCCAGCAGCTTGTGCAAACGAGGTGGGGGATCAATGGAGGCTTTTTCCTTCTTCAAAAACAAAACAAAACAGACGCTGGTTTCCAGGGCATTGAGCAGCCTGCTCAACGGCTCCTTCAGGGCCGTGGGCATTTGTTTCTTGGCCTTGACTGACAGTTCTTGTGGGGAATCACAGACCTTGGAGCCGGAAGTTCAGCTATGGGACTCACGGGGTTGGCTTGGCCCCAAGGCCACACTGTCAGCAGTGATGCCGTGGTTTGGATCCGGGGCTGGCCCGTGAGGAGCCGTGCAGCCAGGCCCGCGTCCGGGCTCCGAGGCCCGCGTCTGGGCTCCGGCTCCGTGGTTCCTATCTGCCATTCTGAGTAGCTCCCAGCCGGTGGTGAATCTCTGCTCTTCCATCTCAAACATGACAGCGTGTGAGCTGCTCTGGCTCTAGCGCATGCCCAGTAGTCCCCTCTGCGATGTGACAGGCCACTGTGCCGGAAGAACGGATGTGGTGCTCTGGGTTCCCATGATCGGAGCCTCAGCCCCGCCCTCCGCCCAGCCCCGGGGTGAGGGGCTTCCAGTGGTCCTCTTCCCCGGGGTGAGGGGCTTCCAGTGGTCCTCTTCCCCGGGGTGAGGGGCTTCCAGTGGTCCTCTTCCAGTTGGGTGTTGTGCACCGTCCACTGTCCAGCTCCCCCACCTGAAAGGAACATGTCCGGGTTTGTGGGGATACCGGGAGATTTCTACGGTATAAATTCCCCCACCCTGGGCCACAAGGTGAGGCCGTAGACTGCGGAATTGGCAGGCTCTGTTTACAGTCAGCTCTTGTGTGTGGGTGCCCCTGCTCTGGCATGCCTGGAGCCTGCTCCTTCAGCGTGGGCGCCCACTCGCGGTGAGTCCCTATGGGCCTGCTCTGGTCCCACCGCTGTGTGCCCATGGAGAGCCAGGCCTATGCTCGGCCTTTCTGTGATGGATACAGTCCTAGGCCTCAAGGCCCCATCTTCATCCGAGGGGTCCCCTGCCCTGAGGAGGTGGGATGTGAGTGCTCCCAGGGCGTCTGACCTGCGCAGTCAGAGCGAAGGGCAGACGGCTGCTGACACTTCTCAGCTGGCAGCCAAAGTCCTTGAAACACGAAGCAGTCCGTTTGCCCTTGGTGCCTTTCTTTGGAGTTGGTGGATCAAATCTCCTGTTGATTTCTTTCTTGCACCTGGACTATGAATAAACATCTTCGTAAACATACGGTGACAGAATTTATCTTTGAGAGCGCACAGATTGATGCCTTTTACTGTTTGGTTTTCCAGTTGGTCCCATTAATGGGGCAGAGGGGACACATGGGTCTTACATAAAAAGTGACTCATGCCAGCTTTTCTGTGATTAGGGGAGAAACAGCTTTAAATAACAGAAGCTATTTGGAGACGAGAGGTTTTTAATCAGGAAGCTGCTCTGGGCGGGTCTCAGCAGTCACGGTGGCCGAGTGGCCCCCTCCGGAAGGAAGCCGTCTCCAGGGTGGCCCCTGAGCTGAGGTTTGGGGGGTTCGGCTGGCAGAGGCTATGCGGGCCGGGGTCCTTTCCCCATGCATCTTCCTGCGTCCCAGCATGCCGTGGCCTTACGGCTATTTTAAATGAGTTTTACTAAGCATCTCTAACCAGCGGCCTATAAAGTAATGAAAGAAGAAGGATTCTCATTGAAGAGGAGTTTATTTGGGCTGTAAAGGCAGGGTTGCTAATTGTGGCCTAAATGCATGCCTGCGGCTGTTTGTCAGGCCGGCTTCTGGCCGCGGAGCTGCGGGGCTGGGAGAGGAGAGTCCTGTGGAGTCAGCACCCTGGGGCCACAGGCGGCTATGTCTACCAGCGGCCAGGCAGCCCCTGGTGAGGGCTTAGGCGGGAATGCCAGAGGGGCCTGGGGTGCCAATGGCCGGCAGGAGTGGCGAGCCCCGTTTCCACCGACGCGCCCCTCACAGACCGCGCTCGCGCTGGCTCTCAGTAGCAGAGCTGTGTCCTGCCCACTTCCTTTGTGTTCCACCCCAGTGGCGAGGCTGGTTCACAGGCCCTGCGTGGACAAGGGCTAGGCCTCGCCGGCAAGCACAGACTCTGTGCTCTCCTCTACAACCTGCCCTTCCCGCAGTGTTCCGAGCCCTCGGGGCGGGGGGGGGGGGGGGGGGAGAGGCACTGCTGGATTCCAGCCGAGTCTCGTCTGTGGACAGAGCTCCAGAGGAGGCCGTAGAAGATCAGCAGACAGCAGAGGGACAGCCGAGAGCATCTGGTACCGTGAGGGACGGGACACAAGGGAGCTGCGTGGGGGATGGAGGAGAGATGCCCCGAGGACTGGCCTTGCAGTGGGACCTCGGCTGGTTCCACCCACTCCGCCCCTTTGCCTGGGTGACCCCGCTGGACCCCGCAGGGTGTGCGGAAGAGCCTCTCTGTGTCCTGCCCCCAGCCTCCTCTGTGGCAGCCACCCTGTCATCTCCATGGTGGGTCTTCAGGTGAATCTCCTCCTCTCTGCTGGGCTCATGTCCTCTGAGGTCCGGGTCCCCTGGTGTGTCCCCACAGCATTGCGGGGATCTCCCCACCCAGCCCTTCTTGCTCACACACTGTGGTGAAGAGACACAAGAAATGCAAACTACGTGTGTCCAAAGAGCCCAGAGACTGCAGACACCGAGGCCGGGTGCAACTGGTAGCTGACTTCCTCCGGTCTCTTCTGGGACGGCTGCCCGCCCGCCCCAGGCTATGCCGAAGGGCAAAGTTAGCCATCACTGCCTAGACTTGGCATCATGGGATGGGCAAGGTATGTGTCCGTCCCCTCAAGCTTAGTTGAGGCTGGACTGGTGGCCCAAACACACCAGCCAGTTTTGCAAGCACTGAATATATGTGTCAGAAAATAGAGTCTCTCCCATATTTGCTGGGCACATTATTTTGTACGTTTCCCTTAGTTCAATCTTAGTATTCATGTTCTTCAACTTTTCTCTCCTTAGTGACCTTCATTCTGCCTGTCTCAGCGCTATGGTATGTGTTAACATATCCCATTTGCTTGTGGGTTTGTCTGTTTTTTTTTCTTGTAGTTCTATCAGATTTTGTCTTATATATTTTGAGTTTCTGATATAAGGTGCACATAAATTTTTTTCAACTTTCCTTATGTGTTGGAAGTTTTATTATAAAGTGTCTCTCTTTGTCTTCCAAATTCGAGTTTATCTAATACCAACATCACTGTAGGGCTTTAATAACAAAACAAAACGATAAACAGGCTTTGCTAAGTGAGTGTAGTACAAAAATGTATCATGTGTATGTGTGCATACATAGATGTTCATGCATGTACATTTGTGGGTAGATTTCGTATGTATGCAGGTACATGTGTATGCAGATATATTAATATACAAGCATGGCATGCATCTGCATCGCTGGTCATATGTGTGCATATGTGTTTGTGTGAACACACAGATACTCATAGGTATCTGATGGGTGTCTTCACCCCTGGTCACAGTCTTCTTGCTCTGTAGATGTCTTTCAACAACAGGATAGGCTGGGGCTTGTTTGTTGTGTGGTCCGTCGGTCTCTGCCGTCAGCTGGAGGGTTGAGTGTATCAGCATTTGATATCATGATGGATGAGGCAGGTTGAGTTGATCAGGTCCTCCCTCCCTTCCTGGACATTCCACTTCTTTCCTTCTCCTTCCTTGTTATAGATTTTATTCCTGCTTTTCCCCCGATCACTGGACGCGTCAAGATGATCCTAATAGTCTTCTTTCTAGTGGTTGTGTTGGGCATCACAACATGAGTCCTCACATCTTGAGGTCAAGGTCTACAGTAGGCTTTGCTCTTCTCTGAGGAAGCCCTGCGTGCTCAGGATGTGGGCACTTTGGTGGGTTCTGAATTTTTCTCTGGAGTCTTTACTTCCACCACAGGCGCTTCATCATTCAGCAAATCTAAACATTTTCACGGTATCATTAGGAAGACACGTGTTGACTTTCAGCTCACCCTCGGAAGGCATTTTCACAGCGCTGAAGGTAGGGAGACAGCAGATCCCACCGCAGCTCCAACCCACGCTGTGACAGCCCAGGATTCGCAGGACTGCCAGACGGGGTCTCCACATCGGCTGCCCTGCGCAATGCATGGGTGGGAACGGAAGTGTTCTTGACCTTTCTTTTGATTTTTAATTGTTTTTGACCGTGTTTGGTCAAACCTCATGCAATAAATCCTCAGATGGGATTACTGTAATAGGTTCTGGACAATTAAAGACATAAAAACACATTAGGTTCATTGACTTATAGAGTGTTGATGCCTATTTTAATTCTCTTTGTCCTCTAAGCTCAAAAGGCAGTATAATTACACACACACACACACACACACAAACAAACACACACACACTCAGGTTTGTTACATATCCTTTTTTCTATCTCTTGTATGTTTCCTTTGGGATCATTTTCTGCCAAAGGACGAGTCTTGGCTTCCCGCCTCTTCTGCTTTGGACTCCAAGCCTGTGAGGGGCTCGGTCTTCCTGACTGTCTCCTCAGCAAGGGTGTTCATAAGAACAGAGGCACAGCACCCTTCCTCTCTCAGGCCCCCGTTCAGCGTTTTCCCTGTGTGCCTCCGCCGTGAGCCAGCAGGTCCTTGGTGGATCACCTGGGCTCTGTGCAGAGGCTGAGCCCTGCTCCCTGCTCTCCCATCAGAAGGGGGCAGGGAGCCACTGTGCAGATGAGCCGAGGCTGCACCCGGAGTCGCCAGGGTAGTGAGGACGGGCCCAGGCAGCTGTCAGGACAAGGGAGGCCTGGCTGGGCCCCGTCTGGACACGGTCTGCCGGGTGAGGAGAGCAGGGAGCAGCAAGCAGACTGTGTAGGAATGAATGGCTGGGTCAGACCACAGTGCTGGAGTAGCCCCAGGTCTGGTGCTGGTGAGGGGCAGGGGAATGTTCCAGGTGGGGGGTGGGTGCTGGAGTGACGCTGGGAAGCCTGGCTTTGGGCATCCTGGGTCTGCCTCGCCCCCCCCCCCCGCCACCCCCAGGCCATCTCCGGAGGTGTACCTGACAGAGCAGCTGCAAAGGCCTTAGCTTTGCTTAGGGCTCCATAGAGGCCATGCGGTTGGCGTGTCTGTGACGGATGTGACGGATGGGGAAAGCGGACTCCCGGCAGACTGAGGTCTCAGTGCCCGAGCCCCACCGCACCTGCTCCCGCACCGCCCCGCTCAGTCAGGCCCCTGTGGGCCCCTCGGGTCCACTGGACCGGAGCTTGCTCACAGCAGCCCTCGGGTTATGTTGGGGACACAAGGATGGAGCTGGGATTTAAGAGTTCAGAGCGTCTCCCTGGCGGCTGAGCCCTGGCTACATCCTGATCTCTGGATTTCAGCTCCAGAGCGACCCCCACCCCTGGGTGAAGATCCCTCCCGGGTGAGGGCTCCCGGCCGAGGCTGTGGATAGAAATCTTTGTGACTCGGCTGCCGGGCTGTGCTGCACAGACCTCTGGACGAGCGACTCTCATGTTGCAAGCGGAGGCCGAGGGGTGGGGCGGAGGGCCGGAGGCGGTGGGGGCCCAGGCTGAACGCACTCCAGCCCGGACTCCTCACCCCACATTGCCCACGCAGGGAGCACCACATAGGCCGGGAAACTCCCTGAGCAGCACAGAGGTGGGCGCTGCCCAGGCCAGGCCCCACCCCGCTGGGCCCTGCCCTTTGCCTCTGCCATCGGTGCCAGCTCTGTTCTGCCCTTTGCCTCTGCCATCGGTGCCAGCTCTGTTCTGCCCTTTGCCTCTGCCATCGGTGCCGGCTCTGTTCTGCCCTTTGCCTCTGCCATCGGTGCCAGCTCTGTTCTGCCCTTTGCCTCTGCCATCGGTGCCAGCTCTGTTCTGCCCTTTGCCTCTGCCATCGGTGCCGGCTCCGTGTTGGGTTTCCCATCTCAGCCAGACCCATAAATGGCGAGGTGAAAATATTACCAAACTCCCTGTCTGGCCCTAACAATTTAAGGGGTGCAAGCTAGCCTAATATTTTGGCCCAGGCTGTGTTTCCACTGCCATTTTGAAGACGAAGAAGCGGAGGGCTTGTGTGCTGCCAGAGACCATGGCTGCTGGTGGGGGCGGAGTCTGGTTCTTACTCAGACTGTGCTGGCTCCGCCCCCAGGCCACCCCAAGGCAGGGATGGCATCTTCCCCTCACCTGCCAGGCCCCGCCTGGACGCAGCCTGCCAGGGGCACTGGGCGGTGTGAGGAAGGCAGACAGACCCAGGAGACCATCGACTTTGGAGCTCCGCTCCTAGGCCGTTTGTAACAATTTGAGGCACGGACTCTCTGTGTAGTCCAGGCTGCCCTTGGACCTGGGATCCACTTTCCTCAGCCTCTTGAGTACCAGGACTATGGATGTGTGCTGCCATGCTTGGCTCCTCCCGTCCACTTCCCTCCTTCTTTCCTTCCTTCCTTCCTACCTTCCTTCCTTCTGTCCTTCCTTCCTTCCTTCTTTTCTTGTTTTCTTCCTTTCCTCCTTCCTTCCTTCCTTCTGTCCTTCCTCCTTCCCTCCCTCCCTCCCTCCCTTCCTTCCTTCTGTCCTTCCTTTCCTCCTTCCCTTCCTCCCTCCCTCCCTCCCTTTCCCTCTCCCTCTCCCTCTCCATCTGTCTCTGTCTCTGTCTCTCTCTGTCTCTGTCTCTCTCTTAGAGCTGTTGGGTTCAAAGAGAAGCGTCTTGCTTGGAAAGGGATGATGATGGTGTGGCCAGCAGAATATGGAGTCAGGTCACTCATCAGCTATCCCTGGGTGGGAGCTGGCCCTGGATTACCTGTGGGTCAGTGTTGTCACTACAAGTCTCATAACAGAGAGGCAGGAGGCCTGGAGCCAGGGAAGAGCTAAGAGAAGCATTCTACCTGCTGGTTTTGAAGGTGGAAGAGGACACAAACCTAGGGCTGCAGGGGCCTCAGATGCTGGAAACGCAGAAATGGCTCCCGGAGCTCCTGGCAGAGCCGGGCCTGCCAGCGCCTTGGCTCTGGCCACTGAACCAAACCAGACACGAAGGGCCAAGCCAGGGTGCAAAGGAGCTCTGGAATGAGAAGTTAAATGGCAGCGTCTGACAAGGGACGCCCTCCTTCAGGGTTCCCAGAGCCCCGTGGTGAACACGTCCCAGGGAAACAGCAAGCAGAGCTGGGCGCCAGCCTCCAGAAAGGCTTCTCAGTGAGGCCCTTAAAGGAGCTGAAGCTTTCCAACAAGTCAGAGAAATGCAGTTCATAGACCACTGTAGGGATGAAGAGGAAAATGAGCAAAGGTAAAATATAGCCATTATGTGACCCCGTGTCCAGGTGGACCAGGTGGTGGTCCTAAGCATATATACAGCCTCTCCTGCTTGGAATTGGTAAGGAAGCTCTGCCTGTTGTGTCCACTGTGGACGGGCAATCCCCAGGGAGCGAGGACCCCGGGAAAGCCAGCGTGTGACACCTGCCCCTACCTTCCAATTACAGGGAGCCTGTCACACCCCAGGGCTCACAGGGAAGTCTGGGCACCCTCTGCTCTGTGTGATTGGCAGGGCGTCCGGACCTGCGTCAGCCAACTTAGAAGTCAGCTGGCATCAACACTGAGCTGCCAGCCCTGGGGACAGAGGTCTGCCATGAGTAGACCAGGTAACTGGGCATGTGCGTGTGTGTGTGTGCACGCATGAGTGTGTGCGCATGTGCGCACACACACACACACACACACACACACACACACACACACACACACACACCCCACACCACACGGGCTAGCTCTCTGCCCACGACTGAGTTTCTCATCTCCTCTAGGCCAACCTGCTGCAAATGTGAAGATCAATTTGCTTAGTCATTCATTTGCTGGCACTGAACTGTCAGGATTTGAAGGCTCTGTTTTGGGTCCCTCACTCTGCCCCGGCTCGGCTGCCGCCACCGCTACTCCCTCACCCAGCCTCAGCTCTTGGCCTCCATGTCCCTCTGGCCCTCTCCGTGAGCAGCGTGCACCGCTAAGGGCAAACTCCAGGACACACGTCCCAGTCCCCAGGATGGCTGATGAGTTCCCTATCGGGATGGACGGAAGGGCTCGGGCAGGCTGTGCAGCATCCATGATACAGATTGATCAGGCTTCGGGGAGTGGATCAAGAACGCACAGGGCATGACAATCGAGGCAGTTAATTGTAATTAATGATCAAGCAGCTCTTTAAGAAGTCAAGATTAATTTAAAAAGACATGTGTAAGCTATGGGATAGGTCCGGCCATCTTTAAAGGCTTCACAGCTAATACATATTTATCAGAGGTGCACTTTCTCAGACATGCTTTTGGAAGAATGCTTGAAAAAGGTTCTTAAAATAACTCAAGGTTTGTCCTCTTTTCCACCAAAAGGACAAAGATGAGATGTACCTGGGCGTATATACATGCCGTGGATAGTTCTAGTCGGCTGGGAATGAAACCATTGATCCTTAGAGAAACGGCTTCCAGCTTCGTGATTTGGAGATGATGCAATGGGTTCGTGTTCCACCAGTGCCGGAGCCCTCATTTCCAGAGAGGGGAGGTGAGGGCCTCCCATGGTGACTTGCATCTGGCTGCCGGTCCCTGGTAGCTCTCCCAGTCGGTGGCACAGCCGTCCACCACCAGCATGGACCAGCGGCCAGGTGAGCCAGCGGTCCTGCGGGTGCGTCCTCCAGCTCCTGTCCAGATGCCCTAGCTGACCACAGGGGCTGGACATGTGCGGTCACTGCTGGGCCCTGCGGTGATGGCACTGGGGTTTCGACCCAGGGCCGTGTCTACTGTTGAGCTGTGCCTTTACCTCTTTATGTGGGGCTGGTTTTCTTTGAAATAGGCTCTCGCTTCCTGGCCAGGGCAGGCCTGGAGCTTGAGCTGCCTGTTCTTGGCTTTCCATCACACCTGGATGGCAGGTGTGTACCACCAGGCCCAGGTTTGTTTCCCACTGAGATCCACTCCTGTGGCTTTTCTGCCTGGGACGGCCAGCAACCGTGATCCCTACAACCTTATCCTCCCACGAAACGAGGTGACGGGTGTGTGCTGTTGCACCCAGCTTCTTCTGTTGAGATGGAGTTCCATGTTTTTGTGTGGGCCTGTCTGAGAATTAACTGATCCTGTGTCCCAGCCTCCCACGGAGCTGGGATCACAGATGCGCACCTCTGCCACACCTGGCACCTGGTGATTTCCGATACAACAACAGGTTATCAGAGACACCGTGAGAAGACCTGTATGGAAAACTCCTTCTCCTGTTGTATATGCATAAGAACGTGAGAAACAAAAATAAATAATTTGTCAAACCAAACATTTACTTTTTCAAACAAACACACAGATGTGAAAAGCAGCGCTGGAGTCTCTCCAGGAGCTCTACCACCGGAGAGAGCTCAGGTGAGCAAGGAGAAAGAAAGCCAGCGGGGCCAGACACCTGCCCGGGAGCTGCGCTTTCAGTGGCTGCTTTGTGTGTCCAGTGAGCACTGGAGGACCGGATGCCAGAGGGGGTTGGGCTCAGGCTCCATGCAGTGCATGGACGGGAAGGCTCTTCCAGCTCTGATGCCTGTGATCTGCCCCCGCACCATGGGCTGGGGCAGGCAGAGCGATGAAGAGGAAGTGTGAGCCACTGCCTGGTTCCTGATACCCCCGGTGGCTGTGAGCGCCCGCACCTGTCAGATCTGGAAGGCTTGGGGAGCTGTTTCCAGATGTTTCTAGACCCCGCCATCACCCACAGCACCGTACTGCAACAGCATGGCTTCATTTCTGTGCGCACAGATTCGGACACAGGCACATTTCAACGTTGAGCAGAAGCATGGAGCCAGCAGCAAGTGCTTCTTGGCTGCTGGGCTGAGAGCCGAGGAGAGAAGCAAACTGTGGAGAGAGGAGCTGGGACAGCTGCCCAGAGAGCTTCACAAAACGGATGAAGCGGAGCGTCCTGCGAAGCCTCCCTAGCCGGGCTCCACGGTGGGCAGGAAGGAGCACTGAGCGGGAGTACCCCACAGCATGTCCTCATCCGGGCTGCTGGAAAATGCAGCCTTGGGTTAGCCAGACAAGAAAGCAAGAAGAGTCTGTCCAGGGGCTGGAGGGAAAGCAGGAAGCGCTGAGTTTTGCGTCCAGCTCCATCCCCACGCCTGGGGAATTCTTGCTCTGCGTCATATCTGCACGCCTGGGAAGTTCCATAGTGAGGGGGCCGGGGAGGGGGTGCTCACGGGAGGTAGAGAGACACGAGGCATGCGCGGAGGAGGAGGCGCGGATGGAGGCCCCGGCCCGGCGGGCGGGGAGGCTTCCTCCGTTCCCCTCATCCCCGGGCTGAGACTTGGGGTTTCCGAGGTATTTAGGAGTTTGTGTCTGTCTCCTCTGTGTGTGTTAGGGTGGATTTGGGGAAACAGATACAGGGTTCGGCCGCATGAGTGGAATGACCCGAGCTCCGCCAAGAGACCCGTTTCCCAACTTCCCTTTCTAAAACCACTGTCAGTCAAAGATGGATTCAATTCCCCTCCCCTGCCCGGGTCCTAGCTTAGCCTAGCACACCCGAGACATGACCAGGGATATAACAGCTGGGCAAAATCATCACCCAGAAGGTCTGGGTGAGTCAAACACGGACCACTTTATCTAACTTACTGAATACCACACTAAAGTAGGGAAAGAATGGCTGCTCACCCCCGTGACCAGCACTGTCCTGCGTGGAGGGCCCAGGAGGCCTTTCTGGAAGAAGTAGCCTTCAGCTGGGGCTGGGGGCTGTGTGGGGGCCTCACTGCTGCTGTGTAAGAGACACGCAGAGGCCTCAGGGCTCCGGAGACCGGAGGACAATCCAGGGGTTGGCAGCCCCCCGTCTCTCTCTCTCACAGGGTGGGGGTGACCCTTCCCTGCCTCTGCTTCCTTCCGTGTCCCCCACATTCCTCGAGGCTCTCTGTCCTGTAGGCCTGCTATTCCTGTCTCTGCTGCCGGCATGAAGCGGCAGTCATCTCCCGGGCCCCTCTCTCTGCCCTGGGGAGCCAGGGAGGGTGGATGAAGGACGCCCCATTCCTGATGACCTCATCTCCTCCTTCCGTCCGCGGTGACCTTGTTTACAGTCGGGGGTGAGCTGGGGACAGGAGCTGCTGGTGGCCGGGCCGCTGTCATGCTAACTTTGAATGGCGTTGGCACACGCAGGCATGATCCCACAGGATGCATGGTGCAGCTAGCGAATCAGGAGCCGGCTGCAGATCCAGATGCTAATGTTCTCAAGACGTCTGTGTGTCCTTCCTGCAGCCACTCTACCTGCGACCTTGCGGAGCCCGGGTCACCGCCGGTCTGCCCACTCATTCCTTCACAGACGCACCTCCTCATGGTCAGCCACCACAGCCACAGCCTCCCCCCTGCGCTCCTCCCGCCCCCGCCCTCCTGCCCTCCCCTTCCTCCCTTCCCTTTCCCTCTGTTCTTCTCTGTTCTTCTCTTGCCCTTTTTCCTTTCTGACAACAGGTATGGAGAGCTGGGGTCATCACATTTCCAGTTCCTGACATGAATTATAGGGCGCTCTACTTAAAAGAAATCAATATTTTTATTGGGCACTTAGCTATATTCTTATTCATGAGACATTGTTTAAAAATTGGTAATATATTGGGCTAATTTTTAAAAATAAATGTTATTCCACCAAATGTAATCATTAGTGTTCAAACCTTTGCTTTTGTGCCTGCTATTTTAAATTTCTGGAAGCTAGTTCTGGGAGAAGGTAATTTTGCATATTTTTAATTTAAAAAAATGGACTTTTTGTCCCAGAATAACCTTGGTGATCCTTTTAGAATTGGGTTTTATTAGATAGTAACTGCGTGCCAGGCACACGTGTGCACAGTGTGAGCAGGAGGCATGCACGCCAGGGAGGGCGCCTCAGCTGTGAAGGTGGTGTGCACGCCCTCGGCTGTGAAGGTGGTGTGCACGCCAGGGAGGGCCCCTCGGCTGTGAAGGTGGTGTGCACGCCCCTCGGCTGTGAAGGTGGTGTGCACGCCCTCGGCTGTGAAGGTGGGTGTGCACGCCCCTCGGCTGTGAAGGTGGTGTGCACGCCCTCGGCTGTGAAGGTGGTGTGCACGCCCCTCGGCTGTGAAGGTGGTGTGCACGCCCCTCGGCTGTGAAGGTGGTGTGCACGCCCCTCGGCTGTGAAGGTGGTGTGCACGCCAGGGAGGGCCCCTCGGCTGTGAAGGTGGTGTGCACGCCCTCGGCTGTGAAGGTGGTGTGCACGCCCTCGGCTGTGAAGGTGGTGTGCACGCCCCTCGGCTGTGAAGGTGGTGTGCACGCCCCTCGGCTGTGAAGGTGGTGTGCACACCCCTCGGCTGTGAAGGTGGTTGTGCATACCCCTCGGCTGTGAAGGTGGTGTGCACGCCAGGGAGGGCCCCTTGGCTGGGCTGTGAAGGTGGTGTGCATGCCCCTCGGCTGGGCTGTAAAGGTGGTGTGCATGCCCCTCGGCTGGGCTGTGAAGGTGGTGTGCACGCCCCTCGGCTGTGAAGGTGGTGTGCAAGCCAGGCCGGGCCCCTCAGCTGTGAAGGTGGTGTGCACGCCAGGCCGGGCCCCCAGGCTGTGAAGGTGGGTGTGCACGCCCATCGGCTGTGAAGGTGGTGTGCACGCCCCTCGGCTGGGCTGTGAAGGTGGTGTGCATGCCCCTCGGCTGTAAAGGTGGTGTGCACGCCCCTCGGCTGTGAAGGTGGTGTGCATGCCCCTCGGCTGTGAAGGTGGGTGTGCACGCCCTCGGCTGTGAAGGTGGTGTGCACGCCAGGCTGGGCCCCACGGCTGTGAAGTTCTCACTCCCTTCTCTCCTCCAGCAGGAAAATCCATTATTCCAAGCTGGGCAGGGAGCTCTGCTTCACTGGCTTTTTTCATGTATAGACAACGTGTTCTCTAGTTCTGCAAGCGTGTGAGACACGTGAACGGAATTATGCCACAGTCTGGCCAGAGCAGGGCGTGGAGATGGACAGGAAGCAGGGCGGTCGGGAGGTGCTGGGGCTCGCCCCTGCTGCTGGCCGGCCCACCGGGCACCTGCTGACGCTGGGTGGTGTGTGGTGGGGAGCAGCAGTACAGAGCAGGGCTCGGTGGACAGAGGTGGCGCTTGGGGTGGGCAGGAAGCACAGGCAGCAGACCCACCGTCAGCTAACGAGGAAGAGCCAGAGTGGTTGCACTGATCTATACTAGCTTACACACCCACCCAAGGAATGCACAACCTTCTCTGCTCCACTTCTTCCTTTGTATATTCAGTTAGCTGGAAGGTGGCTCATGGAGGTTTTCTAGAACATTCTGTGATGGTCAAACAGGCTGAGCCTCTTGTCACATATATGGGCCACTTGTGTTTCCTCTTCTGTAAAGATCCCCAGTCATATGAATCTGTTACTCACTTCTCTGAGTTTGTCTTTTCTTCCAGTGTTGATTGACTGATTCAAAGTCTTACTCTTTTTATTTTATTTTAAATGGATAGAATATAGTTGCATGTATTTATCCAGTATAAAGTGTGGCGCGATTATAAACATGATGTGGATGATATAATCAATCTGACATATCTCTCACCTGAAATATTTAACATTTTTGTGTTGAGAACATTTGAAATATACTCTTAACAAGTTTTAAATGTATAGCGATAGAATTGTAATTATTTTTAACTACTTTTGCCATACTGAGCTATAGTTCTTTCTGTTGTTTGTTTTGTGTGTGTGTTGTATTGTGTGTGTGTGTGTGTGTGTGCGTGTGTGTGTGTGTGTGCATTACTGGGGTTTGAACTCAGGTATCTGCCTACCACTTGAGCCATATCTCTAACCTGCTTTGCTGATTATTTTGGAAATAGACTTTTTTGGCCTTGGCTGGCCTCATACTTTGATCTTGCAGATCTCAGCCTCTTGAGTAGCTAGGATTACAAATGTGAGACACAGATACTCTTGTCTTCTACTTCTACATTTTGAAGAAAATTCATGATGTTTTTCAGAAAGGCTGTGCTAATTTATATTTGTACCCATAGCCAGAAGTGTCCCCTTAACTTTACATTTGTCTTTTGTCTTTGGATAATAGCTCTTCCAACAGGGGAGGAGATAGTTCCCAGTGGTTTTAATTTACATTTTCTTAATGATTAATGATGTTCAGCATCTTTCTATACCCTTCAGTCATTTGTGTGGCTTCTTTTGAGAAATGTCTATGCAGGTGTTTTGCCCATTTTTAAATTGGGTTATTTGTTTTCTCAAGTCGTTTGAGTTCCTATTGTATTTTGAATAATGTATGGATTACACATATTTTCTGCCAGTCCATAGGCTCTGTCTTTTTATGCTGTTGTTCCTTTTGCTGTGTGATAGCTCTCTAGTTTGCTGTAATCCAATTTGTCCACTTTAGCTTTTGGGGCCTGTGCTGTTGGGGCCAAATGTATAAACTCATTGTTCATTTGGGAAGGATCACAAAGGTGCCATGCCTCCCATCATATAAAAGAATATTTATCGAAAAGAACGCCAGGAAATGGAAACAAGAGGTTTTTCTTTGTTATCTTCTTTAGGTTTTGTCTGGTTTGTTTATCTGTCTTTGAGAGAGTAAAGGGGGGAGCATGGAATGGAGGGACAAATGCAGCTGTGAAACTCACTACACACTACGTTGAATGAATTGTGCAAGTTATAAGAGGAGGTGATTGGGAGGGAAAAACCTGGGAGAGAGTGTGGGAAGAGGCAACACTATTCAAAAGAAGTGTAGTCATGACCTGACTTGTGTAACTGCAATCCCTCTGTGCGTCACCTTTATCACAACAATAAAAAAGTAAATTAAAAAAAACCAACCTCATTGTTCAGACCAGTGCAGTTTTCCTGGGTTTCCTTCCAGCAATGTTTTTACATTGAAATCTGTGGTCCACTTTGAGTTGATTCTTTGTGTTTGATGTCAGGTAGGAGTTGAAGGTCATTCCTCTGCGCTGGGAGCGCCGGTCCCTGGGCACGGTGCCCGAGCGACATGGTCCTTTCCCCGCTGCCTGGTCTAGGCACAGGGATATTTTGAAGTCCTTATTCTGGCCCACGGGTCAATGGATCTTTGCAATTTTGGCTCACGTCGTGCTGCTATCCTTGTCATACCTCTGTTATACAATTTGAAGTCAGGGAGTGTGGTAGCTCCAGCTTTGTCTTTCTGCCCGTGAAGACTTTCTGTGTGCTTCCATATGAACTCTGTTTCTTTCTTTCTTTCTTTTTTTTGTATTTCTATGAGCTATGACACTGGGACTTGGATAGGAAGCCTGCTGAATTTGTAGATTGCTATGGAAAATACGGGTCTTTTGTGGATGGTACTGGCATTCAAACTCAGAGCTTTTTGCTCGCGAGGAAGGTACTCTGCCACTTAAGCCACGCTCTCAGCCTTTTGGCCCTGAGTTATTTTTCAGGTGGGGGTCTCTTGTTTATTCCCCAGGCAGGCCTCAAACTGCAATCCTTCTGTTTATATCCATGTAGCTGGGATGACCTGTGTGCATTCCCACCTTATTTATTGAGATTGGGTCTTCTTAACTTTTTGCCTAGTCTGGCCTTGAAATGTGGTCCTACTGATCTCTACTTCTTGAGTAGCTGGATTACAAGAGTTAGCTACCATACCCAGCTTAGTCTGAGTATTCAACAACATCATTTCCTCCAATTTGTGAACTTCTGTTATACTTATTTATAAGTATTTTATTTTTACCTCTATTATAAATGAGATTTTTCTTTTGATCTTGACATTTCATTGCTAATGTGTAGAAATGCCAGTGATAAGCATTATTTATGGGAGCTACTTTTCCTTTTTTTGTGGTGTAGAAATTTGTAGTTATAAATTTTCTCTTTAGAAGTGATTTTGAGCCAGCGCTGGTGGCTCACGCCTGTAATCCTAGCTACTCAGGAGGCTGAGATCTGAGGATTGTGGTTCAAAGCCAGCCCAAGTAGGAAAGTCTGTGAGACTCTTATCTCCAATAAACCACTAGAAAACTAGAAGTGGCACTGTGGCTCAAGCAGTAGAATGCTTGCCTAGGGCTGAAGAGCTGAGGGATAGCGCCCAGGCCCAGAGTTCAAGCCCCACGACCAAAAAAAAAAAAAAAAAAAGAAGTGATTTTGTTGTATGGTAATAAATTTTGCCCTGTGTGTTTTCATTTTTTCTGCCCCAATGTATTTTTTTAATTTTCCCTTTGACTCCTTCATTGATGCATTGCTTATTCAGGAGCATAGGGTTTGATTTCTTGGTCTTTATACATTTTTAGAAATTCTTCTTGCTACCGATTTCTACTTTCAGATCCTCATGATCCAAAAGATTCTCGATGTTCAATTAATCATCTTAAATGTGTGAATGCGTTGTACCCTAATGTGTGACCTACACTGGAGAAAGTTCTGTGTGTCCTTGAAAAGCTGTTTATGCTGGTGATGTTGGAATGGAATGTTCTAGATATGCATGTTAGACTGTTGTACATCACTTCCGCAGTTCCTACTGGGTGAAGGTCTACTTCTTTATGATGCTTGATAATCACCATAGGTTTTCATTTTACTGTCTTTTTCTTACTCTACGAAATACTTTTCCTTCTGTTTTTCAGATTGCTGATTCTCTGGGCTATTTGATAAAGTCTGATGTTAAGACCTTCATTATTTAAGATGCATCGTACTCATAAATTGACATGTTGAATTGAGAGCCCTTTGTGTAATTACTTAAAGAAAAAAGTTGAAAAGCTTTTCTGTGAAATTTTCATTGCAGCCAATGTTCTCTTAATCTCTATGTGTTCTGTTTGGCTCTCATAAGAAAAAAAACAAAAGATATCTGCTCCCTTGTCGAACTTCTTGCTTTGTGTATTGTTTTCCATGTTTCATTTAATTTTCTACGCAAATACTCTTAAAGTCTAGGGAGTTTCTTTTTTTCTTTTGCTGGTCCTGGGGCTTGAACTCGGGGCCTGGTCTCTGTCCCTGAGCCTCTCTGGGTACAGGGCTAGTGCTTTACCACTTGAGCCACAGCGCCACTTCCAGCTTTTTCTTTGTATGTGGTTCTGAGAAATCGAACCCAGGGCTTCATGCATGCTAGGCAAGCGCTGTATCCCTGAGCCACCTTCCCAGCCCTAGGGAGCTTCTCTGAGGGAAAGATTCTGCGTTTTCTCTGCAGGCTCACGATTCCGCTGTGAGCCGCCTCTGGAGGTGTCACTCGTGAGGATGACCTGTGTTGTGCAGCGGTCAGTTCCTTGGAGGGCAGCTCCTCCTGTGCGCGACACAGTGGCGTGCTGTGCTCCAGACAAAGGATGCAGACACCGGTGGTGCCGTGTTGCACATGACCCCGCCCCTGGCTGTTGTATTTGGAAACTGTGCTGTTACATGGACACTTCTTTGTACAACTCCTGAAAGACAATGAAGAACACAGAAGCCATTCCAGTTGGTCTGCCTTGGACCGAGCGTGGGCTGCTGGATTCCAGGTTTAGTGAGAGCCGGGGCACCAAACCCTCGTAGGTCAGACCCTCCCTGCACAGATTGGTCCTTTTTCAGCTGGCAGAGAGGAGTTTACAAGGGGAAGCTGGGCCTGCGGGGGCTCATGGGCCAGAAGCAACATTAGGGTCTGGAAGCCAGCACACCGAGAGGATGGGTGGAGCTCAGGGTGCCGGGGCTGGCAGTGTTGGGGTTGTTTCCCAGACATTACCAGGACAGAGAGTGGGGAGGCTGGGTCCCCTTCATCTGCGTGCCCTGCCGGGCTCCTCTCCTCCCTTCCTGGCTTCCGCGTTGTCTTCTTGGGACCGTGTGAAGTTTCCCATCGATGCCCATGGCTGCCCCTCTCACTCCGTCCTGAGCACCGCAAGGGCTGGCTACAGATTTTCTTAACAGGAAAACCCCCAACTCATTTTTATGACATGCTCGATATGAATTAGAGGATGGAGACATTCAGGCCAAACTATGGGAATTAAAATCGCCGCATTATTCCCCAACGTTGACGCTTTCCCCAGAAGGCAAAGGGAAGCAGTGGGAATCCATACGTCCGCTCCGTACAGAGCTCTGGGGTGACCCAGACCTGTGCCAAGTCTGCACAGTAGGAGCGTGGATGACCCATCAGGGAAAGTCTACAATCCTCTTCTGAACCCCCGTTCAATTTCAGGGACGGGGTGATCTACGACCTTACCGGCAGTCCAGAGGGGGTGGGTGAGGACCACATGCTGGCCCCTCCAGATCCATTTCCCCTGGGTCTTCCATGTGTCCCCCAGTGGAGCAGCTGGAGGACCTGGGACTGTGGGGGTCCCTGTTCCCTCCATGGGGGGAGGAGGGGGTCCTCAGACAATGCAGAGTGAAGCGAGGTAGTGCCTCAGAGGGGCAGAGTTCCTTCCCGCGGGAGTTCAGGGGCGCGTTCGCCACCCTTGGTGGCTCCTGAAGAACACACACGTGCTCCTCCCTGCGGCTGCTCTCCTCCAGAGGAGCACCACGTTCCGGATGCTTCTCAGGGTTTGCTGAGGAAGCAGGGTGTGGCCCGGCCCTTTCCCGGGGACGGGGACGGTGCCCAGCACTGTTCTCTGGAGCTGTAGCGGAGATGGCTGCCAACCAAGCGTCCAGCTGTCTCAGCAACGGCCCGGCACTTCTGAGAGGGAGCGAGGAAACGGGCCAACAAGGAGGTTCGTTTTCACAGGGTCAAAGAAGTAACTCAGGGCCTAGTGCAAACCTTCTCGAGGCTTCTAGAAGCGTGTCCCTAAAGAACCCTATCCTTAAAGAAGCTCTTAGAAACTATTCTGTTATAAATCCTGACTTCTGGAAAGGTCAAATAATTCTGGGAATCCATTTAATTACTGAGTCAGCCCCTGATATATGCCGAGAGCTTTGGCGCTGGCTCCGTGCCCTTTCTAACGGATTTAGTCTGTCTTCCATGCTTTGAACAATGGCAACCAGGGGCAATGGGAGAAGCAGGTGAGGGGGAAGAAGGCTCAGGGGCGAGCTTGAGTTCATGAGGCTCTCCAAGACGCCTCCACACATGGCGTCTGCCATGACTGTCGGCACCAGCACCCGAGCTGAACGCCCCCAGGGTCAGCAGCCTCCAAAAACGCCCTGATCTACCCGTAAGCCAAAGGGCCAGGGTTCTTAACTGAGCTAGGGTCAAGTCCTAAAGGGCACCCGATGCCCTGGGCTGAGGAAAGTGGCCCAGGGTTCTCTGGGGCTCTGCCTGCAGCCGGTGAACCACATTGGAGGGGGAGCCGTGGCTAACTTGGAGTGTGTCCATGCATGCTCCATGCGCCCCTCTGCAATGGGGTCCCCCGTTCCATTTTCTTCTTCACCGTGGACCTCTCCCCAGGTTTTCATTATTCTGGGTGTCCTGCTTGATGCCTACAGACTTTAGGGCTTATTATAACTCTATGCACCCTTATGAAACACTTAACCACATTCTCTCAGCCTGCTTTCTCATTAATGTTTCCAGGAATGAGTTCTAGCCCTCTATTGCTGCTGGTGGAAGTCTCAGAGGGGAATTTTCATGGGGTTCCCCAGGAAATCTGATCTGTCTCCACCCTTGGCCATGGTGTTTACAGGAGTCTTATTCAGGGGTCCTGGAGGCTGGAGTGGTCTTCCACAAAAAGCAATGTTCTATCAAGCCTGAAGCAAGAGATAGCTTCGAGTCCCTAGTCAATAACTTTCTCCAGTATGGATTGCCCTACCAACCTTCACTAATATGCCTGTCCTGCCTCTTGTATGCCAGATGAGGACGGTTGCCTGCTGTATGATCAGAGTCTATGGCGCCTAACACCTTACACAATTCTTAGTCAAATGCCCCGACGCCCAGAGGCTCACTCTCCCTTCTCACTAACTTCCACCAAAGATCCTGCATTGACACCCTTGGTTGCGCTGGTTCTAAAACTAAGACTGCCCGACAAGTGAACTAGGACAGCCTCCCTTCTCCCCCAGGGCTTGGGAAACTGCAGTCTTCACAGTTTCGGTCATGCCTTGTAAAAGAGCTCAGGAGTCTCGGTGGACACAGAGAGAACCCATTATGACACGGAGATGACCACCTCGCCCGCAGCCCTGCAAGCGGCCCCCAGACACACGCCATGTTGGTGCTGGCCCTCTAGGCTTTCGGGGCACACCGGGGCTCCCCACCAACTAAAAGCCCAAGTTCCCCAACACCAGGGAGTGATCAGAGTTTCAGCCTAAAGCCAAGGTAGACACCCGCCTTTCAGTTGGGACCTGGACATGCTCCTCCACAGACAGGAGACGGAAGACTTGCCTAGGATTGGTGGGGTTCTGCAGGGTTGGGTTCCTAATTTGGGGGTGATAGCCAAACCCCTTATCGATCTCCAGATGGAGAAGAGCAGAGGCTGTTAGTATGGGATTCACACAACAAATAGCTTTCAATAAACTAAAATCACATTTCTTCATTGGCTTATATTGGTTATACAGGGGGAGATTTCACTGTTAGTTTTCCATAAATAGCTCCACTGTATTCTAGTCAATCCCACCTCATCTATTGCACTCTGGAAGCACTTCAAGTTCTTCCCCAGCTTTGGGACTTCCAGGTTTGGTTAAACAGGAAGGCTGGGGGTTAAACCAGAGGTAGTTACTGGCAATGCACCAACTCACTCCTGCGTAGAGGACATAGAGCAGGTGCACGCAAGCCGGAGGATGGACTGGACCAAGTGTTAAAAAAAAACCAGACCTAATTTGGTTCGTTGATGGAGAGGAATCACGGCAGGAGCCACAGACAGGTAGGATATGCCACTCAGACTGTGGAATCAAGACCTGTTTTTACTAGCACATTCTCTGCAAAGTCAGAACTTACAAATTGTGCAGACGCAAATGTAACCACTTGTGTTGCATGTAAACACGCCTTCCCAGCATGACTGGCTTATGCAGCCTTCTAGAAGGAACAAGGATTTCTAACTTGTCAAAATTCCCTTACTAAATATGAACCTTGAATCCTGGACTGGCTGCAAGCAGTCCGGAGCCCAGAGCCGGCCAGGCCCTGGCGTGATAACTCAGAACCAATATAGGAGTCCAACAGGACAGAGAAAACCCTATCCAAAAAAGTGCCAAGTAACGGAGCCTCACCACACCCTGGGTCTGGCTGCTCAGCCACGTGCTGGCGTGTAGCTTGCTCTGCCTGGAATCATCACCACCATCTCCTCCTCCTCCTCCTCCTCCTTCTTCCTCTTCTTCTCCTCCTCCTCCTTCTCCTTCTTCTCCCTCTTCTCCCTCTTCATCTTCGTCTTCTTCTTTCTTCTTATTTTTTGTCAGTTGTGGGACTTGAACTCTGGGCCTGGGCACTGTCCCTCAGCTCTTCAGCTCAAGGCGAACGCTCTACCACTTGAGCCACAGTGCCACTTCCGGTTTTCTAGTGGTTTATTGGAGATAGGAGTATCACAGACTTTCTTGGCTGGGCTGGCTTTGAACCATGATCCTCAGATCTTAGCCTCCTGAGTAGCTAGGATTACAGGTGAGAGCCACCAGCGCCTGGCTACAGTTTTCTTCTTCTAATTGAGTTTTTGCTTGGTTCCACAGACCACATAGGCATCTCAGTCTTGTTTCTACATACTTAAGGTTTTTAAGAAGACGTTATGATCCACAGACAGTCGGACTTTCTATGGGGAGCAAGGCAAGCCGAGGATCTTGAGGTTTCCTGTCTGCCAGTTTTCACACTCCAACATTGTCGACCAAACAGTGTTGAAGATCTTGATCGTGGCTTGGAGATGTGCGGGTGAATGGGAAAGACGAGGTAGGCACCTGTGGACATTCAATTCTGATGGAGACAAGGGTTAAAATGAACAGTATACTGGAAGATGAAGGGTTAGAATTGTTTAAGACCTGGTATATTTATATTGGTAAAGGCTGAGGACGATAAAGAATGGGAGAGGAGGGTCTGGAAGCGAGCTTTTGATCTTGCTGTCCGGGCTGTCCATCACGTCCAAGGAGAATGTGGGGATAGGACCTGAGTTCCTGCCGGCGCCCTCCTTCCTTCCCCTCCCTCACCCCTCCCTCTCCCCTCCCCAGTGTGGTTCAAATGCCAGCTTCCACCATCTTTGTGCTGTTTCTTCCCACTTTCTTTTTGTCAGAGTTACATCATTAATTAGTGTCTTCAAACCTTTCCAGTTTTCTTTCCAGTTGGTTTACTTTCTGCTCATTAATTTAACTGATCCTAAAACTTGTTTTCTTTCATTTCCTCTGGTGTGTTTTGTTGTCCTTTTCCTAACTTATGTTGGATATCGATCTCATTAATTTTCGACTTCTCATTTGATAATCTCAGCAATTAAGGATATAAATGTCCCTCTATGAACTGATTTGCTGATTTTTATGTCTTCAACTTTCATTCTTTTAAAAAAAATCTAACTTCTGTTATAATCTTTCCTTTTATGCATGATTAATTTAGAAATATGTTTTGAAAGGGTTTTCAGATATATAGTCTTTTTTAATAATCTTCCTGACATTAAATTCTAATTTACTTAAAGTTTTTATTGAACCATTGTGTAATCATAAGCTTTGGGAGTGTTAAGATGGCCTTATGGTCTAGTATATATGTTAATTAAAACCCACTCCATATATACTTGAAAATAGCATGTCTTCTCTAGATGTTTTTCATTTTTACCAAATGGAATGCTTAATCTTGATTTTCAAGTTGGCTGGAGAGAGAGAAGCCTAGGAGGTTTATTTAGTCAAGCACACTTTCCAGAGATGATTAGAACCTTCCAGAGATGATTAGATCACCAGGATTTTATTTTATTTTATTTTTGGTTGTGGGGTTTGAACTCTGGGTCTGGGCACTGTCCCTGAACTCTTCAGCTCAAGGCTAGCACTCTACCACTTTGAGCCACAGTGTCACTTCCAATTTTCTGGTGGTTATTGGAGATAAAAATCTCATGGACTTTCCTTCCAGGGCTGGCTTTGAACCGTGATCCTCAGATCTCAGCCTCCCAAGTAGCTAGGATTACAGGCGTGAGCCACCGGTGCCTGGCTGAAGAGCCTGAGCCACAGATGCATTTCCACTGTGGGTCCAGTACTGCAGCTGAGGACGGAGCTGGGCAGGGAGAGGCACAGAAGGAGGAGTCTCACCAGGTCTGTCTTCCTCCAGGCCCTCTTCTGTCCTATAGGTCCTTTCTTGCTGCGAGGAGCTGCACAGCTCTCCTCCCCCCCTTGACTTCCCCGAGTCTGCCGTGCCCTCCCTCCTCCACGGCTCCCCACTCCAGTTCCTGTGTCCTTCCTTTAGTCTTCCCCCTCTCCCCTTCCTCAGCTTCTGACACACCTCTGCAAATGATGCTTTGGCTTTGGCCTGGGCATCAAAGCTGACTGGGCATTCCAGCTGACTGGAATAAAGCCGTGGCCAAAGCAAATCTTTCCTCTTTGAGTTGAGTTTCTCAGGTATTTGTCACAGCAGTGAAATGTGTGTGGTTTTCTAGTGTTTTACAGATTACTGTATCCACGTAGCTAATATATCCACTTACATTTATATACACATGTGTCAATATTGGGTCTTGTACTCAGGGCCTATGTGCTGTCCCTCAGCTTTTTTCACAAGGTAGGTGCTCTACCATTTGAGCCACAGCTCCATTTCTGACTTTTTGTTGGTTAATAGGTGTTAAGAGTCTTCTGGATTTGTCTGCCTGGGCTAGTTTTGAAAGTGATTCTCAGATCTCAGCCTCCTGAGTAGCTAGGATTACAAGCATGAGCCACCAGCACCCAGAGTGTCTAGTAACTTTCATCTATCCTTAATAATAAGCTAATAACTAATAGCTGCATAGACACCGTAGGGTTTCCTTCTATGACAGAACATGATCCCATTAATTTTATGTGTTTTTGAAGTTACATTGTTGGGTTCATCCCTACTGGAAATTATTATATATCTTGATGTATTTTTCCTTTTGTCTTTTTGTGGGGATATTTTTCTGTATTTTGTTTTAACTTCAGTTCTATTTCATTAATACTTGACTCATCTATTTTCCGCTATTTTCTGGATCCTTTCTACAGCCAGAACTTGTATGTAGTTTCTTACAAAGTGCATACAAAACAATCAGCCTCTTGAAATTCAAGGTATCCATCAATCTTTGTCTTTTTTTCTTATTTTTGGTCAGTCATGGAGTTTGAACTCACAGCCTGGGCACTGTTCCTGAGCTCTTTTGCTCAAGGCTAGTGCTCTACCACTTTGAGCTACAGTGCCACTTCTGGTTTTCTCATGGTTTATTGGAGATAAGAGTCTCATGGATTTTCATGCCCATGCTGGCTTTGAACTGTGATCCTTAGATCTCAGCCTACTGAGTAGCTAGGCTTACAGGCGTGAGCCACTGGCACCTGGGTCAATCTTTGTCTTTTAACTAATGAGTCCTGTTGCCCAGTGGTGGGCATAGTTAGGTATGGTCTCCAGTTCTTGGAGTCTTGAACAACGCAGTGAAAGTAAAGGAAGAGCAACGTGGGAATGTGACTGCAGTCTGGGTGCAGGCCTGAACAGGAGAGGGCCAGGGCCCCGGGCAACAGTGCAGGGGCAGTTTAAGGCTGGTTTGGGTCAAGGGGAAGGTCAAGGGGGACTGTTTGAAATGGGCAGTTTTGAGTGACGATGGTAGTTATACAAAAGTTTTTCAACAGTGCATTTCCATTCCCACAATGCCTTTGGTTATAGAGATATTAATGATACACAATGCATAAATACACAGTTTTACTTTGGGTCATGCTTAAATGTAACATAAGAAGGTAGCTCTTGTCTCCTGAGATACCTCACTGGACAAACCTCCAGGTTATGAGGACACAGGTACCATGTTACCAGAATCTGGAACAATCTTTTGGGGCTGCCTTTCAGCATTCCTCGGGTGGTTGAAGATCTGTGGACTGGTTTTAAGGACCACCCTGGAAACCAAGGGTCCTGTTTCATCTGCCTACCCCAGTTAGAACTGTTTATATTTATTGTAATTTCTAATGAATATTGATTCATGTTTATCACCTTCAACATTTTCTATGTCTGCTACTTTTGTTATTGTTGGTTCTTCTTTGTATCAGTTGAGTTTGTTTTACTTGTTATACTTTCCCACTAGTGCTGTGGAACTTTTTGCACTCATCTGTTTATTTTTAGAGACAAGATCCTTTTTGAGACAGGATCTCACTAGCTAGCCCGCTCTGGCTTCACAACCTCCAGAGTGCTGGGAATACAGCCAAGGGCCGCTTTAGCTGGCTAGAAATTTTTCTTTTATACCTAAAAAGCTTTCTCTAAAAAACACAAGGATCTCAGGATACTGAAGCTTCCAGAATTCCTTTCTCCTTATGGACTCCTTTCCCTATATCCTTCTTTTAAACTTTCAAACTTCCTTTTTAAACCTCTCTGGTTGCGTTCTGTTTTTATTGTTGTTTCTATATTTTACGCAGCTTAACTTCGTCTGACCTGCTTGTCTGTTTGCTATTCTTTTGCTCACTATTGCCTTTTGTATTCCTCGATTTCTTCCTGGGTCGGTTTATCTTCTGTGGATTCCTTAGACTTTTCTGTTGGAAAGCCAATCGATGGTAAATTATCTTATTAAGTGATTGTGTATCTGAGAACGTCAGTACTCTATCTTCATTATTGAATGATAGCATTTTCTGGGCACACAGTTCTATTGTTTTCTTAGAAATACACTGGGATTTAGCACCTTTTCCTTGAGCATCCGCAGTCTCTGCTGGGAAGTTAATCCTTTGTCTGACCTTTGCCTCCCGTCAGGTTGCTGTCCTTCTTGCTGTTTTTAATGTCTTCTCTTTGTGTGACATGCTGCTTGCATTTTCTGTAGCTAGTCTATAAGGTTTCCTTCTCTCTTTCTTTTCAATGTATTCTTTGCATTTGTAAGTGTCCTTGTCTCTGAGCATTGCTACCTTCTTTCTCTTTCTAAAAATTCATCAAGTATCTAATAAAATGTCTTTTTCTGTTCTCTGTGTTAATTCATTTCAGAATTCAGGTGAGATGTGTCCTCTCCACTCTCCTTCCCTCTTCTTCCGATGTCTGCAAAACACACAGTCATTTGTACTTGGGTTATGTCTTACTTTACGGCTCAAAATTATTTAATCAGCCACACATAGGGTGTCTTCAAGTTTTTGATTTGTGCCGTTGTATATTTTGTTTTATTCCTGTTTCTTCCACTTAGTCATTTTTCAAATCAACACTGTTATTTTTATAAGCTCTCCTCTGGGCACTTTAATTTTTTTTATTCTTAAAGTATGTGTCATGCATGTAGTTCCCATTTTATAAGTGCAGCAATGCAAGGTTTTGTGACAGGTTCTGCTGAGTGCTTCCTGACTAGTGTGTGTGTGCTGCTGCCTTTGTGTTATTCTGACATAGTTTCCTCTTGCCACGGCTTGATATTCTTGGAACTGTATATGTGAGAATTACTTCAGCCTGACAGGGAGGTATATTCCGTAGAAGGGAACTTTTATTTGTACTAGATTCTGAAGGGCACCAGGTCACTACCAGCTCAGGGTAGGATGACTTAGAAACAATTTCATACTGGAGGCTTTCTTCTTTCCTTCTTTCCTTACTACATAGTTTGTATGAGCCAACCCTAAAACAACTGCCTGAGAATTGGCTTGGGTTTTCAAATTTTGGTGGGAATTTAGTATTTTCTGTCCATTCAGCACCACATTTGAGGAAAGTCATTCCCTTAGGGTATTTTGCTGTGCTGTGCTGTGTGTGTGTGCCAGTGTCGGTGTCTGTGTCAGTTATGGGCATCTTCCCTGAGCAGTAGCTCTTCGAGGTCACAGAATTGTGTGAGATACCGTCTGGCCCCGAGTTCCACGGTCCAGCTCAGTGCAGCCTTCACGTGAGAAGGTCAGGGACTATGGGGTTGGCAGGTGACAGGTTCAGCTTCACGGTTCCTTTCTTCCCAGAATTCCATGGCCTTGCTCTGTTATCAGGTCTCTGCTACAGCCTCTACGCAGAGAAGGTAGGTTGGACTTGCCGTTTCGGAGGGCACAGTCCATAATCAGGGCCCTTGCCCGGGGCCTGTGGGGATGTTACAGACCACCATGGAGCATGTGGTTGGGCGAAGGAGAAGAGGAGGAAGAGGCTGGAGCCTCGAGGTCCCCTGCAAAGGCACATCTCCGTGACCTGACTTCTTCCCACGCCAAACCACTTCCCAGAGCCTCTGCCAGGCTGGCCGGTGCCCCTTCGGTGGCTGTCCCCGGAGAGCAGCAACTTCTCTCGGGGAGGAGTTGTTTGGGTTCGTGGCTTCAAGGGCTCAGTCCCTGGGCACTCGGCTCCATTGCTTTTATGTCTGTGATGAGGTTGAAGGCTATGGTAGAGTCGTGTGGTGAACAGAAAAGAGAGAGGAGGGGTGGGAGGTTTCCCTGTGTTGAATAGAGATGGTGACAAAGCAAGGTCCAGTCTTCTGGCAGGTGGGCTGGGAACGTGGGAAATTGCTCAATCCAAATGCCGTCTGCGGGCAAACCGACTGGATGAGACCTGTCCACACGAAGGCCATCGGCTTTATCCAGAATCTGTTGGCTTGGCTGTGAATCCTATTTGAAAATGGCCTTCATGGACACATCCAGAATAATGCTTGACCACATACCCCGGCACCAGGTCCCAGCCCACGCGACCCACAGAATTAAGTGTCACATTCACGGATGCCAAGAGAGGTTGGCTGGAAATGTGGGTTTTCTCTCTCTCTCTTTTTTTTGTCAGTCCTGGGGCCTGAACTCTGGCCTGGGTGCTGCCCCTCATCTCTTCAGCTCAAGAACCCAGGGCCTCATGGATCCCAGGCAAGCGCTCTACCACTGAGCCACCTTTCCAGCTCCGGTGGGTTCTGTTTTTAGGAGTTTCTGATGCCTGGCACTGAGGACATGGAGACCGAACCTTCAAACCCAGCAGCCCAAGGTGTTGGGGCTCCTCGCTGTTACATGCTCTGGAAGATGGGAGGCCCTGAGGGCAGACTTGCTGTCAGGCACAGGATCTGGCCTGGGCGTATTCAAGGGGCCAGTCTACCGAGTTTGGTTAAATTTCTGCAAGTACTGGGATGGGGTGGGCATTGAACGCAAAACCTTGTGGTGGCTAGCCAGGCGCTCAGTCACTTGGGCCCCTCCGTCCTTCCGACTTTGCGTTCGGTTTTATTTATTTATTTTTGAGTAGAGTCTTGCATTTCTGTCCTGACTCACTGGAACCCGCACTGTGATCCCCCTGTTTTACTCCCGGGTCGTTGGGATGTTAGGTGTGAACTATCACACCTAGCTTTTCATTTGTGAGTTGGAGATCTTGTAAACGTTTTTCCCCAGGCTGACCACAGACCTTAGTCCTTGTGATGTCTACTGCTTGAGAAGCTGGGGCCGCAGGTCTGAGCCACAGCACCCCGTGAAGCTGTGCTTTTTGCGTAGATGATCTGACGTCGCGGGAGCTGAGTGGGCTTGCTGTCCTTCCTTCTCCTCTTCTTGCGTGGTTTACTGTGTACACCGGGCGGAGCGCAGCGCCGGCACCGGAGGGTAAGCCAGCACTGAGTGTGGGGTGCTGAGAGGATGGGGGTGGGCGGGCACCGCCAGGAGGTCCCCACGCTGTCCCCAGCCGCTTCCTGGGTCATCTGGAACTCGTTTTTTGTCACCTGGCAGAATCATACTCATGTCTCAGGAGTGACTCCCGTCCCCCAGGGAGCGTGGAGGATCGAGTGGTCCCCTAGCTCCTTTGGGGCGCTCCCTGAGCTCTATTTCCCCAGCCCACTGGTTCCCTCCCCCAGGCTCTGGAATGAGGGGCTCTCACCCGTGTCTGCTCCTCCCTGGGACTGTTGGTTACCAGACAGTGATGGGTGTGGTGTCCTCTTCCTGAGCTGACATGATTCCCTGTCCCTGCCACTCTGCCCTCTCCCTTGGAGGGCAGGTTCGGGCTGGCAGGAGCCCTGGGTCTGGAGGAGCAGGAGGCTGTGCTGGGAGGAAGAAGGAGGCCTGGCCGTGTGGCTGTGCTCGGAGGGGAGGCCTGGGGGGCCTGGAGGTGGTGAAGGGGAGGCTGTGGAGGGGGAGGCATGGGGAGAGGCTGTGGAGGGGAGGCTGTGGAGGGGGAGGCAGTGGAGGGAAGGGTGTGGACAGGGGGCCGTGGAGGGGAGGCTGTGGAGGGGAGGCTGTGGAGGGGGAGGCATGGGAGAGGCTGTGGAGGGGAGAGCATGGAGGGCAGGCAGTGGAGGGAAGAGTGTGGACAGGAGGCCGTGGAAGGAAGGCTATGGAGGGGAGGCTGAGGAGGGGAGAGCAGGGAGGGGAGGCTGTGGAGGGGAGGCTGTGGAGGGCAGGCTATGAAGGGGAGGCTGTAGAGAGGAGGGTATGGAGGGGAGGCTGTGGAGGGGAGGTGGTGGAGAGGCTGTGGAGGGGAGGTGGTGGAGAGGCTGTGGAGGGGAGGCTGTAGAGAGGAGGGTATGGAGGGGAGGCTGTGGAGGGGAGGTGGTGGAGAGGCTGTGGAGGGGAGGCTGTGGAGGGGAGGCTGTGGAGGGGAGGCTGTAGAGAGGAGGGCATGGAAGGGAAGCTGTGGAGGGGAGGTGGTGGAGAGGCTGTGGAGGGGAGGCTGTGGAGGGGAGGCTGTAGAGAGGAGGGTATGGAGGGGAGGCTGTGGAGGGGAGGTGGTGGAGAGGCTGTGGAGGGGAGGCTGTGGAGGGGAGGCTGTGGAGGGGAGGCTGTAGAGAGGAGGGTATGGAGGGGAGGCTGTGGAGGGGAGGTGGTGGAGAGGCTGTGGAGGGGAGGCTGTGGAGGGGAGGCTGTGGAGGGGAGGCTGTAGAGAGGAGGGTATGGAGGGGAGGCTGTGGAGGGGAGGTGGTGGAGAGGTTGTGGAGGGGAGGCTGTGGAGGGGAGGCTGTGGAGGGCAGGCTATGGAGGGGAGGCTGTAGAGAGGAGGGTATGGAGGGGAGGCTGTGGAGGGGAGGTGGTGGAGAGGCTGTGGAGGGGAGGCTGTGGAGGGGAGGCTGTAGAGAGGAGGGTATGGAGGGGAGGCTGTGGAGGGGAGGCTGTAGAGAGGAAGGTGTGGAGGGGAGGCTGTGGAGGGGAGGTGGTGGAGAGGCTGTGGAAGGGAGGCTGTGGAGGGGAGGCTGTGGAGGGGAGGCTATGGAGGGGAGGCTGTAGAGAGGAGGGTATGGAGGGGAGGCTGTGGAGGGGAGGTGGTAGAGAGGCTGTGGAGGGGAGGCTGTGGAGGGGAGGCTATGGAGGGGAGGCTGTAGAGAGGAGGGTATGGAGGGGAGGCTGTGGAGGGGAGGTGGTAGAGAGGCTGTGGAGGGGAGGCTGTGGAGGGGAGGCTGTGGAGGGGAGGCTATGGAGGGGAGGCTGTAGAGAGGAGGGTATGGAGGGGAGGCTGTGGAGGGGAGGTGGTAGAGAGGCTGTGGAGGGGAGGCTGTGGAGGGGAGGCTATGGAGGGGAGGCTGTAGAGAGGAGGGTATGGAGGGGAGGCTGTGGAGGGGAGGTGGTAGAGAGGCTGTGGAGGGGAGGCTGTGGAGGGGAGGCTGTGGAGGGGAGATGGTGGAGAGGCTGTGGAGGGGAGGCTGTGGAGGGGAGGCTGTGGAGGGCAGGCTATGGAGGGGAGGCTGTAGAGAGGAGGGTATGGAGGGGAGGCTGTGGAGGGGAGGTGGTGGAGAGGCTGTGGAGGGGAGTTCTCCCTGGCTGCATAGCGACTCAACTGTGTGACTGTAAAACTTGGGAAGATTTCTATTTGTCTCATAAGCAGAAGAATGGAATCCGTGTCCTAGCCTACATGGATGAGTTGTTCAAAAGAGCAAGTTTTAGCCCATTAACTTTCTTTTATTTTGCCATCTGTTGGAGTTTAAATAACAAGGCGAGTGGAGAGCACACTGGGGCGACCAGGAGGCAGTGAGAGGCGTTTAGAGCCCCCGGGGCCCGCAGCGAGGCTCCCAGCCCGCAGGGAGAGCCAGATGGGCAACCCGGACCCAAGCCTACCTCCCCCACCTCCCTTCAAACTGAGTGACTTGTGGAAGAAGGAGAAGGAGGCGTCGAGGTGAGGAAACCGCAAGCTAGCCTTGGCTCTGCCCCAGCTGGTAGGCTCCGGGCTAGGGTGGGCTGCAGGGGGTGAGCCCACCCTCCAAGCCCAGGCCTCACTCAGCAAGCTCAGCGCACAGGGCCTGTTCCATCGCTCTGGCAAATCCTTGCGGGTCTTGGAGCCCGTGGGTCTCGCATGGGCCCTAGCTCAAACCTGTGTCACAGGCGTGTTGTGACCGACCAGTCAGATAACGCGTTCAAAGCCACCTTGACAACAAAAAGACAACAGCCGGCAGGTCTTTAACTTTCTCCTGACTCGGCTGCATGTTGTTTGGAAGGGGGCCGTGTGGGCTGCATGGCGTTTGGAAGGGGGCCGTGTGGGCTGCATGGCGTTTGGAAGGGGGCCGTGTGGGCTGCATGGCGTTTGGAAGGGGGCCGTGTGGTGGGCAGCCCAGCCGGACACCTCTATTGCACGTGACACCACCCGTGTCTCCTGCTCCTTGGGTCCACTCATCCCTCTGTGAAGCCTCTGGGATGACAATGCCCCCCAGGCCCTGGCTCTGCGGTCACGCAAATTCCCTCCAGCCGAGTTGTGGAGCTGGAGACCTGGAAGGTGCTGGCTCCGGCTGTCTGGAGCCAAGAGCTCGTCCTGCTCACGTGCTGATGGTGCGGTGCTGGAGACTCACAGATGGCTTGAGGTCAAGAGCTTGGAGCGGTGGATGCGCTTGGGACAGTTCTGAGCAAGCCAAGGGCCTGCGTGTCACCGAGTGCCAGCGCTGTGCCGGGGACTCCAGGAGCATACGTCAGCTACTGCACCAGGCTCCGGTCTGTTAGGACCCTCCACGCTCACAACCCCAGGTGAGGGGAGAGGCAGGCTGGACAGCAAAGAAGGGAGAAGAAGAGGCGCTGGGAGGGGGCGTGGGGGTTGTGAGAAGGTGCTGGAGGACAGGCAGCGGCTGCAGGGGAGAGAAGAGGATTTCTGATCATCTCCTTTAGAGAGGAACTGACTGATCCAGGCCAAGCAAGGCCTGACTTGCTCTTGGACACTGGTTCCATTACAGTCTCAGCATTCCTCCAGCCTTTATCATTCATTCAGCCACCCATTATTCATCTATCCATTCGTCTGTTTATCCATCACCCATCCATCCATCCTTCCATCCATCCATCCGTCCATCCATCATCCATCCATCCATCCATCGATCCATTTTTCATTTATTCATCCACCCATCATTCGTCTATGCTTTCATCATTTGTCCATCCATCCATCCATCCATCCATCCATCCATTCATCCATCATCTATCCATCCATCATCCATCCAGCCATCCATCCATCATTCACCCATCATCCATCCATCTATCATTCACTCGACATGTACTTGCTGGGCCCTGCTCTCTGAGCACTGCTAGCTCCTGGGATACAAAGATGAATGAGATGTGGCTGAGTGTCCCATTCCAACAAATGGTTTCAGAAACACAAGATACATGTTCTCAACTAGTTACAGGGTGGGCACAGAGCAGGACAAGGTCAAGTGCCCAGCACTTCCTAAACTTCTGTGTGCCAGGTAAGTTTTCAGTGCTGAGCAGGTACACATCCCACTCTTAGGGGTCCTTGGTCCAGTAGAGGAGCCTTATGCATGTGAGATATTTGTGCTAAGAGAAGGAGAGCGTATGGAAAGGGGCAAGGATGTATGTGGTGAAGTTTGGGTTGGATAGCTGCAAATGTCTTTCTGGTCTGTGCATAAAAAGTAGAAGGAGGTGTGGGAGGCAATGAGGATCCTTGGGAGAAGCATTTCCTTCAAGAAAAGAGAAAGGGAGGGTGTCGTAAAGTATCATCTATTATGAGGGCTCTGAGAGCCTGAAGAGAGGACAATGGGGTTCTGTGGAAGGTGGAGGTCCCCGTGGAGCTGGGGTTCTGTGGATGGAGGTCTCCATGGAGCTGGGGTTCTGTGGAAGGTGGAGGTCCCTGTGGAGCTGGGGTTCTGCGGAAGGTGGAGGTCACTGTGGAGCTAGGGTTCTGTGGAAGGTGGAGGTCCCCGTGGAGCTGGGGTTCTGTAGATGGAGGTCTCCATGGAGCTGGGGTTCTGTGGAAGGTGGAGGTCCCTGTGGAGCTGGGGTTCTGTGGAAGGTGGAGGTCCCCGTGGAGCTGGGGTTCTGTGGGTGGAGGTCCCCGTGGAGCTGGGGTTCTGTGGATGGGTGGAGGTCCCCGTGGAGCTGGGGTTCTGTGGGTGGAGGTCCCCATGGAGCTGGGGTTCTGTGGATGGGTGGAGGTCCCTGTGGAGCTGGGGTTCTGTGGATGGGTGGCGGTCCCTGTGGAGCTGGGGTTCTGTGGGTGGAGGTCCCCATGGAGCTGGGGTTCTGTGGATGGGTGGAGGGCCCCGTGGAGCTGGGGTTCTGTGGGTGGAGGTCCCCATGGAGCTGGGGTTCTGTGGATGGGTGGAGGTCCCTGTGGAGCTGGGGTTCTGTGGATGGGTGGAGGTCCCCGTGGAACTGGGGTTCTGTGGGTGGAGGTCCCTGTGGAGCTGGAGTTCTGTGGGTGGAGGTCCCCATGGAGCTGGGGTTCTGTGGGTGGAGGTCCCCGTGGAGCTGGGGTTCTGTGGGTAGAGGTCCCTGTGGAGCTGGGGTTCTGTGGAAGGTGGAGGTCCCTGTGGAGCTGGGGTTCTGTGGGTGGAGGTCCCCGTGGAGCTGGGGTTCTGTGGGTAGAGGTCCCTGTGGAGCTGGAGTTCTGTGGAAGATGGAGGTCCCCAAGGAGCTGGGGTTCTGTGGATGGGTGGAGGTCCCCGTGGAGCTGGGGTTCTGTGGATGGGTGGAGGTCCCTGTGGAGCTGGGGTTTTGTGGGTGGGTAGAGGTCCCTGTGGAGCTGGGGTTCTGTGGAAGGTGGAGGTCCCCGTGGAGCTGGGGTTCTGTGGATGGAGGTCCCCATGGAGCTGGGGTTCTGTGGAAGGTGGAGGTCCCTGTGGAGCTGGGGTTCTGTGGAAGGTGGAGGTCCCCGTGGAGCTGGGGTTCTGTGGATGGAGGTCCCCATGGAGCTGGGGTTCTGTGGAAGGTGGAGGTCCCCGTGGAGCTGGGGTTCTGTGGGTGGAGGTCCCCGTGGAGCTGGGGTTCTGTGGAAGGTGGAGGTCCCTGTGGAGCTGGGGTTCTGTGGATGGGTGGCGGTCCCTGTGGAGCTGGGGTTCTGTGGGTGGAGGTCCCCATGGAGCTGGGGTTCTGTGGATGGGTGGAGGGCCCCGTGGAGCTGGGGTTCTGTGGATGGGTGGAGGTCCCCGTGGAGCTGGGGTTCTGTGGATGGGTGGAGGTCCCCGTGGAGCTGGGGTTCTGTGGGTGGAGGTCCCCATGGAGCTGGGGTTCTGTGGATGGGTGGAGGTCCCTGTGGAGCTGGGGTTCTGTGGATGGGTGGAGGTCCCCGTGGAACTGGGGTTCTGTGGGTGGAGGTCCCTGTGGAGCTGGGGTTCTGTGGGTGGAGGTCCCCATGGAGCTGGGGTTCTGTGGGTGGAGGTCCCCGTGGAGCTGGGGTTCTGTGGGTAGAGGTCCCTGTGGAGCTGGGGTTCTGTGGAAGGTGGAGGTCCCTGTGGAGCTGGGGTTCTGTGGGTGGAGGTCCCCGTGGAGCTGGGGTTCTGTGGGTAGAGGTCCCTGTGGAGCTGGAGTTCTGTGGAAGATGGAGGTCCCCAAGGAGCTGGGGTTCTGTGGATGGGTGGAGGTCCCCGTGGAGCTGGGGTTCTGTGGATGGGTGGAGGTCCCTGTGGAGCTGGGGTTCTGTGGGTGGGTAGAGGTCCCTGTGGAGCTGGGGTTCTGTGGAAGGTGGAGGTCCCCGTGGAGCTGGGGTTCTGTGGATGGAGGTCCCCATGGAGCTGGGGTTCTGTGGAAGGTGGAGGTCCCTGTGGAGCTGGGGTTCTGTGGAAGGTGGACGTCCCCGTGGAGCTGGGGTTCTGTGGATGGAGGTCCCCATGGAGCTGGGGTTCTGTGGAAGGTGGAGGTCCCTGTGGAGCTGGGGTTCTGTGGAAGGTGGAGGTCCCTGTGGAGCTGGGGTTCTGTGGGTGGAGGTCCCTGTGGAACTGGGGTTCTGTGGATGGGTGGAGGTCCCCGTGGAGCTGGGGTTCTGTGGGTGGGTAGAGGTCCCTGTGGAGCTGGGGTTCTGTGGAAGGTGGAGGTCCCCGTGGAACTGGGGTTTTGTGGGTGGAGGTCCCCGTGGAGCTGGGGTTCTGTGGATGGCGGTCCCCATGGAGCTGGGGTTCTGTGGAAGGTGGAGGTCCCTGTGGAGCTGGGGTTCTGTGGAAGGTGGAGGTCCCCGTGGAGCTGGGGTTCTGTGGATGGAGGTCCCCATGGAGCTGGGGTTCTGTGGAAGGTGGAGGTCCCTGTGGAGCTGGGGTTCTGTGGAAGGTGGAGGTCCCTGTGGAGCTGATGTTCTGTGGGTGGAGGTCCCTGTGGAACTGGGGTTCTGTGGATGGGTGGAGGTCCCCGTGGAGCTGGGGTTCTGTGGGTGTGTGGAGGTCTCCATGGAGCTGGAATTCTATGGAAGGTGGAGGTCCCTGTGGAGCTGGGATTCTGTGGATGGGTGGAGGTCCCTGTGGAGCTGGGGTTCTGTGGGTGGAGGTCCCTGTGGAGCTGGGGTTCTGTGGAAGGTGGAGGTCCCTGTGGAGCTGGGGTTCTGTGGGTGGGTGGAGGTCCCCGTGGAGCTGAGGTTCTGTGGAAGGTGGAGGTCCCCGTGGAGCTGGGGTTCTGTGGGTGTGTGGAGGTCTCCATGGAGCTGGAGTTCTATGGAAGGTGGAGGTCCCTGTGGAGCTGGGATTCTGTGGATGGGTGGAGGTCCCTGTGGAGCTGGGGTTCTGTGGGTGGAGGTCCCTGTGGAGCTGGGGTTCTGTGGAAGGTGGAGGTCCCTGTGGAGCTGGGGTTCTGTGGGTGGGTGGAGGTCCCCGTGGAGCTGGGGTTCTGTGGAAGGTGGAGGTCCCTGTGGAGCTGGGGTTCTGTGGATGGGTGGAGGTCCCCATGGAGCTGGGGTTCTGTGGGAAGGTAGAGGTCCCTGTGGAGCTGGGGTTCTGTGGGTGGGTAGAGGTCCCTGTGGAGCTGGAATTCTGTGGAAGGTGGAGGTCCCTGTGGAGCTGGGGTTCTGTGGATGGAGGGAGGTCTCAGTGGGGTTGAAAATGGTCAGGTATGGGATGCTCCGAGGAATGAGCTCTGAGAAGAGGGCATATCATTCGGTGAGAACTGAGAGCTTGCAGATGCTACTATAATGAACTCTCAAGATGTCCAGGGAGGTCTTTGGAGATGCAGTTGAGACCAAGAGTCAGCAGGACACCCGTGTGGACATGGGGGTTGCTGTAGCGATGTGGTGGTGTGGAGAAGGAGGGGGCAGGGGGTGTAGTTGAATGGTGAATGCTGACAGGACAGAGGGAGAGTTCACGGGTGGTCTGATGTAGGAGGATGAGGATGAGGCAGAGGTGACACCCATTCTCCCTCCAGACCTAGGGGCCCAGGACATCAGACATGTTTTCCTGTGGGAAAGAGGAGGGGCCTGGGTATAGCACTGGCCCTTAGCGGAAGGGCCTTGTTTCCCTGTGAGGAGACGCTGCAGCTCTCCAGAGAGGGCAGCTGGGGTGCAGGCAGCTCCCTGGTGCCTGGAGTTACTGAGGTCCCACGGAGTTTAAACTCGCGGGCTTGTTGGCTTTGGGTCTAAACTACCATGTCGTCAGGATGAGTTGCTTTGCCTTCCTGTTTCTCCTCTGAGATTGTAAAACCGCGCTTCCTTCCTAGGAGGGCACAGAGGCTGAAGAACAGCACCGACGCTATTTGGTGATGAATCGCTGTTTTTTTCATTTGTACTTTCTTCTCTGGGACTGGGGTTTTTCATGTGTAAGTGTATCACAAAGCATAGCATGTGGGTTTAATGGGTGCAAATGGGTACAGTGCACATTTTCCATCTCAGATATGCACTCCACATAGTTCTAGAATTAGTCCCTTGTTTGGTAAACAGATGATACCTGCCCCACAGAAAGTTTCCCAGAAAACATTATATTCCCACTTAACTTCACGTTCTAAACCAGCAGGTAAGGAAAGGAAAAAAAATCCAGGTATATGTGTGTGTGTGTGCGCGCGCACACAAGCATACATTCACATGTGGCAATTTCCGAATCTACCATGATAGTTGTGCTCCACCTAATTGAAATGAAATTGGAGTTGATTTAATTACCAGCACTTAGAAAACTTAAATTTTGCTGGGTACATGTGTGTTACATGGAAATCCAAAAGAACCCGAAATTCCAGCAAGTGATTAGTTCATTATGTAGACTAATTGCTTTTGCGGTTATAAATAAATTCAGAATATCGCAGATCTAAAGCACACACCTGTGCACTAATTGCTTTTCTGAGAGCTGTTTCCATGGCAGCGGAGCAGACATGCTGCCACCTACAGATTGGAAGGTGCAGGTGGATACCGGGAGGCCCAGGGAAGAGCCAGCACCGCGGGGCTTCAGCACCCTCCCCTTTGGACAGCTCTACTTAGAGGAACCTGTACCCACACCGAATTGCAGAGGAATGTTAATTAGGTTTGAAAAAGAGTTTTCACTGGCTTCTGGGGCTTATAATGGGCCATAGTTTAGAAAGAGGTCTCGTGGAGTTGGTGCCCTGTTCATTGGAGCCCAAATCTGTAGCTGTTGATGGAAACAATGCTTTCTTGGGAACCTTCTAAGACGAGACTAATGACCAGAACCCTGGATGCTTTCGTTAAATATGTGCATTTTTAAAAGCCAGCTTCTGCCAGAATTTGCATAATCGTCCTCTCCCATAGGCCAAAGTTACCTTTAACTCTGTTTAATAGACTCAGTGCTGCATTATTAACAACCATATGCAGAATGATCACCCCGGGAGACCCCTTTCCTGGAGCATGTCTTCCTCCCTGATTGTCCACCTGCGCCCTCCTCCGTGGCAGGGCCGGCTTTCTAATGGACCTGTGGCATGTGTCTTTGGTCCTGGTGTTCAAATGGAGCCTCATTGTCTAGGAAAGCCCAGGGCTTTGGAGAAGGAATCCTGTTGTGAAACAGAAATGACCTTCTTTTCCCAGCCAGGAGCACAGGAGCTCTTCCATCAGAATTCAGCCAGGCTATCTTGGCCCACCCGCGCCGCAGTAACAGGACACCAAGAGTGGGCGACTTGTAAGAAACCGAAGTTTGTTTTTCAGAGCGGGGAGACGGATCAAGGAGCCAGCGGGCTGTCTGGAGAGGGAACGGCAGGAGCTGAGCGCTGTGTGCTCCCACGCCCTTTTGTGAGGGTGCGGGAAGAGAGAGATTGGCATGGAAAAGGAGGTGACAGACCCCAGTTCTCACAGTCTCGTCCCTGCTGAGAGCCTCTACCTCTTAGAGCTGTCAGATCTGCAGCCACTGTTATGCAGGGGGAGGGGGGATTTCAAATCCTGAGCATGGGGCCATGTGTTTCCTTTTCCCTTCAAAACTTAGAAGATGCATTGCTCTTCCCTTGGAGATCCTGTTCATTGTGTCCGTGTGTCCCGATGGTGTTCCTGGTGATAAAGGGTAAAATTCAGGACTGTGCATTGCAGATTCACGGTCTTCATATACCTTTCCGAAAATCTCAGTTTTCTCTTGACTTTCATGACTTTGGTACTTTCACAGATTCCAGACCAGTCACTGTGCACACTGTCCGTCGGTTTAAATCCCCCAATACTTCCAATACTTCCTCCTGATCGGACCCAGGTCGCATGTTTTCTTTCATCCTGTGAGTGTTCCCCGTGTGTGTGTGTGTGTGTGTGTGTGTGTGTGTGTGTTTGCGTGTGTGTGTGTGTGTGTGTGCGTGCGTGCGTGTGTGTGTGTGTGTGTGTGCGTGTGCATGTGCGCGCGTGTGTGTGGAAATTGGTGAAGCAGAAGTTCTTTGCTGTCGCATCGTGTGATGCTTCTTGCTTGACTCCTTACGACACAGAAATGTCAGCTGTCCTGCCATGAACTCCCGCCAGTGCACACCTCTGGGTAGGCAGAAGCAGGAACAAGGAAGGAAATCCTCCAGGAACAGGGAGTGCTGGGCCCAGGGGGCTGGTGCCCGGACGCAGCGGATGATGCAGTGGCCCTGCTTCTTCCCTCATGGACTTCCTTCCCAGAGGAGGCCAGCCTTGCCTGCCCCTGGGCGGGGCACTCTCTGTGGCCTTGAGCACATGCACACACGTCTGCCTTCCCGCTCCGGCAGCCACTGCCACCATGGACCCCTTGGGAGGGCCCAAGGGGAGGCCTTGGCACCACACCGTGCAGAACCTGGGCTTGCTGGAGGAAAGCCTCAGCGGACAGCTCTGGGCGGGAGTCCTCCCCTGAATGGGGCCTCATCCCTGAGAGCACTCGGCTCTGCCAACACCACGTCCTTCGCTCTCTTCCTGCCGCTTCTGGTTCTTTCTCAACAGATCTTAGATGTTACACCCAAGAACTGAGAAACATGGAGCCTCCAAACCACTGCACCCCACCAACTGCTCCCTACCCACTGCACCCCAACCACTAGCAAGAATTCTTTTTTAATGTTTAAAGGTGATGTACAGAGGGGTTGCAGTTACACGAGTCGGTCATGAGGACATTTCTTTATGAACAGTGTCACCTCTTCTCTCATTTGTCCCATTATTTTCTCTCCTGACCCCTCCCCCACAAGTTGCGTCGCTCATTTTCTACGCAGTGTGTAGTGAGTATCACGGCTGCATTAGTTCACTCTGTGTCCCACCGTTTCTGTGCTTCCCCGTTCCTTCCTCAAGTCAGATAGACTTACATACATGTCAATAGGTACAGAAATAAAAAAAGGGGAAAAACAGAAAAAACCCCGCAAAAGTAAAATAAAAAATCTCTTTTTCCTCATTTCCTGGCGTTCATTTCAACAAACATCATTTCATATGATCATGTGCACATAAGTATTGAGTCCTTGTAATTCCCTCCTAAGAATAGCTTCCTGTTGGTCTCATTGTGTGAATGATTAGAGTCCTGTTTATCTTGTCCAAGTGTAATTTTTTGTCTTTTACTACCCATTAGGTTTACTTGTAGATTTATAGGCACATTTTAATTATTACAAATGAGGGAAACCATGCAACCTCCTTCTCTGGGTCTGGCTTACTTAATATAATTTTTTCTTTACAATGGGGCAATGCCATTCTTTCTGATGGAAGCCTAAAATTCCATTGTGTATATATACCTCATTTTCTTGATCCACTTGTCCACTGAGGGGCATCTGGGTTGATTCTATATCTCAGCTATGGTAAACAATACTGCAATGAACATGGTTGTGCTGGTGGCTTTACCGTGACCTTGCTTGTGTTCAGTTGGGTAAATGCCCAGGAGTGGGATTGCCAGGTCATAGGAAAACTCTATGTTTAGTCTTTTAGGAAGCTCCACACTGCTTTCCAGAGTGTTTGAACAAGTTTATGTTCCCACCAACAGCACAGTAGCATTTCCTTTTTGGCCACATCCCTGTCAACGTCTGTTATTGTTAGTTTTCTTGATAATGACCATTCTAACTGGGATGATGTGGAATTTCAATATTGTTTTGATATGCATTTCTTTTATGGCTAGAGATGTTGAACATATCTTCATGTGTTTATTTGCCATTCTAACTTATTCTTCTGAGAAGTCTCTCTCTTAACTCTTTAGCCCATTTACTAATTGAGTTGTTTCTTTGAGAATTTGGGGAGGGTTAATTTTTTGAACTCTAAGTATATTTTAGGTATAAGGCCCTTGTCTGATGCATAGATAGTAAAGATCTTCTCCTATTCTGTGGGTTTTCTATTTATCTTACTAGTTATGTCCTTTGCCATGCAGAAACTCTGCAGTTTTATGCAATCCCATTTATCCAGTCTTTCTTTGATTTGTTGTGATTCTGGAGCTTAGGAACTTTTGCCCTCTGGCAAGGAGCCCTAGTGTTTCTCCTATCCCTTCCTGTAATATTTTCAGGGTACCTGGTCTTACATTGAGTTCTTTGATCCAGTTGGAATTGATTCTGGTGAAGGGTGATATATAAGGTTCTAACTTCTATTTTCTGTGCATGTACAGCCAGTTCTACCAGCACCATTTGTTGAGAAGGTTGTCTGTCTTCCACCCTGGTTTTTTTTGGCTCCCTTACCAAATATTAGGTGGCTATAGGTCTGTGGGTTCATTTTGGGTCTTCAATTCCATTTTGTTGGTCCTCAGGCCTGTTCTTATGTCAGTACCAAGCTGTTTTTATTACTATAGCTTTGCAATAGAGTTGACATTTGGTATTGATATTCCTCCAGCACTGTTCTTCCTGCTATTTGGGGGTCTTCTATTATTCCGTATGAATTTTTGGATTGCTTCCTCAATATCATTGAAGAATGTTGTGGGAATTTTGATAAGTATTGCATTGAATTGTAGATAGCTCTGGGGAATATTGCTGGTTTTATGATGCTAATCCTTTCAATCCAGGAACATGGAAGGTTTCTCCATTTCCTTAAATCCAGGAACAATTCTTTTGGGAAGTTGTTGAGTTTATTTCCATGTGAGTTTTAGAAATGGACTGTTCCTTCTACAACAAAGTGTTGGGGAGGATGCTTGACTGGCATCGTGTTGAATCTGCACATTAGCTCAGAAAAAAAATGACTCAACAACATTGAGCCATTCAAGCATGAATATATTCTATCTATCTAGCTATGTGTGTCCTTTTAATTTCAATAGGTAATATTTTGTATTTTTGGGTTAAAGAGCCTTTAGATATTTTGTCTGATCACTTCCAAGTATTTTTGGTTCTATTTATAAATAGGCTTTTTTTTTAGTTTCAAAATTTCACTGTTTGTGACTAATATACAGATATACAAAGACATAAATGGTAACAGATGGGTCAGTGCATAAAAGAACTGAACTTCTGCACTGAGGTCTTGCTAAACTCACCTGTTCCAATAGGTTTCTTGGGGCAAATCTCATCAGAATTCCAGTGTGTTTTGTGGGCATAAAGTCGGAGTCCTGCTTTTCTTTGCCATCACGGATGTGTTTGTTTTCTTCTTGCCTTCTTTCATTAGCTAGCACATCCAGTAAATACTGAGGAGAACAAGTGAGAGCAGTCCCTGGACTCGTGGAGTACAAAGTGGCTTTGAACTTCTGGATATGAGGATTTTTTTTCTCAATGATGACATAATTTCTGATCGGTAAGAAACTGAGATTACATGACTGTTTGGTTTTTGGTATGAAATCTGTCTTTTCTTTTTCTCTGACTTATTTTGAGATTTTTCTTTCACTAGTGTTGGGAGAATTTATGATACTCTGCCTCAGTTTCCTTATCTTTCTTGTGCTTAGGATTCATAGAATTTCTTGGATCTGGAGGTTTAGACTTGCCCTCAGATTTAGACTATTTGATTAAATGCATTCTTCTTTCCCCTACCCCCATACTATCCTCTCTTCCTCAGAGAACTGAATCATTCCTCCATTATGCTACATAAAGTTATGCTATAGCTCACAGATCCATGGTACAAGCTTATTTCCCCCCCTGCCTTTCTCTACATAGTTTCTAGTGCCATGTCTTTAAATTTGCCAGTCCCTCATCTGTGAGTGATCACCCCTAGTGTCTCTCTCCTCTCACGCATCTCGGCTTGCCTCTCTCTGGATGTTCAATTTGGGAGTTTCTTAGTTTTCATCCTCCCCAAACATATGGAATTAATTTCTTGAGCATATGGAATGCAGTTACAATAACTGCTTTAATGTCCTTCTCCATGAGTTCTAGCTTCTGTGTCATTTTGGGTTACTTTTAGCTGTTTCTCTCCTCATCCTGGCTCCTATTTTTCCACTTTGTTGCATCCTGGTGCTAGCTGGCAGGGTGCCCCAATGTGGATATGACCTCTTTTACTGTAGAATGTTCTACCTTCCTAGAAATACTTTTGGGATTTTTTTCTGGGATGCAGTTAAGTTACTTCAAAGAGTTGGGTCTTTTCAAGGCTCGGTTATAAGATTTGCCAGGTGGGAATCAGAGCAGCTCTCAGTCTAGGACTAATTCTTCCTGATGGCTGGAGGAGGAGCCTTCTGAGGGTGTTCCTGGACTGTGAGGAGCAGTGGGCGGGGCCTGGCCTGCTCTGCCCCCTGGAGGTCACTCATCCCCGTGGGCCTCTGGCGAGGCTCTTCCTTCCACACTGGGTTGTTCCTCTTGCTTGTGTGCTGGTGGGAAGTCAGACCTTGGAGGCCAGCAGAGCTCTACACTGCCTGCAGCCTCCTCTCTGCTGCTGGTTAGTGAACTCTGGCCACCTTTGCTCCCAGGACTCTGTGTCCCCTCACCAGGGGAGTCCTCCGGGTTCTTCTCGGGGGTCCCCTCCTTGAACCATGCTCTGCTACTCTCAGAGTTCTGAACGGTATTTGTCATAGGATTCTCTCACGTTTTCCTCCTTCTCTCAGGATCACTGTTTGCCTACTTTAAGCCCATGTCTTGAAAACCACTGTTTCCCATGGTTTGTCAGCTTGCAGGGCTGTGTGAGGGAGTAGTGTGAATCCTGTCCTTGGAAGCAGAGAGGGCTGTGTCTCCTTGGCGTGTCCCCATCGTCCATCGAGAAGCTCCTCGCCTCCAGTCCACAAGCAGCTGCCGCTCCCTGTTCTCCTGTCCCTGCTCCAGTTACCTGTAGTCCCGGCAGCCTGGAGTGGAGCGGGATCTGCAGGTATCGGGGACGCAGGTTTTCAGATGAAGAGAAACATACAGTAGCATCACTAACAGTAAACGCACCTAATGCTCACGTCCTGTGTATAGCAAAAGTGCCTGGCATGTTCTGATGACTGAGTGAATGAGTGAGTGTGTCCACACCCAGGACTCACACCCCAGGCTGCACCCCACTAGCAACCCTTGTCCAGATCTTCCTGCAGTTCTCTGCCAGAAATTCCCACCCCTCTCCTCATGTCAGACAGGCAGCCAGGAGGCCCAGACTGCAGGCAGTCCCTGTCTCAGCTGATCTTGACAGCAGGTCCCTGTCAGTGCTGACCGAGGCCCATGGCCTCTGAGCAACTCTCACTGGTCTCCATTATCGCTTGCGGGGCGTACAGGAGGCAGGGCCGTTTGCACTCCTGATTTGGGGATGAGGAGACTGAGGTACACAGAGGATGGCTAACTTGTTGAAGGTCCTGTAGCTGGGTAGTGTCAGGGCCCAGGCCAGGCCTTTTGGGGTCCCTGGCTCTGGGACTCCCTGGATTGTCCCGCAGGGTGAGAGCTGTTTCTGTGAGAGGGTTATCTGTATGCAAGGCTTTGAGGGGAGCTCTTCTGCAGAACTCAGGAGAATCACGAACATTTAGAAATGAAAAGGGCTGTAAATATTAGTAACTAGGAGCCATTCCCATAATCTCCCATTTTCTATTGTGTTGCAAATTCTCATGCATTTTCCTGCTCTCGGGGAGAGACGAAGGCAGCTGTTTAATAACCACACTATTAGCAAGTTATCAAGAATGGGATTGCCGTTTCCAGAAAGCACCTCAGTGGCTGGGGCACCATTTCACATCTGCCTTTTCTCCTTTTCTCCTCACACTCAGCAATTCCAGCCTCGCGCCCGACGCTCCTCGATGTAAAATTGTCTGTGTATGGTGGTTGAGGGAAATGATTTTTTAAAGGGAGGAAAAGACTATCCAATTTACAGATGTCTTGTGTAACGCACGAGCAGGAACGGCTCTTCCAGTCCCCGTGTGTGGACAGATTTAGCAGGCGTCAACAGAACGCTCCAGTGGGTGTCAGGAGGAACAACTTCTTTGTGAAAGTTCTTAGCAAATCCCCAGTGCGCTTGCAGCCATGCTGGAGTCAGGCCTCGCGCCCTCCTTCCTGCCCCTTCTGCCAGGGTGCTCAGCCCTTTCTGGAACAATCTGCTCGCCTCCCGTGCCACATGTGTCTCCACTGAATGCACCAGAGACCTTGTCGTCCTGACTGGGTCCTGGCCTCCTCTTCCTCTCGATGTTTAGCTGGCCTTCAAGGGTCAACACCGTCCCCACATGAAGGTCTCAGAGCAGGGTCCTGTTTGGAAGTCTTTGCAGAGAGTTTGGTTAGGGGCTGGGTTGAAGAAATCACTGGATCCACAGCAAACCTTGGATCCAGGGGTTGCTGTGAACAGTAAGGGCTGGGAGCCCCCCTGCAGGCCCAGGAGCACCAGGCTCTCCCTTGGCCCATGAATTTCCCCCTGACACCACTCTCCAGAATCCCAGGGGACAGGCAGGCACCGAACCTCCCAGCTTCTGAACCCCCCAGCTTCTGAACCCCAGAGGATAATAGGCTGATAACGGAGCCACTCAGTTTCTGGAGACCTGGAGACCAGCCCCTTCGGAGACCCCTAAACTGACCTTCCAAGCATGCACCTGCTCCACCGGGCCTTTCCCGGCTGCCATCCCAGCCAGGCTGGGTCAGGCTGCAGGTTCTCACGGCATCATCAAGTTACAAGTGGACATTGACACCCGGATTCCGGACCCTGGTCAGCTGTGTGGGCCGAGGGCTCAGGCTCACGCTTCCTCTCACGGGGACACTGCCCAGCTCAGAATGCAGGTGTCAGACACCCCTTCTCTGGTGTCATGGAAGAATGCCTTGGGTCCAGGTTCTTCTCTGCTGGGCATCATGAACTCCCCGGGGCTGGAGCATCCTTCTGGAAGCATATTGCGTGCGGTCTGCAGATCAGTTCTGTGGTCTTCACTGGGGAATGTTTCCTGCTGCACAGAGCAGATCCTCCCTGCTTACAGGAGCAAGAGAGTTGTAGAGTGATTTGATTTTCTGTAACTTGTGATGACTGGCTATCTTGAGGGTTGGGGAGAAGCTGTTCCTCTCGGGTTAGCCAACTCCTTCCAAGCCCCCCTTTCCCCAGCCAACCTGCCACTCCTGTCATCCAGAGCAAGTCACTGCCCCCTTCCCATTTGGGGCCAGTATCAGACAAAGAAGCCAGCCCTGCGGCCAAGGTCCACCGAGCCAACTATTCAACTAGCCTATCCTGAGATGCTTGCCTTGCCTTTCCCAGGAAAATCATAAAGACCCAGGCCTAGACCCCCCTGGCCTCCCTGGCTCCCTGGCTCCCATGTCTGCTCCTGTCTGTTCCCCTCTGCTTCCTGCCCAGCCTGGAGCTTCCCCTGGTAGCCCTTGGGGACATGCAATTCCTGTCATTTTCAGGGGACCTGTGAGACATATTTTAAGTCATGAGCACCTCTATGTGTTATCTTAGTCCTTTTAGAAATTAAGAGCCAGGCACAAATTTTTATTTTTAATATCACCAGGGCTGTATTTTACACAGGGTTTGACATGGGGGGGGCGGTAGGGAGTGGCCTGTGGGAGGGGCCTGTCCCCAGAGAGATCTGCCCACCTCCCGGATTGTCCACGGGCAGCACCCCGGGACAGGCCGTACCCCTGCAGAGCAGAGGTGTTCCCAAGGGACTCGCAGACAGCGCCCTTAGTGACTTTGAGATGTCCCCATCAGGTTGAGCACGGAGCTTGGGTAGAAACCTTGTTTAGGGAAGGCAGCCTGGGCCTGCGAGTTGACGGTGGCTCCATCCTGTGCTTTATTCTTCCTGCCTGGCTTGTGAAATCAATGCATCTCCTTATGATAATAAGTAATCAAAATTCAATGAATAAAGTAGTGAACTCTCCCAATAAAATGCAGCGTCTGCATCTGCACAGCATCAAGCCGGCAGGCTGGTATTTGCTCTTGCTCCCCGGGGACTGTTAAGCAGAGGCTGATCAGCCGCCAGACGCCACCGCGCCAGCCACGGGTGTTTCAGCCGTGCCCAGAGCTAGTCCATCCTGACGGCCGCTCGCTGGCTGCTTTCGCTTTGATGGCTTGAGTTTCTGCTGGGTAACCCCATAAAGAAGTCTCTTAAAATGCATCTTTGAAATTCTGGCTCTGTCGCCTCCAATAAAAGCCGTAGAAGGGAAATTTCAATAAGATAACTCAAGAACATTTAATTTTCTGCTCCTTTGGACTTGCTATCTTATTACAGCCATTCAGTTAGCTAATAAATGTCCAATCCTGTCCAATCTTCATAGCAAGGAGAGAGGCTGGGATTTAAATAATTGGATGGAATGTCTAGGGGCAGCTTTTAGCCGCGACTGCTGGCAGAATTGGGGGTACCATGTCTAACCCGATTCTGGAAATCACCTCATCTCAGTCCAGCTGTCTGTCCACTCTCCTTACCCTGGCTGCCCCGTTTCCCTGGAGCCAGGGGGCCCAAGTGGGAAGGATGGGACAGGGTGGAGAAAACCTGGTCCTGACTTCATCCTCAGAAGAGAGGCCGGGCCTGGGACGTGAGCTCAGCCTACGCACAGAGGGCTCCTTGTTTCTGGTAACACGAACCCTGTCTCTGACCAGGCCCTGCGGTGACTGACTCAGGCCAGACTCTGGCTGCTTACCTGGCCTGTGTGAGGAGACTCAGTTTACGCTCAGTCAAGAGACGCGAGGGTGTTCATGTGGACGAAACCTGCTTTGCATGCCAGTGGTCTTTGGGCGGGGGTGGCTGTGAACTTGAGCTTAGCAACTGGGGTTGCTGTGAGCCGCTTGCTGGGGCCTCTGTGCAGGCCATGTGGAGGGCTTGGGCGGTGGGAGGCCTCTGGCCCTTCTGAGCCTTCCACAGGGCCACAGTCGGCCTTGTCTGCATGGCTGTGCTCTTGCATTTAGGGTCCGAGGCCCTCCTGCTGGGACAGGAGCTGGTAAGGTGGGCATGGTAGCTGGAGGGGGAGGGCACAGCCCCCCAAGGCTTCCTTAAAGCTGCCCCTGGTTCCAGGCATGCTCAGTAAATGTCCCATCAGCGTCAGGCATGGGTCAGCCTTGTTGATGCTGGCTGTGGTGCTCTGAGCACTGGAGTGAGGGGAGCTCAGCCCTCAGCCTGATGGTGGAGCCGGGCCCAGGCCTGTCGCTCGGGGATCCTCGGTAATGAGCAGGAGGAGCTGGGGGCTGGAGAGGCTGTGGATGACACGTCCCCGGCCAGTCAGGATGGGTCAAGAGCAGAGAGGACAAGGGTGGAGCAGGAGGCCCACACCGCCGATCAAGGCAGTGTCTGTACGCACCACACGCGGGCGTGTGCATCACTGGGCATGCTCACCTCCCGCACACGGGGCTGAGGAGGACAGCTTCACACTGGGCCTGGGGGTCTGCCCCTCCTCACAGAGAAGTTCCGACGGCATCCAAAGACAGCCAGAACTTTCCATCCTCAGTGTCCTCCTGTGTGAAGTGGGGCTGTAGTCACGTCTGCGTCCTTGCTCCTCCCCGGTGTAGGAGGCTCCATGGGTGGATGACTGGCCCGTTGCCTTTAGTGTCGCAAGACACAGAGCAGCACTCAGTGACTGTGAGTTTCCTAGGGGGGCAGGCCGGAGCCAGGCCAGGAGGGGCACAGTGTGTTTGGTTCTTAAAGTCTGGTCACCGCGGCCCCAGGTGTGTGCACACAAGGCCCAGGCCGTGAGCTGGCCTGCGTGGCTTCTCTGTGTGCAGATGTGGGAGGCTGGAGCCAGCGCTGCCTCTCAGTGGGTGTGGTGATGTTCCCGACGCTTTAGTGTGAGCCACAGACCAGCATGGCTCCAGGGAGAGGTTTCCAGGGTCTGTGGAGAATCTCTCCTGTGGCTTCTTCTGGTTCTAGGTTGCCAGTCCTGTTCTCCGCTGGCTGCCTGGGAAGGGGAGAAGCAGGGCTGTCAGCAGCTACCTGCCCACGTTCTTTCTCACAGGGTGCCCCTTGTCTCCAGCAGAGATGGCCTGACTAAGCCTTTCTCTTGATGCCTCTTTTCCTTCTTCCCTAGCCAGATAAAGAGTGCTGCTTTGGAATACACCTGATTAGTCTAGGCCCACCTAGTAATCTCTCGCTATTCAGGTAGGGTGTGCATGCACGCACACACCCTGCCAGGTGATGGTGTGTGAGACACATACACTTACTTGTCTAAGACCCATCGGGTCTCAATGGGGGCTGTCCCCTCCCTGTATCCCAGATCCCCAGGTAAATTGTGTTGGAAAAATCTGGGGTATTGGAGTGCCCAGTAGGACTAAGAACACCAATGTGAAAGGGATACAGCAAGGCCAAGTCTCCTTCCACAGAAGGGCCTGCTCTAGCATGAATCTAAGTGTGCAAGCCTGTTGCACGGGCAGTTGCCTGGATTTCATCCTTAAGGAGTTATTGTCCCTAGCTCCAACTGGTCAGAGCTGAGGCTCACAGTCTTGCATGATTGGCTGGTTTGAAAAGGACCAATAAGTTTATCTGAACAGTGAACCAGGCCAAGCCATCCGGCCAAATCAGGAGCTTGCAACTGGATGTAATGAACACAACAAGCTGTGGCTTGTTTGTTTGTTTATTTCAAGCAGGATTGTATGAGGTTGGCTGATAGGAAGTAACCGTTGTGACAGAGAAGCTGTTCATTCTTCCAGGTGGATCTGCAAGGAGCTCCTCAGGAGCAGTGGTCCTGAGATGGATGAGTCCTCAGCACCCGAGCCCAGGGTGTCAGTCCCCATGCTCTGCACACCATCTTTGTGGGGGTCCACACCACATGCACATAGAGAGCCAGGGACATGGGTTCCGTGTAGACCAGTGCCCAGGGTGAGCACTGCAGGCAGAGTCTCCGGTGGCTCTGGGTTCGATGTGAAATGGCTCTCGGTTGGTGAGAAGTTGCTTTCATCTCATTGTGAGGACTTCTGAACATCTGGAACTCCATTTTATGGCTGGGACACGGAAGCTGGAGGCCACTCAGCTCTGGCCGCCGTGGTTCACGGCCCAGGCCCCGCGTGAGCCCATCTGGTATCAGCAGTCACCTTGCCGGTTCCCCGGACTTCCCTCCAGGGGACAATCTGCAAACAATGAATGCTGTGTTTTTTTTTTTCTTGGTCAAGTCTCCCAGTAGCCAACCACGTACACAGCCTGATGCATTAAATAAAAATCGATGTATTTCTGCCCTGCAAAGGGTATTTAATGTCCTGCCACAGCGCCTGCTATCTGTTTGAGCCAGGAGAGAGATGGCTTTATTTCCCCCATAACTCTTGGTAGCACAATTCCATTGTTTACTCTGTGACACAACGTGCCATCATTAATCACCTGGGGAGAGAGGGATGGGCGCCTCTGGCTGGCGTGGGGAAAAGCTGGAGCTCAGTGTGAGCACCGAGCAGTCCCGGGCCTCTTGTTTTGTGCGGAATCTGGGGGCTTGAGGTGCCTGTTGCCTTTCTACCGAGGGCTGGGGGTGTCACAGGCACCCTGCCAGTGGGCTCTGCAGTGCTTCGTTGGCCTCCAGGAGACCCATGCAGGTCCCAGGCTTTGCTGTGCTTGTCCCGGGAAAATAGATACCATCAATTTGCAATCGCCTCAAGTGTGGTGGAGACATTACCACTAATTGGCAATAAGAAATGCTAAATGGAGCAGAGTTTCATATTAATGAGGCGTTTATCAATACTAAGCAGACTGCCGGCCTCCTTCGATCACTTGATTGACATGGGCTGAGTTATGTCACCGATGTCTCGCTGGTCCTTCCTTCTCGGCGGTCCTCCGACGGCCTCAGCTTCCCTCCCTTCCCCTTGTTTGTTTTCAAAATCTCTTGCTAAAATGGCTGCCAGGAGCAGAGCCGCCTCTCCCCCAGGGGGCTGTGTTGCCCACGTGAACGTCCAGTGGTAATGAGAGCTCAGCCAGTTCTACGTTATGTGTCAGAGAGATCAAATGCCTGGCATGATAGGCACCAAGCCCCATCCAGGACCAGCCTGTCTCCAGAGCTGCCAAGCTCGGAGCACCAGTGCTGGGTCCTGGGCGGCCGGCCCAGGCCGGGTTTCAGCTGGGGGACAGGCTCCGCCTTGGCTGTGCCCAGGGAGGACCCGGTGGTGTGTCCGCTTCCTGACATGGTCATAGCACTCACCACACACTGGGGCGCTGTCCACAGCCGAAAGTCATGCCTGACAGACCGGTGGCTCTGGACCCTCCATCGAGGTACGTCGGGGCCCTGCTCCTGTCCGGTGGCTCTGGACCCTCCATCGATGTATGTCGGGGCTCTGTTCCTGCCCCGGACTCCCTCAAGACTCCTGATGCTCTGACTTGGACCTCTGCCAGCAGCAGGCTCCTCCTGGGGGCCTGAGACTCCTCCTTGGTCTCCAAGAGAGAAAGAGGGAGGGGAGAGAGACCAACAGGCAGAGAGGGAAGGGGGCAGGGGAGAGAACATCTGAACAATCCAGGAGGATGTCAAGGCCCCTAACATCTGCAAAGACCCTTTTCCAAATAAGTTTACATCGACTGGGACATGGCATAGCTTTGGGGGGCTCACCATCCAACCTACTCCAGGGGAAGGGCTTCTGTGTGCCCCCTGTCCACTGCAGGACTGGGGTCAGGCCTCAAGGGTAGCAGGGTCTCCTGGTCAGCGGTGCGTTCTGGGAGCCGTCTGACCCAATCAAGTGTCTCCCGGCTCTCCGTGTTTTCAGCACACATTTTAATGACTAGCTTTGCAGGGCTGACCCCGTCACAGCTAGCCACGTCTGTGCCGTACTCCTGGGGAGGGGGAAGACAGGACACTGAGATTATGACATAGGAGATCTCATGTGCCTCACAGCACGCGGCTCCTCCACATGAAAGGAGCATCTCGCCTCGTCCCCAGTTTTGACAGAGAAGGGACAGATGCCAGAGACGGCTCAGAAAGTGTTTATCTGTTTGGCAGTGTGCTGGAGCCTGAGAAGCGAGCTTGGGGCTTTTAAGAGAAGCAGCCAGATGGGGATTCTAGAACCAGACGAAGCTGTCCATGCACGGGGCCACTTGTTGCGTGTGCGTTGGACTGTTGTGGTTTTGTCATTTGGATGTACTTCCCGCATCTGTCTGTTGAGAATCTCAGGCTCTGCCCCGTGCTGCCCTGAAGCATGTGGTGTGAGAATCTCAGCTCTGCCCTGTGCTGCCCTGCAGAATGTGGTGTGGGAATCTCGGGCTCTGCCCCATGCAGAGCATAGTGTGAGAATCTCGGGCTCTGCCCGTGCTGCCCTGCAGAGCATAGTGTGAGAATCTCGGGCTCTGCCCCGTGCTGCCCTGCAGAGCGTGGTGTAAGAATCTCGGGCTCTGCCCCGTGCTGCCCTGCAGAGCGTGGTGTAAGAATCTCGGGCTCTGCCCCGTGCTGCCCTGCAGAGCATGGTGTGAGGCCAGGAAAGCACAGGGGATGAGGTGGGCTGGGCAGGGGGCGGCAGACCCCTGGCATGAGCAGCACCTGTTGGCTGCCTTCTCCCGGGGTGGAGGAAGGGCACAGGCGTCAGTGCCATTGCTGAAGAGGGCACTGGGAACTGGGAAGGGGCCATCCTTTGGCAGCTTGGGCCTGAGAGATTACAGGTGGGCAGCCTTCCATGGGCAGGGAGGGGCTTTGTTTCTCTCCCTAGGAATCTCTGTCACTTTGCCCAGAGGAATATGGCACATGGGACACTGAAACCTGTCCTAACCATCTAGCCTTGGTGTTTTGGAGATTTTTTTTTTGTCAGTCATGGGTCTTGAACTCTGGGCCTGGATGCTGCCCCTCAGCTATTCAGCTCAAAGTGAGTGCTCTACCACTTGAGCCATGGTGCCACTTCTGGTTTTCTAGTGGTTTATTGGAGATCAGAGTCTCACAGACTTTCCTGCCCGGGCTGACTTTGAACCAAGATCCTCAGATCTCAGCCTCCTGAGTAGCTAGGATGACAGGTGTGAGCTACTGGCACCCAGCTGTTTTAGAGATTTTTGAACAACTAGATGGTGAGAAGTGGAAGCCAGCTGCCTGGAGAGGCTGACCCAAGGTTTGGGGTCCACCATGCCCTCTGCCCTCAGCATCTCCAACCCCAGGCTGGCAGATCAGAGATGGACAGGGCCTGCCCAGGTCCCTCTCTGGTGGACTGGGGAGAAGCAGAAGGGCTCTACTTCGTGCTGCTATTCTGAGGTGGGTCATCTTCTCGAGGTCTGCACCAGAGCTGAGCAAAAGCTCATGGGGGCCAACAGGGGTGTCCTGCCTGAGCCTGCTTGCTCCCCTGGCTGGTACCACAGTCCTGGGCCACCGGAGGCCAGTGTGGCTTTGCTGTGAGCTGTGCTCTGGCTGACACACAGCAGATACAGCCAGTGTGACACTGGAGAGAGGCTCCCAGGAGAGGCCCCAGGAGAGGCCTCAGGAGAGGCCCCAGGAGAGGCCTCAGGAACTCATGCTTTGGGCCTGCACACAGGGTCTCCCTCTTCTGCTGATCAGGTAGGGAGCGTTGGCCATGGGGTGGGGTGCAGAAGGACTGCAGAACCATTGGATGCACAGCACAACAGGACAGGCTCGTTGCTTCTCACTGGCCATTTTTGGCCCCCTGCTGAAAGCAATTAGCTCTGATAATTTTATATGGCCCATGAATGATGTAAATATCCAAATGACCCTGGGCAGAAAAAAGGTAGGGTGCCTATCCCCAGCAGAGGGGGGAAGACAGCAGGACCTGCCTCTGCCCTGGCCCCAGCCCTGCACCCCTATGTGACGTGGCCTCCGTGGAAGTTTCTCATGAAGGGTTCATTCTGGGGGTCAGGGCCTTAGTCCTCAAGGGTGTCCCCGTGCAGGTCCTCCTTGGAGGCGTGGCTTCTGTGGGATGGAAGAGAGCACATGGGCAGGGGATGGTGCACATGTGATATTCATGTGTGTCTGGGGCTTTGTTGTACATGGTGTGTGTGTGTGTGTGTGTGTGTGCGTGTGTGTGTGTGTGCTTGGTGCATTACACATGTGGTCTATAGGTGTATGTGTGGGGTGCCTATGTGTGCACTGTTTGGGGATTTGCAGGAAGGTTTGCAGGGGTGCTGTGGGATAGCACAGCAGGATAAGCAGGTAGGGTGTGGGGCAGGCCTGAGTGAGCAGCAGTGAGGGGGACCTGCAGAAATAGGAGCAGAAAGAGCAGAGGGAAGGTTTGGGGCTTGGCAACAGAGCAGGAAGGGAGGTTGGCTGGGGCTTGGTGCCTGCCTCCGACAGTCAGTGCGGGAGCCAGAATACACAGGGAAGGTGCTGGATGGGCTAGCCTTGTGCCCCCACACCGTGGACTGAGAGCATGAGGCTCGGTGCTGGATGGGCTAGCCTTGTGGCCCCACACTGTGGACTGAGAACCCGAGGCCTGGACACTCGAAATGGATGGCTGTGCATGTATACAGCATCTTCGTGATGCTTTCCATCTCCCGATGTCCTGCACTGTTTGAGATGCCTTATCTGGGACTCCCAAATTCACCACTTAATCGAGCCTATTTTATGTCTTTGGGCTGTAATTAACGGTATTGCTCCATCATCGCTAGGCTTATTAAAGAAATATTTCCCCAGGCTGGCAGAGGCAGAGCTCAGTTTATGAGGAATCATTCTCACAAAACACCTGGCAAGCTTCCGATGCTGTTTAGCAGAGATTGGGTGGATGGATGGGGTGGGGGGAGGGAGGAAGGAATGCATTTGATGTTCCTTTCTCCAGAAAAACAATCATCATCTCAAAAACACATTCCTGAGCAGGGCTGGAAGACGGGGAGCGGGGAGAGGGGAGAGGGGAGAGGTAAGGGCATGGGAAGGGCAGAGCCCCAACCTTCAAGGGGCCATTTTGCGAACATTCAGAGCCACCGAGGGCCAATAAGGGATTAAGGACCCTGTGAGGAGAACAGGAGAGAAGAGACATTCACCAAAGCGGCTTCAAGGGAGGGAAGGAGCCACCGCCGACCCCCGCTCTCCCCTGTGTCTCAGGATGTTTTTACCGCTGGGGAGCAGGAGCAGTGGCAAGTACTCCTATCTGCATTCTTTCTGCAGCTGGCCCAGGGTGGAGCCAGACCCCAGGTTCTCACTCTGCTCTGCAGAGCCGTGACCCAAAGGGCCCCAGCGGCCCTTGCTCAGGGACCAGCCTGCCTCAGCAGCTGGAACCCCAGCTGGAACCCCAGGCGCCCACTCAGCCGGGCGTGGCCCTCGGCCTTGCTCCCACCTGTCCCAGCCCCACCCTCCTCCTCCAGGTCTCTGTCTCGGGGACCAGAAGGCTTCTTGGGGTGAGTGGGACCGAGCAGAGCTTTTCGTGGGACCTGGCTCCCGTGCACCCTGCCGCATGGAAATTTACCTCCATTCTCCAGGAAGGTGGCAGAAGGGCCCGGGAGGGGTCGGCCCCCGAGTCCCTGGAGCAGGGAGGGCTTTACAGAGGTGAGGGCAGGAAGGACCCCAGAGAGGGGGCGGGCAGCACCTCTGATGGCCTTTGATGGCCCAGTGGGCCCACCGGTCCTCCTCCAGAGGAGGCAGGGCCGTCCACGTGATGGACGTGCTGACCGACGGGCACGGAGAGCTGCCAGTTCTTTCTCGTTTAAAGTCCATTGGTTATTATCTTTAAGTAGTTGTCCACAGGGGTTGCCACTCAGCAGAGCGTCTCGAGCACCACCTCCATTGATCTCACCCGCTCCTCCCCAACCACGCTTCGTCCCTCAGTAAACAAAAATTGAGGATTTGCATTGAGTTTTATGACTATCCTGCCCTCTTTCTCTCTTTGTTTGCTTCTCCTTCTCCCTGAGACCCACTTCCTGGTGCTTATTCTGCTGGACGATGAGCCTTTGTAAGGAATTACACCATGTGCGTTCCCCCTGCCCAATCTGCCATATTCCCTTTCATACATTTGCATACCACCCAGAAGTGTATAGATTTGTAAATTCATCCTAACTCCCACACAGGAGAGAAAACACGCATCCTTTGTCTACCCAGGCCAGACTTACTTCACTTAACGTGATCTTTTTCCAGATCTTTCCATTCAACATCATTCTAATGGATGAGAATGAGGCAGGACCCTGATCTCCACTCCACCTCCACGCTGGTGCAGGCCCACTGCACTGAGGCTGTGTGCAGACCGTGGGCCACGGCTGTCCCCAGTGACAGTGCTGTTAGCAAGGTGTGCTCAGCCTTCCCCAGCATGACCCCGCCGGAGGCCATCCCCGGAGGTCCAGCCTCCACTGTGCAGGAAGTAGGCCTCTGCCTTTATCCGTGGTACCCTGTTACAAAATGGTATAGGCAGAGACTACCCAGGAAGTGTGACCCAGAGATGATAACTCTCAGAGTGGCTCAATCCCAGCCTCCCAGGCCTGCTCTGAGTCAGGCCGCTTGGACTGAGGGGAGCAACCCTCCATGAGGTAGTGGGATGTGCTGATGATGGCGTTGGACGTGTAATGTCCTCGTCCTGATCCTGCAGACTTGAAGGCTTGAAGCGGTCATTTTCTGCTCCTTCCAGTTTAGTAACAGGCCCAGTGGGATGTGGTCTCTTGAGGCTTCAGTCTCTCTCTCTCTCTCTCTCTCTCTCTCTCTGTCTCTGTCTCTGTCTGTCTGTCTCTGTCTCTCTGTCTGTCTGTCTCTCTTTGTGCCTGGACACATGGCCGGTTGGCTGGCTGTGGGTAGGTGCTCCAGAGGTGTCAGCACCCCTGAGCTTCCAACTCTGTGACAGGATATGAGCTCCTCACTCCTCCTTGCCGCTGAGACGGAGGAGGTCTGTGGCCAGGGACACCCACCATGCCCTCACCTGCTGGGAGGCGGAGGAAACAAGTAGAGAAGGGGGAGAGAAGGGAGGGGGAGAGGAGAGGGGGGAGAGACAGAGACTGAGAAGGGAGGGGGAGGGGGAGAGAGAGACAGAGACAGAAGCAGAGAGAGACAGAGAGACAGAGTGAGAGCAAGAGAGAGCTGGGAAGGAGGGAACTAGAGCTGAAGAATTTGAAGATGGAAGCAGGTTTAAGATGAGATGGACAATGGCATTCTACACACAATGGCATTCTATGCCTCCATCAGAAAGAACGGCACAGCCCCACTTGTTAGGAAATGGAAAAACTTGGAAAAAATTATATTAAGTGAAGTAAGTCAGGCCCAAAGAAACACAGGCCCCATGGTTTCCCTTATTTGCAATAATTAGTATATGTCTGAGACAAGCAGAAAAGGTCAAAAGCTCTGTACATATGACCAGATAAGATGATGCTAAGTGAAATGAACCCCAGGATAGGGACACAAGTATTTTTTTCTTTCTTGCTATTATTTCTAACATATTTATAATGCACACATTTATAATACACCATGTGATTTTTTTTTGTTTCTTTGTATGTTCCTCCCCCACGGTATAACCCGTTTTCACTCTATTTGATGTTGGTGCCCTGCATCTTGTAAGTACACTTCTCTAGCTTGGGGAGGGGAAGGGAAAAAACAAAATGCTTAAATAGGGATACAGGTTGACCCATTGTAACAATGAGATGTACAAGACACTATGTTGAAAACGAACTGTACAGTTTGGGGGGGGTTAGTTGTGGAGGTGGGAGGGAAGGGATGGTAGGGGAAAAACAAAGGAGGAGTACTAATGCTTGATAGGAAATGTACTCATTACCTTGCTCATGTAATTGTAACCCCTCTGTACAACATTTCTACAATAAAAAACATTTTTAAAAAAAAGGGGAGATGGATTTCAGGCCTTGTAGAAACACAAATGATCAAGGCCTGGCGCTGCACTTTTAATGATGTGCTGCTGCTGAGCAGCGGTGGACACAGGTACGGCTCCTCCCCTGCACCCCCTCCCATGCTGCCCTCCTCCCCACGCTGCCCTCTCCCCCATGCTGCCCTCCTCCCACGCTGTCCTCCTCCCCGCGCTGTCCTCCTCCCCCATGCTGCCCTCCTCCCCGCGCTGTCCTCCTCCCCCATGCTGCCCTCCTCCCACGCTGCCCTCCTCCCACGCTGCCCTCCTCCCACGCTGTCCTCCTCCCCGCGCTGCCCTCCCCCCGCGCTGCCCTCCCCCCCACGCTGCCCTCCTCCCACGCTGTCCTCCTCCCCGCGCTGTCCTCCTCCCCCGCTGCCCTCCTCCCCGCGCTGCCCTCCTCCCCACGCTGCCCTCCTCCCACGCTGTCCTCCTCCCCGCGCTGTCCTCCTCCCCCATGCTGCCCTCCTCCCACGCTGCCCTCCCCCCCGCGCTGTCCTCCCCCCCGCGCTGCCCTCCTCCCACGCTGTCCTCCTCCCCACGCTGCCCTCCTCCCCGTGCTGCCCTCCCCCCCGCGCTGTCCTCCCCCCCGCGCTGCCCTCCTCCCACGCTGTCCTCCTCCCCGCGCTGCCCTCCCCCCACGCTGCCCTCCTCCCCGCGCTGCCCTCCCCCCACGCTGCCCTCCTCCCCGCGCTGCCCTCCTCCCCACGCTGCCCTCCCCCCCACGCTGCCCTCCTCCCCACGCTGCCCTCCCCCCCCACGCTGCCCTCCTCCCCGCACTGCCCTCCCCTCCACGCTGTCCCCCCCCACGCTGCCCTCCTCCCCGCGCTGCCCTCTCCCCCATGCTGCCCTCCTCCCCGCGCTGCCCTCTCCCCCACACTGCCCTCCTCCCGTGCACTGCCTGCCCCACGCTGCCCTCCTCCCCGCGCTGCCCTCTCCCCCATGCTGCCCTCCTCCCCGCGCTGCCCTCCCCTCCACGCTGCCCCCCCATGCTGCCCTCCTCCCCGTGCTGCCCTCCTCCCCGCGCTGCCCTCCCCCTCACGCTGCCCTCCCCCCCACGCTGCCCTCCCCCCCACGCTGCCCTCCCCCCCACGCTGCCCTCCTCCCCGCGCTGCCCTCCCCTCCACGCTGCCCTCCCCCCCACGCTGCCCTCCTCCCCGCGCTGCCCTCTCCCCCACGCTGCCCTCCTCCCCGCGCTGCCCTCTCCCCCACACTGCCCTCCTCCCCGTGCTCTGCCCCCCCACTGCCCTCCCCCCCCACGCTGCCCTCCTCCCCGCGCTGCCCTCCCCTCCACGCTGCCCTCCCCTCCATGCTGCCCTCCCCCCCACGCTGCCCTCCTCCCCGTGCTGCGCCTTCGGTGGTATCCTGCGGGGCCCGTCACAGACGTGGAGGGCAAGCATGCTGCTGGAGGACCTCAGGTAACAAACGGCTCTTTGCTGGGCCTGACGTCTGTGCTGGCGGTGGCGGGTGAAGGGATGTGGTCCTTCCGTGGGTGCACAGGTAACTTGGTCCCGCCTCGCCCCTGCAGGTCCTGTGAGAAGCCAGGACCTGTCCCACTGTCCTGGGCCCCAGGCAGACTCCATGGGCCATGTACTCCCCTGTTTTCTGAACTTACTGTAGCTGCCGAGACTTGGAGGGAGAAGGCCTAGATTGGCGAGGCTGGAGCACCAGGGCCAGAAGGGGAGAAGCCTCGGGATTATGGAAAGGAGGGTCTTTTCCTCTGTGACCCAGGGCCCTGGCTTCTGTGGGGCCAGTGCCCCAATGCCACCTCTTGCAGAACTAGAGGGATCCTGTGAGACCACCCGCCACCGCGGCCCTCCCACAGGCCCCACTGCAGGTTTGGTGGTGCGGTATTGCACCCGGGCCGCTGCCAGAAGCCCCTGTGGCAGACGGGCCTGAGGGCCTCTGGGAGGGGCAGAGAAGGAGAGCCGAGCCCTCGGCCCTGCCGGCCTCCCTGGACTCATTCACTCACCTGCCTGCTGCCCTGACCTTTGGAACCAGCAGGGCCTGTTCCACACAAGCCGTGTCCGTGTCGGCTCCGCTGTGCATTCAAGATGGAAAGTCTGCACTCCTGGTGACCTCCCTGTCCTTCGGGGAGGTCAGAACGCAGGGTCCAGGTTCTGGGGTTCCCAGACCGTGGTCTCCTTCCTGGCTCCAGTGTGGTGTTTCAACCCTCTCCCCCCTCTCCTCAGTAGATGGGAAGGCTCCGGTGCGGCCTGGTCGAGGAGACCGAGGCGGGCCCTGGGGCTTGCTCGGAAGGTAGTGAGGCACCCACGTGACATGACCTTGATGTGCTGCTGCCCGGGGGCAGGCAATGGCTAAGCGTGTCTACCCGCTGGTGGGTTTGTCGTCTGACATCGTGTGTGTGGAATAACTAGGGGAGGTTGGCCTTCCTTATTTAAGCGGCTGGCCAGGGCAGCCCAGCTCAAGGTCTGTCCCCTGCAGTACCTGGCCTCACAAAGGAGCAGAGGCACCAACCAGAGCCAACTACAGCCCCCAGGGGGCTGGGAGCTGCGACCTGCTCTCGCCTCCCCCCCACCAGAATGTTCCATGCATGAGCACCAGCCTCCCGCAGCCAGGGCAGCGTGGATGGGGTGGGGGTGGGGGAGGGGGAGAGGAGAGCCCCGGTCTCCCTCCCAACGCAGGGGCCTCCCTGGCATTAGAATCCGCGTCCTTCCCCAGTCCCCAGATGCAGGTCCTGGCCCTGCACACACTTCGTCCCCCCACACACCATCACTACAACCTCTCCCCTTCCTCTGGTCCCCAACTCCAAGAAGGTGGTCTACCAGCTGACGGGTACAGCCCTTAATTTCTTTACCTTCCGCTGGTCATGGGGATGGACAAGGATGGACACGCGTGATTCCCTGCCTGAACGTTACAAACGGAGGCGTTCAGAGCACCCTGGGCACCTCCTCCAGCCCGGGCGCCTCCTCCAGCCCGCGCGCCTCCCCCAGCCCGGGCGCCTCCCCCAGCCCGGGCGCCTCCCCCAGCCCGCGCGCCTCCCCCAGCCCGGGCGCCTCCCCCAGCCCGGGCGCCTCCCCCAGCCCGCGCGCCTCCTCCAGCCCGGGAGCCTCCTCTAGCCCGCGCGCCTCCCCCAGCCCGCGCGCCTCCCCCAGCCCGGGCGCCTCCTCCAGCCCAGCCTCCCTGGACCGACGTTCTGAGCGGTGCCGCTGCGTTCTGACTTCTCTCTGCAGCCTGGGCTGGCCTGCAGGTTGTCTTGCTCTTGTGGGGTGTGGTCGGGAGCCCCCGGTGTGAGACGCCCAGGCATCCCCATCCCCTGGCGTTCCCCTCGCTCTGCTGCTACCTGCCAGCTTGTTCACTCGGCAGAACTCACCAGCCCGCGGTGCCTTGACTTGGGAGTGCGCGGGATGCGGGCGCTGTGGTGCCGGCCGGCCCATCGATCCAGGTGTGATGGAAGCCTGGCTTTCTTTGCCAACACAGGACCTCGGGCGCAAGCTGGGTCCCCTTGCCCAGTGGGAGTGACAGGGCTGACAGTGAGGGCCACCTTACACCACAGCATTGTGTGCTGCCTCTACTGCCGGCCCCCGTTCTGGGTGCTGGGGTGGTGGAGCATCACTGGTGTGGACATCCACTGGCCCCCCCCCCCACACACCCCTGCCCGCTGGTTCTGCCTCTTTCCAGGCCAACACAAGAGAGTCATTCGGAATGGATAAACCAAATCCATTTTCATAATAAGTAAACGGGCTTGCTTTTGTTCCCAGAAAGACTCCCACTGGGAGAGGGACCTGGGCTGCATTTTACTTCTGAGCTTGGGCCTCCAGCTGCTGCTGAGCTAGTTGAGTACAGAGCGTGAATAAAGATGGGCACAGCTAATTCTTAACACCCACCCAGATGCCAGGGCTGGAAACACTACCCACACCTCCTGGGAGGGTAGTGAGGAGGGAGAGGAGCTCTGGCCATGCCCCCTGTGGTCAGGGTCTTCCTTCCCCGGGGACTCCGGGGTGTCATCCCCGCCCCACGCCTGAAGGGTCAGCTCAGAGCCACGTGACTTCTATGGACACGGCACACAGGCTCCAGGACACGGGGGTGGAGTTTGTCAAGACTGCGGACCTCAGCTCTTCACACGAGCCCTGCAGAGCTAAACACAGAAGCCCACTCCGTCACCACCCCCAGAGTCCTAAAGCCATCACCCAACACCAGCCAGTTCTGTTGGGCACGCTACTGTTCATTCCTGTTTCCCCAGGGCTCGGAGAAGGGCGTGTAAATGTTCAATAAACATCTGCCGGATGAATGGATACATGAGTGATGAATGAATGATGCTAAGCTTCTCTGAATCATTCATCTCTCGGGCTTCAGCGCTTCCCTCGGGCCCCGGGCCGCTCTGTGAGGATACGAGCAGGCTGGACCTGCGTCTGACGTGGTCTGACTGCCTGCTTGCCGTATGCCACACGTGCTAAATAAAGAGCATCAATTGTGTGCCACAGTCAAGAGGCTTCCTGGGTGAGGCTTCAGTTCTTTATGATGAGAGAAAGTCTGCCTACGCCAATTTCCCTTTGATAATTCCTCAAAGTACCTATAAACATCTTTGCAGTGTGATCTCGCAGAGTTCCCGGCTCTGTAACTGGGGGCCATTTCTTTAGTCGAGGACCACATCAAGCCTCTGGCTCCCACTGAGGGCTGTTTTGTACAGAAGACTGTCTTCCATCATTGCGCTGCCGCTCGGCTGGCCGGTCCCTCACACTGTGAGGGTGCATGGAATAGAAAAGAGATCTGTGTCTCCTGCCATCTGTCTGCTCACTCTTTGAGTAGAAAGGCAGGTAAAATCAGCTCTACGACTTAGATTCCATTCTTTCCTTTTCATTTAGAACCAAGAAAATAGAGTTGAAGTGATATGAATGAATGAAATTCTTACCAGCCTGGGTCTCCATGAGGCTCAACTCAGATCTACTAGTTAGGGCAAGGAGTGTTCCTGTTGGATGTGAGGAGCAAAATACCTTTGTTTCAACCATTCAACTTATCATCCATCCTACAGCCTGCTAACCAACCCACCTACCCAACTCACCTACCCACCCACCAACCAGTTACACAGTGGCCCCATAATTCATCAACTTACCTCCCTATTTATCAACTCACTAGATATACCCCCACAACAGATTAACTCACCCATCAACCAAGCTACCCAACCACTAGTAAACTCACCCATCCGCCTACCAACCAACTAAACAACTTCCACAATGAATCAATTCATTTATTTACCCACCAACTAACCAAACCACAACCCCCCCCTAAAAAAAAACCAGATAGACTCACCCTCCCACCCACTGGCCAGCCATTCCCCTGACAAACCTCCAGTCAGGTCAACACCTTGCCATGGTCCCCCCACATTGTCTATGAAGAGGGTTTTGCTTAAGACAATGGGAGCACGGCCCATGCCCTGAAGGAAGGACTTCCCCTTTCCTCCCCTCCATCCACCCTTGGTTTCTGGGATGGCAGAGTGGACACATCTTCATTCACTCTCTGTCCATTTATTCCCGGTCTCCAGATCTGTTCTTTCCATTCCTCCCAATGGTGACATCTCTCGCGGCGACTTGATTCATGTCTTTGGGCTCCGATGCTTCAGTGGAAGGGACGCTGCTGTCCAGCCTGCTAAGAGAGGGGTAGGCCGAGAAGGGACAGCCCCATCCAGGAAGGGACAGGCAGAGCGTGGCTGGCTCCGGTCCTCATGTGGTCATCCTACTTGCAGCACCCCCGGCAGGGAGGGGCAGCTGCGATGGGGGATTTTGCAGAGGTCTGTGTGCCTTTTATAGAGAAAAGGAGTCTGCTGGGCTCCTGGTTCTGTGGCTGGGAAGTCTAAGACTATGGTGCTGGCCTGTCTGTCCTCTGGTGAGGGCCTCTGTCTGGCCTCCGTCTGGCCTGTGTGGCCTCTGGTGCTGGCCTTTGCTTGGCTTCTGTCTGGCCTCTGTCTGGTCTCTGGTGAGGACTTCAGGCTCCATAAGAGCATGGTAGAAGGTGCCTTGTGGTGAGACAGAAGCTGCTAACACATCTCCCTCTTCTTCTCTTACACAGCCACTAACAGCACCACAGGAATCCAGATGGATGACCTCATTTCACTCTAATTACTGACCGGAGCCCCGCCACCAAATATCACCAACATATGACTTCGAGAATTAACTTCCCGGCACATAAGCTTCTGGGGGACACGCTCAGACCGTGGCAGCTGTTCTTAGCATGGCCGTCCACCCCTTCCTCTCACAGGTGGGGGTTCTGTCTGCCACCTGCCGCAGAGCACACGTGGGCGAATGATGAATAAATGAAAAATGGAAATGCTCTTGCTCTCCAGATCTTTCCCCTTTGAAGTGTTACAAATCTCCCTCCTGGGCTGCTCGGGGTCCAAAGCAGACAGACAGACTCATGCTCTAGGAAGGACGGGCTTCTCCCTCCCATGCCTTCACCCGCCCTACCTTGGGCTGGAGATACAGCTCCCAGACCTCTGCCCAGGCCTCTTCCTCCTGCAGGAGTGCAATGTGACTGTTTGGCTCTAGTCCAGTGCTTCTAGAATTGCTGCTCTGGGACCTTCACTGCCCTCGGTGAAGATGTCCTCTGGGGGTGTCCCAGGGTCCTGTGCAGGCAGGATGTCTGCTCAGGCTGCTCATGACACCGAAGGCTTCTTGGGGAGTGGGGCACACGTGACCAGGTGTTTTCCAGGCTCGGGCAACACGGGAAAAACCCCTGTGGAGCCTCAGGACCCCACGAGCCAGGTGTGGACTGGGTGGTCAGGCATTCATGTGTGGCCACTAATGATTCCTGTCCGTGTTCTGCATGGACTCCCTCCTTCCCATGCCCCCCCCCCCCACCTCTCCCGCCCTCACCTTCTGTCTGAAGTCTCTCTTGAAAATCCCAAGCAGAGATCGTGTCCACGCCTTTATTCCTTACCTTCCACAAACATCCCTCTGCTGTCTGGGTGGTGGGTGCTCGCTAGCAGCGGAGTTGGCCTGTCAGGGAGGCCGCTCCTCCACTCACCCAGGGCTGGCCATCCCTCACACTCAGACCGACCCCTGGGTTCCCGGATCGTGCAGTGAGCACAGTGAACACATTCCCTGGACGAGCTCCATCCACCCTCTGGGACCTGGGACCTGGACCCTCTGGGATCCTTGAGATCCCACCCATTCCTCCCCTGGGGCTTTGCTGGCCACTGGGGCCACCTCAGGCTTCACGGTGGTGGCAGGGGACGTGTCTCCTCCCTGGCCTGCTGGCAATGTGCTCATGGTGGTGGCAGGGGACATGTCTCCTCCCTGGCGTGTCTGGTGGCCTTGGCCACAGGGAAGGCAATGTCTGAGATGAAGCTTCCCTTGCATCAAAGGCAGATCTGTAAGGAGAAGGCCACGTTCCTGTCCACAGGGAGGCTTCCCAGGAGCCCCACGTGGCAGAACTGGACCAGCTGCCCCGCCCTGCATGTCTGCCCACTCTCTTCAGTGATGGGCCGTGTGCCTTCTGTGGTCACTGAGATGTCACTCCAGCATCGAACCCTTACAAGTCTGTGAGGTACTCATGACAGCTGTACATGTCACGCTAACCAGCTCATTTGATTTCCTTGTAAATCAGTGCTTCTCCACGCATGATTACAGACACAGCTTGTTTCTTGGATCCCATCCCTGGAGCCACCTGGATTGTGCCCTGGATGCCCCAGGGAAGGTGACCTGGATGTGGGGCACAGTGGGAGAGAGAAGGCTCCAGGGCCACCAAACCCACAGCTGAGTCATGCCTTGTCCCGCCTCTGCCCCACACCTGATTTCTGTGAAGAAAAGAGGCAGTTTCCTGTCTTTGAACCCAAGCATGGAGTGAATGTGGACTGGAGAACTTCACGGCACATTCTGAGAGGAGAGAAGAAGAATGTATGAATAATGGCGCACTAGGAAACTTGAACTATGCTCAACAAAGGCTTGTTTCCTGAGGTGTGCCGATTTCAGTGCCAAGATGATCATTGATGGGACCCCTGCCCCCTCCCTCTGTAGACCTCACTTGGTGAAGGTAGCCTGTTGTAAAACGAGCCTCAGGATATCACGTGTGGGTTAATCCAGCTTTGTCTCCATTGATAACAGCAGTGCCTAAAATGGAGGGAGCTATGTTGTTCTCAGAGTTGAAGTGCTAGAGTAACAGCTGCTCCGGGCTCATAAGTTCTTGATGCTTTAGGAAAACTGTTCACCAATAACCTGACTCTCTTTTGTCTTGGAGTATCTCACACTAGACATAAAGATTGGTTTGGTGGAGAATTCTAGGCTCAGCCACTTTCCTTAAGGACTTTGAAAATACTGCCCTTCCATTTTCTAGCCAGAGTTCCTGTCAAGAAAAATCATCATTTTCTTCCTCCTCTCCTCCTGTTCCTCCTCTCCCTGCTCTTCCTCCTCTTTAACTTTTCCCTGCTGTACATAATCTACATCCTCTGGTTGTGTTTCTATTGTTTAAGATATGAGTTTAAGGCTATTACTAAGGTGTTGCACAGAGCGCTTAATATTTCCTGTCAGTTAAGGAGTCTGTTTCTCTTTTGCCTCTGGTTGCTTTTACAAAGCCGTGTGTACCTTGTCTCCTGTTGGGACTGGTGAGTCCTTGGATTCAACAGCCCTGGTCAGGACCACTACTGCTGTCCAGTACTGGGACCTGCCCAGTACTGGTCTTGTTAGGGTCACTCCTCATCTTTCCGCCTGGGCCCCCAAATGGACATACCCCAGGATCCTCTCAGCCCTGCTTCAGTGCCTTCAGCTCTCCAAGTTTTAACTTTCTACGCACTGCTATAAACCCGAGGTTATTTCTACCTAGTGTTTTTGTTTTCAGCAGTTTGAAATGACTGGAGACATTATAATTTGCATGGCTGCATGAAATTCCGCTTGCCTCTTATTCTTACAGGCCTGTTCTTCTTATAGTCTGCCCCCTTTCCTTGTGGTTTCTAGTCCTTCAATGTGTCTCTTCAACTATTTAAAAATACCATAATTTTACAATTTCACAGAACTCTAACATCTCATTCCTTCATTGGGGTCTTGTGGCAGAGTGTACTTTTGATCCCCAGCCTCGTAGAGAAGGAAGATCACCTTCCTACCACAGTCAGGCCCAGCATGGTCCCAAGAAGACAGACTCCTGCCCATGGACCCCAGCCTTGCGGCTTCTCCTGTCACAGAAGCAGCCGGCTCTGTTGCACAGTCTGGCTGTTGGGCAATTTTCCATCAGAATGTGTTCCACACAGAGCCATCCACTCTGGTGACTCAGGGAGCAGAGCTGAAGCCAGGCTGTGGAAGGGACCACTTCCGTGGGCCCTCTGCGGTTGGGCCTGTTTGTTATCCAGCATAGTCTCATGACAGTGTGCTCTAATTTCTCCTTTTATGGAATCTTCCAGTATTCACTTATGGTTGGTTGTTTTCTTTCTTCTCTCTTCTTTTTTGTCAGTCTTGGGGCTTCAACTTTGGGCTTGAGTACTGTCCCTCAGCTCTTCAGCTCCACAGCTCCACTTCCGGTTTTCTGGTGGTTTATCAGAGAAAAGAGTCTCATGGACTTTCCTGCCAGGGCTGGCTTTGAACTGCCATCCTCAGATCTCAGTCTCCTGGGTAGCTAGGATTACAGGTGTGAGCCACTGGCACCCTGCATGGTTTATAATTTTTATGCAGACTTGATCTTCCTTGGGAATTATTTTTGTCTTTAAATGTGAGTGGCATGGACTTTAGGCAATCGCTGTGTTCCTGCTGTGTGGGGTGGGGTGGCTGTAGTGTGGCTCTTTGCTTCTGCCATGGACTCTGGAGTTTTCGTGAATCTGGGGCCTTTATTCATTTGAGGACTTTTATCTAACACGGATCTTATAAGTTCAGATCCTATATTGCAGAGCCAGGATTTAGGTATTTAATTTTCCTGAGATCCTTTTTGCTACCTTGTTTGTTCCCTCCCTGTGGGAGGTTCTGGTCCCCATTCAGGGTGGGGTGGTTGCTGTACGTGTGTGCCAGGCCTCTGGTTTCTGCTCACCTCAAGGGCAGGTTCTGCTCAGTGCATGCACAAGAACCCCAGACTTACCTAGTTCAGACCAGACCCATGTTAGAGCTGCCCTGGCCTGGTGTTCTGCCTTATTCTTCAGCTCTCTTTCCACCTTGGATGCTTATAACTGAGAAAGTACACGTGTGGTTCTCAGATCTTCTTGGCATGTGTGTTTTCTGGTCTTCTGTGAGGACAAGGACCTCTCTCACTGCCTGTCACCGTCCCTCCATGCTGAAATCTACTGGGTACTCAGGAGAGCTTGGGCATATTTGCTGATGGGCTTAGCAAATGGGATTTCACAAGGTGTGGGGACCCACAGAGGATGCCTGGGGCTTCTGTCCTCCTGCCTGACCCTGCTTCTTCTCCTTTTGGCTCAGGCAAGCTCTTACAGGACTGGTTTGGGCAGGGAAAGGAGAGAAATAGAAAAATACTTCAGAGGTGAAGGGGAGCTCTCTCCACTGTGACAGCTTTGTTCAGGGGCATATTTGAGGGTCAGCTGTATGATTTTCATCTCTTGCTCCCATAGCAGCAGAGGGCAAAGCTGTATCCCCATTCCTGGAGGGTCACAGTGCTTAGTTTGGAAAGCATGCTGATGGAGGGGTGAGCAGGAAGATAAGAGGCAGGAAGGGAGAGAGGGCTTCCTGGGGGAGAGGACTCTGTGTGTCTCCCAAAGGGACTGAGGTAGAGGGAGAGAAGCCATGTTCCTGGAAGGGGTGCCACTGTGCTTGGCCTGGGGAAACATTCTGGGTGGGGTGTGTGTCTATTTTAGACCCTGAGTATTTCTTCCTGCAGATGCAAATCCTTCTGTCTCTGTAAACATGCAGATTCTTCTTTTCTTTTCTTTTTTTTTTCAGCCACATGGTCTCTAAGCATGTGGAAAGAACAAGCTAAGTGGCTTTCCAGTCCAGGTTGTAGAGAGCCACAACCTTTGCTCTTAGGAGACAGATGCCTTCCAGAGACCCGTAGAGCCTTCTAGAACTTTCCAGAACTTTCTTTTTCTCTTCAGGTTCTGAGAAATTGAAGCTATCTGTGAACACCCACAGTCTCCTGCTCAATGTGGCCCTTTAGGACTCACTTTCCCTGTGTGGCGAAGCTGGCAGGCTTTCCCTTCCATGGAGGAGGGTGTTAGAATTACCTGTGAAGACACAGCCTAGGCCAACCACTGCTAGGCCATCACTAGTCTTTTTCCCCTTTTCCTTCTCACTTAATGATACATAATTTGCTTTTCTAACTCATCCTCATCCGTGTGTGAGACAGTGGGCACAGGACAACGGCCCCTCCCGGCATCCATCCGGGACTCTTGGACAGGGTCGAGACCCCTGGCTTGGGGAGGGGACACCCACAGGCTTTGCTTCCGACGTCCCTGGGCTCCTCCCCTGGGTCTGCCTCCACGCTGCAGGCTGGGGTGGCAGTCGGGGGAGCATGAGGTAATCGACTGCACACACAATTTATTAACTCTGACTTGTAAATTAAAACACCCAGTGGTACAAATTAGCAATGAGCGAAGAGAAAATGAGAATCTGCATTTCCTCTCCCAAGCCTCGAGTCAGAACTCCAATGACTCTAAAATAAAAATTGGGAAAACAAAATTCCATTACTATGCAGATGGGTTTCCTGGTCTGGTCTCCTCCCTTAGCTGGGTTCTGAATCCAACAGGAGAAGGCTTGGCTGTGTGGTGGGATTGCTCTGACAGTGCTGGGCACCCCGGATGGGAGCATGGTGATGCCAGGAGCATCCAGTCCCCAGGAGGGCCTGCCCCGAGTGGCTGCATCCCTGGCAGAGCTCCGCCCTGGGAGGCCCAGCCCTGGGCACGCCTCAACCCTCCCGCTCCCCACACATTCCAGGCCTCCACTCAGACCCTGGGGCCCAGCGTGAACTTCGTGCAACGTGATCTTCCACCTGCTACCGCCCGTGCGGGCAGGCCATTGTCTGGACAGCGGCAGGACCTGGTCCAGGCATGTTTGGGCCTGGAGCCCCGCAGTGGTCTTGTGCAGCCAGCCGCTGGCTCAGCTGTGGGGTGGAGAGGCCTGGAGGCCAGGACTCCATTAGCAGGAAATACTCAGAGAGTGGCGATTGTGTCTTTCTCAGCCTCTCCTGGGGTCCCCTTGCCTGGCGTCCTTGATGAGGTTAAATCACACCAATCACTTCAGGCCATGCTGGCCCCCAGGGGGGCTCATGGCAGAGGAGGCAATCACACACAGACCCGCCGCTCTGGGCGCTTCCGTGCGGCTGGCAGCTTGGTGGCGGGGTGTGTGCTCAGACACCTGGGCATGCCCATGCCCCCGTGTCTCAGTTGGGGCTGGGACATGGTGGTGGGGTCTTCATCTGAGGTGATTGATCTCCAGGCAGAGGGCTGGACTGTGCATTGGAAGACAGCACGTGGCCAGCTCTGCTTCTCTATAAGCCATGGGGTGAGGGAAGTGGGGACCTCACCTTGCTGCTCCGTGCCTCAGTTTCCCTAGGCACCCCTACTCCCACTCAACTTGGGGGAGCCCATACATTCTATCTCATTGTCCACAGCAAATGCTTCCATCCTCTGGTCCTGTGATTCCACATCTCTTGTGTACAAATGGAGAAAGCCAGGAAAGATGGCACCCAGTGAACTAGTCTGTGGGGGCTGGCAGGTGCCGTGAGCCACATGCCCGGTGGGGAGGCCAGGTAGCTGACTCTGAGAGGAGGAGGAGATTTCAGCCATGCAGAGAAAGCCACTGAGGTCTGCCTGACCAGCCAGGATGGATGGCAGTGCTGCACAGCTCAGGCAGGTGCGGCAGGGTACCAGGTTCCCTAGCGCAGACGGTGGGGTGGGGCCCATGCTGCCATGCTTATCTTGGGGCTTGATGGGAGGCGGGTGAGCAGGTGGCATCTCAGAGGGTGGAGAGCATGCAGAGGCACAGGAGACCCGAGAGACAGGTGCATCATCAGAAGCAGCTGTGCTGGGGCGTGACGCGAGGGGGTGCTGACGGTGGACGGGAGTGTGTGAGGGGGAGCTCTTAAGCTTCAGCTTCAAGAACCCAAGTGTATCTCCACTGAGGTGCGGGCCCCTTACCTGAGCTGGTGGGAGGCCGTGGAAGAGTTTCTAGCTGAAATGTAAGGGAGGAGGAGTTGGGCTTAGAACACTCGTGGCCACAGTCACGCATGCCAGGCCAGACGACAGGTGTGGGGCCGCTGCTCCCAGCCTGGGCCCCACTCACCATGGACGTGTGCCCGAGGCTGTCAGCAGGAGGAAGAGTGGGTGTGGTGGGTGCTGTAGGCTCAGGGGCTGGGCCGCATGTGCAGGGCCAAGGACCAGCCTCCCAGGGAGTAGGCTGCTCAGGGCTGGGCCTCATCACCTCACCCCTGGGCTTGTGGAGACTGCCCTGGTTGTGGGCAGTAGACTACCAAGAGAGCCGGCGTGAAGGTGAGGGAGTCATCCATCCTCTGGGCTCTTGCTCAGGGGTTCAGCTTTCTTTTCTTTTTGTCAAGCTGCTTCACCCCACCCCCTTGCCGGGCTTGCTCCTTTGCCCTCTGGAACAATCTACCAGGGGCAACATAGCCCAGCCTGGGGGAGAGTTTGTGATCAACCTGGGTTCAGACTTTTTGTTTACTCCAGTGGTCATGGATGTGTGCACGGAAGTGGCATCCATGGAGCTGGACACCGGCTCATGAGTGCTCTGTTGGGAGCTATGATTTGGAAAATAAAGTCATTTCCCTCGTAATACAGCTGTGAAAAGAGGCTGCACTCCACCAGCTACCAAGCCAAAGACGAACTTGGTGGTCATTTCTGGCCTCTCCATGAAGAATTCTCCTCTCTCCCCAGGAGCACTTGCCTGGATGGCCGAGGACAGTCAGCATGCAAGGCTAACTCCAGCATCTCCTGGCCATGGCACTGCCCTTGACCCTCTGTGCTTCCACCCTTCCCCCCCCCAGCCCACAGTTGGGACTGCGTGTCCCAGGCGTCTGGGAGGTCCTTGGGAGGGGATTCGGCCTCAGCATTGACCTTGCTCTTTGGACAGTCAGTGAGCTTGACCTCATCAGGGGTCCAGTATGCACTTGACTGGCCAAGTGATGGTGGTGTCTGAAGTTCTGAAGCAGATGACTGGAGTGACCCCATCCCACTGCGGCAGGGACCCGACTGGAGTCCATCACAGGGCTACGCGGAGGCACACGCAGAGCCCCGGATGAGCCATCCGCAGAAGGGGGGGAGGGAGGGGGGGAGGGTCAGTGTCCCAGCCCGGTGGTACGGTGTACAGTCTCAGTGGTTAAATTTCCAGGATTTCGTGGCACACTGGCACCTGGGAGCATGGGACATACCCAACCCATCCACTCTCAAAGAATGGACAGGAAGACAAGAAGTGTGTCTGAAGCAAGACTTTCATGACAGTCTTGCAGGACAGGGCCGGGGGGGGAGATGGTTCTGATGGGCAGGCATGCATTTGAGAAGTTACAGCAAGGAACTTACTTCCCAGTGCACAAATCCATCCCTGGTTCCTTACTGGCTGAGTACTAATGGGCTGGTCAGTGTACCTGCACCTGTTTTGTTATTTACTACTGGGTACTTCTAAATCATGCACTCTGGGGGAGTGGTTGCATTTTTGAAGAGGGTCTGTCTCCCCCATCCTTCATTCTCTTGTGTGTGCTCTCTGGCACGTACAGAGCTTTTACTTTATCATTTTACTGCTGTCCACCCTTCCCTCTGCCAGCATCCTATTTGCCTACTCTGTCTAGGGAACTTCCAAGTGCATGAACTTTACAATTGTCACATCGGTAAGCTGCTAAATCACTGTGTAAGCAACTTGTCACTCAGGGTCAGGTTCCTTGTCTTGAAAATGGACAACCACTGCCTTTGTTTTCCAAAGGATGGGTTGTGTCCCTCTGTGGGGAAATGGTTGTTGAAAGTTGTCGGCACCCCCGCTGCCTGGTGAACCTGAGCCGGGGGCTCTGGGGTCTTTCTTTGTTTCCACCCCTGACCCCTTGTCTTGTGCCCACTAGCCTTGACACAATATGCCATTTTTCTCTGTGCCCAGTGCTCCAAGGAGCTGGCTTCCTGCTCCCACACTGGCACTGGCCTGCAGGCGGAGTGCAAATTGTCTCTGGGTAAATGGTGGCCATAGTGTTGGCCTGTTAGTAAGATCCCACTCTATGCTGTCTCCAAATGGCTGAATAGTTGGGTGTCTGGCAGGGCTCTAGAGTAGTGGCCATTTAGGTAAGCACAACTTTAGCTCCCCAGTGTGATGACATCTTTATCGCCCTGTACAGCTCTGATGTGAATCCACTCCTCGGCCCTAGTGCCCTGCACCGCCAGCACTTGTGCGTGGCAGCCACTCCCGGCTCCGCAGCAGGGGCTGCGCGGGAGTCATCGTCACTGTGGATGGAACTGCACAGGTAAGGCCTCGGGAGCAGCGACCTTTGTCTGCACCACTCCTTACCATGTCCCATGGCCCCCCAGCACTCTGGGGGCATGGAAAGCGGCCCTGGGCCCTTGTGTGCAGCGTGGAGGTGCTGCTGGCTGTGTCGGCATCACGATCATCTGTGTGGTCGCCCCCTCTCACCACCACACCTCTGTGGCCTGCGTCACCTCCCTGCAATGCCTGCTGTGTTGTCACCATGAGCATCTTGGCTCAGGTCACTCAATGCCTGGCATTTTTCCATTATGACTAGTTTGTATTTTTACCCTGAGGTTTGGTTAAAAAATATATATATATCGAATCAATTGTTTTTAATTATGTCCATCTTGTATACTTTACATTACAGGAGCAGCTCAATAATGCTTTACAATCCACACAGCTGTAGGAGCCAATGCTCAATATCCCATGATGGAAGGCGAGAGTTTTCTTTTTGTTTAACTCGTAAACTATTCTAAAAAGTGCCATATTTCCTAGATTCAACTGCTGTTCTCTCCCTTTATGGCTCTTTCCATTGCCCAGGGTATATGAGGTGAGGCCATAATAAATGCTAATTATGGTGTTTAGCCTGCTTGCCTGTGGCGGCCTGGCATGGGGAGGGGGATATGGGCTCCCATGAGGAGTCTGGTCTCCCCAAGCTGTGTGATCCTGGGCACCTGGAGGCTCTCTGAGCTTGGGCTGCTGCTGTCAACACCCAATAATGGGAGGGAATTGTGCTTCTTTAACACAAAATACACGTTGGCGCTCTAAACGAGACCGTAGGACAAAGGCCTGCTCGGATCCCTTCTAGCTGGGTGAGTCTGGCCAGCCTTGTACACTTTACATTAAACAAAACAGACTGAGCTTTTCTGACCTGCTGGGTGAGTTGAAATGACCCAAGTGCAGTTGCCTGCACCTTGTGGGCCTCTAGGGATCTCTGTAGTGATGGAGAGAATGAGCACTGCAGAGGTACCCATCCCTGTCCCTGTTAGTTCTGAAATGACACCTCACAGGTCACCTTTGTCACTGTGTCCCAAATGACCAGGGAGCTGCCTGACCTTGACTCTGAACATCATTCTGGAGCCCTCTGTAGAGGTGCAGCTACTGCAGGGAGGAGCTGGGTTCAAGGCTCAGAACAGCCCTGTCCTCTTTGACAGACAATGGTAAGATCAGCCTCCCTGTCAAGGGTCTTCTCCCTTCTGGCCAGAACTGGAGTCTCTGGTCCTATTACCGCAGCAGCTGGTTCCCCTGGCCTGCAGTGAGCAGAGACATGCCCACCCAAATGCTGCAATTGGGCTACCCTGACCTTTGCTGGAGACAAAACCTCCCCAAGGACAAAGGAAGGCCCTGGAAATAGTCTGGGCCAACAGCCTTCAGTGCTCCGGGAGCCCAGCTGGCCAGGCCCTCATTTCAGGGAAGAAAAATGCCTGGCAGCATATAAAGAGGCCCAACAGACCCCTGTGGAGAGAGCCAGGCTGTTCAAAGAAGAAAGATGCTTCCTGAGGGTGCCAGCCACGCCAATGAGTTTAAAAAAGAACCCAGCACTGCAGATATATGCTTTTCAATAAGCACGGATATTGGGCACAGGGCAAAGAAAATAATCCATTTCAGCCTGCAGGAGCTGGCCAGCAGGAGAGCTGCCTTTATTTATTATTTATTTATTTCCTTTGAAAGGAGGCTGTGCAGTGAGATGTTAAATCCAAGGCCTGCCTGCTCCTTCCTGGCCCGGCAGCTGATGGCTCCCAGTGTTCCCTTCCAGAGGTCCAGGAGACCAGTGTCACTCCCCATTCTGAGCTGGAGTGGGCAGCAGGCTCTGCAGGGTGACTGGAGGGGGAGAACCAGCTCAGCTGGGTCTGGGATCTGCAGAGTATCTGCTGGCTCTTGGAGGGAAGGCCTTGAGCCTGAGCCTTGTGGGGGTCCTCCCGTGGGCTCCTCCCATGGACACCTGGAAGATTCTCCAGACACAGTTGGGGCTTAAGCAGCTGCAGTGGCAGAGGGAGCATGAGGTGGCAGAAAACCACTGTCCTTCCCGCACACCCACCTTTGGGCCCTGGCTTGCTGTGTCCATGCCATGGCCCTTCAAGGACACAACCAGTGACCTATTTCAAGTTCAAGCCCATCTCCAAAACTTTCTGGCACCTCCCAAACCAGCCCCACCCTCCAGGGACCAAGGCTTCAGCACATAAGGCTTAGGGAGACATTTCACATGAGACTGTAGCTTCTGGGCCTTGGGCCCCATGGCTCATGGTCAGCTCAGAGTAAGAGACATTCAGTCCATCTCCGGGAGTTCCCAAGGGCTTTACAGTACCAGACTCCTCCTGAGTCCAAGCCCAAAGTCCCTTCTGAACTATGAGACCATGAGCAATACAAAGCAAGACACAAATGTCCAGGCTGGGATGGCACAGAACACACATCATCTCCATTCCAGATGGAGGGGTTGCAGGACAGCAAGGAAGGATTGGACCCCAGCAGGATGGAAACGTAGCAGGGCAAACACTGAATCTTGCAGCCCCAGGTCCAGAAACCAGCGAGCATGGTGCAGATAGCTGCAGATGCGAGCTCCGATAGGCCCTGAGTGGCCCTGACCTACAGCCCAGCCTTGGCCCCCTTGGTCTCTTTCCCAGGCTGGATCCTTGGCCCTGGCTTTCCTAGGCCCTATAGAGGACCTGGCCTCTATAACAGTGAGGCGTCTGTTGTGACAGCTCCACATTCACAGCCTCACATTGTCCTCTCTGGGGCTGCCTGCCAGATCCTGAGCCCAACAACACACGATGCCTGGCCTCACAGGCCTTCCTCTGAAGTCTGGGCAGAGCCCCCAGGGACTCGGGTCCTCCTGCCTTCTCTGTGTCTTCAAGACTGGCAGCATGTGAATGATCCCAAAGATCTGCCACCAGTGTGAGCAAAATGAAGCCTCTTAGACCACAGCTGCAGGGGCCTCTGGGTGGCTGAACGTGGTAAAAAGAAGGTCTTAGGAAATCGTCTCTCCACGAGCTCTCCTGAGCCCAGTGTTAGCGCAGCTTTGTTCTGGAGAGAAAGTCTTCACAATGAGTTTACACTTCGACAACTTCTGAGCCTGCTGTGGTGTGGGGTCTTGCTAATTCCTGAGATAACTTCAAAGCATCTTGCCCATTGTCCAAGTACAAAGTATTTGAGTCTTTTTTGTGGCATTAATCTCTTCAAAAACAATGCCTTTCTTTGTCCCAACTTTAAATGCATTCTTTGGCCCCCAAATGACAAGTTTTAAAACCCTTCCTGGTCTGTTCTTTGCTCCAATTTTCCTTATAAATCTTGCTAAAAGCTACCAGCAGCGTCCATGCTGAAGGTCATGTTGCCTTGACATTTCCTCTGTCTGATAACTTGTCTTTATCTTTAAACTAGGCCTCTCTGGACATGAACAAAAGGTGTCCAAGTCCTTGGCCCCAGTGTAGGACAAGGTAGTCTTTAGTACAATGCCTCAGTCCTCATTCCTTCCTTTGGCATCCTGGTCTTCCTAGCTCTGGCCAGAATCTCTCATTAACTTCTCTCCACCCCCCCCCCCCCCGCCCCCAGAACATTCGAGGCATTCTCTAGTCTACTTACCCAAACATTTCCAAATTCCTTCCACAAATGAATTTCCAAGGCCTCTGAACCACATCACCAGGCGAAGTTATAATAACTCTGCTTCTGGTACCAACTTTCTGTGTTCCCAAGCCTTTTCCATCCGGTAACTACCCAAGGCCAATAATCAGGAGGAAGGATTTGCTCTGGGTCATCATTTCAAAGGTTTGAGTGCTGGGCTGGGTGGCTCCTTTGTTTCAGAGCCCTGGAAGGACACAGCAACCTGGCAGAGGGCATGGAAAAATGAGGCTCACTGTACGGTGGCCAGGAGGTCAAAAGAGACAGACAGCAAGGCGTCAGGGACAAGTGACAGACCCCCAGTGAACTTCCCATAACTGACCTTCCCTGAACAGAGGGAACCCCAGTCCTTTGTAAACTTTTTTATTTTCCTATAGAACACACCAACCTTGGTTCATGCCTTCTGAGGAAGTGTCTGTGACAGGCGGGGTCCCTGGCAGGTGACGGGTACCTAGTGGTGGTGATCAGACATCTGGGAATGGCTCCATCAGATTTTTGTCTTAGGAAGGCAGCAGTGGGCAAACAGGGAGGAGGAAGCTGTGGAGCATGGGAAGGAGTGGGCATGGCTCCTGGCAGTGGCTGGGGCTGGCCAAATGTTTGCTCCATCTTTCTGTCTTCTGGCTGTGCTTCTGGGCTCTGGAGGAGGGGAGCAGGATTTCCTACCAGGTAAGTGCAGTTGGGCTCACACTTTGGGAAGCCCTCTCCTAGCAGGCAGAAGGCCTAGCTCCTGATGATGATGCAATCCCCAGTCGTCCTCCTGCTGAGAGGGATCAGGTGACAGAGCTGGGCTGGGCACAGTCACCTGCCCCAAGCCCTGTATGGTGGGTGAGGCCACATCCAGGTCACCAGGACCAGGCAAAGCACCAGAGCAAAGTGAATACAAGTCCACTGTTTTTTCCTAATAACTAGAAGGAAGAGTTGGAGTAAACTCAATTGTCAAGGCACTAAGAAGCCATTTCTCAGCAGGTCAGTCCTCAGGGCTCCATCTATAAAACAAATGCTTGTCAGGTGTGCTAAGTCTCCCACCGGGGTAAATAAATGATCAGGGGCTCACAGGGGCTTCAGCTTACCCCACGTGAAGGGGCCATTGCTTTGCATATCAAAGCCCCATTGAAACTAAGATAACAAATTCAGACTTTCTACAGCTCTCTTCTTTTGTCCCGAGTTAAGGTGGGCACAGGTGGGGAGAGAGGATTGTCCAAGCTCTGCCCAACCCTGTCCCAGGCACATCTCTTGTCCTGGAGGAAGACTAGGGTTGTTCTCATTTCCCACTTATGTGACACTGGGGAAGGAGGCTCTGGAAGGCACCTGCCAAGTGCAGGGGAGGATGGCTATCTTTTGTGTCAGTGTAGCCCTCAGCAGGACCCTGGGACTCCACCTGCTCCTTGCCTTCCTGCCCATGTGTGAGTGGGGCTGTGCTCACTTGCACCCATCCACTGCCTGTGGACCCAGCTCACCCTGCAGTAACAGCCTAGTCTGCCTGGCACCTGCTCTCTGCCTTCTGCTGAGTGGCCCACTCCGAGGAGGCAGAGCGCACGCCTGCCCTGTGACCCACCCACCCCTGTGGGGAGGTAGGAGACAGAGCACGGCCCTATGGACCTGGCTGAGATGTCACCAACCAGGTCCTACCCCAGCTGTCCAGCCTTCCTGCTCTCCACCTCCACCTCCCTCTGACTTCTGAGCTTCTCCTCTTGAAATCCCTGGGGTCTTGTCCACATGGCCAGGCCTGGTGGGCTGTGGTCTCTGTCTTTCTCAGTCGAGTCCCCCTGCGTATCCCCAAGACATCACTGAGTGCACTCAGGGCTACTTGTGTGGACAGCTCTGTTGGGGCTGGCTGAGTCAGGGGGACCTGAGGGGACCTGGGTAGCCCGAGTCAGCACACAGGGGCAGAACCAGAGGACGTGGCCCCAGGAGACATATGTGCATGAGCCCCCAGCCTGGCAGGGCATCAACTCTTGAGGGGCTTGGCTTCCACCGAGCCTTGTGGGACCCTGACTCTGATCCTGACCTTTTGCCCTGCCTTACTTTCTCTCCTCTGCCAGCCTGTCCTGGGGCAAAGCCCTATCGAACACTAGCCTCTATACTATTTTGGAGGGTTCCTGCGGGGGGGAGGGGGGAGGGGGGAGGAAGAGTCGACTGACTCCTGAGGCTTCTCAGGCTGGATACAGGCGGGAGCACAGGGTGGAGGTTGAGGTCCCCATGGCCCCTGGAGTCCAGGAATTCTGATAGAAGGTATCTATGAACGTGGCCAGTGCATCCACGCTGCGAGGAGCTGAGCAGCAGAGCCCTGTGAAGGAGGAGAGGTGCGTCTGGGACCTGACCTTCTCTAAGTGACCCATTCGCCCGCAGGGAGTCACGAGGAAAGGTGCCGGCACTGGGCAGGGTAGGAGAAGGAGGCAGGCCACCGGCCCTGGTGAGGGCCGTCAGTCCACATCCTCCTCCACCCAGACCCCCCTCCCTGCCCCGGGGGACCTGGGGCCCCTCAGCCCAGGCCTCTCTGTTCATATCAGCTCCTTTCCTACCTTGTAAAATTTGTCATCTGCTATTAAATGTTATTTATAGTGTTTTTGCAAGGATAAAAAATTTTTATTTTTATGTAGTAAAATAGAAAAATCTATCCATCTTCCTTTTATGGCATTTTCATTCGCTGGGATGCCTGGGCCGGGCAGAGCGAGCCGCAGTCCTCCTGCTCCTGCCGTGTGAGGGCAGCATGCTGTCCCAGCCCGTGCCCTGCCTCTGCGTGCACCCCAGGCCAAGGCCCAGCCGAGGCCCTGTGCTCACATCTCTGTTTGCTCTGAGCCTCTTGCTCTGTTCCTCTGACTTCTGCAATCCACATTTCCTATTTTTGTGGCTGTGTATATGTGTGTCTCGTGATCATAGGACATTGTGTTTTAAATTTACCAGTTGGCATTGCATTTTATTGGCTTTTTTATTTTTTAACTGGTGTTCTGAGATCCAGAAATCATTGCCACTGCTTTATCCTATAGCACCTCATAGCCGTATAAAATAGAGCCAGCCAGTTCTTCGTTGATTGGCATGTGGGTGTTTTCAGTTTCCCATCGGCAGAACTGTGCTGCAGTGGGTCTTTGTGGGGTGAGCTGGGGGTGAGCTTCTCTAGGGGGCTTACCTGGCTTGGGTGTCACACACAGGGTGTTGTCGGAGGACACAGGAGCTGAGGTGGCCTGGGAGTCTCTGTGGCTTCAACTCTTTGCCAACCCATGGTGTCTCCAGGGTTGGGATAGTGGTGGTGCTGTTATTTCCATCAGCTTGGTCTCTAGGAAAATGAGCTCCACTTATCAATGAACTCCATTTATGATTTCACCCACCATTGAAATGCCATCTTCGGTAAAGCACTCTCGGCACTCACTCTGCAGTTTTGCCCTTGGATGTCTGGCCCTTTCTTATTGATTTGTAGAGAATCTTTACATATTCTGGCTACTAATCCTTGATGACTTCAATAGCAATCACTTTTCCCCAGCCTGTCACTCAGGTTTCAAGTTCTAAGTCCAGGTTTATATCTGGTACCTTTTTGTTGTCACATATTTAAAATGTAATCTTATTTTCTCTGATCCATGCACGTCCTCATGTGTTGTATTGATTGTGTAGCTTCTAACAAATAGAGTTCCATCTCCAGGCTATAGACATGGTCCCATACTGCATATTTCTTTCTGATGTGACATAAACGATATCGTTTCATTTCATGCATTTCCACCAAAAAGTTTGGACGGGTGGAGTTCCTCAAATTGGCTGGAGACCTGATCACACACCCAAGAATTGGACTGTTGGCCCAATTCTAGGAACTACACATAAAAGACCTGTGAGACAGCCGCATCTTGTTTTATCCACTGGAGTTTTGTAATGATAACCCTTACCGAATGCACACATCTGGAGAGATTTTGTTTTGCTTTGATATTTGGGACAGGCTCTTGGCTATGTAGCAGAGCCTGGCCACTAACTCACAATCCTCCATCCTCTACTTCCTGAATCCTGGGATGGTACAGGAATGTACCATCACACTGAGCAAGGAGATATATGTATTCTTATATTATAATATATATACATATATGCGTAATACATATACTATTCGTTAGTACATAATTGTGTTTTTAGACATCCGATCATGATAGGATTTGTGCTTAACTTTGAAGCCTCAGTGAAGACACAGAGAGGAGCATAGCACTTACTTGGGACCCTCCTCTTGGCTTTGAAAATTGAACAATTTTGGTCTTACTCCTTTGTTGCTGTGGTGTGTGAACGAAAAAGGTCACCATGAACACAGGAGCCTATTTGGCCCTGCTCTCAGTCCTAGCTTGTTTGTTCTTGGGGTCACCCTGCCCTGACTGGGGCCTTTGCTGTCCTCTTCACAGACAACCTGTCCTAGGTCCTGTGAGTCTTTGAGATTGAGTCTGAGACAGACATGTTTTGTGCTTCCCCAGCACACACAGTGTTTAGAAAATGGATAAAGGAACAGACTGGACGCAGTCTCCACAGGTAAGGACTGTTTATTGAGGAACAGCCAGGGGCAAGCAACCTTCCCATGGGATCGGAGGTTATGCCTGGAGGTGGGATTGGAGTTAGGCTTTTATGGAGGCTAGTCTGAGCAAGGAGACAGAAGTTGTTGAAAATGCCCTTAGGTTTAGGGAGGTGGGGACTTTTGGTTGGGCTCACAATGGAATGTTTATGGCAAGGCTTAGGTTGGATCATCCTGCTTGCATCTAGGGCTTTGCCTGACATCTGAATGCACCTGGGATAATGGGGTGGGGGTCAGTCCTTCACACAGGCCAGGCTACAACGCGCTCTGTGAACTTCTCATTTGGGTTCCCTGCCATTACCATCATCATTTACGCATGCCTGGGGACATTTGTGGACTTCCCTTTGTGTGTGTGTCCAGAGAGGGTTTGTGGGTGGGCCTCACATCACACAGCTCTACCTTTGCTGTTGTTGACTTGAGCTGAAGGTAGTTGAACTGCCTGATTGTCCCAGCACCACAGGACCATGTTCCCCTCTGTATCCCTCCCTTCCTCTCTCCCTCCTTCCTCCATCCCTTCCTTCCTGCAGTGTTCTGTAGTGAAGACAGTGGGCCTTGTCCACGTGCCCGGCTATGAAACCAGCGATGTTCAGAGACACCTCACCCAGGCTGCCTGACAAGGCCAAGACTGTCTTTGGTGGTGAAAGCAACCATGGTTGAGGGGACACACTTCTGGACCAAAGTCCCTGCGGGTCACAGATCCTGCTAGCAGATGGATGTAGGGTGGTCTTCCCCGCTTGTCTCAGTAAGTTTGGTAAAGAAGACAAACTGATCATCCTTATAGCATACTTTGTGCTCACTCCCTGGAGAGGGTAAAGAGATAGGACGGTTTCTATGGTAACCTGTAACAGATATCATGGTTATTAAGAGCCATGATGAGAAGAAACGGGGGCACATGCCAGGCCATGGTGAGGCCTGCTGTCTGCCTCAGGTGGGAGCAGTCATTCTACCCCATGGCTTTCCTTTTGTTCTACTTTTCTTCCCATCAGTCAAAACAAGACAATTCTAACCAGACCGCTGACTCCTCAACAGGGACCATGGCTGCCTGGCTCAGAGGAGCCAGGAGGATCTTCACAAGGCAGAGACCTTGGTGCAGGCTGGAAACGTGGAGAAGGATGAAGCCAGAGAAAGCTGAAAGTCAGAACAGTACATTCCCCTCCTTCTGCCTCCTCACAGTCCAGCCGCCCTGCTGCCAACACCTACCTGCCCTGTGGACCTCTGCCTTGTCTCTGAAATGAAGTGTACTCTTTGATCCTATAGCATGGCTGGTTTATTCTGTTCAGTCCCCCTTAGAACATTCCACTTCCTGTTCTGAGCACTCTGAACTTCCTGTTCTAATTGTGTTGTACACTGTTCTGAGAGTTTTGTGCTTCCTGCTTTGAATGTCATGTACTTCCTGTTATTAGCATTTCCTACTTCCTGTTCTGGGTGCCTTGTACTGCCTGTTATGAATAGCTTCTATTTCTTGATCTGGGTGCCTTGAGCTTCCGGTTCCTGTTCTGGGCACAGTGAACTTCCTGTTAGAATTGTGTTACACAGGGTTCTGAGTGCTTTGTCCTTGCTTTTCTAAATGCGTGACACTTCTTGTCTGTGCACTTCTTACTTCCTGTTCTATGTGTGTGTACTTCCTGTTTTGAGCATATAATAACCAGCAATGTTCCACTTTCCCTTCAGACCATGCTTCACTTCCTGTTCCAGATCCGTCTGCACCAGGAGGCATTTGAGTACTGGAGGTTCCCAGATGCGTGGGGCTTCCTTCTTCTCTTTCCAGTGTTCACCTGGAAGTCCCTTTCTTGTTTTCTTGCACACAGTCTGTGTTGTGTGCCATTTTAATCTCTCTTCAAGTAAACTATTATTCCCAGATGAAGGCCAATGTCATTCTCATTCCTTTTGCCAATCAAACTCTTCCCAACAGATTCTAAAGGCTTTTATTTGAAATACTTGGAACCCATGTAGAAGGCTATGTCCTCCTTGCTGCTTTTCTATGGCACCCATTCTGGCTCCTTAGGCCTCTGCGTACATACTGTATGACATGCCCAGGAGCTTCCTGTGGCATCTGAGTCACGGAATGAGAAGGCCTACATTTAGAAGTGCTCTAAGTCTAAAATACACTCTCAATTTCCAAGGTTTATTTTTAAAACATGTAAAAGGGCTCAACATATATTTTCCATATTGGTTATGTATTGAGATGATGTTACTTTGGATCTACTGATTTTAAGGAACTGTATTGTTAAAAATTAATTTCCCTCAAAGGGTAGAAAATTTCTTTAGCTAGGCTGAAGAAATGAATTTGAAACATCTATTGTAAAACATGGGGTCTCTAGTTGGCAAGAATGTATTGTATAAGCTTGAAAACTGCTCAGAGGTTTTAAATGTTCTCACCACTATATGATGAGTATAGAAGCTTATAAATATGTTAATTAGCACAAATTGCTTATTCCATATACATACACATATCAAAATGTCATGTTGTACACCATAAGTAAATGCAATTTTGTCAATTTTAAAAATAAATGCATTTCAAGGATTGATTTCACCTGTTTCTTTTTACATTCAAAATATAGCTGCTATAAAAACAAAAACTTTACATGAGGCTTGCATCTGTGGGCTTGCTGTGTTTGCTCCTGGTAATGTTTCTGTGCATCTTGGGTTCACAGACTTGACTGTTGAGACCATGTCAATGCCTTGACAAGCCTTTGCCTCGGTTTCCCCCTCTGTGCTTTGAGGTGAAGGACGCTAGCACAAGAGCCCCATGCAGTGCTGGACATGTCATTAGCACTCATGTAACATTAGCTATTGGTATTTCTTGCTTCACTTGTGCATCCTAATTATCTCTGTTCTATTTCCATTCATCACTCTTAACTATCTCTGAAACAAACTTGTTTAATCATTCATGTATTTATTTAATTTTTGTCTTCTCTCTTCGAGTGTCAGGTCTGTGAATGCAGGGACTTGTCTGTTTTGCTCATGGTAGAGACACTGAGTGAAGTCGTAGGCCCAGCACACAGCAGGCACACAGGCAATCAGTAATGAATGAATGCACGGGTGAATGAATCAATGTGTGTATGTATGTCTATATGCATGAATGAATGAATTGAGCATGGATGGATGAATGAAACCAGGTTGTAGTCCCTCAGACTTGTCCCAAAACTTCCATCCACTGCTGAAAAAGAAGCTGTCAGCCCGTGGCATAAGAATGTTTGTGATAAGACAGATTAATAGACAAAATAGGAGCGAAAGGGTGGGGCAAAGGAAGGAGGCTCTACAGCGTGAGAGGGGGAAATGCTCCAGTGCCCCCTACACTTCATCCCAGGGCTGAAGGTAGAGCTGCTGGCTCTGGGCTGGGGAGAACTGCAAGGCCCCAGGAGCTTGTGGAAGGGGGGAGCCTGGGCTCTGCCTCCAGCAAGGCCTGGGTCCTCACAGCGTCAGCTGAGCTCTGCAGATGCCTGCTTCCTCTCTGGGGACTATGAACCCCCTGGCAGCCCACAGGTCTTGATTGGAGACAGAATCCAGTGTGTCCTGTTGGCTCAGGAGAGGAGGCCATGGAGCCAGTGTGCCACAGTCAGATGGGAAGCCAGAGAGAGTGTGGCTCCCACCGTCCCCTGCGAGGGCCCCGCTGCCCAGGGACCTCCCAGCAGATGCACTTGTGAGAGGTTCGACCCGATGGAGCCCTCTGGGCTCGAGCTCCCGCTCAGGGGGCCTCTGGGGGATTCTCTGGCTTTCCTTAAATGACATCCATACTAAGCCCCGACCATAGGCCTCCAGTGGGCTTCCAAGGGCTGACCGGCCCAGAGCATAGATCCCCCCGATCCCAGAAGCCAGCCCAGCCTCCAGTTTATAGAGGAAGGAACAGAGACCCGAGAGACAAGACCGCAGGGAGCTTCCAGAAGGCATGCACCCACGTGGGTGGAGGCAGACGGGTCTGTCTCTGGCTGTGTCTGAGGGGAGGGATCCTGGGACACCAGCTGCTGGCGTGGAGTTTGGTGAGCCTCTTGGAGTCTTCATCTGGATGAGGCTTGGTTCCGCCTTGCAGGTGTCTCCCCCTTGCTCTGCTGCCTGGCTGTGTAGACCAGGAGTGTCGATCTTAATCCTGTCCCCACAGTCTGGATGCTGATTGTCAGTCATTTGTCCCATGGCCAACAAGTGATCCATGCATAGTTTTTCTGATACAGTGTGAAGGGGATGAGATGATAGAGGGAGATGGAGAATGTCTCTGTGAGCCAGAGCTGGGGGTGGGTGGGGGGGGCGAGGGGGGGAGGCTCCTCCAAATCTTGCAGCCCTCAGTTCAGCACTCAGTGAAAGGTGCAGAGCTTTCAGGAACAGCAGAGTGCAAGCTGTCTGAAGACCTGATGGGACACGTGGCTGGCCATGGGCGGCCCTGAGCCGCGTTCAAACCTCCCCTGAGCTCCCCCTGCGCGTGGGCTGCCAGCCTCGGTGCCCACCTGTGGTGTGCGTGTCCAGTTTCTGCACGGCACTCTGCAGGGGTGGGAAGTGGAGCAAGGCGGGTGCCAGCCCCGGGATCTTCCTCTCCAAAAGGCTCCTCTGGTTTCTGTGACCTTCTCAAGGTCACAGAAGCACTCAGTGGCAGACAGCCTGTGGCCGGGCGGCAGCGTTGTCCCTGGCGGGAGATGGCCTCCTTATCGCCCTGGGCAGCTGCCGCGGAGCCTGGCTCTGCTCTGGTACCAGGCAGCGTCTGACCCTCAGAGCCGGCTGCTTCTCCTAGTAACTGCATCACAATCCTTTATTCCTTCTGAGCCGTGACCCAGAAAAACCCCATTTGTGGAGCACAAAGCCTGCCGCCTGCTTGGAATTTGTGAGCACAAAATCGCTCCCTCTGGACACCGGCTTTGGGTGGACATGTGAGGGCTCTGGCTACTGCTGGTGTTCCTGGGCCAGGATGGCTGGGTCCCACGGGCCATGGCCTCCGACCCCAGAGCACCCAGAGGTGCTCAGGACCCAGCTCTGGGCAGGATTTATTTGCCTGCTTGATAAACATAGGACAGAACCTTAGAATAGCTGCACCAGTAAGAAAGGAGGTGTGTGGTGTTAAGTCCTTCTGAGGACAATCCGGTGGCTGTGTGGGGACAGGGATAAAACCCCAGGAGTCAGAAATACTTGGGGTTTGGTAGAGGCAAGCTGGAGTCCCCCCCATAGACAGAGGGTCCGTCTCAGCCCGGGAGCCATGCTCCCCCGAGGACACACCGAGGCTCGGCGATCAGCACGTGGTGCCGAGCGGAGGCCAGGCTCGCTGGACAGGAAGCAGCTGGGGCTCCCACACCTCCACTTTGGACAGGGAGCAGCCAGGCCTCCAGCAGGTGCCCATCCCATGGGGAGAGGAGTCAGAGTTGTGGATGGTGGAGTTCAGAGAGCTCAGGCCCAGCACCGGGGGCCTCAGAGAGGGGGACACTGGTGTGACACCCGGGGACCGAGGTGACGTCACCAGATCTCCCGCTCAGAGGAAGAGAAGAGGGCGGTGTCCGTGAGCACCCGGGTGTGGGCAGTGGTGGGTTAGGAGCTGAGGCTGTGGGGAAGGTGGGCGGCAGTCAGGAGACGAGGCCCCAGGGGAGGCCGGGCCCGAGCTGCAGCGCCCTCTGCAGGGGTGGAGGAGTGTACCTTCCAAAATGGGTTCCAGAGAGCTCTTCAAGAAAGTTCTGAGGCTGGGTGTGATGGGACATGTCCGTAATTCCAGCCACCCCAGAGGCAGAGGTAGGAGGATGGTCATCAGAGGCCACCCTGGGCCGGAAAGCATGAGGTCCTATCTGGAAAGCCAACTCAGCATCAAAATGGTCAGAGGCTGAAGTGGCCCAGCCCTTGCTGGGTAGCAAGATGCCCTGAGGCCAATCTCTGGTGTCACTGCCAATAACTGAGTAAATAGAAAGTTCCAGAAATTGCACCCTGCTCCTGAGTGCTGCGGTGCTCTGTCCTTGCCATCCCCTGACATGCCCGAGGGACGCTGGGACAGGAATGCTGTCACTGCAGAGCAGCCCCTGGGGCAGGTGCCTGGCCCCACCACTGTCCCAGGCTTGGGGGAGTTGGGCTCTGTGGAGCCCCTACCTGCTCTGGGTGGAATGGGAGCGAGGAGGCAGGTGCCCCGGAGTCTGGACCCAGAGGCTTCACCCCTACGATGCTGGGCATTCATTCTCAGGAGCCTCCTACAGAATGTGCAGGGGTCGCTCGTGCCATCCTGGAGTCTGGAGGGCGCCACGGAGCCGGGCTGGGCTGTGAAACGTCACAGAGCTCCTGGCCCACTGAGCATCTGCATGTAAACACACGTCATGCTCGCTGCGCCGTATTTGGAATCGAGGATAAAGATGGTGCTTGTCCACTACAAGCCATCCCTCCATGGCCACAGCTGGGTGTCACCCCGTCCTGGAGGAAGGTGCCCCGTGGTTGGGGGGCTTGTGTGTACACACAGGGTCCATTTTAGCTCCAGAGTTGCCCCTGGCAACCCCAAGCTTCTGTGAACTGGCATAAGCAGCTCAGTGAAGAAATTCAGCAATGTCTGCCCAGCCAGACACCTGGTGCGGGATCTCAGGGACCTGCCATCTTGAGCATGGAGTACTAGGGGGCTCTCCGTCCCTTGGGGGCACAGACAGCAGTCTGCCACACGCCGGGCTCAGGACCGGGGCTCTCTGCTCTGCGTCACCTCCTGCCCCGTTGGCACCCACAATCTCCCCACAGTGGCATGTCCTCGTGCAGGGGGCCTGGGCTCAGGGCTGGCATGTCCCCGTGCGGGGGGCCTGGGCTCAGGGCTGGCATGTCCCCGTGCGGGGGGCCTGGGCTCAGGGCTGGCATGTCCCCATGCGGGGGGCCTGGGCTCAGGGCTGGCATGTCCCCGTGCGGGGGGCCTGGGCTCAGGGCTGGCATGTCCCCTTGTGGGGGGACTGGGCTCAGGGCTGGCCAGCGCATGGAGCTGGTTGTGCTGCCCCCGTCCACCCTGTGGTTGGCCCTACATAACTTGGCAGTGTCTCTGGACCTCAGTTTCCTTGCTCACAACAAGGCAATGATTCATTCTCTGTAGCGTTGCTAAAAAGCATGAAGATTAGAGATACTGCTGTGGGCTTCAGTTCAGTTAAGGATCCTACCTCGTTCTCAGAGACACAAAAGCATCCCGGGCTGGACGTGTGGGGCGGCAGGTGAGTGAGGGGGCGCAGAGGCCTGGCACCGGCAGGACCGTGGGCAGGCAGGAAGTGAGGGAGCCCCATGTGTGGGAGGGCCCTCCTGCCACTCCCCTCTGTGGACTTGAGGCAGCAAGAAATGTGGGTGCAGGCATTGCTCCAGAAACATAAGAAGACCTGTGGCTTCCAGAAGTGCATGGGGGTAAACGACTGCAAGGTTCAGAGGAGGAAGAGAGGGGGAGGCCGAGAGACAGAGGAGGGAAGCAGAGCGGGAGAGGTGGAGGGGAAGAAGAAGATGAGGAAGAGAAGAGGAGGAGGGGGAGAGGCAAAGGAGAGAGGTGGAAAGGGGGCTGGAGGGAGAGAGGGGGAGAGGAGGAGAGGAGAGGAACGGGACAGGGGGAGGGAGGTGGAAGGGGAGAGGTGTGGAGGTGGGGAGGAGAGGGGTGGAGGAGGGGAGGAGAGGGGTGGAGGAGGGGAGGAGAGGGGTGGAGGAGGGGAGGAGAGGGGTGGGAGGGGGGGAGAGGTGTGGAGGTGGGGAGGAGAGGGGTGGAGGAGGGGAGGAGAGGGGTGGAGGAGGGGAGGAGAGGGGTGGAGGTGGGGAGGAGAGGGGTGGAGGAGGGGAGGAGAGGGGTGGGAGGAGGGGAGGAGAGGGGTGGGAAGGGGGGGAGAGGGGTGGAGGTGGGGAGGAGAGGGGTGGAGGAGGGGAGGAGAGGGGTGGAGGAGGGGAGGAGAGGGGTGGAGGTGGGGAGGAGAGGGGTGGAGGAGGGGAGGAGAGGGGTGGAGGTGGGGAGGAGAGGGGTGGAGGAGGGGAGGAGAGGGGTGGAGGTGGGGAGGGGAGGGGTGGAGGAGGGGAGGAGAGGGGTGGAGGAGGGGAGGAGAGGGGTGGGAGGAGGGGAGGAGAGGGGTGGGAGGAGGGGAGGAGAGGGGTGGGAGGAGGGGAGGAGAGGGGTGGAGGAGGGGAGGAGAGGGGTGGAGCTGGGGAGGAGAGGGGTGGAGGAGGGGAGGAGAGGGGTGGGAGGAGGAGAGGAGAGGGGTGGGAGGAGGGGAGGAGAGGGGTGGGAGGAGGGGAGGAGAGGGGTGGAGGAGTGGAGGAGAGGGGTGGGAGGAGGGGAGGAGAGGGGTGGAAGAGGGGAGGAGAGGGGTGGGAGGAGGGGAGGAGAGGGGTGGGAGGAGGGGAGGAGAGGGGTGGAGGAGGGGAGGAGAGGGGTGGAGGAGGGGAGGAGAGGGGTGGGAGGAGGGGAGGAGAGGGGTGGGAGGAGGGGAGGAGAGGGGTGGAGGAGGGGAGGAGAGGGATGGAGGAGGGGAGGAGAGGGGTGGAGGAGGGGAGGAGAAGGGTGGAGCTGGGGAGGAGAGGGGTGGAGGAGGGGAGGAGAGGGGTGGGAGGAGGGGAGGAGAGGGGTGGGAGGAGGGGAGGAGAGGGGTGGGAGGAGGGGAGGAGAGGGGTGGGAGGAGGGGAGGAGAGGGGTGGGAGGAGGGGAGGAGAGGGGTGGGAGGAGGGGAGGAGAGGGGTGGAGGAGTGGAGGAGAGGGGTGGGAGGAGGGGAGGAGAGGGGTGGGAGGAGGGGAGGAGAGGGGTGGAGCTGGGGAGGAGAGGGGTGGGAGGAGGGGAGGAGAGGGGTGGAGGAGGGGAGGAGAGGGGTGGAGGAGGGGAGGAGAGGGGTGGAGGAGGGGAGGAGAGGGGTGGAGGAGGGGAGGAGAGGGGTGGAGGAGGGGAGGAGAGGGGTGGAGGAGGGGAGGAGAGGGGTGGAGGTGGGGAGGAGAGGGGTGGAGGTGGGGAGGAGAGGGGTGGAGGAGTGGAGGAGAGGGGTGGAGGTGGGGAGGAGAGGGGTGGAGGAGGGGAGGAGAGGGGTGGAGGAGTGGAGGAGAGGGGTGGAGGTGGGGAGGAGAGGGGTGGAGGAGGGGAGGAGTGGTGAGAGGAAAGGGAGGGCAGAGCCCTTCCCCCTGGAGCCTGTTTTCTCTCCCTCACTGGAGAGCAGTGGAAGTGGAGTTTGGTAGTCTCCCTGTAAGAACTCTCACGGATGCAGGTGGATTTGTATTCTTTTTTCACACAGACACAGACAGAGCTGTAGTGAGCAGAGGGTAGGAATGGCAGAGCAAGAACTTGGCCACATCAGGTTTCTGGTTCAAGGACCAAGGTGGGGGTTCCTGGGAGTAAGCACTGGAACCATCATGAGGAAGAGGAGGAGGAGGAGGAGGAGGAAGAGGAGGAGGAGGAAGAGGAGGAGGAGGAGGAGGAGGAAGAGGAGGGAGGAGGAGGAGGAGGAGGAAGAGGAGGAGTAGGAGGAGGAGGAGGAAGTGGAGGAGGAGGAGGAGGAAGTGGAGGAGGAGGAGGAGGAAGTGGAGGAGGAAGTGGAGGAGGAGGAGGAGGAAGTGGAGGAGGAGGAGGAGGAAGTGGAGGAGGAAGTGGAGGAGGAGGAGGAGGAAGAGGAGGAGGCTCTGTACTGTGTGGGAGCAGTCCTGACTTGATGCAGCACAGCAGAGATCAGAGAACCCCTACCCTGCCTAACACTCCCCGCCCCCCTGCCCGCAGGTCTCTGTCTACAGTCTAGCTCAGCCACGCAGTGGCACCCACTGGTGGGTTTCCTCAGTCATGCTCCAGTTTTGAAGCCAAGTTGACCCCTAGATGATACACAATACCGTTGGATGGGATATCTACTTGGATTACCCCTGGAGGAAGTCACATTGGTAACCACAGGATTTCAGCTGGCCCTGGAGTCTTGAGATCTCATATCCAAAATGTCCAAGAGGTTATTCAGAATTAGACAGGAAATACAGCACAAGGAAAAACTCAGCCCACAAGGGAAAAGGCAGTCAATTGACACCACTTCCAAGTTGGCGCAGGGGTGAAATTACTAGAAAGACCCCTGGCCACAGCTCTCACAATGAACATGCTGGATACAATAGAGCAAACAGCTGCAGGAATGAGGAGACGCTACCAAGAGGGACCCAAAGGAAGTCTGGGAACTGAGGCCCTAACTAACTGAAGTTATAAAATCCCCACATGGGCAGAGCAGCAGATTGGAGATGACAAGAAAAAGAACTGGAGAGCAGAAGTAAGGTCAGCAGAAATGCTCTCACTCTAGGCCTCAGGGACCTGCTAGGAAGTTTAGCATTCTTGTCAACAGAGTCCCAGAGGACAGGAGAAAGAATAAGATGCAGAAAGTATATTGAAAGAACAGTGACTCAGAACGCTTCAGATTTGGTAAAAGACATAAACCTACAGGTTCAAGGACCGCTTCCCCCAACAAAATCAAACCAAAGAACTCCTGGACTATAAAAATCATTAAACTGCTAAAAGCTAACGGCAAAGAAAAAAAGAAGAGGAGGAGGGACAAGATGAATAAGAGAAGGAAGAGGGAGGAGCGTAGGATGGGGAGTAGGAGGAGAAAAATGAAGTAGAGGAGGACAAGGGGGAGCTGGAGGAGGAAGAGGAGAAGGAAGAGGGAGAGAGGAGCAGGAGGGGAAGGAAGGAAGGGGAGGAGGACCAAGAGAAGGCAGACAGAGAGGGGGCGTAGGAAGAGGAATAGGAAGTAGGGGAGGACAAAGGAGCGCTGGAGGAGGAAGAGCAGGTAGAGGAGGACACAGGAGGAGGTAGAACAAGGATGGTGGTTCTAGAGAGACCCCAGTGCGGCATTAGCAGTCGAGGAGGTCCTGAGAACAGATTTCTCTCAGGGAATGCAAGAGCCAGAGGAACTGATGTCACATTTTGGAAGTAAAAGAACAGATCTGTTGACCCAGAATCTATATTCCATAGAACAGCCTCTCTGGAGGGAAGCTGAGAGAAGGCAGGTGAAGAACACTTGTGAACCTTGGTTGCCTGAAGATATCCTCTCGCAGAAATGCCAGAGGAAGTGAAGGAGGTCATGGCGGGGGGAGGGGGAGCGCGCGGTGGAGCCGGGGACTCTGGGAGCTGAGGAAGAGCCTCAGTGAACATCTTGGTAGAGATAATGGGCTGTTCTTCTTAGTTCTTTAAGGCCAGCTTGCCATCGGAAGCAAAACTGCAGCTTCAATGGGATTTCCAAAGCCTGTCAGCCTAGCTCATGGGATGACAGGGAGGACTGGGTGGCGTCTGCTCTCCACGTTCCCTTGAAGTGGTAAATAGCAATCCAGCAGAGAAGAGTCAGGTGCCACCAGGACAATGCCTAGAGCAGTCACTAAAATAAAATGCCCTAAAGATGGAAGAAAACAGTAGGTAAAATGAAATGAGATGCTAAAATTATGGCAATAATCCAATAAAAATTGGGACGCAGGACATAAAAATAGATGTAAGAAGTTTAAACACACATGGCAATGGTGCGCTACTACCACGCGCTTATACAAGTCCATCCTTGGAGGCTGGAGGCTGGACAGTGTTGGAAATCACCTTTGGGAGCAAAGGTGTCATTACAGAACAAGATCCAAGACTCAGAAATAACTCAACAAGGCAAAACTTTGTTTCTGCTGAAGGGTGCAAAACCAACAAGGGTGAGGTGAGCAAGCAGGCTGGGAGGATGGTCCGCCCAGGTTTGATTCCTAGCGTATTACTGCCCCTCATTCTGATCGATCGGAGCTTCAGTTCAGTCTACACCATTTGCTCGTTTGACATTGAGTCAAATCACCCCAGAGTAGAACACCCAGCCAGAGCAGGAACGAGTTCAACAAGTAACCCTTTGTCCATAACTAAAGTGGCTCCATTAAAAGAAATTTTGTTTCAACAGATTTCCGGAGGTTGCCTGAAAAAACACACCAGGTTTTCTGAGAACCTGGGGTTGCACTAGAATATAGGAGGTGGCAGCCATCCCTAAAATGGCTGTGCTCATGCCCAGGCTGGAACACGGGAAAGGAAATGGCTAACCAGCATGAAGTTTCTCTACAGGATGATGAAAAGATTCTATAATTAGATGGTAGTGATTGCAGAAAATGATGGATATGCCAAAATCCAAACCACTGTGTGCTTTAAGTTGTGGATTACATAGCATTTGTATGTATCTCAAGAAAGCTGTAAAACACTGGTGAATTGAAAGGTAAAAATTAGGACATTAAATGAACCATGTATTTTTAAAAGTTAGAGATTATTTGTATTGAAAGGACATGATGCCAGGCAGTTAGAAGCTTATGGTGAATATAATGAAAGGGTAATTATGTTTTTTTACTAAGACTATGGGTAAAGGAAGCTGATCACTCCTTTAAAGAAGAGCCTTAACTTCAGCTTGCTTGGACATCAGAAGAACAACCATAATAAGGGATAAAAGGTGCAGTATACAAGACAAACGGCCAGTTTACCAAGAAGATAGAGGAAAACCATAGCATATCTGCCTACACAAATCTATATAGATATCTATATAAATATCATATATAAAATGTTATTAAAGGAGCCTCAAAATGAAGTACAAACTGGTAGAACTGAAAGGGAGAGATATAGTGCAGTTATGAGTGTGTGTGTGTGTGTGTGTGTGTGTGTGTGTGTGTGTGTGTGTATGTGTGTTATAGAGAGAGAGAAAGCGAGATTAGACACAGATCATCAGTTTGAAGGATAGAACATATCTCTAAAGACCTCCACAGACGCTAGCAGGCTCATGAAGGAGTTCTAGAAACAACTCTATAAGCACCAATTTGATAACTTAGATGAAATGAATCAACTTCTTGAAAGCTAAACACTAACAGAGCTCACTCAAGGAGAAATATGTGGCCTGAAATAGTACTACTGTATCAAGAAATTAAATTCATAGTTCAAAACTTTCCTTCCAAGAAATGAATTCCCAGATCTAGGTGCTTCCATGGGCGATTTCTACCAAACATGAAAAACAGCATCATTTTGATGACTTTTTTCCCCCTTGATTGAGTACAGACAATGTCACAGTTTGACTTACAAGGCCAGACCATCCTCAGAGTTAAGATGGTTAAAGACATCACAAGGTCCAGAAGGCCCCTACCTTTTACCTCTCAACGGAAATGCAAGAAAACCCAGATAATTGAATTTTCAGTATTAAAAACAAGCAGTACAATAGATCACATTAAAAGAGTAAAGGAAAGAAACTCACAGGATCAAATAAACTTTTACAGAAACATTGGATGGAATTCAACCTTAATCATAACCAAAACTGTCTGAAAACTAGGAAAAGTCTAGGGTTTCTTCTACCCGAAAAAGGTCAGCTTCCAAAAACCTGCCGGCATCGTCTTTTTTTTTTTTTTTTTTTGGGGGTCCGGTCGTGGGGCCTGAACTCTGGGCCTGGGTGCTGCCCCTCAGCTCTTCAGCTCAAGGCTAGCGCTCTACCACTTGAGCCACAGCGCCACTTCCGGTTTTTTTCTTTTTGCTTATGTGGTGCTGAGGAATCGAACCCAGGACCTCATGCATTGCAAGGCAAGCACTCTACCACTGAGCCACCTTCCCAGCCCCTGGCATCGTCTTTCTGGATGAAAATTTTATGTCTTCCTCCCTCAGACCTGGGACGAAGTGAGACTCTACACTTTCACTGCTCCTTAGTTCACCACTAGCCTGGAAGCCCCAAGCTGGGTACCGAGACAAGAGACAGGAACACAGTATATTCCTATGGAGAGGAAGAAAAATAATGGTCATGGTTTGTATATGGTGCAATTTTGTACACCAAAAATACTAAGCAACCCCCAAATCACTGTCAAAGTAAATGAATTTAGCAAGGACGCAGGGTACAGGCAACCACAAAAGTGTACGTTTCTACAGATAAGCAATGAACAGTTAGAAACACAAATCAGTACAAATGCCACTTCTAGTATTCCAAACAAAGCTAAAATCTGGGCTTTAAATATAATGAACTGGAGGAGGATGTGTGTATGACAGTGAACAATGCACATGTAAGAAACCAAAAGAGACCCAAGTAAATGAACGGCATGCTGCACTCATGAATGAGAAGCCTCAGAGAGCTAGCATGGACATTCTTCCCAGATGGGTCTATGGACTTACGCAGTCCCAACAAAAGTCCCAGTTGTATTTTTTTTTTGGTAGGGAGAAATAACTTTTAAAAATATGGAAGGCTAAAAGAAGAGGAATAACCAAAGCGAGTTTGAAGAGGAGAATCAAGTTGTGAGAACCACATGGTCGGATTTGACTTGCTTTTAAGCCATAGGGTAAAGAGATAGAAATGTGGATTAAAGAAACAAAATAGGAAGTTCATAAACAAACCCATGGAAATAGATCCACCTGGCTCTCCACAAGGCTGCCATCAAGAAAAGATTCTCTTTAACAAGTGGTGGTGGGAAAAAAGGCACCCGCATTTAAAGTTTACACGTCATGAAAATAAAAATAAACTCAGCTATGCCATAGATCTAAATCCAAAAATTAAACTATGCAACTTTTAGAAGGGAAATATAAGAGTAAATATTTGTGGCTTTTTTTTTTTTTTGGTCCGCTTGTGGGGCTTGAACTCTGGGCCTGGGCGCTGTCCCTCAGCTCTTCAGCTCAAGGCTAGCGCTCTACCACTTGAGCCACAGTGCAACTTCTGGCTTTTTTGTTTTTGCTTATGTGGTGCTGAGGAATCGAACCAGGGCCTCATGCCTGCAAGGCAAGCGCTCTACCACTGAGCCACCTTCCCAGCCCATATTTGTGACTTTTTATGCAAAGAATTCCAAGCACACCACCAAGGAAATGAGGAAGAGGAGGAGTAGGAGGAGGAGGGAGAGGAGGAGGAGGAGGAGGAGGAGGAGGAGGAGGAGGAGGAGGAAGATGGGCAGCAGCAGCAATAACTAGAAGGAAAGACTTCATTTGATCTAAAAACTCCTGCAGAAGACGTTACTTTAAAACATGGAAAGCCAAGCTACAGACTGGGAGAAGACTTTGTAAATCCTATCTATAGCCAACAAAGACATCTATCTAGACCATGTAAAAACTCTCAAACAACCCGACGAGGGGAAATGAACATAACATTTGAACAGATGCCTCACCGAAGATGCCAGACGGATGGGAAGTAAGCAGATGAAAAGATTCTTAACATTATTAGCCATTAAAAAATGCAAATCAAAACCACGAGGTGCCTTTGCACTCCTATTGCAAATGCTGACATAAATCTGACAAGGGCTGATGAGGACTAGAGAAGGTGGCGTGTGTGTGCCTGGCGATGGGAATTCAGCACCGGCTGTGTGTTGAGTCAGACGCCCCTCAGCACGGGGCTCCTCAGGCCTCTTCCTTGGTACTTACCACCGCTGTCTAGTCGCAGTGTCAGTGGAACAGCCCCAGGGACCTTCTGTCGGTGAACGGACAAATAAATCGAGTTCTTCCGTGTAATGGGATCCTATTTACCCATGACAGCAAAGCCGGGGTGGTCTCAAGGGAAGCATGTGGTGTCATCTCTGGAGAGAGATGTACCTATGAAGAATAGTTCAGTGGTCGTCAGGGGTGAGGATGGAGATGACCCACTCAAAGGGGGAGCTTGAGGAAACATTTTGGGAGCTTCCAGTCTCAGAGAATTGTCAACAAGGACAAAAATCCGTTTGACACGTGCTACTCTTTTTAATAAAGAAATTTAATCCTACAGCGTTAGAAAGCTGCCAGGTTCACAGATGAAGCAAATTTCTGCTGCTTTCACCCCTCGGTTGCATTGTCAGAGGGGCCCACCGTGCTGCTGCACCCTGGCTCTTGTGGTCCCCAACAAAAGTCCCCAAGGCACACCACACTGTCCTGAAGTCCAGCTCCTGGGGCCCCTTGGAGTCTGTCAGCTTGCTTTGGTGAGTCTGGCTGTCCGGGGTGAGTCTGCGGGCTGGCTGTGCGGGAGAGCGCTGCCTTGGGAGGCTGCCACCTTCTTCTACCCATGTCTTATTTCCCAGTGTCAAATGCAAACTGGGAGCCTGAGGGAGCAAGGTCCGGACCTCGGTCACCTCTACATCCCTTCGGCCTGGTCCAGGTGAGGCGGAGGATGATGACAAATGGTGGCCAGCCCCTCTGGACTGGGCAGAACCTTCAGACTGTAAGTGCTCAAGTCCTCTGTCCTCAAGTGCCCAGGGGTGGCCTGCAGGCTCCAGCCCAGTGCCTGAGAGGTCGGTGCAGGGGTGTGGGGAAAATGTGTCCCCCCAGGACCCCTGCCTGCTCATGGAGTGCCCGGTGTACCCTGGAGCCTCTTCAACAAGGCAGCAGCTGGGGAGCAAATCAGCATGCGATAATATTTACACCGTGCGCGCGGCTCCTCTCTCCAACCTGCACTGTGGCACCGACTTGTTAGTGGGCCTCTGGGACCGGTCCTGTGCGTGCTGACGCGGGCTGGTGCCAATTACAGGCTGAGTGATGAAACAGCCGTGTGTCGTTTCTGCCGGAGCGTGGGAACCACAGGTGAACGCTGTAGCTTATGATTTTCAATTATAAATCAAATAGACTGAGCGCCTGCTCTTCTCAATGAAGGCGATGGAAGTGCAGAGGTGTGCACAGCCTTCTCTTGGGGAGGAAGCGGTTGGTCCTCCACCATCACTTCCGGGATCTGGGATTGCTCTCGCTCGGTGCATCAGTGCCTGGAAGACTGTTTTGGAACAAGTGCCCTGGGGAAGCTGGAGGGTGCTTCTGACGCATGGAGCTGCAGGGCCTCTCAGCCACAAGGGCAAGCCGTCTCACGTCCTCCAGCCATCTCTGTAGCCGAGGGAGGCTGCTCACCGTGCTGGACCAGCAGGTGATATGAGGCTGGCGTTATGCCATGGGCTTGGTTTTTTTTTTTGGTCAGTCGTGGGGCTTGAACTCTGGGTCTGGGTGCTGTCCCTCAGCTCTTCAGCTCAAGGCTTGCGCTCTACCACTTGAGCCACAGTGCCACTTCTGGTTTTCTAGTGGTTTATTGGAGATAAGAGTCTCACAGACTTTTCTGCCTGGGCTGGCTTTGAACCATGAGCCTCAGATCTCAGCCTGAGTAACTAGGATTACAGGTGTGAGACACTGGCACCCAACTTATGCCACAGGTTTGAGGATGGACAGAGTTTAGGGACTTAGGGAACTGTGTCCAGAGAGAATTTGATGGCTTCCTCCAGGAATTTAGACTTGCTCCACAAATCAACCAGCTTCTGCTACAAGCCATTACAACAACAGCTACACAGACAAGGGCTGTGGACATCAGTAGGCTGGTCCCTGGGAAGTTTCTCATTATTGTTCATAGACTGGTGGCAGGATGAAAGGAACAGACAAGGCAGGCGGGGATGGAGAACCAGCATGAGGGGACTTGTGTCTGGCTACGGAGCTAAGAGGCACAGAACTGGAGCAAACATGGACAGTAGGGGTCATGAAATGTGCTCCTTGAGGGAAGGGCTCTTTCGCGGGATGGGAAGGCATGCAGGGAATTTAAAGTGCGCTGTGCTGTGGTTTGAATGTGCCAGTGTTGGTGTGAAGTCAAAGAGATGGGGTGGTGTAGGAGTTCGCCCCCTCGTGGACGTGATGCAAGCCTCTGTAATCACGGAGGCTGGCCAGCCACCTTCCTCCGGGGGCCTCTTTTCCCCCTCTGCCTCTCACCAGATGAGGCCGGGAGCCCCTCACAGAGCAGCCGGTGCCAGAGCCTAGATTGTGGTCTTCCCAGATTCCTTAACTGTGAGGAATCCATGGCTTCATTCTTGATCCATGACCTCAGCCACTGTATTCTCCTTGAATGCCTCAAAAGAGCTGAGAGAGGGCACGGCCAGTGAAAAACTTACGTTCCAATAACAAAGAAATTCATTGTATGCACAGCAGTGCCAGAAGGGAGACCTGAAGCCCAAGTGAGCACAGATCTTTCTGGCCTCAGACTTCTCCTCTGCAGGGTTCAATGCCCAAAGGTAATGGAACCACCTCCACCAGGGTCATAGGAGCTGTGTTTATGGGTTGTCATGGTAACAAGCCTAGGGCTGTAGCCCATCCTGCTGTGTGCAGGGTCCCTTTAGGGCAGCTTGCATGAAAAGCCTCTTGAAAGAGGCTTCTTATAAGACCTGGAACGAGGCAGGCCCACCTCCTGTCCTCTGAGCGAGGATGGCTGGGTCTGTGGAGAAGCATCCCAGAGAGGGAGACCTGGGAGGTCCTGGGCTGAGGAGTTGGCCCTGCTGGAGCTAGGGCTGGGGGAAAGGTGGTGCATAAGGATGCCCGACTCCCTCCCTCATGCCCGTGGTGAAGATCTAAAGCCCAGTACCTTAAGATGTGGCCTTATGTGGAGACGGTATAATTGCAGATACTACTATACTCAAGTCACGGTTGGTATTCTTGGATTAGCACAGACTTGTGCACAGGGAGATGCAGGTGAAGATGAAGTCAGGGATTAGAGCGTTGCAGCCAAAAGGGAAAGGACACAGTGGATGGCCGGCAAGCCACCAGAAGCTGACGACGGGGAGCCTGGGACACCATAGTCCACCCAGGCTCATCAGGAGCCAGCCTCGGTGAAACCTGAATCTTGAGCTTTGGATCCAGAACTGTGAGGAACCATAGATTTCTGTCGTCCGAGCCTCATGGTTTGTAACACTTTAAGGCAGTCCTAGCAAGCAGAAATTTGTCTCCATCTTAAACTTCCAGTTAGACTCCTGGTCTAGGGGAGACCTCCCCGAAGGAAGGACTATGCTATTCTGCAGGGTGGGTGGACCTGGAGTTCTTGTTCTTTCTCGTGTGACTGTCTACTTAAGCAGGTCTGTGTAGAAGGAAGGAACACGTAGAAAGGTTGGCTGGTCCTGCCAAGGTTTCAAGAGAAGACCTGAGGCTCTCCTAATTTGGTACCAATCAGGGTTGACAAAATTGAGTGAATCAATCTTATAAGGTGAGCAGGTAACAGACAAACTATCACACACAAACACATACAGCACAAGTGAATGATCCCACAGAACCCCTATCCACCTTTCTTTAGATATCATTTGGAAGTCTTTTACCAATAAATAAATGAAGCAATAAATTGAGAGCCAGGGATGATCAAATTACAATGGCATAATGGGATTTATTTTGAATACTTGAACAGTTTTTGAAAATTATGAAGGAGCATAATCTTGTGGGTTTTAGGTGCCTATTCTATTTAGAATTTCATATATAGAGAGGGAATGATGAATGAAGGAGGAAGCTGTGGAGTCTGGAGGGGGAAGAAGAGACAAGAGACAAGCATGCTCACCTCTGAGTTGGGACCTTGAGTGACTGGTGAGTGGCTTGGAATGGGGATGGACCAACAATGCCTGGTTTGGGCTTCTGTCACAGGGGGGGTTGCTTGATCCTGCAGCCTGTCTCTGTCCCTTCTACACCATCCTCTAGAAGCTTCTTAGCAATGGTCTTCACATCCAAGATGAATATAGAAAGCCATTCACCTTGTCTGCATGCTGAGCAGCAGGGAGAAGAAAGAGGGCACAGGCCCCACCCCTGCCTCAGGTGCCACGCCCTTCCCATTCCATGTCCCTCACTTCGGAGAAACAAGTTACCTTGACCGGCTCTGTCCAGGGACCTTTTCAGCTAGACACAATGGTGCCTTTATTTGTCAGTTTACAGGGATGGAATAGAAGAGATACTGGTGGTTGCCTCTCTGTCTTTGCCATAGAGTGGCCACAAGAGACAAGAAAAGGAGTCTCAGGGATTCTAATGTGAGCACCATGTGAAGAAGAATTCATAGCAAACATATCCCAAGATGAAGATCATGACTTTACAAAGATGTAAGCTAACATCATAGGAAAAGGAAACTTTACACCTGCAGGTCATTCTCTAGAAAGATCAGGGATCAGGATATAGAGGGAGGAATGGGCAGCAGCAGGATGTTAGCCAGACATCAACAGGTCCATTTCAATTTTCAGCATATTAGCATATTATATTGATCACAATAAATCATAATTAATCACAGTAAGGTATGGGTCACTAGTGCTACTAACTGCTACTAGAGACTTGTCACTAGTCACTAGTCACTAGTCACTAACTGCTACTAGGGACTTGGTGCATTAATTTAACTTACTACAGATGCCCAGCGGTGTTTATATTCTGGAGATTGCACTGCAAAACAGACAAATCCTGTGTTCCAGGAAAGGAACACAGGCATTGATAACAAGACATTGATATGTGAATTTTGTGAGAAATTTTCTTCTTTTCCAGAATTATTGCAACATTTATAAAATTTGATGAGATATTAATTCAAAAGGAAAGTAGTCATCTATAATAAAAAGCAGAAGTATTCAGGTTATTTTGCAAAATACAATTCCATAAATATAGAAAATTCTAAGATGATTTGAGAAAGATAAAGTATAAATGTTCTCCTAACTATTAGAGCAAAAAGGAGTGAAAAAATGAAAAGAAACCAGTATTTCAATTGTAGACTGAAATGAATTCTATGTACCTCAACTAACTATTCAGTCAGAAAAAGCCTCAAGGGAAAACTCAAAACCAGGAATTACTTTATTATCTAGCAACAGAAATTGCTTTAAAAATATAATAATTATATTGTTAGCTTTGGCTGCATTAAAAAAAAAAAACACTTCAAAATGTAGTGGCGTAAAACCACCATTGTGTTGGGCTCTGTGGGTAGCTGGATGATCCCTCCAGGCCTCCGTGGCTGGTTGCTGCAGAGTTCAGCCTAGTGGAATTCATATCCGGGAATTGCGTTATCTGCAGGTCTAGTGGTGGACAGGCTGTTGTTCAAGGAGGACAGGCAATGGTTCTCTTGCAAGTGGCCTATCTTTAGCCAGTGTGAGCCTCTTCTTATAATGCGTTAAGGTACATAGAAGAGTGTCACAGAAGAGGAAAAACCAAAAACAAACAACATCCTTGAAGTCTGTGTCATATTTGCTCCAGACCAGCACTGAAGCAAGTTACGTAGCAAAGTTCAGAGTTCTTATGGGAGAGGACAGCCTAGGTCAAAGACATAGGCAGTCATTGTTGCTGAAAACACACCTTAACTTTTAATTAACTATAGAGAAAACTACCAAAATATTGTAACTAAAGCACAGAAATTATTACATAATAAAGATACCCACAGAAAGGAGAGATGCAAAATGGACAATTGCCAGGGTTGATAAATGCATCCAGGAACTTATTGCAAAACAACTATGTTGATAAACAGCTATGTTGATAAACAGCTATGCAATGGAAAAAAGGAACGTATTCACCTGCAGAGCCAAAGCCTTACATGAGAACTCAAAGGGGGGACTTGAGCATGACTGACAGTTATGTGTGAGTATATTTTTAATTCAACTTTACATTTACTGAGTAATTATAAACATTAATAAAGATAGTGTGAACACATTTACTTTACAAGCAGTAACTCGAGGATGAGTCAGCAACCAAGGAAAAGTCTGAGTGGGAAAGTAGGCCCAATAGCAGGAGAAAGAGAGGGCAATTGCACAGTCAGGGTTGGCAACATAGGGGCAGAGGTGATTGCATGCCACTGGTCTCTTGGAGAAACTGTGGCAGAGGACTATGCCCTTAGACCTAATTCTGTCCTATGAAAGCCCACGATTGTATTACCGAGAGTCACATGAACCTCTTTACATCACCTTTATGAGAATGATACAATTTTTTATAGAGTCACACAAGGTTGGGTATGGGTCAAGTGGTAGAACACCTACCTAGCAAGTGAAAGGCCCTGAATTCAATCTCCAATTCTTACCTCCACCCATCAAAAAGAAAAAGTTTAAGGAAAACAACTGTCAATGCAAGGCCTCATTTATTCCAGCAGTAGCTTGGATGGCAGTTGTGAGCTACTGACTGGTGCCAGGCCTCAGTGTGGTTTCTAATGCTGTCTAATAGATCTTGTATGTTCTGTTCACTCTTTTGAATGTTTTGCCTTGTTACTGAGTGTGGCAATTCATTCACCTTGTCTTATAGCCCTTATACGCTTTCTTGTTTACTGGGATGCATTAATTCTACTTAGCAAGAATTAGAATGTTTCCATGCAGGCATACCATGTGCTTTGATCACATTTGACCTTCCATACCCTTATTATCCCCCCATTTCCCCTTTCCCTCCTAGCTCTCCAATAGGCACCTTGTATTTCCACCACATTGTCCCCCTTCAACTTCCACAAATGATAGAAAACAGGTGACTCTAGTCTTTGTGAGGCAGTTAACATCACAATCATCAGTTCCTTCTATGGTCCAGCAAATGACGTCATTTTGCTCTTATTGCAGCTGAACAAAACTGCTTTGTGTGCACACACTACATTTTCTTTATCTGTTTTTCATTGATGGACAACGAGGGTGATTCCATACTTCAGCTATTGTGAACCATGCTGCAACCAACACAGGTGCACAGGGTCCTCAAGAGTAAGCTGCCTTTGGTGCTTTTGGGTTCTGTCGCCAAAATGGTATGACTAGATCATGCATACATTCTATTTAATTTTTTTGAGGAACCTCCATGGTGATTTCCATCACAGCTGTACTAATTTGTATAAGGGTTCATTTCCCCCCACAGCCTTACCACTGTCTGTGATTGTTTTCTGGATTATTGGCACCATAACAGGGTTCATGGGGAATTTCAGTATGGTTTTGACTTGTATTTCTCTCATGGCTACAAATAATGAACTTTTTTTCATGTATTTATTGGCCATTTGTGCTTTTTTTTTAAATCTAGTCTACTGATGAGGCTTTCAATTGAGTTTTTTGTTTTTTTTCTTTGTGTGTGTGTGTGTGTGTGTGTTTTGACATATTAAGCTTTTCATTCCCAAGTTTGAGTTTGTTCTTCTTAAGAATTTCACTTTATGTTTTTTTTAAATCATTCTTGTCTTTGTTACTCCATTCAGCTATTTATCTGTACCTTCTTTAGATTCATGGATCATTTAAAAACTTTTAAAATATATTTTAAAATTATTTTGAATTCTTTGTCTAGTATTTCATCTTCTTAATATATTTGGAATCAGTTATCAGAGAGCCTGAACTTTGGGAAGAGACATGCTGCTCTGTCCCTTCATGCTTCTTCTATGTATATATTGGGATATGCACATATTAAGCGATTGAATCTCTTCTATGTGAGGACATCTTAGGAAACAGCCTTCTTCTTACCATGCATCCCAAACCATTGGTTCATTGTGTAGTGTTCAACTTACTTCACATGGACTCAGGGTGTAGCTTTCTGACACAGGTTATCATGTTGGAGCCTGAGAGCCCCTCCCTTTATTCCACTCCCATGGGTAAGCAGGGTTCCTCCAGTCATGTGTGGTCACCAGTGGCACATACAGGGTGTACCTTCTGTGGTTATTCCCTGGCCTGTCATCAGAGTGTGCTGGTCTGCCATTGTCTGGTAATGCTCTTTCCTTCATTTATTTATTTATTTATTTATTTATTTATTTATTTATTTATTCTCTCCTCTCTTTTTTAAGTTGAATGATCACACATGCCTCCAGCCAGACTGTGTGGTGGATGCAGTAAGGTGAAATTTCTTACACTGAACGGTAATATTTCAGTGGCAAATCCTCCACCCATTATGCTGCAAGTTCTGGACTCTGTCCCTGCTTCCACTCAAAAGGAAGAAAACAAGCAACAATAACAACCATGACATGAAGCTACACCAGGTACTGGAATTCGATGACAGCCAAGCAATGCAACCACAACCTGTAGACTAATGGGGGGAAATACTCTTGAATAAACTAAAAGGCTAAAAATAACAATGAGATGAACAAGTTGTTATGTCGAAAAATGAACTTTACAACTTTGGTGGGGGGGAAGGATTGGGTGGAGGGAGAAAGGGGGAGTATGGGAAGGGATGAGAAGGGGAAACAAAGAGGAGGCAACAATACATGATAAGAAATGAACTCATTATCTTGCCCATGTAATTGTAACTCCTCTGTACGGTATTTTCACAATAAAAAAAATTAAAAGAAAAAGAAAAGAAAAAATGGGTACACAGAAAAAAAGGTTAAAAATAAAATTAAAGTGTAATAAATATAAGGCAAAAGTAAGAGAAAAGTTATTAAAATTACCTCCTCAAAGACACAATTAGCAGGGTCAAAAAGGACAGAGTCTACAACTCTTCCTGCTGAGGGGTTTGAGGCCACAGTTCTCTCCAGGCTTACATAAACTACTGCCTAGGTCTTCAGTCCAAGTGCCCAGGCTGTAGTCAGTGTCCATGTGCCCTGGCTGTGGTCAGGGTCCACGTGCCCTGGGCATGGTCAGTGTCCACGTGCTTTGGGGCATGGCTCATGTCTGAGCCACAGTGAGCCCTTACACCACTGGGCCTCACGGTGTGTGGGCTATGCCCCGGTGTGTACCCCTCAGACTGTCCAGATTCACCCTCTTATGTGGCCCAGGAATGGAGACAGTAATCTACAACCATTATAGCCCTTCTTAACAAAGATACAGAAAACCCCATGGCCTTCCACACATCCTCTTATGTGCTTTGTGGTCAAATTCCTTCCCTTATCTCTGGCCTCAGGCCGCTGGTGGCCTGTCTGTCCAGTGCCCTTACAGTTTTGTCTTTTCCTATTTGGTACGTGACAGCGTCCCTAGAGTGCAGCCTGGCTTCTCTCCCTGGCATCATGCAGTTGGGATCATTCCCTTGGAATTACTAATACATTACCACTTGTTTATCCACTTGCCAGGTGATGAGTGTTTGGGTTGTTTACAGCATTTTTGAAGGTGTGAAGGAAGCTGTTGTACACATTCCCATATAGGTGTTCGTGTGGCCATATGGTTTTATTGCTCTCGGATAAACACCCAGTAGTGGGATCCATATTGTTCCTTAATTGTATATTTAACTTCAAAATAAATTGTCAAACCATTTTCCAAAGCGACTCTACCACTTTATATTTCTGCTTGCGATGTTTGAGGGCTCTGGTTTCTTTCTTCCTGTGCTAGAAATGGATATTACCAGCAATACAATTTTGTCTGTTTTATTGTTGTATAGAAGCATCTCATTTTGGTTTTGATTTGCGTTTTCACCATGTGATTTGCTGACCAAGTGATGCCCAAACATTTTTCCTGTGCCTATTAGTGTGACCATAAGGTACAAGACAGTTCATACCTGAAGTTGTGGAAGAGGCAGGCTCCTTGGAAAACCTGTATATTGGTTTTGGACAGCATTTTGGAAAACAACTTGGAAATTTCTTATACAGGTAAATATGTAAATACCACACATGATGGTTAACCTTTATCGTCAACTTAATTCAATTGGACGATACCTAGGAGACGAGTAAACTGCACTTCTGGACGTGACAATAAGAGCCTGAGGGCTTTGACATAATCCATGGATTAATCCACTGACAGATCCAAAATGTTTTATAGAATGTGGGGGCGTGATCAGATGCACTGTACTCTTAAATTGAAATCCATTTGCACAACTATTTAAAGATAATAAAAAGAAAGAAAGAGAAAGGAAGAAGGAAGGAAGGGGAGAGAGAGATTGCAGGGGTGGGGGGAGAGGGAGAGAGGACGTCAGGATGCGGTGGCATTGTGGAAGGTGAAGCCCGGCTGGAGGACCATAGCTCACTGGGCTATGTCCCTGGGTCTCTGGCCAGACCTTGCCGGGGCCTCTCTCTGTTATCATTCCCTCTACTTCCTGGCTGTCATAAGCTGGGCAGCTCTGCCCACAGGCCCCTCCTCCACCATGGGCCCTGTCTCCACCATGAGCCCCTCCTCCACCATGCGCCCAGAATCCACAGATCCAAGACAAGGAGATAAAATTTCTGCAACTGTAAGCCAGAGTAAATCCTTCCATCTTTTCTATTGTGTTTGCCAGCATTTTGGCACAAAGATGGGAAAGGAGCTAGTGTACCATGAATCAGAGAAGTCCTACCAGCAGTTGGACTTACAGTCTGTGGCTACACTGAGAACATCGAGTGGACATTGTCAGAGGCTGAATACGTCATTTTATATACTGGAAACAATAGAAATGTCCAGCCATGGAGCGAATAAAGAGATTGTGCAACACTACTCACTGATGAGAGTAAATGGATTTTGGACGTAGTAAGAGTAGGATGAGCTTCCGGAGCATTATGCCTGGTGAAAGAAGCTGGGCATATAGGTTGCATCTGTGTGGTTGCACTTGAAGTCATCACAGAAAAGGCAGAGCTCCGGGGACAGGAGGCAGCTGGGGCCACACGCCGCTGTGAGGGGCAAGTCTGCGCTACTGACTCCTGAGGGAATTTGGGGTGGACAGGAACAACTTGGCATTTTTATAGCCGTGGTAGTTCTATGAATACATAGATTCATTACCTGAAATTAGACCCTGAACACCACAAAACGTTTTTTCATTCATATTTACAGTGGACTCATTTGTGTTAGACTCATTTCTTTAGACAGAATGTTGGGGGAAGTGTGTAACTGATCTGTTGCGAGCATCAGAGAACGAGGCTGCAACACAGATTTTCATTCCCTGTAGAATGACTGGGGTCAGGATGGTTTGTAGATATGGTGGAAATACAGAACTTAGCTACACATTCCTTCACGGAGATGCAGCTCCTCTGTAAGATCGAGTGAAAACCCAGACCCCGGAGCACGTAGGGAGAGACGCCCTTCCTCACTTTCCAGAGGTGACGAGCAGGTTAGGCGGAAGTCTCTTTTTTTTTTTTGGGGTCCGGTCGTGGGGCCTGGACTCTGGGTCTGGGCGCTGTCCCTCAGCTCTTCAGCTCAAGGCTAGCGCTCTACTATTTGAGCCACAGCGCCACTTCCGGCTTTTTTCTTTTTGCTTAGGTGGTGCTAAGGAATCGAACCCAGGGTCTCATGCATGCAAGGCAAGCACTCTACCACTGAGCCACCTTCCCAGCCCTAGGCGGAAGTCTTAATGCTGCACCTCCTTACTCAGTGGGCGGTGGCCCGAAAGGTCCACTTTGTAGTAATTCCTGTAGTTGGAATCATTGATTTAATGCCGTTTTCCTTGATAGATGCTGCAGCTCAATACATGATCAGAGTACACTTATAAAAACTTGCAAATAAAAGAAAAAAATAATGTTCAATGAATGTATCTACCATTGAATGTTAACAAAACATTACCTGGTTATTTCCGTGAATTTTAACAATGTCGATGGTTATATCAAATAAGAAAAAAGACTGAAATAATGAACAGTACCCATATTAAAAGGTAAGGAAAGGAACAGAATAAATATCAAAAAATAGAAAGGAAAGAGAAAAAGAAAACATAATTCCATACAGAAAGCCCAAAAGTTATAGCCACTTTCTGGGGAAAAATAATAATATTTATTTTATAAGGTACCAAGAGAAAAAAAATCACAGATAAATAGCATGATGACGAAAAGGGGAAATAAGCAGAAGTAGCAAAATTTTAAAAAGTTAAAAAGCACTTTCAACAATTGCACCAACAGCTTTGATAATCTTAGAAAAACAAATACATTTTTAAAAAATTGTAATTCACTGGTACAGATGCAAAAAGTAAAAATAAAAAGCTTGAGCAGTCCTATAACTATTAAAACAGTTGAAGTGCTTAAAAGTCTCCCCACAAAAATATGAAATAAATAACTAGCCTGACTGATCTTCAAGTTGAGAAAGAAAGAGAAAGGCCCTTCCTGGTGCATTCTACATTGCCAGCAAACGTCTGACTGAAAGAGCCTTGCAGGAAGATACGGGCAACAGGTTAGTCTCGCTCTTAGACACTTTTATACACATGTGTATACTTGGCAGCACTGAGCTTTGAACTCAGGGCTATGCACCTGCGAGGCGGGCAGTCTACCACTTGAGCCATGCCCTCGCCCCTTTTTGGTTTAGTTGTTGATATTGGAGTCTTGCTAACTTTCGACCTTGAGCCTTGTGCTTCAATGTCCACCTCCTGAGCAGCTGGGTTCACAGTTAGGCACCGCCACGTTCAGCCTACTTCCAGAATATTTTTAAAGTATTAAACAAAATATTAGAAGCTCAGATGCACTAGCCTACATAATAGGTAATAGACATTAACAAAACTAGGTTGATGGTAGGTGTACAGAATGGCTTAACAAGGGAAATTTGAAAATGTGATTTAGTTCATTAACAGGTTAAGTAAAACACATCTCAGTAGACCCGGAGGCTGCCCTCGATCCCATTCAAAAAAGTCACAATCCTGGAAGCTGGCAGGCTGAGGTTGAAGGCCTGGCAGGGGTGGTGGGAGTAGTTCAGTGCTCTCCTCCGGCCTGGCACGCGGCCCTGCTGGGAGCCCATTGCTACACTGTCTTTTCATTCTGTCAAACAGCAACACACACTAATGCAGCCCCAGGCTGTCCCTGGGAGTGCGGGGCGGAGGTGTGCAGGGCCTGATTAGCCCTCAAACATGGCATCTCAGAGCGTGGTGGGGGCAGGGGTGAGGGCAGCGGAGAGGGCGCAGAGAGGGCGCAGAGAGGAGAGACTTCCATGAGCCTGCCCCCTTTGGATGCCTCTTCCTGCCGTCAGGTGCAGGTGGAGAAAGCATGTTTCACTGACAGAGCAGTTCTTCCCTGGACCAGGCCGGGGCAGCACCAGGGATTGGCCCAACAAGCACAAGGGTTCCTGGGAGAAACGTCAAACCGCGCGGTGCGGTTCCCGAGTTGTCGGCTTGCTCAGCTGTCTTGGAGATGCTGCAGAGGAATCACCACATGAGCTTCCAAGGACACACGCTGCCTGTTGGGAACCAGCTTTGCTAACATCTCTCCAGTCCCAGCCAACAGTGGCTCCTCACACCCGTCTCCACGCGCAGAGAACTCCTGTGGGGGCCAGCTCACACAACAGGCCTGTTCTCTTGTATGAAGGCGAGCCTCCTCTCGTCTTTCTGGAAGGTTCGCCGGCAGCCTGCGGAGGCTCCCATGGTGTTGGGGGAGGCAGCACACTGCACAGTCCACTGCCCCGTCTCCCTGACACAGCCACCCTGGCCCTTCTAAAATCCAAAATACACACCACCATACTTTTTCTTAGCCATGAAAGTGAGTCTGCTACTAGGTAAGGGGTGACGTTGTCCCCAAAGAAACACTCTCTTTACCTGACTGTGTAACCGTCGCCCCTCTGTACATCACTTTTATAATAACTATTTAAAACTTTGAAAAAGGAGTCTGCCAAAATAAATCCATAAATAGATACCTGCCTGGCTTCTGGGGAAATTAATTAAAACACTTGTAGGTAGACTAAGCTGTATAAAAATACATTAAAATAATGATCCCTCCCCACTCAGCCTTGTCACCGACCACAATTCCTCTCTTGTGTTTTCTTTATCTTCTCACGAGAGTCTAGTCTAAGTCTTCACTTAGGAATTAATACAAGTGATGCTGTCACCAGCATGTTTTGATGGGAGGGGAAGAGGGCTGCTTACTAGCATGGGAGGGACCCTGGACTAGCCCGGACTCTTGGCTCAACCATCCCACCTCCAAGTCTTGCCCATGGCTTTGATTTGGGAGGACATTTACCACTGTGTGCATTTCACGCTCACTCAGGGGCGGGGAGCATTTAACTCCATTGTCCATTCTCCCTCCTCACGCCCCCTCAAGACCTTTCCTTCCCATAAGACAACTAGCTCCCATCTCCCCTGCAGCTGGGATTACAGGTGTGAGCCACGATGCTTGGTCTTTGCCAACTCTGGTGAGAGGCGCTTGGAGAAGCAGCTTGTGTGCAGAGTTTGCATATCCCTTTGCCGACTTACTTAGGACAAACCTGGAGAAACACTTTAAGTCCAGCTGCCTACGCATTAGAATTCTAGCCCTTAAGGCCACCCAAGCCAGTATGAAATATTCCACATCTTTGCTGCAGACGGGGCTGCGCTCACGGGAGCCCTACCAAGGACTGAAATGTCTTTGTCCCCTCACCGGGCAGCATGTCAGCCCGGCAAAGTTGCACACCCAGAACACACCACTTCCTCTTGTCTGGGGGTGGAGGCCCATCAGCCTTCATCAAGGGCAGGTCACCCTTGGTGTGTTCAAGCAACTGTGTGGGGTCTTTTGAGACAGGGCCTCACTTCGTGGCTCAGGCTGTCCTTGAACTCTGCCTCCCGTGTGCCAGGATGACAGGCATGTGCCACCACACCCACCTCGAATACAGTTTCTACTAAATCCGTGTTGCTTTTATATCATCATAAAATTGAAAAATCGTAAGTCAAACTGTCATAAATCTGGGACTCGGCCTTGGAGATTAAAATTATTTAGAGTCTTGCCCAGTCTAGTGGACACGATGTGCCTTGCTTTGTTTTATACTGTAATTATTTGTCTAGTGAGGCTGAAGATACTTTATATATACAGTTCTGTGGCCCTTCCCCCCCCCCCCCACAGGGGCTTCTTTTGTTATATTGTTATATTTGCAAAAGCTCTTCAAATATTAAGACCATTAACCACTTGCCTACCAATTTATTTGCCTTTTAACTTCGTTAATGGTCTTGATTTCTGTACTTAGCTTCCACTGTCATGCAGTTAGGTTACTGATCTATTGCTTTATAGATTTGCTAGGAGAGACAAGAACAGAGAAGCTCTCCTCACCCGGGGATTAGAGAAATAGACTCGCTTTACAGATTATAAAAGTAAATATTGCCTTACAGATTAAGCTTTTTAAAATACTTCAAATCTTCTATTCATCTGGGTTCTATTTTGGTGTCAGCGTGAAAGATAGATCTGTCTCAATGTTTTCCCAAGTGGCTAATTACACTAATTATACGGAGTGAAGTATTTCCTCCCTGCTCCTTTTGATGTGAAACCCCACCTAGAACAGAACCTCCCTCACCCCTGCCTCCGTCTCCATCTCTGTCTCCGTCTCTGTCTCTGTCTCTGTCTCCGTCTCTGTCTCTGTCTCTGTCTCCGTCTCAGTCTCCGTCTCCGTCTCTGACTCTGTCTCCATCTCTGTCTCTGTCTCTGTCTCTGCCCCTGTCTCCGTCTCTGTCTCTGTCTCCATCTCTGTCTCTGTCTCCATCTCTGTCTCCGTCTCTGCCTCCGTCTCCATCTCTGTCTCTGTCTCCATCTCTGTCTCTGTCTCCATCTCTGTCTCTGTCTCCATCTCTGCCTCCGTCTCCATCTCTGTCTCTGTCTCTGTCTCTGTCTCTGTCTCCGTCTCTGTCTCTGTCTCTGTCTCCATCTCAGTCTCCGTCTCCGTCTCTGACTCTGTCTCCATCTCTGTCTCTGTCTCTGTCTCTGCCCCTGTCTCCGTCTCTGTCTCTGTCTCCATCTCTGTCTCTGTCTCCATCTCTGTCTCTGTCTCTGTCTCTGTCTCTGCCCCTGTCTCCATCTCTGTCTCTGTCTCTGTCTCCATTTCTGTCTCTGTCTCTGTCTCTGTCTCCATCTCTGTCTCTGTCTCTGTCTCTGTCTCTGTCTCCATCTCTGTCTCTGTCTCTGTCTCTGTCTCCATCTCTGTCTCTGTCTCCATCTCTGTCTCTGTCTCTGCCCCTGTCTCCATCTCTGTCTCTGTCTCCATCTCTGCCCCTGTCTCCATCTCTGTCTCTGTCTCTGTCTGTCTCTGTCTGTCTCTGTCTGTCTCTGTCTCTGTCTCTGTCTCTGCCCCTGTCTCCATCTCTGTCTCTGTCTCTGTCTGTCTCTGTCTGTCTCTGTCTCTGTCTCTGTCTCTGCCTCTGTCTCCATTTCTGTCTCTGTCTCTGTCTCCGTCTCCGTCTCTGTCTCCTTTCTATCTCTGTCTCTCTGTCTCTGTCTCTGTCTTCCTCTGCCTCTGTCCCTCGGTCTTGCTCTTCTATGTCACTACTACACTCTTTTAATGGTGTTCTGTGCTTCCAGCCCTGCGTCCCTCCTGCTTCTCCTCTGAACTCCTTGCTCCGCTAGCACCAGGCTGTGTATTCCACGGATCTCTGTGCCCTGAGCCCCGGGGGGGCTCCCCAGGCCTGGGGTGAGGTCTCGAGGGAGCCTCTGGGTGGATGGACAGCAGCACCGGTGTAGCACACCTGCCTGACCCTGTGGTCTCAGAGGTCCAGCCAGAAGCTCCTGTGTGCCCTGACTTTCTCCCTCCTGTCACCTCTGGCATTCCGTCACAGGAGAGGGGAAGCTTTAGCTCAAGGCAGCAAAGCAGTGGGCTGTGGAAGAGGGGTACTAGGGGGCAGAAAGGCTGCGTGGGTCAGGGAGGGCGGGTCCCCTTCCCTGGGGAGCTGTCTCTCCATGAGGGGAGGTGGCATTTTCCTTCTGCCTGTGCAGGGGCCATCAGTCCTCAAACACCATGACAACCACATTCCCTGGTGACGGCAGCAATGGGAAGGTGGTCCCCATCCCCAGACACAGGGGACCTGACTCTAATTCTCCCCATCTGCCGCCTTGGGGCCATCGGTGGGGTGGGCATTTCTGTGCCCATGTGTGCTCTGCCTCTCTTTGGGGGATCAGAAGCTTCCTCCTCCCCCCGGAAGGGGCCTGGCTTCCTCCTCTTCCCCCGGAAGGGGCCTGGCTTCCCTCTCCTCCCCCCAGAAGCCCGGGCTTCCCTCCCATGGAGCCTGCAGGGAAACCATGTTGTGCACTCATTTTTTGCTGAGAAGAGCAATGCTGGTCTGGGGGCCCCCTTCCCGGTCCCTCTGTGTCTGCTCTGTGGACCTCCTGTCCATTCATCTTCTGATCTGCAAACCTATGTGGGCACCAGATCTCTGTCACGCGGTGTGCCAGGAGCTGCACCCAGTGGGTGACCTCATTTCTGGAGATGGAGCACCAGCATCCTTGTTGGCTCTCCATGGTTAATAACACGCATCTAACAACACTGGAAGGAGCCGCCTCCCCTCTCCACCCCCGCCCCGCCAGCTTCCCATCTTAATAGAGTCAGTCTTCCACGGCTTACTTTAATACTGTTAGAAGCAAATCAAAATTAATGAGATTACCTCCTTTGAAATGTTATATATAATTAACCTCAAATTAAAGACAATATGCATTTGAATTTGCCAATCAGTAACACCTTGTGACTGCTGAAACACAGAGAAGCAAATAGGAGAAATGGACGGTCATCTGCCCGTTGAGCTGGTTCCTGACCGAGCTGGTCTGCGATCAAGTCCTGAGGCTGGGGGGCGGGGAGGGGACCGGCCACGGGGCTGTGAGTCGCGGGGCTCCTTGCCCTGACTCTGCCTTCTTGTAGCATGGTGCTCCTCCTGGCTGTGTCGATTGAGGCTATGCACCCGCCCCGGGGGCACGCACCCGCCCTGGCTCCCCAGACGCCCCCTCAGCCCACAGTTAGCCCGAGCACTCTGTAAAGTTCTTTCAAAACCCATTTATTCAGCTATAATTTTAGGTCAGTCCTCTGCCTGGCGGAAGCAGGGAAGACGGACACACGGTGGCCCATGGCTCAGGCGAGAATAAAGCAGGGCAACGGCGGCGTTCCTCCCGCGTGATCCGTGACGCGTGTCTCACGAGCTCTCCGCGCTGCAGTCTTGGGTTCTCACGGTGCCTCACAGCCGTGTGAGGCCGGTTTGCCATTGTTGGTGCGTGGCTGGTTTTCTCTTTATTTCTCAGCAGAGGAAATGGGGGCAGACCGCTGAGATGCTCCCCCCAGGATCACACTGACCTGCAGCGGTGTCTAGATGCTTCCTCCTCGCCGGCGAACCCGGAGACTGCCCGGAGTCAACAGCCTCCACACGGACTCAGTTCTGTGGCTCAGCACCTCGGCGCCCGCAGCTAGCACCTCCACATGATGTGGGTGGTGGTGCTGCTGCCGGGAGCCTCCGGGTCCTTCAGGCAGAATCCAAACAGAGAAGGAGACACCCGAACAGAGGACGTCAAGCTTTACTTGTATAGCGGCAGAATTAATTTGTGTGCATTCAGGACAATTTTAAACGGACAGGTTAAAAAATGAAGTGACAGGCATACATTATGTCCAGGTGTGTTGGCTCCCACCTGTAATTCCAGCTCTCCAAGAGGCGGAGGTCACTGGACTGGGGTTCAGGGCTAAGCTGGGTGGACAAACTACAAGACCTTCATCTTGAAAGAAGGCTGGGAGCCACAGTGCCCTCCTGCCATCTCCTTGCAGTATAGAGATGCACAAGTTGTTAGACAGCAGTGCAGGGGTCCTCGCTCCAAACACAATGGACATACACAGGGCCGTGGGATGGCTCAGGTGGTAGATTGCCTGTGTACCAAACACAAGGCCGTGGCTTCAGACTCCAGTAGTGCCCACAAAACGGAGAAACTGGAGAGATGGAGACACTACTTCTAGGTTCCCCATCACCGAGCAGTCATTTTGGGGACTGAGCACGGGTCAGGATATGTGTAAAAAAAAAAACCTGACATGCTGGACAGGTGCCATTCTAGAACCATCTTCCTGTTTGCACCTTCCTTCATGGCTCCCAGCCACAATTAAACCAGAGCCACTGCAATCTTTTTTGTTGTTGTTGTTGACCGATTTTGGGATGTGAATTTAGGCCCTGGGTGCTGTCCCTGAGCTTTTGCTCAAAGCTAGCGCTCTACCACTTGAGCCACCATGCCACTCTGCCTTTTTCTGAGTAGCTTATTGGAGGTAAGAGTCCCATGGAACTTTCCTGCCCAGGCTGGCTTCTAATCATGATCCTCAGACCTCCACTTCCTCACTGGCTAGGACGGTAGGTGTGGGCACAGGTCCCAGGCCACAGCACTGTCTTAACGATTGCATCAAGGAGCTCACCCGCCTGCCCTTACTTTGTTTCTTTAATCAGTCTCCTATTGTAGATGTTTATGCTTTCCTCATGTTAAAATATTATCATTATTTTGAAATGTAAATTGGCTTTCAATTATAAAATTACCACCTGTCTGGAAAAATTACCAGTGCAGAAGGGTATGTAAAAAAGAAATCACCTTTGCCCTCCCCTGGTCTTTACAAGTAACAACCACTAAGCAATGATTAGCACTGAAAACGAAGGTTAAATAATCGTCCTAGCAACTTCCCATGTCCCCGGAGTACGCTCCTCTCTGTGCATGAGTTATCTCTATCTGCATAACTCACAAAATTCAAGAGTAACAGTCAACCCTGCCTATCAGTCATCTATACCTGCCTACCATCTGTCCTCTACCAATCTATTCATTTATCTGTAATCTACAGAGATATGTAACTATTGACCTTATTTACTTATCAATCTGTTTAATGTATTTATATCTGTCTCTCATGTAACTGTCATCAATTGGTCTGTAATGTTTGCATGTTTCTAACTATAGATATACCATCTATCCATCTATCATCTGTCTAATATATTTATATCTGCCTGTCATCTATGTAACATTGATCAATTAATCTGTAACCTATGTATATATGTAACTGTTGAGCTATTATCTATCATCTATCTATTATATCTGTGTACTTACCTACCTACCTACATCCATCTGTCTGCCTATCTATCTATCTATCTATCTATCTATCTATCATCTATCTATCTATATCTATCTACCGTTTACCGCCCTCGAGCTGTCCATGGAGAGTAAGTCACTTTGCCGGCACTATTCTCCATTGCTCATGTCCCTCTCTCTTCTTCCTCTCTTTACACACGCGTGATCTTCCTCATTGTTTCTAGTCTTTACATTCTTGAGCTCTCCAAACACACACAGACAGGCAGGTAGGTAGTGACTCCCTTCAGTCTCCCACAAGAATGACTAGTGACACAGCTTCCCCCCCATCACCCCGAGAGGCTCATGGGACCGGACACAGGCACCGGGGCATTCCCTGCACATGCGAGCTGGCATCTGTCTAAAAGGGGGCAGGACTTCCTTCCCACCTGAACCATTCCTATCAGGCCCTCTGGGGACTGAACCACCACTGCTCCCTGGTGTGTCATCATTATTGCTGTCTTGCTCTTTCTTGACTCATAAAGCAAACCAGGTTCCCATGTCGTACTTGTCGAGATGTCTCCTAGTTTCTTTTAATCTAGATGTTTCCCCTTCCTTTTGTTCCATGCACACTTTCATCTATTTCTTGTATTTTGAAGATTTCCTGTGCTATGAATTTAGATGACTTCTTTTCTGTGGTGTATTTACCATGTTCTTTGGACATAGTGTGCTTTTTTTTTTTCTGAAGCATTTGAGAATAAGTTGTACTTTGATGTCTCCTGGCCTTCAAATACTTCAGCATGTATCTTCTAAATATAGCATTCCAACTCACAAATACAGGCATTAAAGTCAGCAAGTTAGCAATGACACAACAATATTGCCACTTTTTATGCCGATATTATTCAGATTAAACCCAATATCACATTGAAATTCCAATCTAGGTCCTGGAAAACCAGTGGAAGATTTGAGAGATCGGACTTCCATCTAACCTGTCTTTTAGGACATTGCACTTCTTTCTGCGTTAGGGTTTTACAAAATGCTACCCACTCACTCACATGTCCATCCACCAATCATTCATCCATCATCCATCCATCCATCCATCCATCCATCCATCCATCCATCCATCCACCCACCTACCCACCAATCCATCCATCCATCCATCCATCCATTCATCCATCTACCCACCCATCCCTCCATCCCTCCATCCATCCACCCATCCATCCATCCATCCATCCACACATCCTTCCATCCATCCACACATCCTTCCATCCATCCACACATCCTTCCATCCACCCACATATCTATGCATACCTCCTCCATCCACAGAGCCATCCCCCATCCATTCACTTATTCACAGAATTTCTGCTTTTTTTCCACTGCATGGCAGTCCTTTACTTTGTTAAGTTTATATGCAAACCTTTCCAGATGCGGTTGGCAAGAGCACTTAGGCTGATCCTGATATGCTATGGAAATGTCTCCCTTGTTCTTTGGCCTTCTCTTACAGAATGTGCCAGGCTCATTTCCCCTTTCTGCTTCTGTCACAGGAAACAGTCTTCCAAGATCACTGTCTGGGAGCTCATGCTGCTGCTGCTGAGTGGATCCTTGGTCTCAGGTTCCAGTAGAACGGGCCAGGATGTGTGTCTAAGAGAAATGGATATTATACTGATGTCTCCAATTCAAATTTAGGTTTATACGCTTTAGCTTTTATTATTTGACATCATAACTCTTTTTTCCTGTGCCAAAGATCTTATTTCTAACAATACCAACATAATTATTTGTTAGTTTTATGCTCTGTGTCATAACCACTTCAAATAAACAATGTTATTATCAACAGTGAGATTTCTGAAAGAGTTAAGATTTACTTTCCTTTCTTGGTTGTTAGGATATATAATCAGGGAAAATTCAAACATTGGTTATTTAATTCTCTTAAGGAATTAGTTCTCTTAAGGAATTATTGTTATATGTTTCAGGTATAATGAAATATTATCTAGATGTGTGTGTGTGTGGGAGAGAGAGGGGGAGGGAGAGAGAGAAACAGAGAGAGAGAGAGAGAGAGAGAGAGAGAGAGAGAGAGAGAGAGAGAGAGAGAGAGAGAATCTGCCCAAGGAGAGCAAGCAGCAAGATCCAGCCCTCTCAGATCTGGCTGTGGAGCTGTGGAGCTGTTGGGGTGAACAGTGTGCCTGCCCCCAGGTTTTTTGTCTCTGGGCAGGGCTGGCTGAAGCCCGAGTTGTTTCTGATCTGTCCCAGACCCTAATCCTTTGTGGGAGCTGCTTCATCACCCCAAGCTGAGAGAGGTCTGGGCAGGTCTAGGAAGAAGCAGAGGCAGATCTGGCAGCCTGGGGTCCAGGCTGTCCTCTGGAGGGACGGGGCACAGGCCTGTGCAGAGGTGTCAGCTGTCACCTGGCTCAGTAGGTGGGAGAATTCAAGGGCTCTGGATTCATTGGAGCCACCCTTCTCCCAGGGCTCCTTCCCTGATTTTACCCTCCAGTTTGTGATGGCAGGTCGAGAGTGGAGTGGGAGGAGGCAGCAGGAAGGATGTGCACTCCTCCTGTGGGAGGAGGCAGCGGGAAGGACACACACTCCACCTGTGTGTCTCGGGGTCCCCCAGCACAGCACGCAGGTGTGTGGGTAAAGATCCTGTGTACGTCTGAACCATTGCTTTAAAACATGGACTTTCATATCGCCACTCTCCCAGCTGTTGGGTCACAAGGGCCCGCTCAGCTCAGGATTGTCTGCACAGACTGGCCCGTTCTTTTCCAAATTGCTTTTGGAGAGTCAGCACCTGCTCTATTTGTGATCCCTGAACCTGGGCGGAGGAAGCACCACCTTCTAGACTGGATTTCAGCTCCAGACACAGCTTCATCAAACATACTCTGAGGGAGTTGTGGGTTCACCTCAGAAGTGACTTACATATAGAATGACTAGAGTTTAAAAGACACCATTTACATCTCTTCAGCCTTTTAACTTATTGAATGCAGTACTTATCCAGTGTCCAGCATGGCCCTTGAGAGCGTCCAGAGCCGCCGTCAATGGGGGGGGGGGGCGGGGCGTGGTGTGGCGGAGAGGTCTCAGGCCCACAGGCATGGCACACTGCTATTGGAGGACAGTCAGGACCACAGGGCCAGGATGACAAGCCTACTAAAGGCACATACTATCTCAGGAAATCATTTATTATGATTTAGGAGGCAGAGAATTACATAGCATATGGTCAATAGATGCTATTTGCTGCTTTCATAAGCCATTTTTCCTATCATTAATTTCTTTTGCACGTGTTTCATTAATTTGCCCCTTCTTGGGAAATAGATCACTGCAGACTTCGATGTCTTCTCTGTTTCCCAGGGAAGGCCAGAGCAGCTCATGATTTTGGTCTTTCTAGTTTTCCAGGAAAGGTAAACATACATTCTACACGGACTGTCTATCAATCCATCCCAAGTCATCCATCCATCCGTCCATATGACTAGCCATCCATTGATTTTGTTTATCCATCCATTTATCCATCTGTCCATGTGTTCATTCATGGATCCATCCATTCTTTCATTCATCCATCTGCTTGTCCATCCATGTATCCACTAATCCACCCTGCTGCCCACCATCCATCCATGCATCCATCCATCTCTATTCATCCATCCATCTATACATCCATCTATTCTGCTTATCCATCCATTCACCTATCTGCTGATATGTGAATCCATCAACCCACCCATGCATTTATGAATCCTTTCAGTCATCCATCTGCCTGTCCATCTGTGCGTCCATCAACCCACCCTGCTATCGGATGTCTGTGTCATGTGATGTGGTCAGGAGTAGTGGTAACCATGGCTGACTTTAGGATCAGTCTGTTCCTCATGGGGCTGGTGGGCCCCTGGTCTCCTGGGAATGGCCATGTTCCAGGAGCTGGACTAAATAATGAGGAAGAGGGGCAGGCAGGCGCTCACATTTCTGAGAAGGCTCACTGCCTAGGCAAAGGGCTCCAGAGTGTGTGCGGGGGTGTGGGGGGATCCATTGGAAGACAAACCTCTCTTCTCCGTGTGCCTGAGGTCAGCTCTATGCTTTGATTTTACTCATAGTTGCTGCTTCCAGTTGGAGCAAACCTGAGAGACTTCACGTCTGCTACACATCCAAACCCTGTGCTCAGCAGCAGAGAGCAAACAGTTTTCAATTGGTTATTTGACAAATATGAGTAAGTATTCAGGAAGTTATCTTTCAAATTATCCTGTCAAAATAATCATGACACCGGGTAATGACAACACAGTTCTTGGGGAAGGATAGCAACCTGTAGGCAGCAGCTCGGGGCTGCACTGGCCTCTGGGGGTAGCTGATGGACGAGCGATGGCCGTGGAAGGGAAGCACATTTTCCCCTGGATGGGAATGTGTGTGCCCGTCCAGGCTCGCTCCGATAACCTATCTGCAGGTCAATGCACAGGATCATGCTGGGATTGAGATTTTATGCCCTGAGACCCTGGACACTGACTCCTGACTGGTGTCACGAGTAGCAGCAACAACTGCAGACTGCTTAGGTCATCCACAGGTGTAAACTCAGCTCTGGGGTCTGACCTCCACCCCTGGAGTTCACGCCTACCGCCTAGAGCTAGGCCTGTCTCTCAGCCCTGCCTGAGGCAGGGAGAGGAAGAAGGAAGTGGAGATGGTGATGATGAGCATGGGATCTGAAGTCTGGGGAAGCTCTTCACCCACCTGGCCTTACGCGGGGCCACCCCGAGGAGCTGATCTCGCATTCTGCTGTGTGTCCTGTGTCCTGAGCTTCTGGCCAGTGAGAAAATCAGGCACAAGCTGGGCTCTTCCTGGTTTCTGGCTGTGTGAGAGCTGTGCTGCCCCCAGCTCTGTGCCGCAAGTCAGTCCCTCCGCATCTAGAAGGCAGGAGGCCTTACTGGCGCTGATGTCCCCAAAGTGCATGTAAATACAGAAGAACCTCACACACAAACCTCAAAGACAAGGTTCCTGATTGGCTGGTTTTACTCACTCCACATGGTCCTCCTTTGTCCTGGTCCTCTCGGAATGCAGCCTGAGAGGAGAGGAGCTGGAGAGCTGTCTGTGGGACCTCAGAGGCTCCCACATGGCCTGGCTCGGGGTTTGGCCATTGGCTGGCCTGTGGTCCCTGTGAGGTCAGGGACCTTGCAAAGGAGTCGCACTGCAGTTGTTTCTCTGAGGAGCGAGGACTCCTCCAGAAGCCAGGCTGGGAGCTGTAGCAACAAGATGCATGGACAAACAAGCAACGGGCTGGGGGACTGGACAGAAGGTGAAAACACACTGGCTTGTCCAGGGATAATGTCACAAGCCCTAGTCTGGGTAGTGTTGAATGCACACGTTTGGCACAGCTAGACCCACCGGCGCCTGGCAGTGCACTTGGGTTCGAGCTCAGGGCTAGGTAGGTGCTCTATCATTTGAGTCACAGCTTCAGGCATATTAGCTATGGCTATTTTTTCTTTGAGATGGAGTCTCACATTTTGCCGGGGAGAGCCTAGACTGCAATTCTGTTTATGCTTTCCACCATGTGTGCAACTACTGCACACATTTGTTTTCTGTTGAGGCCTGAGCTGTCACAGAACAGCATCCCCCATGCTGAGTTTCCTGGGCAGGAAGCCGGGGTGTCCGGATGACAGGCATGAGCCCTGGCTTCTCTATGGGCCTCTGTGGCATAGACACTGGGAGCCTACTAAGAGAGAGCGCACATGGCTCTCGCCCAGGGCTTGGCCTGAAGAAAGCAAAGACAAAGGTAACTCACAGAGGTCTGCTGTGGTGCTGACAAAGCTCAGGCGCAACCTTGTTTTAAGCTGCCATCTTTAGTTGTTGGGTGTGTATTTAGTAAAAGTTGTTCGTTCACACAGAGGTCCCGTCATGCTTGCTTCTGCCTGGTCACACACGTGAGATCAATCCTGCATGAACCGCACCCACACAAGATCATTCCGAGTGAATCACATGTGCACAAACACACACAAGGTCATCTCGGGTAAGTCACACACATACGTGCACGGGCACGCACACACACACACACACACACACGATCATTCCGAGTGAATCACATGTGCACAGACACACACAAGATCATGTCGGGTGAATCACGCACATACGTGTGTGCACATGCACGCACGCACACACACACACACACACACACACACACGATCATTCCGAGTGAATCACATGTGCACAGACACACACAAGATCATGTTGGGTGAATCACGCACATGCGTGCACGGGCGCACGCACACACACACACAAGATCATTCCAAGTGAATCACATGTGCAAAAATACATACAAGGTCATCTCGGGTGAATCACACACATACGTGCACGGGCACGCACACACACACACACACACGATCATCTTGAGTGAATCACAGGTATACAAACACACACAAGATCATCTCAGGTGAATCATGCACATATGTGTGTGCACATGCACACACACACACACACACAAAAGATCATCTTGAGTGAATCACACGTATACAAACACATACAAGATCATCTTGGGTGAATCACACACACACACATGCGCACACACACACACACACACAAGATCATCCTGAGTGAATCACACATACACACATACAAAATCATCCTAAGTCAATCACACATGCACACACACACACACACACACACACAGAGATCATCTTGCATGAGCTGCTCCTCTCGGCTTTGTAACCCTGAGTCAATTACACACACACACACACACACACACACACACACACACACACGAGATCATCTTGCATGAGCTGCTTCTCTCGGCTTTGTAACCCTGAGTCAATCACACACACACACACACACACACACACACACACACACACACACGCACACGAGATCATCTTGCATGAGCTGCTCCTCTCGGCTTTGTAACCCTGAGTCAATTACACACACACACACACACACACACACACACGAGATCATCTTGCATGAGCTGCTCCTCTCGGCTTTGTAACCCTGAGTCAATTACACACACACACACACACACACACACACACACACACACACACACACACGAGATCATCTTGCATGAGCTGCTCCTCTCGGCTTTGTAACCCTGAGTCAATCACACACACACACACACACACACACACACACACACACACACACACACACACACACACAAGATCATCTTGCGTGAGCCGCTCCACCTCTCAGCTTTGTAACCCCGCTGGTCTCATGGTGTGGGCTCAGGTCCATCCATCCATCCAGGCAGGTGTACTTGCACAATATGTGTCACAGGAGAGGACAAGCTCCTGTGCCCTCCCAGGAGAGCCAGGTGTGGGACACACGCCAGCACCCCTCTGGGCTGATCTCAGCCTCACCCGAGGAGAGGGGAGACCCCCCCCACTGCAGGACAGAGCCGCCCCATCCATCCTTCTCCCAATGGGGTGCCAGCTGCTTCCACTCCTAGTGACCATTTGTGACCATCCACGTGTGCATAGTTATGCATGCTGGTGCACACGCATGAGCTCTTCTGCAGGACAGATTCACAGAACTGGTGTGACCTGATTGGTAGATGCAGCTAGCAGACTGCTTGTTCCTCTCAGGAATGAGTTTAAGTTCAAAGGGGGCAGGGAGCAAGGATGAAGATGCCTAGGCTGTGTACACGTACACGTCTGGAAGATCTTGGCCTTTACAGGGATGGTAGCTTCCCAAGTGTCCATCCTCACAACTGTTAGTGTGGGAATAAACGCCATTAACAACTGTTATTATCATTGAGCTCAGTGTTGCCTGTTCACATCCTGTGCCAGCCACTGCTCTGAGCAGTTTCCCACGTGCAGTAACATAACCTCCAGCGCACCTGCAGGAGACATGTCATGGTCGGTCTTCATTCTGCAGACATGGAGACTGTGTGCAGGGCAGGCTGGACCTCTGGACCTGGGCGCATGCTAGTTCCCTGAGCCTTCTAGGCAGATCACTCCACACCTAGTATGGAGACTACAAAGCTTCAATTCAGATAGGCACCAAGGGTCCCCTTTGGGGTTCAGCCAAGACAGGCTGGCGGGGTGTGATGGCTGGCTGTACAGCAGGTGGGAGGAGCTTGAGGGTGAGGATGGCCCAGGTGTAGTCACAGATGAGGATGGCCAATGGGGAGGGAGGGAAGCGGTGGGTTGGGGGAAGACAGGAGAGTATTCGGGACATGCGGGGTTTGAAGTGCTATCAGAATGTCGGTATTAGTGGAGAAATGAGCCCATCCCACCATGAGACCCAACGACAAAGATGAAGACTTGGACCGCACTCACAGGAGGGCAGTTCACATCAGAGCAGGTGCTGGACTTTGGGGATGACTGGTAGTATGAGACTGAAGATGGACCAAAGATGACCATGGGGAACATGGGTGCAAGGGGAGAGAGAGGCCCTGTGAACACAGGAGGGGCAGTCCAGAGGTGCGCCCCCCTGGAGGTGAGTCAGAGGTGAGCCCTCCTGAGGTGAGTCAGTCAGAGGTGTGCCCTCCGGAGGTGAGTCAGAGGTGCGCCCTCCGGAGGTGAGTCAGTCAGAGGTGCGCCCTCCGGAGGTGAGTCAGACGTGCGCCCTCCGGAGGTGAGTCAGTCAGAGGTGCGCCCTCCGGAGGTGAGTCAGAGGTGCGCCCTCCGGAGGTGAGTCAGAGGTGTGCCCTCGGGAGGTGAGTCAGTCAGAGGTGTGCCCTCTGGAGGTGAGTCAGAGGTGCGCCCTCCTGAGGTGAGTCAGTCAGAGGTGTGCCCTCCGGAGGTGAGTCAGAGGTATGCCCTCCTGAGGTGAGTCAGTCAGAGGTGCACCCTCCGGAGGTGAGTCAGAGGTGCGCCCTCCGGAGGTGAGTCAGTCAGAGGTGCGCCCTCCGGAGGTGAGTCAGTCAGAGGTGCGCCCTCCGGAGGTGAGTCAGTCAGAGGTGCGCCCTCCGGAGGTGAGTCAGAGGTGTGCCCTCCTGAGGTGAGTCAGTCAGAGGTGCACCCTCCGGAGGTGAGTCAGTCAGAGGTGCGCCCTCCGGAGGTGAGTCAGAGGTGTGCCCTCCTGAGGTGAGTCAGTCAGAGGTGTGCCCTCCGGAGGTGAGTCAGAGGTGCGCCCTCCTGAGGTGAGTCAGTCAGAGGTGCGCCCTCCGGAGGTGAGTCAGAGGTGCGCCCTCCTGAGGTGAGTCAGTCAGAGGTGGGCCCTCCGGAGGTGAGTCAGTCAGAGGTGCACCCTCCGGAGGTGTCAGAGGTGCGCCCTCCGGAGGTGAGTCAGAGGTGTGACCTCCGGAGGTGAGTCAGTCAGAGGTGCGCCCTCCAGAGGTGAGTCAAAGGTGCACCCTCCGGAGGTGAGTCAGACAGAGGTGCGCCCTCCGGAGGTGAGTCAGTCAGAGGTGCGCCCTCCGGAGGTGAGTCAGTCAGAGGTGCACCCTCTGGAGGTGAGTCAGACAGAGCTGCGCCCTCCGGAGGTGAGTCAGTCAGAGGTGCGTCCTCCGGAGGTGAGTCAGAGGTGTGCCCTCCGGAGGTGAGTCAGTCAGAGGTGCACCCTCCGGAGGTGAGTCGGAGGTGAGTCAGATGTGCGCCCTCCGGAGGTGAGTCAGTCAGAGGTGCACCCTCCGGAGGTGAGTCAGAGGTGTGCCCTCCGGAGGTGAGTCAGTCAGAGGTGCGTCCTCCGGAGGTGAGTCAGAGGTGCGCCCTCCGGAGGTGAGTCAGTCAGAGGTGCACCCTCCGGAGGTGAGTCAGAGGTGTGCCCTCCGGAGGTGAGTCAGTCAGACGTGTGCCCTCCGGAGGTGAGTCAGTCAGAGGTGCGCCCTCCAGAGGTGAGTCAGTCAGAGGTGCACCCTCCGGAGATGAGTCAGTCAGAGGTGCACCCTCCGGAGATGAGTCAGTCAGAGGTGCACCCTCCGGAGGTGAGTCAGTCAGAGGTGTGCCCTCCGGAGATGAGTCAGAGGTGTGCCCTCCAGAGATGAGTTTGTCAGGCCTGTCCTCTTCCCCACAGACTCCACTCATCCAATCCCAGACAGAACTACAAAATCAAGCTTTAGATTTCTTTGATATTTGTTGTGATAGGTCTACTTTTGTTAATTTGGGTTTCTTTCCTTCTTTGGTCAAATTAGCTAGAGGTTTATCACTCCTATTAATTTTTCAAAGAAGTAGCTTTCATTTCACTGATTGCAGAGTATGTTTAGTCTTTATTTTCATTCATTTCTGTCCTGATTTTTCTTTCTTTCTTTCTTTCTTTTTTTTTTTTTTACAGTTTATCATCATCTAGTAGGGTTGGGTTGGGTTTGTTCCTGTTTTTTCTAGAACTTTCAGTTCTATCATAAGGTTATTTATTTGAGCACTTTAAATACATGTAGGCACTTATGGCTACGCGTGTTCTTCACAGTATCGGAGGTTCTGCTTCTTCATCTTTTGAGGAAACTTTTGATTCCTCCGTTTATTTCTTCCATGACCCACTTACATAATGTGGGAACGTGTGGTTCCGTATCATTTGCTGTTGATTTCTAGCTTCATTCTATTATGGCCAGATAGAATACAGGACTTTATTACCGTTTTCTTGACTTTTCTCAGACATACTGTATGTTCCAGGATACAATCCCTTTGGAGAAAGTCCCATGGGCTTCTGAGAAGAGTGTGTAATGGGTTATTTAATCTTGAAGTTCCTTTGCTGATCTTTTGTTTGGCGACCTGTCTGTGGGTAAGAGTGGGATGCTGGAGACCCCACTGTTACTCTGTTGGACCATCTTTTTCCATCTCTGAATTGGTGTTTATCTTTGTCAGTGAGACGTGGTTCTTAGAGACAACAAATGGATGGCTCTTGTTTTTTGATCTGGGCTGCTGCTCTGTGTGTTTTGATTGGAGAGTTGAGCCCATTGACTTCTAACATTATGATCGAAAAATACACTGTTTTTCTAGTCATTTTGTGGGGTTTTTTGATGTTTGCTGTATTCCACTTCCTGTTTTTGTAATCGACTGCTTGAGTCAAGCTTTATTCATTCCTGCATTTCTTTATTTTTGATTGTCTTTTTCTGAGCCTATGATTCCTTTAATTATCTTTAGCCACACTGGTTTCTTAGTCATGAATTCTTTTAGTTTTTGTGTATCATGGAAGGTTTTGATTTCCTCTTGGCCCTTTCTACCCTCTTTGCAGGAAAGAGCTGTTACCTTGGCAGTTCTTATTTTTTTTCCCAGGCTCCACACCCCCCTGGGAAGGAGCTCCAGATGAATGATTAGAATCGAGTCTGTTCCTGGGGTCTTTCCTGGTGGCTGGGCCTGGAGATAGGAGGTGTGTAGAGGTGTGCTGGAGCTGGCTCCCAGTGGAGGCCCACCTCTGCTGTCCCCAGGGGGCTTTCTTCTGGTGCAGTCCAGGTGCTTAGTGTCAACTTTGGCCCTTCCCAGATGGCCTTGTGCTGGGTTGCATCTCCCATTCCTCCTGATAGGCCGCACTGTCTCCTGACACAGTGCTCCTGGTCCTCTTCTGGGGTCCGGGAAAGTCTCACCTGTATGTCCCTCAGGAGGAGCTCAGACATGGGTGCTCTGCAGAGCCATACCCAAGTGTGGAGCGCAGTGACCTGAGCACTCTCTCATCCCTAGGTGAGTCTCTCTGGGCCGTCCCCCCTCCCTTCCCCTCAGCCCGGACCCATTCATGGTCTGGAGGAGTCTGTCATTCCTCCCCGCTGCCCTGGGCTCTGGCAGACGGAGCAGAATCGACTTTTCCACTGCTTTGAGCACCCACATGAGGAGGGCTGCGGTGAGACCCGGCAAGCTTGGGCCAACACAAATTACATTTTCCAGATCATAGATATTTTTAATGCAAATTCACACCAGCCATCAATAACATCTATGGGGACGCGCCTTCCATCAGAAGCGCATCATAAAAATAAATAATGTGACGGAAGCACATCAAGAACTCACTTCACTCCCACCAAGCACCGCTCGCCTTGGGGGGATGCACAGCAGCTGCCTGGTTCCACAGCATGGCAGACAGCTGCCAGAAGTGAAGGTGCTGAGGCCAGGCAGGAAGCTGGGCCAGTGGAGAACCTTCTGGAAAGCCTGGGCCCAGTGTATGTCTAGTCCTGGAGTGGCAGTGCCAGCTGCGTCCCCATGGTCAGATGCCTTGCCTTACATGCCACAGGAGCAGCCAGGGAAAAGGAGCTGCCCACAGCCACCACGTCTAGACCCAGCTCCTTGGTTGGCAGGGCTGCGGGTAGCAATGCCCTCACCGGTCTCCAGGATGTGGTGATGCTTTCCCAGGGTGGTCTCCTCCCAGCCGGGCCTCCTACCAGCCTGGCCTCCTCCCATCCCAGCCTCCTCCAGCCAGGCCTCCTCTAACCAGGCCTCCTCCAGCCAGGCCTCCTCCCAGCCCAGCCTCTTCCAGCCCGGCCTCCTCCCAGCCCGGCCTCCTCCAGCCAGGCCTCCTCTCAGCCCAGCCTCCTCCCAGCCCAGCCTCCTCCAGCCAGGCCTCCTCTCAGCCCAGCCTCCTCTCAGCTCGGCCTCTTCCAGCCAGGCCTCCTCCCAGCCTGGCCTCCTCCCAGCCCAGCCTCCTCCCAGCCCGGCCTCTTCCCAGCCAGGCCTCCTCCCATCCCAGCCTCTTCCAGCCAGGCCTCCTCTCAGCCCAGCCTCCTCCTAGCCCAGCCTCCTCCCAGCCAGGCCTCCTCCCAGCCCAGCCTCCTCCCAGCCTGGCCTCCTCCCAGCCAGGACTCCTCCCAGCCCGGCCTCCTCCCAGCCTGGCCTCCTCCCACTCTCCTGTGCTTTTTAGGCAGATGACTTCACAAAGCCAAGCCCTCCACCTCTCACCTCCTCCTCCCCCAAATTGCCCCTGCTCCAGAGCCCATGTCTACAGGGTGGAGCTCTGTCCAGTTCTCACAGGCCTGTAGAGGGGGTCCCAGGGAGTGGGGGGCCCAGGTGACTGGCCTGGCATCTTCAGGAGATCTCCCCACACTCCGTTCTGAGATGCCACACAGAGCCGGTTGGACATGGGCCACGAACCTTTTCATCCCTTTTTGATTTTATTTTATTTTGATTTTATTTCTGCCCCTCTCAGGCTCCCAGGGCTGGGCGGGTGGAGGGGACAGCGACTTAGTGACTGTGAGGGACCGTGGTGGCTCTGCGGGCCCCTGCGGCATGGTAGTGACTGTGAGGGACCGTGGCTCTGCGGGCCCCTGCGGGCCATGGTAGTGACTGTGAGGGGCCTTGGCTCTGCGGGCCCCTGCGGGCCATGGTAGTGACTGTGAGGGGCTGTGGCTCTGCGGGCCCCTGCAGGCCATGGTAGTGACCTGGACTGTGTTGCTGTGGAATCAGCTGGCGTTGCCTCATTCTGGCGTGCCCGTGCTGCCCTCTGGCCTCTCCTGGTCATGGCTGCCTGGCCGTCCCTGGCCCCACCTAGATCACCCTGCGCTAGGCAAGGGATGGCCCCTCTGCCACCCAGAACTCGGTGGCCACATCTCCACGAGGCCCAGGAAGCCACAGTCACCTCACTGCTGCTTATGCTCCTCGGGGCTTCCATGCTGGGGCCTAGAGGGGTGGAGGCAGAGCCCATCTCCTCTCCAGTGGGTGCTTGCTCTCTGGAGGCGGCCACTGCCCATGGATGTGCTCCGAGGCTGGCCATGGTATTTGTGAGGTGTTGCATTAGTGAGGGAAACTTCTGTGGGAAATGTGGGGATTGTGAGCATTTTTGGGACCAGTGGGACCTCCTCGGATCCTTGAGCTCTGCAGGTGAGGCAGGGTCATGGGAAGTGCGTGACTGCAGGTGAGGGGATCATGTGAAGGCGTGACTGCAGGTGAGGGGATCACAGGAAGGCGTGACTGCAGATGAGGGGATCACGGGAAACACCTGACTGCAGGTGAGGGGATCACGGGAAGGCGTGACTGCAGATGAGGGGATCATGGGAAGGCGTGACTGCAGGTGAGGGGATCATGTGAAGGCGTGACTGCAGGTGAGGGGATCACGGGAAACACATGACTGCAGGTGAGGAGATCATGTGAAGGTGTGACTGCAGGTGAGGGGATCACAGGAAGCACGTGACTGCAGATGAGGGGATCACGGGAAGGCGTGACTGCAGGTGAGGGGATCACAGGAAGGCGTGACTGCAGGTGAGGGGATCACGGGAAGGCGTGACTGCAGGTGAGGGGATCACGGGAAGGCGTGACTGCAGGTGAGGGGATCACAGGAAGCACGTGACTGCAGATGAGGGGATCACGGGAAGGCGTGACTGCAGGTGAGGGGATCACAGGAAGGCGTGACTGAAGGTGAGGGGATCACGGGAAACACGTGACTGCAGGTGAGGAGATCATGTGAAGGCGTGACTGCAGGTGAGGGGATCACGTGACTGCAGGTGAGGGGATCATGGGAAGGCATGACTGCAGGTGAGGGGAACATGGGAAGGCGTGACTGCAGGTGAGGGGATCACGGGAAACATGTGACTGCAGGTGAGGGGATCACGGGAAACACGTGACTGCAGGTGAGGGGATCACGGGAAGGCGTGACTGCAGGTGAGGGGATCACGGGAAACACGTGACTGCAGGTGAGGGGATCACGGGAAGGCGTGACTGCAGGTGAGGGGATCACGGGAAGGCGTGACTGCAGGTGAGGAGATCATGTGAAGGCGTGACTGCAGATGAGGGGATCACGGGAAACACGTGACTGCAGGTGAGGGGATCACGGGAAACACGTGACTGCAGGTGAGGGGATCACGGGAAACATGTGACTGCAGGTGAGGGGATCACGGGAAACACGTGACTGCAGGTGAGGGGATCACGGGAAACACGTGACTGCAGGTGAGGGGATCACGGGAAGGCATGACTGCAGATGAGGGGATCACGGGAAGGCGTGACTGCAGGTGAGGGGATCACGGGAAGGCGTGACTGCAGGTGAGGGGATCACGGGAAACACCTGACTGCAGGTGAGGAGATCACGGGAAGGCGTGACTGCAGGTGAGGGGTCACGGGAAGCAGGTGAGGTGGGGTCACGGGAAGCAGGTGAGGGGATCATGGGAAGGCGTGACTGCAGGTGAGGGGATCACGGGAAGGCGTGACTGCAGGTGAGGGGATCACGGGAAACACGTGACTGCAGATGAGGGGATCACGGGAAACACCTGACTGCAGATGAGGGGATCACGGGAAGGCGTGACTGCAGGTGAGGGGATCACGGGAAGGCGTGACTGCAGGTGAGGGGATCACAGGAAACACGTGACTGCAGGTGAGGGGATCACGGGAAGCAGGTGAGGGGATCATGGGAAGGCGTGACTGCAGGTGAGGCGGGGTCACGGGAAGCAGGTGAGGGGTCACGGGAAGCAGGTGAGGTGGGGTCACGGGAAGCGTGTGACTTGCAGCGCTGGGGCAGCCAGTGGGAAGCTGAACAAGGAAGCTGGGCCCCTGCAGCCCAGACACCTGGGCTCAGCTGCCTTCACAGAGGACCAGGCCCTGAGCCGCCCTCAGCTCAGACTCCTGTGGCTTTCCAGAGGTGCGTCCCTTCCTCATCGGGTCCATGTTTATCTCCACCTTCAGCAGCTGGACCGATGTGTCCCGCTGGCTTCCTGGATGGGCGAGGGCGGCCTGGATGTCTCGTTCTCGCTCTTGGTGTCTGTGAGCACAGGCCCCGGGCAGGCTGCAGGCCCTGGGTCTCTCAGCTTCCCCCTCGCTGCTCCTTTGAGGGCCCCAGTGGACCCTTGCTCACATGCTCAGCTTCTGTCCAGGTTGCAGAACTGTATTGAGTAACACTGGGTCCCAAACCAGAAGATCTGGGTCACACCTAAGATCTGTTGCCTGTGGCGTCTATAGCAAGGGAAAAAAAAACAACTCTGGGCACTGGGCCCACTGCTGAGGGAAGTACGGATCAGACATCAGACAGGGAGCGGTGCTGTGGGCAGGGAGGTCATCATTGTGCACAGATCAGGGAGCGGTGCTGTGGGCAGGGAGGCATCATTGTGCACAGATCAGGGAGTGGTGCTGTGGATAGGGAGGCATCATTGTGCACAGATCAGGGAGCGGTGCTGTGGGCAGGGAGACCATCATTGTGCACAGATCAGGGAGCGGTGCTGTGGGCAGGGAGACCATCATTGTGCACAGATCAGGGAGCGGTGCTGTGGGCAGGGAGACCATCATTGTGCACAGATCAGGGAGCGGTGCTGTGGGCAGGGAGGCATCATTGTGCACAGATCAGGGAGCGGTGCTGTGGGCAGGGAGACCATCATTGTGCACAGATCAGGGAGCGGTGCTGTGGATAGGGAGACCATCATTGTGCACAGATCAGGGAGTGGTGCTGTGGATAGGGAGACCATCATTGTGCACAGATCAGGGAGCGGTGCTGTGGATAGGGAGGCCATCACTGTGCACAGATCAGGGAGCGGTGCTGTGGGCAGGGAGACCATCATTGTGCACAGATCAGGGAGCGGTGCTGTGGGCAGGGAGACCATCATTGTGCACAGATCAGGGAGCGGTGCTGTGGGCAGGGAGGCATCATCATGCATTGGCGGATTCTTCCTCCTACTTGCTGGCAAGACACCGGACCTTTGTGTCCAACTCCTGTTACCCCCAGATCCAGCCAGCATCCTCCATTTCCCTCATTCATGAGCCTGATTCCCCAGGGGTCCATGGAGGCAGGTATGAGTTCTGGTCTGTCTGGGTGGCTTGGTTTTAAGCTTGAAGCCCCACAAGAGGGACCAGGTTCTGCAGGTGCTGTCTAGCTGTGGTTGCCTGGGTGGGGCGGGGGAGGGAGGGGCTGTGGTTGCACAGCAAGGCCACGATCATGCTCGGCACAGATCCAGCAGAGCCCCAGCTCCAAACACAGACGTGGAGAAGCAGAGGGCAGCCTCCTTCCTGGGGCTCCGGCATGTGCCTGCCCACAGGAGGGGGGGTACCTGCTCCCCTCCCCATCCCCCAAGTTCCAGCCCCTCTGTGTGACACGTGCACGGCTGCCCATTCCCTCCACAGCCTCAGGCCTGTGCCCCACCACTGCCCGTCACCCCTCAGAAGGAGACCCTGCTTTCAGATCCACAGCGAGAGTTCACTCTGCGCCCCATGACCGACCTCCATGCCACTACCCATCGCCAGCAGAGGTGCTGGGAGTGTCCATGCTGCTCTCCCGCTTCCAGTTCATTTCCCCGATGGTTTTACAAGGACATCTCTGTTTCCCTGGATGACAACGTGATCCTAGCCTTGTCCTGGTGTAGCGGACACAAACTTCTCCCCCGATCCCTGTGCCAGCCGCGCAGCCAGTGCACGCCTCGCCCAGATGCCGGGGAGCCCCTGCTCCTGTAAATTGTTAATGAGCTGAGAACATATTCTCTTGTTTCTGAGGCTCTGACACCTTAAGGGCAAAAAGATCTCGTGACTATCCCCCCGAAGGCAGCATCCCACCGGGAAGGTTCTGGAAAGGATGTGGGTAGCTTTTATGCTGAGGATGTTTCCCTAGCCCCACATCTTCCAGCAGGCTGTGGAGGAGGAGAGACACCGCACTCCTGTGTTTTGGAGGGAGTTCAAGCTGTAGGCCTGTAGCAGTGCATATCTTGCTGGTATCTGCCACGCTCTGAGCTTCCTCCGGGAGCTCTGGCTGCGTCCGCGGCTCTCACTTGGGACGGGAGGCATGAGCCCTGAGACCTGTCGGGATGTCGCCCAGGGCTCCCTGCCCGGTCACACCCTGAAGGGTGGGGCTTCCACAGCCTTGCCTAAACCGGAGAATGCCACGTCCGTCATCATTTCTGAAACACAGCCAGTGTGCCAGGACTGGTAGGGGCGCGTTGAATGAATGATGCAGAATTTCAGTGCCTTCCCGCGATGGTGCTGCATAGGTTTTTCATTTACTGTGAAGTCGGGGATTCCCCGGCCCCAGCCTTGTTGCTCCCCCGTCTGGTCTCCCCACATTACTGTGTCAGCCCATCCTGACCCCATGTCTGACGGCTGTCCACCCACCCACCCGTGTTCTGCCCGTGTGGATGCACTTTGACGTCTCCCGTGAATATAAAGTGTGTGAAACATTTTTATTTCCTGGCTCTCTTGATCGTATGCATCTTTATTTAATTCCAGAATGTGTTGTGTTGTGTGTTCTCAGCTTGTGTTTTTACATTTAGAATAGTTCCACCAGCTTCCTGCAGGGATGAGGCAACTTTGGGCCAACTTCAATTTTCTAATTCTGAGTTGGGAAACGAAACTTTGGACTGAACGCCGAGCTTGTCTGAGGGTTGTCAGTGCCCCTGGCAGTTGGAAAAGCAGCCTGAATCCAGGAGAAAGAGAGGTGTCACCTACTTTTCTCTCTATATTTTGGGTGAGTTTACAATATCACAGTTTTGGCTGGAGGAGGATGGAAAGTAGGTATTTCAAATGTATGTGTGTGTGTGTGTGTGTGTGTGTGTGTGTGAGTGTGATGTGTGGTGGGTGGCATATGTGTGAACAGTCGGCCCTCTAGATCTGTGGGTTCCAACTCAGATCCAAAATATTTGAAAGAAAACTCACAGACATGTTGTCATTATTCCTCAAGCGATACAGGACAGCAAGCATTTGCATAGCATTTGCATTGTGTTCGTGATGTGAAGTTAACTGTGGGTTGTCTAAAGTACAGGGAGGGTGGGGGCAGCTTGTATGCAAATAGTACGCCACTATACGTAGGAGGATTGGGGTGTCCTGAGGTTTTGCAGTGGACCAGGAGGTGCTGGGACCAAGCCCTGTCAGATACAGAGGGACTAGGAGTGCTCAAGCACAAGCATATAGTGCGGCTGCCCACATGTGTGAGTGCACATGTATGTGTGCTATGCACACATGTGCAAGTGTAGGTGCCCTTAGGCTGTGTTTGTATGCATGTGTGTGGTATGCACATGCCTGTGTAATGTGTCACACAAGTATATGCTGTGCATAGGAGTGCATGCTGCACTGGTGGTAGGTGTGACAATGTGTGATTTCTGCACAAATCTGTACAGATGCCTGTACACATGTGATTTGTGCTGTATGCCTGTGTGAAAGTATGTGTATGTATGTGTGTGTGCTCCAGGTGTAACTATGCGGACCCAGGTAATGATGGGATTTCCTCCTTTCCTTTAACGTTTGAGTAGTATCCTGCCAGCTGCACATGCCACATCTCTTCCTCTGCTCGTCTGTGGAGGGGGAGGCCGGTCCTGGGCTACTGTGAATGGTGCTCCCATAAATGTGGGTACACACGTATGTGCCTTCCGCCTCCTGACTTTAGTGCCTTACCATACGCAGCCAGAAGATGAATCCCTAGGTTATATGGTAGCTCTACTTTTAAGGTTTTGAGGAACTGCCTTAGAGTTTTCCGACGGGTGGTGCCGAATGGGATCCCCATCAAGTGTACAGGGGTTCCTTTACCCTCATCCTCTCCAGAACGCATTCTAGATGACAGCCATCTAACAGGGGTGGACTGAAAACTCGTCCTGATTCAATGCTACGTATGGAGAATAGCACACGTGTTAATGAGCCATTCCACACCTGTATACTCATTCCAGGACATCATGTGGGACACCACGAGTATTTACAACTGTGCTCCATTAAAATGATAAAGAAAGAAACAAAAGTGTTGCCTAGGGCTCAGTCTTGAGCCTTGCTCTTCTCCCCAGAGGTTGGTGCCGAGAAGGCTTGGGTAGGGAGAGGATTCCTACTCTGAAACCTTGAGTCTCTTGGCTTTCTGGTGAGCAGCTCCGTCTTGAGGAGGCCGAACCCATGTGTCCTCAGTGGCATAAACTGAGCCATGGAAGGAAGAGCTTGTGCTGGATAACCAGGGACAGTCCATGAACCCAGGAAACCTTGTTTGCCGAGCTCTTCCAGGAACCATGGACAGAGACCAAGCATACATTTTCAATATACCACAGCTGGGCATTTCCAGGATGTCCTCTTGAGTCATGTGTCTAGTGTAAAATGAGATGCCCATCTGACTGGGCTGTTCTCTCTACAAATAGAAGACACGTACGGGACACATTCTTCCACCCCACTTCAAAGGACAAATATTTCAGGACCAGAGCTTCTCTTTGTTTCTCTGGGATTCCTCTGCCAAATGGGCCCGTGAGTCAAGGAGTTCTGAAGAGTCGCGATGACAATGACGCTGGGTGAGGGCCCTGGGTGTGGCCAGCCCTCTTCTGCCTGCTGGGAATGAAGGATGATCACCTGGGACCGGCGTGCAGGAGATCAGTCACACGCACACCGTACAGGCGATGTAAAGAAGACGTTTCTCAACCCACCTTCCTCCCCGCAGACCTCAGTCAGTCTCAGTCAGTTTGGCTCACTGGGCAAACTTGCTTTAGCGGGGAGGTCGCAGGCGGCTCCCGGGCTTGCTCTTCTCACCAGGTTTTGCTCACTTCTACTTTTGGTGGAGCAAGACGGGAAGAAGTGGAGGTCTGTGGGGGTCCTCTGCCAGCCTGGGGCAGTGAGAAGCGCCTGCAGACGTTGCGTGGGAAAGGCCACTCCATGTGGCGGGCACAGGGCGTGGCGGGGGAAGGCTGAGCCTCTCCATCCTTCCTCAGCCCCCCTGTTTTGAGTTCCTCTTTTTCTTCGGGACAGACTGTCAACATGGCTCGAGTGGCCTTGACGCCAATCAGCATTCTCACAGAGAGGGAGACGAGAGGAGCTGGAGTCAGGACCCGGGGTGGCCCCACCCCTCTCCTGATGGCTGCCCTGGACCCAGTCCTTCCCGTGAGGGGGCAAATCCCAGCTCCACTCGGCACACAAGAGAGGCAGCTCACGCCCAGAGGACCTCACAGGCCCTTCCAGCCCCACACACCACCATGCTACAAATTCTGATTACCCACAGGGATCTAGAATGTTCCAGGGTCTGGGGTGAGAAAGGGAACTCAGCCACTCCATTCACTGTCCAGCCTGGGCTGAGCACTCATGCACTCCAAGAGGATCCAGGGTTCTATGACTTCTTCCCTCCCCAACATCTTTCCCTCTGGACCGCTTACCAGAAGACCTCCTACCCAGGGGCTGGCCTGGCGTGGAGCCCAGCCAGGCATCTGAGTGTTGCCCATGACATTCTCCTCAGCATCCTGAACTCAGAGAGCAGCAGGCTGGTCCTTCAGGACTCAGAGACCAATGAGAACCATGCCCAGAGATCCTTCCTTCCTCCCCGCCCCCCCCCTTCCCGCCCCTCACCAGGCCCCTTGGTACAGGGAAAGGATTGTTGTTCAAATGCTTCCAGAACAAGGAGACTCTCGAGAAACCCCTCGCTCCTTTCCCGGGCAGCAGCTGGCAGAGAGTCAGGAAATGGGATTGCGCTCGGCTCACATGTGGAGGGGCAGATGAAAATCTAATTTACTTCAGTGCTTCACATGGATTCTGCAAGGTTCCTCTTAGCACCAGGGGAAGAAATAGCTTTGCGGCTGATGAGGGCTTGGCCCCTCCCTTTGCTGGGTCATGGTTCTTCCAGGAGCCTGGGGTTCTCTTCAGAGGGCTTACAGTGCAGTCCCGAGGAAGAGGGGGTCTGCTCAGGACCCCAAAGACCCAGGACTTCAGCCTCTGCTATGAGACTCTTCTCTGTCCTGGTCCCAAAGTGGTAAGAGCTACGTAACTGAGGCTGGAGTCACGTGTTGAAAGGAGGTGCCTGCAGTGAAGGTGTGGCTCAAGCAGCTGAGTGCTTGTGAGTCCCTGAGTTCACGCCCAAGACTGCCATAACAGCTGTGAAAGATGGTTTTCTAGAGGCCGAGCATAATGCTAAGCCACTGCTGTGTCCCCGGGGCCCTGGGGCCAAGAAAGCCATAGGGTCTGGGCTAAGGGGTCCCACAGGTCACTGTCCTGCCTTGCTGGCACCATACTCTCTGGCTCTCCCCCTCCCTCCCCAGATACGGGGTGCCTGGGTCAGGGAGTGGTTCCGGCATGGGCTCCGGCATTGGTTGGATGGAATGTTGATATTTTATAACCAAGTAAACAGAATAAGAGAAATTTACTGAAGAGAGATGTGGTCTTGGGCATAGTCTTTTACAAAAGACCCTGTTTTCTTCCCTCAAACAGTGCCACATATTTTTACATTAAAATCCTGCCTCCAGAAAATGGAAAGACTTGGAAAAAATTATATTAAGTGAAGTAAGCCAGGCCCAAAGAAACATAGGTCCCATGGTTTCTCTTATTTGCAGTAACTAGATATGTCTGAGACAAGCAGAAATGGTCAGATAAGTTGGTGTTAGGCGAAATGAACTCCAAGATAAGGACTCAAATGTTTTTTTCTTTCTTGCTATTGTTTCTAACATATTTATAAGACATTTTTTTGTTGCTTTGTATGTCCCTCCCCCACGGTATAACCCCTGTTTTCACTGTATTTGATGTTGGTATAATTTGTGGAAGAGAAGGGAAAAAAGCAAATTGTTTAAATAGGGATACAGATGGACCCATTGCAACAATGAGATGTACAAGTCGTAATGTCAAAAAATGAACTTTACAACTTTGGAGGGGAGGGATTGGGGGGAGGTGGGAAGGGATGGGAAGGGGAAACAAAGGAGGAGGCAACAATGCTTGATAAGAAATGCACTTATTACCTTGCCCATGTAATTGTAACCCCTTTGTATGGTATTTTCACAATTTAAAAAAATCCTGCCTCCAGACCTCAGAATGGGATAATATTTACAGAGGTCAGATTAGATGAATTTAGACGAGGCCCACAGAGGGCTGAGCACTGATCTGGAGGAGGCTGTGCAGAACGCTGAGCACTGATCTAGAGGAGGCTGTGCAGAGCGCTGTGCACTGATCTAGAGGAGGCTGTGCAGAGAGCTGAGCACTGATCTAGAGGAGGCTGTGCAGAGGGCTGAGCACTGATCTAGAGGAGGCTGTGCAGAGGGCTGAGCACTGATCTAGAGGAGGCTGTGCACTGATCTAGAGGAGGCTGTGCAGAGCGCTGAGCACTGATCTAGAGGAGGCTGTGCAGAGGGCGGAGCACTGATCTAGAGGAGGCTGTGCAGAGGGCTGTGCACTGATCCAGAGGAGGCTGTGCAGAGGGCTGAGCACTGATCTAGAGGAGGCTGTGCAGAGGGCTGAGCACTGATCTAGAGGAGGCTGTGCACTGATCTAGAGGAGGCTGTGCAGAGCGCTGAGCACTGATCTAGAGGAGGCTGTGCAGAGGGCTGAGCACTGATCTAGAGGAGGCTGTGCAGAGGGCTGTGCACTGATCCAGAGGAGGCTGTGCAGAGGGCTGAGCACTGATCCAGAGGAGGCTGTGCAGAGCACTGAGCACTGATCTAGAGGAGGCTGTGCAGAGCGCTGAGCAGCTGATCTAGTCCGAGCACAGATCAGGACACAGGTATACAGAGGGGGCTGACCCTGGGGGCTCAGGGAGAAGATTGCGTTGACAAGCCATGCAGAGGCCTCAGCGGGGCCACCTGTCACATCTGGGTAGTAAAAATCCAGGGAAGGCGCTTGTCTGTGAGACGGTAAGTCACTGTGGCCTCGCGCTGTGATGCTGGGCAGGCTGGGACACTCCCTCGCAGGGCTGCGGTGGCAAGTCGGAGGCTGCACTGTAAAAGGTTTGGTGGGTGGCACACTAATGGGGGACCAAGAGGAGCCGGCCTCTGGATCGGGGCACAGTGTCTCCCCACCTCCTTCCAGGGCTGTTGGTTGTGGTGAGGAAAGTCTGTCTGTCACCCTCTGTGCTGGGGCCACAGCCTCCACGCCCTTCCGGACTGGCACAGATCCGAGTTGCCTTGACAAGAGTCTAACTGGCCCTCAAACCAAGAGGGCGGAGCTCCTCCACTCCCCGCTGTGAGGGAGACTCACGCTGAGCCGCCAGCTTTCTGTGTGTGGAATTCTGCATGGAACCTAGGGCCCAGGCAGCCTTTATTCTCTGACGGTGTCTAACCTGCCATGCTCTTCTTTGTGCCTGGGACACAGCAACCAGAGTGCACTCCAACCGCCAGGACCCCAGAGCCCACAGAGCTGTGGGGGAGCCCCCAGCCCCCACCTTGGGCTCTGGGCTGGCACACATGGAACTTGTCAGAAGTTGACACCAACCATCGCCATCGCTGGTGTCTCTCTATGTCTGCTGTGCTCCCGGACCTGGCCCAGCGCTTTGAGTCCTTTCTGTAACTCACGAGAGAGCCCTGGCTGAGACGCTGCTATCCCCAAATGCCGGCGAGACCTGTGGCCTTTAAGGCAAAGAGAGTCATGCGAGGGCAGGCGGAAGGCCCACGCAAGGTCGGGCAGCCCGGAGGGGTCCTCGAGTTAGAGGCAGCTGCAAGGCTGGTGTCTCCGCCAAGCATCACCAAGGCGACTTATTAGTAATTTGCTAATTAAACCCTCCTGCGTGGCGTGTTCTCACACCACCCCAGCCTGCCGAATGGCGAGAGTCAGACAGTTCAGGCCATCTGCTCCTAAATCTGTTGTTCCATCTCCCAGTAGCTCTCATTTGTTTCCTGTTCACTTGACAGGAGCGGCGGGTTCCGCTTCTCTGCGGCTCCCGACGGGCGGCTCTGCCTGCCCACTGCTCTGCGAGGGGCGGCTGTCGGGACCAGCCCAGGGCTTGCTCATCGTCCCCACAGGAAGTGCCAGGGTGGCCTGGCTGGTGCAGCCCGAGCCCAGGCCCCAGGGAGCAGCTCAGGGGCTTCGGTTTGGGGGCTCCACCCTCCCCTCCGATCTCCCCTCTCTGCTCATCTCTGTGGTCCGTGTCACTGTTCCCTCTACACAGTGACATCAGCTCCAGGAGGCCAGCCGGGTCCTTCGAGTCATGGGGGCACCAGTTTGCCACACCATCACACTGGAGATTCAGCTCCAAGACATGAATTCGGGGTTCCCTTTTTGTCTTCTGCAGCTCATCCTGGGAGGTCAGGGGTCCCCCGGGCAGCTTCTGCCCAGGGCAAGTGCCTGCTTTCTGTTCTTTAAGTTTCCCCTCTGCACAGCGGTTCTGCAGTGGCCTAGAACCCCGGGGTCTGGGCCAGAACAGGACACCCTGATACCTGCTGGTGTGCGTCCATATCGAGGGTCTGTCGCCGGAGCAGCGTGACCTCCTGTAACCCGGCAGGACCGTGCTCACGTAACACACTCGGTCTCTGGAGTCTGTCGGGGGCACAGCAGAGACCCTGGAGAAGGAGCTCTCCAACAGGAGAGCACGGCCTGCCTGGGCCTTGGGTTCTGCTTGTTTACCGGAGAGGTCCCCATCTCCCTGGGATTCAGAGGCCAGGGCCAGTGTTAGGGAAGGGCACCCGGTCAGCACTGACCTCCAGCTCTCTCTAGCTCTTCTGCTGCTGTCAGATCCCTCTGCTTCCCATATGTCTGTGCGCCAAAAGTCTGGTGTTCCATGGAAACAGGGGAGTGGACTTTTCTGGAAGTGGAAAGTTTGCATTTTTTTGGTGTGTGTGTATTGTTTTTGTTTTGTTTTATATTTGCTTTGGGGCAATCCTGGGGCTTGAATTCAGGGCCCTGGCCTTGCTCCACTTGCTTGCTAAGCTGGCACTTTTCCACTTGAGTCGTGCCTTGAGCCTGATTTCTTTTGCTGGTCATTTTGGAGATGGAGTCTCACGAGACTTTGGAGCTCGGTTCTCCAGACCTCATCCTCCTTATCTCAGTGAGGAGGTGGGATTACAGACTTACCGCCGGTGATGTCAGCAGGAAATGGTTAACGTGACTGTGAGAGGAAATCCACTCTCGGCAGGGCTGGTGGTGGGGTGGGCCAGGCAGGGTCCTGGTGACAGGACCGGCTGTCCTTGTGGACCCTGGAGACTCTGCCTCCTCAACCCCCTCGGCACCCACCCCTTGTTTCCTGCTTCCTTCTGTGACTCTAAAGCCCTCCTCCTTGGTCTCTCGACCTCTCGGGCCCTGTGCTGCCACCAAGTGGACTGAAGATGATGACAGAACCTTCTAGACTAAGTGCTCCCCAGCTCACCTGCAGTGTACACGTGAACTCAGCCCTGGTGGGAACGCTCCCTGCCTGTCCTTCCAGCCCTCTCACCAAAAGCAGACCCAGAAGGACCAAACCCCACCCTCACCTGGGGTCCTCAACCTTTGGCTCTGTCCACAGCTGTCTTCCTAGAATGCCTGCCCTGTGCCTTGTCTTGGATACGAATACCATGTCCTGTCCTGGGCACACAGCCCCTAGGCAGTTTGAGTTCCAGCTCCACCAGGCCACTTAAGTAAATGGAAGCATGGAGAATCTGGTTCAGGCAGGGTCATTTCCTTCTGGGTCACCAGAATGTGGGCGTGACCATAGGCAGGCGCTCCTGGGATGTTTGTAGCTGTAGGATCCAAGGGCTTTCCTGACTATGTCCCCTTCCTTCTGCTCTGCTCCTTTGTCAGCATACAGATATTGATTGGACACACGTGTTCAGAATCCCAAATCCTGGAATAGCAGATATTTTATATAGTTAGGCAAGGTCAAGATATTTCTCATTGTCAATAAATGATTTATACATTGATAAAACTACTTAATCATACTATTCAATAGGAATGCCGAGAGGAAATATAGGTACTATTTTCTTAAGGAGCCAATCATTAAAAAGTTTTTCATCAGTGTGGAATTCATCATGTAGAAAGTGGCCTATCTCTAAGATTGTGCAGCTGGTGCTAACGAGACAGGAGGTTTATATCTCCACAGGCATGCATGCATGTGTTTGTACGAATGTATGCAGAAAGACGTGCACACTTGTGCATATGAATAATATAGAAATATTTCAGAATACTTTCCTGATGATTTGATTTTAACTGCATAGATGCTACTGAGCTGCGGGAGTAACTATTTTTGTAGCACATCCTGTTTTCCATGCCTTTCTTCCTCTTTTTTTTTTTTTTCTGGTGGTACTGGAGATTGAACTCTGGGCCTGGCAAGCACTCTCCCAGGTGAGCCACACTCTCAGTGCTTTTGGTTTTGGTTTGTTTTCGAGATAGGGTCTCACTTTCTAAATTGAGATCCTTCTATGTCCATCGCTCAAGTAGCTGGAATTACAGGCGTGAGCCCGATACTGTCCCGGTCCTTCCTCCTTCCTCTCCTTTCTTCATAAAAGCCCTTTGAGGCTGCCGTCTTAGAGGAGGATAGCCATGGATGCTTCGAGTCAACGAGAGGTGAACAGCACTGGAGGAGTCCAGGGAATTTCTCTGCCCCACTGCTTCCCACGTGCGCTCCTGTTGGAGCACACATGCGATGGCTGGATCACTGTCACCACCTTGAAGCCTGGATGGAAAAGCCTTGCTATCTCTGTGCCGTTGAAGAAGGGCCAGCCACCGCCGGTCTACGGACCCATCTGTCATGTAGGAGGAGCAGGCCCGCTGTGACCCAGACACTGCTTTTCGTGGTTCTTGTTACTTTGAATTGGATGAAAACACTTTCACAATTGCCTGGGTTGGTTTGAGCTGCTGTAATCAATCCAATAGAGGCTGGGCAGCCCAAACAGCAGAAATTCGTTTTCCACAGTTGTGCGGGCTTGAAGTCTACAGGGTTGGTGTGTCGAGGGTTCTTCCTGCCGGCAGATGGCCACGTTGTCCTCATGTCCTTCTGGTGTGGTATGAGTGTGAGACCACCCCGGTCGCCCAGTCAAGCCGATCACTTCCAATTTCTGTCACTCTGGAGGTCAGGCCCTGCGCGTGAGGGGAGGTGGAGCGAGCATCTGTCTCCAGCCCCGGAGCCAGGGAGGAGGGTTCTCTATGCACGCACACTCCCAGGCATAGCGTTTAGGCCAGGCATTGTCCAAATTCAAGTGCACTTAAATCTATTACCCCTCAGAAAGAAATGCGTACCTATACGATGTCTTTTTGTGGCCCACAGGGATGAGCTCAGGGCCTCCTGCTTGTGGGACAGGCACTCTGCTGCCTGACTTGAGCTCTGCTCTCTGCCCTCTTTGCTTTAGCTAGTTTCTATTTTTTATTATAGCCAATTTGTTATTGTGATTAAGTGATCATATAACGTTCACAGATTTCACAGTATTGTGAGATAGTAATATGTAAAGTCACAAACATTCCAACCTTCATGGGGAAAATTGTCTTCGTTTTTAGCTTTTTTTTGTCTTAGTCATTAGTTTTTAAAGAGGATTTCTGCGCCCCCCCTAAGCACCCCCCCGGCTGGCCTGGACCTCAATCCAACAATTTGTGTTTTCCCATATCTGAAATGACAGGATGAAATGGGATCTGCCTAACTTTTTTTGCTGGAACTGGCCTTGACCTCTGATCCATCTGGGCTCAGCTTCTAGAAGAGCAAGGGTTACAGGCATAGCCACCCACTTCCTTACTAATCAGCCTCCATGCTTATGCCACAGCCAGTTGGCAATTTACAATCTGGGGACAGGCTGAGACCCAGCCATGGCTCTAGGTCCGAAGCCTAGTGAAAAGACCCTGGAAATATCTGAAGACAAAAAGCACTCTCGGGGATGTTTGCATGTGCGCGTGTGGGGCGCTGGTGCTGGGGAAGTGGGTGAGGTGTTGGGAAAATGGGTGACGGTGTCCACGGAGCCGACAACCCCAGAGCAGAGGCGGGCCCGGGCAGTGCCCTCCTGAGCCCTGGACTCCCACCGTGTGAGGGCTGCGGATCCGCTTCTGGGCAGCCTCCCCCTCCAGCCCTCCTGCCCCAGGCTGCCTCCCACTGCCTGGAGAGCCTGTGTGCCCTGCTTTCCTGTTGATGGCTTCATGGTGTTCATTAGCCATGCGCCTCCCTGGCCTGTAGTGAGTGTTTGGGGGACCCCCGTGAGGCCCACATTGACTCTCACGCTGCTTGGCTGGTAATGGGGTGAAGCGTCCTTCCTGGCTTTCTCTGCGGGCTTTACTTTGGAAGCGAGCATGGTGGCAGGAGGGGGGCCGCCAAGGGGAACAAGAATCACCGAGCACTCTCTTCTGATGGTGAATTAAGTGCACGTAGCAAAACTGTGCCCCAGGCAGGGCGGTTTCCAGTGCAGGTTGCTGGTGTGAGTAGCACAGTCCTCTTATGAGGAATTGCTTCTTGCTCCCTGAAAACAGGCATGTTGAGTGTCCTGATTGATGAAGTCCCCAAAGCCTCAAGGGATCTGGGGTGAATGGGGAAGAGACACTGTGAGGAGCCCCCGGGAAGCACGTCTTCCCAGCGCCCCAACTGCAGGGTATATGTAGTAGGCCTCAGAGCAAGGGGATGTCTAGGGGTAGGGCAATTTCCTGACCCCATGTGGTGTCTCCTAGAGATGAAATCTGTGGGACTGGTTACAAACGACCCTGGCCCCAGAGATACCAGCATCTGAGTCCCTGGGGACTGAGAAAGTCCCTTCTTGGGAAGCGGAGGCCTTGAGTTAAGGATCTAGACCGGAAGGTGACCCTGGGTTCCTCACATGGCTCTTCAAGTCATCACAGCTCAGCTTCTCCAGATAACCACAGCCAGCCTGGGACAAGCCCTGCAGGGAGTGAGAGGAGCTGAGGACTCGCTCCGAAGGGGTTGAAGGACATCCCCCTCCCCCCAATCTCCCCCAAGAAGAGTTGCGCTGAGCTGGAGCAGTGGAGAACACACCCCTCTTTCCTGGGTTGGGCTAGAGGGAGGGTTGGTCCATTGTCCCCAAGTTACATGTGCTCCAGTTCAATGACCCAAGCAACACCGCCAGAATTAAGCTGTGGAGGAAATGAGATGCATGCTCAGAGATTGTGGAAGAAATACATATTCATATTGTGGCCTCTGGACAGTCCAATCTGTGTTTACCGTCTGAGCTCTCTGCCAGGGGAGCCGGCCTGGCCTGGCCTGAGCTGGTGGCCTGCAGGGGAAACTCACGCCTTGCCCCCGGAGTGCGAATGCTCGGCCTGCTGCGCCGGCTTGGCAAACGTGCCCTCAGTGACAGGATGCAAACAAAGTCTGTTCCAGGCGGGAGGCAGCTGCTGGTGGGTACCTTGGTCTGCATCGGGACCATCCTCTCCTGAATGAAAGGCACAGCCTTGGACTTCTGGGTGCTTCATCTCATTGATTTATTACCCAAAGGGGTACAGGGCACTGGCCAGGTCTTGGCTCTGTGCCGGGCACTAGATCTCCCGTGTCCAGCCATGACCTCAGAGGGCAGGGCCGTGCCCAGGGATGAGGCGAGCCCAGTGCACGGCTCAGAGGCTGAGGGGAGCCCAGTGCAGGGCCAGGAGGCTGAGGGGAGCCCAGTGCACGGCCCGGAGGCTGAGGGGAGCCCTGTGCATGGCTCGGAGGCTGAGGAGAGCTGCACGGGGGTGGCAGGCTTGAGGAGGAACCGCTGGGGGCCCCTCCCCAGGGATGGGAGCAGGTGCATCAGGGTGGGCTTGTGGCTGGAGGAGGTGGCCTGACAGACCTCCTGCTCCACAGAGCGGGCTCTGTCCTTTCCCCTAGGAGAAATGGCTTCCGGCTGGGGAGACAAGAACCTTCCATGGCAGCATCAGGCAAATGGACGGTGCGGAGTTCCTGGAGGCCAGGAGAATGGGCCGGGGGCCGGCAGTTCCCTGGGCTGCATCCCTCAGCTTCTGCTCTGGTCCCATCACAGGGGCCTCTGTCCCCGCACGGCCGCTTCTCAAAATGGCTGATACTTCCAGGAATGGGACCCTTGCCTGCATGCTCATGCGTGCCCAGAGGAGGGCTGGGCCCGGGAGCAAGTAAAGCTGATTCCCCGGGTCTGGGATGGCATTTGAAGTTCAGTTATTTTTGTTATCATTAAGTAGTTGTACGAAGGGCTTTCGGTTTAGCGTGTCAGTTTATGATTGCAGTGCACCTGGAGCAATGTCTCCCCTGGCTTTGCTCTCCTCTATTCCTCCCAACCTCCATCTACCTGGCTCTGTCTGAACATTGGTTATTATGACTGTATTTGCCCACGCTTCCTCTCTCCCCTTGATCTCACACCCTTGACAACGCGTGTTCCAGCTTCCCGGTATCCATCTTGTGAAACAATGTTAGTTGGTGAAGGGAGTTACCCCACGGCAGCCCTCCCATGCATAGCCCATAGTCCATATACCATTAACATGTGTGTGTATGCATGCACTTGACCCGGGCTGTGTTTGCATACACATTCATAGATTTAACTTCTGCTCATAAGAGAGCACCTGTGCTCTTTATCTCGCTGAGGCTGACTTACTGCACAAGAATCAGAGGGGCCTTCACCATTCCAACCAAACTTTACTACAGAGCCATAGTAACAAAACAGCTTGGTATTACTGCACAAGAATCGGAGGGGCTTCACCGTTCCAACCAAACTTTACTACAGAGCCATAGTAACAAAAACAGCTTGGTATTACTGCACAAGAATCAGAGGGGCTTCACCGTTCCAACCAAACTTTACTACAGAGCTATAGTAACAAAACAGCTTGGTATTGGCTCAAAAAAAAAAAAAAAAAAGGCCTAAAGGCCAATGGAACAAGCTAGAAGACCCAGATATAAACCCATATACCTACAATCATCTAATATTGAGCGGTTTGTGTGTGTGTGTGTGTGTGTGTGTGTGTGTGTGTGTGTGTGTGTGTTTATTTGTCAGTCATGGGTCTTGAGCTCTGGGCCTGGGCGCTGTCCCTCAGCTCTTCAGCTCAAGGTGAGCGCTCTACCACTTGAGCCACAGCACCACTTCTGGTTTTCTGAGTGGTTTATTGGAGGTAAGAGTCTCACAGACTTTCGTGCCCAGACTGGCTTTCAACCGTGATCCTCAGATCTCAGCCTCCTGAGTAGCTAGGATGACAAGCGTGAGCCACTGGCACCCGGCTTGAGCAGTTTTTGAATCCAGTCAAGTGGACAGTCTGGCCTCCTGAGGACACTGTACCTGGGGGCTGCTCGCCTGCTCGCCCTGGGCAGTGCTGCTGTGGAACCTCTGGATGATGGAGTCTGGGGTGCGGGGGGATGCAGGATGACCGGAGTGTCACCGCTGGACAGCAGGACTCAAGCACATAGGGTGATCCTCCTCCTCCTCTCATGCCATGTCTTCTCATCAGTGGCAGTGAACCAGTGGCCAGCCTCTCCCTGCCTTGACAGGTGGACCTTTGGTGTCCCTGTAGAAGGAAATTGTCCCCTACAGCTCTGTGGAGGGGTTGAAAATCCCTGAAATGTGGGAGCTGCCCAGGTGTGGACCCTGCTGAGTGGCCCAGAAGGTAAAGTCTAGGCCATCAGAGACCACTGCCAGCTTCTTGCCTTGCTCGGCGCCAGCCTCTCTAGAGGACAAGTTAGACCTGAGTGACAATCGGTTTTAAAGTGAGAATTCAACAAATGGTCTATTTTCCTCTTAACAACCAAGTTGAGTCAAAGCATGCATGCTGTTGGGACTCGCAAGCCTCTGGCCTGAACAGAGAGGAGGCTATGGTCCTTCTGGACAGGCCTGTGTGCAGTCTCCAGAGTGAGCGAGACCGGCCCCGGAGAGGAAAGGAGGGGTAAGGAAGGGAGGAGAGGGGAGGGGAGAGGAGGGGAGGGGAGAGGAAAGGGGAGGGAAGGAAGGAGGTGAGGGGAAGGTAGGAGAGGGGAGGGGAGGGGAGGGGAGGAGAGGGGAGGGGAGAGGGGGGAGGGGAGGGGAGAGGAGACAGGAGGTGAAGGGAAGGTAGGAGAGGGGAAGGGAGAGGAGGGGAGAGGAGAGGGGAGGAGAGCCGGCAGGACCCTGCTTGTAATCATCTCAGGCTTGGCTGCGGTCTGCTAAGAAACCTGGTAATAGAATTCCCCTGGTAAGCAATGCTGTTACAAGCCAAACACGTTGCGCCTTCAAGTAATACGATTTCCTTGTGAGAAGCCAGGAGTTAGGGGAGGGCCTTGTTGCTTATAGAAATCACAGCTTCTTGGAGAGGAAGTGTGGCCGTGCGTGGGGCTTGGTAGACAGCATGTTTATGCATCTGCCTGCGCTCAGTCGGGAAGTCAGATCCTTGTTCTTGCCTGCAGCCTGCAAATGCCTTCTGGCCCTGTAACACAGGGATCACTATGGTCCAGACCCTCCTGTGAGTTCCACATGCCTGTCCGTCTCCCCGCCGTCCCCGGTCCTCCTGCTCGGCTTCTGCCATCTGAGGAGGAGGCTGGCAGGGCTGGGCTTGAGGCCTCTTCTCTGTGATTTCTGCCTCTCTCTGAAATGCCAGGCAGCTCTGTTCTGCTCCTCAGGGGGAGGTCTGGAGAGAGAGGCTCCAGGTACCTGAGGGAGAAGCCAGCCCTGGGCGGAGCCCGGTGGGGCCGGGAGGGCCCTGTCCTGCAGCGTGGCTGGAGCCCGGCGGGGCCGGGAGGGCCCTGTCCTGCAGCGTGGCTGGAGCCCGGCGGGGCTGGGAGCCCGGCGGGGCTGGGAGGGCCGGGAGGGCTTTGTCCCGCAGCGTGGCTGGAGCCCGGCGGGGCCGGGAGGGCCCTGTCCCGCAGCGTGGCTGGAGCCCGGCGGGGCCGGGAGGGCCCTGTCCCGCAGCGTGGCTGGAGCCCGGCAGGGCCGGGAGGGCCCTGTCCCGCAGCGTGGCTGGAGCCCGGCGGGGCTGGGAGGGCCGGGAGGGCTTTGTCCCGCTGCGTGGCTGGATCCCAGCGGGGCCGGGAGGGCTCTGTCCCGCTGCGTGGCCGCCGGCGTGGAGAGCTAGGCTCAGGCTGCAGGCCTGTCTTCATCAAAGAGCAGGCACAGCAGCCTATGACAGCCACACGGCCAGCAATGGCCTTGAGCTAAGAGCTATGGCTGGACTTTTCTCTCCAGCAGAGCATGGCCGGCTGGTGGGGGGGGGGGGAAGCCTGGGGGAGAAGAGCTTCCTGGGCTGGCAGCTGCCTTGCGTGCAGGCCTGGCTTCTGGGTGCACAGCCTGTGCTATTGCCCTGGCCAGGCACACAGCTGGCCAGGACCTGAGAAATCACAAGTGTGGTAACTGGGGATGCCTGGAACCGTGGAACCCCTTTATGCCATGCAGTTCCTATGGAGTCCCCACCCCTGAATCTGAAATTCTTATGAATGAGGCTCAGAGAGAGACCATCGATGACCACTAATGGCAGAGGAGAGCAACGGCACCAGTGCACTGGAGTACAGGTTCTGTGAATCTCGTCCCCCTGTCTGATGCACGTGAGGATGGGCGCGGAGGCGGTAGATGTGTGTGTAACCCTGGCTACTGGTAGCACTGGGACACAGGCACCGTGACGGTGTGACAGCTTGCCTGACAGTTGAGGAGTGACGCACAACCTGGGCAGGAGGCAGCAGACGTCACCAAGCCAACTCAGAAGAGGTCAGAACCCAGATGTATTAGTATTTCCAGAATGCCCCACTTAACCTTCTCAGACCATGGTTGATGTGGCTGAACGTGGGTGCAGCAGCTGTGGAGAGAGGAACCGCCGGCGATGGGGGGGGAGGCGATGTCCCTCCCTGAAAACCACTGTTGTGGAGAAGCAAGCAGGGGCTGCCCACGGAGCGTCCCACGGAGGCCTTCTCCGTACACACGGCGTCTACGTGTAGGTCTGGCGGTGGGAAGGAGACGGACGTGGGCCATGGTGGAGAGGAGGGAGCCAGTTGTGGCGGATGGCCAGCAGAGAGGTGTGGGGACAGGTGTGGCGTGCTCAGGGGCAGCGTGGTGAAGTGAGGCCCCCCCGGGGGGATGGTGAGCTCCCCCTTCTCTTCTGGAGGCCAGCATGGGTGTATTCTGTGCCACTGTGTGCCGGGGTCTCTGCTCATGTGGCCAGTCCAGTGGCTACTTGAGTGCGCCGCCATTGATGATCCACCTCTGTGGACTGAGCATTGCTAGCGGGCAGGCGGAGGGTGGGCTGGGCCCGGGACTACAGCTTTGGTCCTGTCTGCACACGCCCACCCCCATCCTGGGCACAGTGGGTCTCCTCTGAGCGATTCTGCTGGCATGCCGGCCGCTGCCATGATTTCTCTTATATTAACATGTTCTTTCCCCTCTGCCCCTCCAGCTCCTACCCGAGGCTCAGCAGGAAGGTGAGGCTCCTTGCTCTCCATCTGTCCTGCCAGGCTTGGGCCCACGCAGGTTCTGGGCTCAGCTGACTGGCTTCTGGGGCTTCCGGTGTGCCCTGCAGACAGCCGGACCTCAATGGCCTGTGGCCCCTCTGGCATTCTGGTGCTAGGTTTGAACTCAGGACCTGGCACTCTTCAGACTTTTTCTTCTAAAAGTAGTGCTCTACTAATAGGGGCACAGTTCCGGTTCTAGCTTTGTGCTGGTTAATTGGGTTTGTTTGGCCAGCCTGGTCTCACCCTCTGATCCCCAGCCTGCTGAGTATCTAGAATTCCAGGCTCCCCAGGCCCTCCCGATGTGTCACAGCTCCGTGGGGCAGCTCACCGCCCCGGCCCCACTGTAGGACCTTTTGCAAAATGGTTTGTTTATTCCCCACCAGAAATCAGGGTATGAGGAGGGGAGTCGCTGGGGAGTGCAAATGGCTTCCCGGTGCCTTCTTTCCCTGGAATCATGGCTAATTAAATACGGTCTATGTTGTAAAACAGTCCCAGGGTTGTTCTGATTTTAAGTCTTTACCGGGCCTCTTTAGACCTCTCTGTGGGGCACTGAAATGTAAACTGCCGATCCAGCCCAGGATTCTGTGTTCGTGGGCTTTTAAAGAGCTTGGGGTGCCAGCAGTGCCTGTTGGGAAGTAATGACCTCAAGATGGAGGGGCCAGGGCCAGGCAGAAGGTTCCTGAAAGAGCAGGGGGCCGGGCAGGGCAGGGGGCAGGGCAAGGGGCAGGGCAGGGGGCAGGGGGCAGGGCAGGGGGCAGGGCAGGGGGCAGGCCGCATCCTTCACTCCCTCCATGCTGTCTGGTTGCAGATGGCTCCAAGGGTGTACAATACAGGCTGGAAAAATACTGTAGCAAAGCTCTCTAGTCATGGAGGCTTCTCACCCCAGAAAGGCCAGGGATGGAATACCACTGTCCCTGTGAACACTGACATAGACTTGTGCCGCGCCATGGTTCCAGGACACCGTTCATCGCTTTAATGGGACTGGCCTCAGCAAAGCCACTCCGGGGAGGTGTAAAATGCCCAGTGTTCCGCTAGTCCCTCCCGCAAATACTGAGAAAGGAGGTGTCCCCGGTGGGCAGTGGGATACAAGTAGGACAGTGTCTGCACATCTGCCAGGCTGGGCCGGAGCCTGCCAGGCCGCTGCCGGCTGCTCAGGCTCTGCAGTGGCTTCCTGATGCCACCCTGGGCTGGCAGAGTTGAAGAGTGGGGTTTGGAGTCACCCAGGGGCCATGGACCAGTACTGAGCATCCTACCTGAGGACGGGCCATCGCGGGTGACAGGAGTCCTCCCTGGGCATGGGCACGGGCGTCTGGGGAGGCAGGAGCCCCTGGGTTTGCGCTTTGTCCCCTGGGCAAGCTCCTGAGAGCACTGTGGCCTGCCCCTGCGAGGAAGAGTCTGGAAGCTTGTCCCAGGCTCAGGGCAAGCACTCCTCTGTCAGGAGCGGTGGCTTCTGGAGCCCTTAGGTCCCAGGAGAGCAAGGGGAATCCTCAATTCTGGCTCTGTGGTCAATTATCCCACATGAAGACTTGACAGGCCTTGGCCTGCCTCGGCTGGCGGCTGTGTCCCTTCCTGACCCTTCCTGTCCCGAGTGACTGTGCGCCCCTTCCTGTCCCGGCTCTGCCCCCGTGGCCTTGTGCCTCCTCCCTGGGCCTGTCCCCACACAGCTCTTCCTCTGGTAACATCAGTCGCCTTGGACTGGATCTGCTCCAGCGAGAACCTCCTCTCCACTGTCCCAACCCCCACTCACAAACAAGGCCCCACGGTGAGGTGAGGATCCCTGCGCGTCTTCCTTGGGGACACAGACTCCACTCACAACACAGTGGGCAAGAGCTTTCTGTGGCTCCATGGACATTCTCAGACTATTTCCTAAAGATTCAGAGAAACGCAAGCATCCCACACACATGGGACAGCCCTCTCCATGTCGGGAGACTTTCTCCAGGTGATTGTGGTGGCTTCCAGCGTCTCCAGTGAGTGCCCTGCCCTGGTGGCTGCGGCACGGGGCCGCGTTGTGTGGCCAGGGCCAGGAGCAGGTCCCGTGTTCACACCCTGCCTCACCACAGGGGAACGTGGTCCTTCTCCAGTGAATTCTCGGTCCCAGGGAAGGGTCTGCTTGGCCCTCCCGGCCCGTCAGCTGCCCCTGGGAGGGGACAGGGGGACAGAGGGGACCTGAGGGAAACGGTTCACACCCAGGCTGCTGTCCAAGGACACTGTGGTCACCCAGGGCAGCCAGGGTGGGTAGGCGGGTAGCAGGCCTTTGGTCTGGGCCGTGGGCCTCTGGCTGGCACCCTAAGCTTGGCGCCAAGGCCATCCCCTGTCAGGCACTGTGAGTTCTCTCATCTTCTTTCCCATCCTGGAAGAGCTAGGTCTGAGCAGGGCCCTGAGTTTCCCGACCCCTAGCTGTGGCATCACATCCCTGCCAGGATTCTCCTTGGCCAGGTCATCCTGATGCCACAGACCACGGCTGCCCATCCTCCTTCTGTGCGTCTGCTCTCCCAGGATGGTCCAAGCTGCCCACTCCTGTCTCCCACAGATAACAGAGGCCAACTCTGTGCTTCTGTTAGGTGTTTGCTGGAGGCAGACGCCAGCCACGGGTCCTCAACAAGGGGGAGATAGAAGCTCAGAGAAGCCAAGGCACCTGACTAAAGATCACATAGCTAGAAGGTACTAGAAAAGGAATCAGGGAAGGGTTTCTGATCCCTAAGCTTGGGCTGTGGCTCATCAGTGAGGGTCAAAGGGGGTCTTGTTGTTGGCATCCCTGCTAAGATACTTCCAGATCTTTCTAAGGAGAACCTAGAAGGCCCAGGTATGTGTCTCTTCATTCTTGCTGTGGTGTGTTATCCGTTTTCTTCATTAAGTCTTAGCCTATTAATAACCGGCCATTTGTCTTAATTCAAGGAAGAGATGATTGATCATAGGCGTGACGGTTTCATCGAGCCATGAAGGTGATGGATGGCCCATCGCCCGCGAGCCTAGAGCGGCCGCGTCCTTGGGCTCTCTGCGAGGGGCTGGATGTGTCCTTGGGCTCCTTGCGAGAGGCTGGAGGCCTCTGCCTCGCCAGACACTCTCAGACAGCATCTTTAAACATGGCAGCGTGTTGGTGTGCTGTGCCTATGTCTTGGGGGCTGGGTCCCACGCGGAGCCTGGAGACTCTGGGGAAGGAAGCCGATCCGTGTCCCCTCCTTGGGTCAGGAGCTCCGCTGCCCCACCCCAGCGGCCGCAGAAGAGGGGTGTGAGGCCATGGGGGCGGGGCGGAAGCTGAGGCAGCAAGCCACCTCGCCAGACTGTCCTAGTCCAACGTGGGGGGCGAGGGTGTGTGTGTGTGCGCGCACGCCTGTGTGTGCACCAGCTTGTTTGAGCCAAGCACACCCAGAGGCACAGCGCACACCCGCCTGCTGGCAGAGGGTCTGTGCCCACGCACTTGGGCTGCATGTGTCCCAGAGTCAGGGCCCAGCTCCTCGCCAGCTGCCTCCGCCAGCCCCACCTCCCTGCCCAGGCCACACGCCCGCCCTGGCTGGAGAATGACCCCAGCTGAACTCCCTCACAACCCCCACCGCCCTCTCTTAGCGCTGTCCATGCTGCCGATCGTGTCCCCTCCCCGTCCCCCTGAACAAGCGCACAGGGGTCTTGTTGGAGAGCCGGAGACCAAGGCCGCATCTGGTGTGTCCCTGGGGACATAGATGCTACCGGAGACCCGGGAACTCCTCGGTCACAGTGGCCTTGCGCTCAGCCCTCCCTCTCACCCCCTCGGCCGTCCTGACTGACTTCCCGTCCTCTGCCCAGTGTGTACGGGCCTGGCTGTGAGGCGGAGGCCCCATCTCCCGCCAGCGGGCTGCGGAGGCCTGGCTGCGCTCCCCGCCTCTCCCCCGGCCAAACCTGCTGCACGGCTGAGCTCGCCTCTCTGCTCTTATTTTCTCACAGGCTGCCCTTCTAGAACCTTCCAGAGTCATCCAGACTGCTTTGGGGGCCTACCCATCTCTCATCAATGTTCCTTCATTGACATATGCTGTGTCTTAATGCTCATGTCTCCCCATCAAGTTCATGGGTTGAAGTCCTAACCTCAGGGCGGGGCGGGGGGGGGGGGAGGATTGTGAGTGGAGGCCTTTGGACAGGAGAGTGGCCATCATAGATAGGATCCTATCCCAGGCCCGTGGCGGGCTAGGGGATCTGCCTACCCCTCCTCCTCGTGGTGACCCAGCATGAGGTGCCGTCCAGGTGCCACAAAGTCATGACGTTCTTACAGACTTGCCCTGGCCTCCAGAGCTGTGATTCTTCTTGTTTGCAAACCACTCCGCCTGGGCATTTGGCCACGGCAGTGAGGTCCGACGGCTTCTTAAATCCTTGAAGTGGGAGCCCAGCGCTGATGCACCGCGCCCTGACCGCCGCAGGAGTCCCGCGTGGGGGCTGCTCCTGGGAGAGGTCCAGCCAGGGGCCAGGCTGCTGCGCCTCTCAGGAGGCCCCTCACGCCCAACACAAAGCTCTGCAAGGCTCCGGGGTGGGCGGCCGGGCAGGTGTGTGGGCCGTCCTCCTCAGCTCTGCACGGCTTCCTTCCACGCGTCCCACGCTGAGCGAGCACGCCACGAAGTTGTCTCCTTTGAAACATCACTGGGAGGCTGAATTATTGGGTCCCTTATTTAAGACAATATCACAAAAACCCCAGAAAAGAGTTCTGATCAATAGACTGCGGAGATGATGAAAACCCATTACCAGGAAAGAAACACGTTATTAGGAAGATTAAAGGATAATAGGGCTGAGAGGAGGAGCTGGTGGGAGTCCCAGGTGGAAAGCGTCTCTTCCCTTCAGTGGGTCACATGTTTAAGTGGATTCTCTTCCCTTTTATGTGCCTTCTTCTCCCTTTATATGTGTGTGTGTGTGTGTGTGTGTGTGTGTGTGTGTGTGAGCGTGCACACATGCACATGCACATGCCAGCCTCTGGACTCCATGAGAGCACCGGGTCCCTTGATTTCCCATTCAGTTCTCCAGTGTCTGGGGCTTCCTCCTGGTCTCTGTTGCTCCACACTGGGAGCACAAGAAGGGACCATGCCTCCCAGCTCTCTCTGGGGCAGGGGTGGGGGTGGGGGCGGCAGGCCAGGTGTAACCAGGCCTCTTTCTCTCAGCTGCTTTGTGCCTCTGAAAGCTGTGGCTGCAGAAGCCCTCAGAGACCAGCAAGGCCCCATCCTTGCTCCTGAAACCGGGTGGAATTTATGTGAGGACCACAAGCTGCTTTTAGCATGTCACCAGTCTTGGTGACTTCTGGTAGAAGCTTCAAGATGCTAGGGTCTCCCTGGATCACCCCTGTGTAGTCTGCTTGATAAAAAGCTCTCCCAAGTTCAGGGAGATGCAGGACAGGAAGAAGAAAGCCCTGAATTTGAGAGATCAGACAGGAAAGAGAAGCTGATAAGCCTAGGTGGTCAGGCAGGACACTGAAGTCACGGAGAGAGAGGTGAATTCCTGGGGCCATCCAGTCAGGGACAACAGATAGGCATCAGCCCAGGCTGCAGCTCAGATTCTCTGTCTCAGTGTCAGGACGTCTCCCGCAGTACATGTGACTTATGCAGAAACTAACCACCGTTTGCCTGGATTGCTGCTTAGCACCTGCTGCGATGTGTCTGTCTGGTGGCCCCTTCAGGACCCCTGCTCACGATCCCAAATTCTTTCCCCATTGAGTGGGATGGTGGCGCTGGTGGTGATGAGCCTCATTTCTCCAGGTTGATACATTTGCCCATTAACGTGCTAATATGTCATCGTCAGAGGGTGAGATAGGAAGCTGCAAGTGTGACCAAGGCAGGGCCTGTGGATGACCTCTTGATCTTGAGTGTCAGAAGGACAGTCCTTCCAAGACCTCCACGTCTAGGTCCCCTGGAGCCCACAGATGCATCACTTCTGTGTCAAAAGGCCTGTGCAGATGGGACTAGGTTAAAGACCCTGAGATGAGGACAGTCCCCAGATGGCCCTCCCTAACCATGGAGATCCCCAAGTGGGTCAGAGAGCGATGTGAGTTCAAAGGTCAAGGAGATCTTGCACTGCCTGCCTTGAAGGTGGAGGAGGGGCCGCTCCTCAAGCAATGCAGGACCTTCTGGAGCCTAGAGGATGCTCAGAGGCAAGTTTTCCACCAGTGTCCAGAGAAGCAGAGCCTGGCAATGACTTGATTCCAGTGCTGTGAGGCCCAACAAGACCCCAAGCCTGTGAGACTGCAATGCAGTGCATTCTTGTGGCTTACGTTTGGGTCATTTGGTCATTAGTTGTAGATGATGAAGACAACTTCTTGGACACGAATGGCTGCACCTGACCCTTGAGGCTTGAGTCCCCAGACTGGGGAAGAGCTGTGGTCTGGGGAGCCCACTTTGAGCAGCCCTGCTTTTCAAGGAGAGAGATCAACCTTGCCCTCAGGCTGGAGGGGACTTCCTCACGGACACGTCCCCTAAAAAGGGGGCAGATTCATGGCTGCCACTGCAGGGCCTGGCTTGGCAGCGGCTGTCACCTCCCTCAGACTAATTGCAAATGGAGGCCCCAGTTCTAGAGAGCAGGAGTGACATATCCAGACCGTGGGCAGGCAGTTGAAGGCAGGAATCTGGAATACCAGGTGCCCAGGAAAGAGAAAGGAACTCTGAGTGCTAAAGACCCTGTGGCCTAGGAAGGCTGGTCATGCAACGGAGTGAGGGAAGGCTCATGATTCCCTTTGGACCTCCAGGCCCCATGACACCTGGGTCCCTCTGGACCTCCATCCCAGCCTGCCTAGGTGGAAGGATGCTTGAGCACAAGATATACAAGATGGGACCTCACCAGGATGTGAAAGTAAAGATGTCACCTTGGGTTCCATGGAAGTGAGAGCCCAGGCTGAGCCCTAGGTGGTGACAGAGCTGTGACGACAAGGCTGAACCCTAGGAGGTGATAGAGCTGTGAGAGTCCAGGCTGAGCTCTAGGAGGTGGCAGAGCTGTGATGGCCCAGGCTGAACATTAGGAGGTGATAGAGCTGTGACTGCCCAGGCTGAGCTCTAGGAGGTGGCAGAGCTGTAAGAGCACAGGCTGAGCCTTAGGAGGTGGCAGAGCTGTAAGAGCACAGGCTGAGCCTTAGGAGGTGATAGAGCTGTGACTGCCCAGGCTGAGCTCTAGGAGGTAGCAGAACTGTAAGAGCACAGGCTGAGCTCTGGGAGGTGATAGAGCTGTGACTGCCCAGGCTGAGCTCTAGGAGGTGGCAGAGCTGTAAGAGCACAGGCTGAGCCTTAGGAGGTGACAGAGCTGTAAGAGCACAGGCTGAGCCTTAGGAGGTGATAGAGCTGTGACTGCCCAGGCTGAGCTCTAGGAGGTGGCAGAGCTGTAAGAACACAGGCTGAGCCTAGGAGGTGATAGAGCTGTGACTGCCCAGGCTGAGCTCTAGGAGGTAGCAGAGCTGTAAGAGCACAGGCTGAGCCTTAGGAGGTGATAGAGCTGTGACTGCCCAGGCTGAGCTCTAGGAGGTAGCAGAACTGTAAGAGCACAGGCTGAGCTCTGGGAGGTGATAGAGCTGTGACTGCCCAGGCTGAGCTCTAGGAGGTGGCAGAGCTGTAAGAGCACAGGCTGAGCCTTAGGAGGTGACAGAGCTGTAAGAGCACAGGCTGAGCCTTAGGAGGTGATAAAGCTGTGACAGCCCAGGCTGAGCTCTGGGAGGTGATACAGCTGTGACAGCCTAGGCTGAGTTCTGGGAGGTGATAGAGCTGTGACTGCCCAGGCTGAGCTCTGGGAGGTGATAGAGCTGTAAGAGCCCAGGCTGAGCTCTGGGAGGTGATAGAGCTGTGAGAACCCAGGCTGAGCCTAGGAGGTGATAGAGCTGTGACTGCCCGGGCTGAGCCTAGGAGGTGATAGAGCTGTGACTGCCCGGGCTGAGCCTAGGAGGTGGCCCAGCTGGGACGTCAGCCGGAGCTGCGGGGTCCACCCTCCAGCCCACACCACCATTTTCAACTGTGTCCGACAGGGCCGGCTTGTCTTGTCAAGGACTCTCACACTTTTTCTTATCTCCTGTGGCCGGTCTCATTCCTGCTCTGTAGCCGGTTTATATATATCAGGGGGCCTGCCCCCTCCCGGCCCATTCCAGGAGAAGCCTCTTTGAAGGCAAAATGGATTCCAGAATGATCGCTCACTAAGAGACATTCATCAGAGAGATGTTCTCCATAAAACTGAAATATCATAAAATCGTACACACGTGGACCGGGAGCCGGGCAGGAACCATATTTCAGGGGAGAACACGGGCCGCGCAGAATGCCAGTGACTGGTTTTGATAAATGAGACCCTGGTTTACACTGTTACTTGCTTGTTGGAGAGAGTGAAACGGCCATTCCATCAACATTCTGGCTCCCAGAAAGGCAGGGACAGCAGCCTCATCCGCCATTAGTCATGGGCTGAGCACGGCAGGCTCTGGGAAGGGCCTGGGTCCCAGGAGAGCCAGGAGACAAATGGAAGTGGGGCTCTTCGCAATCATGCAATCGGGGCCTTGTGGGATTGCCCATTGATCTCCTGCTAGGCCTTCCTGGTGGGCGGAGCCCAGATATTCCCATCAGTGGAGCTGAGACAGCCAAGTGCACCCTGGAGCCAGCCAGGCAGACAAGAATCTCCGGAGGGTGGGAACTTGCAGGGTAACAAGCAGGTTTGCAAGCTCACACCTGCAAGCACCAAGTTCCCTCTCCTGCTGTGAAAGGTGAACAGCTCCTGTCTGAGGCTGCCCCAGGATGCACAGCTCAACCTTCCTCTCCCCCCTGCCCCCCCGCCCCCCGGGGCAGCCAGATTGCCTTTCAGGCCAACAGCCTGGCCCCCAGCTGCCCTGCATCTCGGCTCTTGTTCAAATACTGGTCCTTAGAGGTGGCAGAAATAATGACAATAGGAGCCTGGCTGCACTGCAGTCCACCCCTCCCGCGACACCCTGCTAGCCCTCAGTGTGTGTCTGGAGGGCTGAGGCACAGAGCTCGGAGCTCACGCATATGGACATGTGTGGGTGGCAGATCCAGGATGCCGACTTGGATGGGAAACAGAGCTTCCCCGTGCCTTGGGGCTGCCAAAATCTGCTGCCGCCTGGTCACTGTGGCGGTCCAGGGAGGCCTGCAAGGGCCCTGGCTGGTGACGGTGCCGTGGGACTCAGTAAGCCAGGCTGCAGAGCCCCAGCTCCTGGAGCCACACCACAGGTTGCTGGTAGATGAGCTGTCTCAGACACAAAATGAGCGGCCGGCAATCGCCTCTCACCTCCGCTTCCGCACGTGCTTTATGGACATCAATTAAGTATCGATTGATAAATGAAAGTATAAGGATCTGAGAAATGACTGCAGGCCCAGAAGTAATGACTTGCTGCCGTGAAACACGGGCCTGGAGGCACTGGGATTCTTACCCATCGACAGCCTCGGCTCTGGGAGAGAGATTTAAACAGGCTAAGCCCTGAAGAAGCGGCGTTCTGTGTGAGGAAGACGGAGCTGAAGTGTGTGAGGGAAGCGGGTATTCGCCAGCCACGGATCGAATCTGCATCATGTAGGTATTCTCCTGCTTCCTGCCCAGGCTGCCACCCGTGCGGTTGCTCATTCTGCTGCCTCCCACCCTCCACCCTCCCCTGCTAGCAGAGCAGAGCAGAGCAGAGTGGAGCGGAGCGGAGCGGAGCAGAGCTTTCCCGGGCCCGGCTGGTCTTCGCTTTGATCCACTCCATAGCTATCACAGCCACTGGCTGCCTCCACTCTGCCTCCCGCCGTGGCCCCCACAGGGGAGGACCAGGCCTGGAGCTGGAGGGGTGGGCCTTCCCAGCAGTCTGCCCGCCAGCCTGAAGTGTCTGGCTCCACGTGGGCCCCTCAGCTCCCTGCTTAGCAAACACCACCCTGTTCTTCCATCCCCACGGGACGAATTGGGGTCTTTTGTGGCTGTTCATTCCCTCCCCACTCCCCCGAGGTCGATCAGCTCACACGTGAGACCCAGGGCCAGCTCTCCTGGTATGAGCCGGATAGGTGGCAAGATGGCCTCATCTTGAGAAGGCAAAGGCTTCGATACGATCGGAGTCATGGATGGGTGAGGATGACACCCCCTGGGACCCCCAAGCCCTTCCTCTACTGGGTCTTGAGCTATGTTCCCAGTGGAGTGGGAGACTGCCGTCGGTCTGCCTCTCCATCCATTACCACCCTGCTCACCGGCACTCACAGCGGGGCTCGGCCTCATGTCCCTGAGCTCAGTCTCTCTTCGTCTCCTCTGACTCAGCTCCAACTGCTCCCTGGGACACATACGGCCACTGGTCCCTGTCCCCAGTTTTTCCTGTACACATGGGGGGGGGCACCCGCCACTCATGACGTGTCGTGTTTGGACGTCACAGCTCTGCATCCCAGGAGAGCCAGGCTCTGAGGCTGAAGAGGTACATCTCCTGGCTGGGGGCCATGGCACCTGGAGGAGGTCCAGGCGCACGGGTGCACCGAGAGACAGGTGTGGGGCTGGCGCACCAGGCAGCCTGGCTTTCCCTCTGACCTTGTTATCCAGAAGGTGTGAGGTGTCAGCCTCCCGGGCCGCCCCCCCCCCCGTCAGGAAAGGTGGGTGCTCCCTCCCTCCCACCTCCCCTCGTTTCTTTGCCTTCATCAGTGCCTGGAGCATACCTGATCTCACTTGAACCCTGCACTTCCGAGGGTCAGCACATGCCCCTCTGCCTGCCAGTCATGCGTCAGCCATGCCTGTCTGCTGGCTGCCTGGAGGACGTGGGCGTGGCTGTCCACCTCAGGTCAGCACTGGCCTTTGGCGCAGTGGCCTCTCCGGGGTGTGCACCGGGAAACCGGCTGCAAAGAGAGGGCCCCTGGCCGCCGAGTCCCCGCTGGGCCCGGCCTTCTCCGCAGGGACGGCAGCCAGAGCCCTCCTTGGGGTCGAGGACCTCTCTGTGACTTGTGTACTTGCTCTTGGCAGCAAGCGCGGTGATTATACAGCCCCAATTAGAGTGCCACGAGCACCAAAACGCTGAAAAACGTATGGACCGAATGTGCTGACTCACCAGCTCGCCAGCGTGCACACAAATCAGGGTGTCACAAATCAACGCGCTGCAGCTCGATCTGCCGGGGGTTGGGAGGGTTGGGGGGGCATCCTCCTGGCTTGGGAGGCCTGGCGATGGCTGGCTCTTTCCCAGAGAGCTGCACGGACCAGCCTTGGAAGAGCAAGGCCGTGGGGCGTGGGCTGATGCCGGCAGCGCCCGCAGGCTGACATGCGCTCAGGGGCCCGCAGGGAGCATGGGCACTGGGCTGTGAGCATGGCTGTGGAGGTCTGCACCGGGGCAGGGTGAGGGCAAGGGTGTGGGAGGGCGTGCTGTGTGTGTGCGTGCGTGTGCGTGCGCGTGCTCCCTCACAGCCCCGTGTGTGCGCATGCGTGTTTTCACATGTCCAGGCTTGCCCGGAGGTGCCGTGCAACCACAGCAGGGGCTCAGGCCTGTGTGGGCACAAGCCCCACCACGGGACCCCACCTAGGCCTCCAGTGGAGGGTGCTGCAGGGAAGGTAGGGCGTGGGGGAGGGGCTGCAGCCCGCTCAGAGGGTCACGTGGCTGCAAGCTCAGGCTCGGCCTGTGAAGCTGAGGCCCCCCTCTCTTCCCCATGTTCCCCAGTCACCCACCTGCGCCGGCATCTTGAGGTGCACCTCCCTCTCAGGGCACAGCTGCAGCTGGCTGGATGCACTGGGCCTCACCCGCCCCAGGGCTCCCCGGTCCCCTCCACCTCCTCTCCCTCCCTGTCTGTTCAGACCTGGGCAGCCCTGCAAGGCCCAGGGTAAGGCCATCTGTCCTGTGGACACAGTCCTCAGGGTCAGCGGTCTGGACACTAGGCTTGGTTTCTGAATCCCACTGGGCTCGAGTTCTGCCCTATAACAAAATTCTTGTTTAAGTCGCTCTCAGTCCTTCCTTGGAACACAGGGTCTACATGTCTGTCTGTTTGCCTCCTCTGGGGGATGAGGTCTGCATGTCTGTCTGTCTGACTGTTTGTCCTCCAGGGGGGGACGGGGTCTGCATGTCTGGCTGTCCACCACTGGAGGATGGGGTCTGCATGTCTGTCTGTTTGTCCTCCTCTGGGGGATGAGGTCTGCATGTCTGTCTGTCTGTTTGTCCTCCACGGGGGGACGGGGTCTGCATGTCTGGCTGTCCACCACTGGAGGATGGGGTCTGCATGTCTGTCTGTTTGTCCTCCTCTGGGGGATGGGGTCTGCATGTCTGTCTGTCTGTCTTCCACTGGGGGATGGGTCTGCATGTCTGTCTGTCTGTCCTCCTCGAGGGACAGGGTCTGCATGTCTGTCTGTCTGTCCTACACTGGGGGACAGGGTCTGCATATCTGTCTGTCTGTCTGTCTGTCCTCCACTTGGGGAAAGAGTCTGCATGGCTGTCTGTCTGTCCTCCTCTGGGGATGGGGTTTCTACGTGTCTGTCCATCGCTGGGGACAGGGCCTGTCAGAGCCTCTGTCTTCAGTGGGTGGCAGGTGCTACCCACAGCAATGAGCAGACACACGGGGCTTGTGCTCCCTGGGGAGGCGGGGCTGCCTGAGATGCCTGGGTCTGGGCAGCGTCTGGAGCTCGGTGGCAGGAGCAGCTTCCACTTGGGAAGGAGTGCCTCAGTACAGCTGCCTACGGGGTCCTGGCCAGTGCAGGGGTGAGTCAGTCCCCTGAGCTCCCTCCCTCCTGAGCCACAGCTTGGCATTTCTCTGGAGCTTTCTGTTCCAGTCTAGAGCCCCACTACCATGAGTGTCACCCAACAGTGATCAGAAGATGGGTAGATTGTGCTGCAGTTGTAGCTGGACCCTCCATTTCAGGAAGATGCAGGAAAGAGACAGAAGCTTTCGCCTCATTCCCAGACATCTTTGCCTCATTCCATGTTGCCCACAGGGGCTCAGGGTCCCATTTGTCCCACAGAGCTCAAGAGGGCCCCGCAGAGAACAGGGTGGCAGATAGGACACATACATGGAAGATAAGCTGGAGGAGGAATGAGAGGTGGGAAACAGACAGACAGCAGGCAGGTGCCAAGGGGAACAGGGGCCTCCTGTGCACACAGAGGAGCCAGATCTTTGACCCCTTCTTCCCTTAGCTTGGGAGACATCAGGATGTCTAAACTCAAGGGAAAAAGATGCTTCTGGAGGTGCTGGGGAGAGGTGGATGGGTCAGGGCCAGTGGCAGAACCAGAGGCTGGAAGTCAGATGTGCCGAGGCCAGAGAGGCCTGTGGCAGCGCCGGAAGGGAGGAGCCGGTGCGACAGAGGGAGGAAGGACAGAGCCAGTCACCGGCAGCCGGGGAGGGGAGCTCCAGGGGCTCATTTTGAGAGGAGAAAAAAAGCAGGCTCCGTTTTCAGTATTTTTCCTTCTTTACTTGGGGGAAAAAGAGGCTATAAAATTGCAGTGCATCATGTCTTGGTAATTTCCAAAGGATTGCTTTTAATATGATAGGCACATAAAAGATCTTTAAAGCGACTACTTTACATACACATTATCGGCTGCTCGCGGAGTCTGATGGTGCCAGGGGAGAGCTTCATGTTCTGCACAGTTTCCAGGCAGCGGCGAGAAGCCAGCAGGTAACAGAGGGGCTACGGGAGACCCGGATGCGGCCTCATGCAGGCCGGAGCCCCAGTAGGGCTGCCTGTCAGGCCTTGCGTCTCCTGATCCTGACTTTTCATGCCCACGTCCTTCTGTGGATGAGGCCACCTGTCACTCCTTCCTTAACAAGACCAGCTTGGGTTCAGCAAGGGACAGAGATCCCAGAGGCACGCACTTCTCTGTGAGGGGCACAGGGCAGGGTCAAAGCCCAGAGTGTAAGGCACTTATCTCCATACCTGAGGGGCGTTAGAATCCAGCCTTCTGCCTGGCCTCCTCCACACAGAGAGGCCAAAAGCTTTGTAAGAAGCAGGCGGTGGGCGTGAGCCGTACTAGGATGCATATCCTGCGTAAATTTGCTGCTTGCTGACCGAAAACTGGGCTGGGAAGCCGTGCTTTTCTTATCCTATCTCAGAAGGAGGCCGACGGGCCCCCTGCCGTTTGCCATAGCCCTGGCCTCGCCTTGGTTGGAAGGCACTGGACAGCCAAGATGCCATGGGAACGTTCCCTGACTCCTGCCAGTGGGGTCAGGATTGGCGGCGCTGCTGCCACCCACAATTCAGCGGGGCTACAATCAGCAACGTGGCTGCCGCCCACAACTTTCTCGACACACCTGGGCAGGGCGGAATGTGGTGACCGAGGGCTTGGGCAAGAAGAGGCTTCTGGAGATGGGCCTGTGATGATGAGAGCAGGACTGGTCTCTGCAGAGGACGGAGAACGCCTGGACAGCTGGAGCGGCAGGCGGCAGAGCCCCCACTCCTGGCGGCGGCCCTTGCCAGGCCCTGGCATCACCAAGGGTGCTATGAGTAGGTCTGCAGAGGGAGCAGAGGCTGGGCCTTTGCACAAGCTGCTCCTGTGGACATTATGCCATGGGCGAGTTCAGAGACACAGCGAGGTTTACAGCGATGGCTGGTGGGAAGCACCCCCAAGTCCTGGAGAGGAAAGCTGTGGCTCACACCAGTGTTTCTGACAAGACCCCACGCGTGGAAGCAGTGGTGATGGGTCCTGAACGTCCGGTGAGGAGCCAGCAGGCCTCCCGAGGGAGCACTGGGAGCACTGGGAGCAGTGGGAGCAGTGGGTCTCTCTCTGTCTCTCTCTGTCTCTCTGTCTCTCTCTCTGTCTCTGTCTCTGTCTCTCTCTCCCTCTCTCTCTCATTGAAGTTCCAGCGTGTTCTTTCATGACATCAGGCCTGCACTGTAGGCAAGTCTTTTGATGCTTCGTCTTTGGTATCGTCTCGCCTTTGTACATTCTGTACGTGACCGCTCACCTGCGGCACTTTTCTTTCTTTGTTTTCTCGTTCTGCCAAGGTTTGCTGTCTCTTGTCTGGCTGGCTCGTTCCTAGGATAAGATAATTTTGGTTCAGGCTCAGACTAGCTGCCTCTGCAAAGTGGGACTCTGCAGATGGTTCTGTTTGAGGATAGAAGGCTCTCAAGTTTTGGTGTAGTTTTTCCCTCCAAGGCTGAGAAAGACATTTCCCCTTGATCTCTGATGCTACAGGGCTTTTCCTCTGTACCGCTCTCTCCCTCTCCTTTCCCGGGGCTCTCCTGAAGTCTAAGTTTTCTGTGGGGTGGCTTTCACTGCAGCTGCTAGTGACCAGGCCAGGTGCGTAAGATTCCCTTGATTGTAGACTTGTGGCTTCCCTCCTGTTTAATGGTGGTGACTGTTGTATGTGTTTAATGGTGGTGACTGTTGTATATGTTTTCCAGCTAGATCATTATGAGCTTACAAGTTGATCATTTTTATATTTCCCTGATACAAAGCTCAGTTTTGTGATCCTTCCACTTTTGTAAGATATTTTAGAAAGCTTTATTTTTAATTGGCAAGTAACAAAGGCATATGTTCATGGGGTGCGGTGTGATGTTTTGACATATGGAGGACGAGAAAGATAAAATTAAGCTAATTTGTATGCCCGTCACTCACCTACTGATCAGTGTTTCGCTTCGTGTCACGTTTCATCACTTTTCACTTCTCTTCAGTTAAGTGGATAACATCCCAGGAATTGGTCATAGTTTCTCCTGCTTACTCTGGGGACCTCCATGGGGGGAGCCGGTGTAGGGGTGCTGCCGCCCTGCTGGGCCTAAGTCTTCCCCTGCTCATTTGGGTCTTCACCTGGTGGAGGGCGGGCCCTGTGGGATGGCCCTGTGGGATGGCTGATCCTGTGGGATGGTCTGTGGGATGGTCCTGTGGGATGGCCCTGTGGGATGGTCCTGTGGGATGGCCCTGTGGGATGGTCCTGTGGGATGGCCCTGTGGGATGGTCCTGTGGGATGGTCCTGTGGGATGGTCCTGTGGGATGGCCGGTCCTGTGGGATGGCCCTGTGGGATGGTCTGTGGGATGGTCCTATGGGATGGTCCTGTGGGATGGTCTGTGGGATGGTCTGTGGGATGGTCTGTGGGATGGTCCTGTGGGATGGCCCTGTGGGATGGTCTGTGGGATGGTCCTGTGGGATGGTCCTGTGGGATGGCCGGTCCTGTGGGATGGCCCTGTGGGATGGTCTGTGGGATGGTCCTGTGGGATGGTCTGTGGGATGGCCCTGTGGGATGGCTGATCCTGTGGGATGGTCTGTGGGATGGTCCTGTGGAATGGTCTTGTGGGATGGCCCTGTGGGATGGTCCTGTGGGATGGTCCTGTGGGATGGCCGGTCCTGTGGGATGGCCCTGTGGGATGGTCTGTGGGATGGTCCTGTGGGATGGTCCTGTGGGATGACCCTGTGGGATGGTCTGTGGGATGGTCCTGTGGGATGGTCCTGTGGGATGGTCTGTGGGATGATCTGTGGGATGGCCCTGTGTGATGGTCCTGTGGGATGACCCTGTGGGATGGTCTGTGAGATGGTCTGTGGGATGGTCCTGTGGGATGGTCCTGTGGGATGGTCCTGTGGGATGGCCCAGTGGGATGGCCCTGTGGGATGGTCCTGTGGGATGGTCCTGTGGGATGGTCCTGTGGGATGGCCCAGTGGGATGGTCCTGTGCGATGGCCCTATGGGATGGTCCTGTGGGATGGTCCTGTGGGATGGTCCTGTGGGATGGCCGGTCCTGTGGGATGGTCCTGTGGGATGGTCTGTGGGATGGTCTGTGGGATGGTCCTGTGGGATGGTCCTGTGGGATGGTCCTGTGGGATGATCCTGTGGGATGGCCCAGTGGGATGGTCCTGTGGGATGGTCCTGTGGGATGGCCGGTCCTGTGGGATGGCCCTGTGGGATGACTGGCCCACACAGCCACACCATTGAGCCCTGTGTTTATAAACGGCCTGTCTCTTGGAAATAAATCTTTGCACTTTCCACAGGAAATAGTCTATAAATCACGGTGACATTTAGGATGAGAATCGCCTCCTCTGGCTTCTCTGCCTCGAAGCCCAGGCCCCTGTGTCTGCTGCGGCGCCTGCGGGTGGCCCACCTGGAGCGGCTGGGGTTGGGGCGATGGCCCTTGAAAGCTGAGATTGGTGGCATGGTCAGGTGTCAGCTCGGTCAGCACCGCTGGGTCCCTGCCCTGCTGCGGGGAGACGCCCGGGAGACGCTGGGCGTCAGCTCCGTCAGCACCACCGGGTCCCTGCCCTGCTGCTGCGGGGGAGACGCTGGGGAGACGCTAGGCCGGTGAGCATCCTGGCTCTCCATTGTACTGCTCTTGGAATGTCACTACCCGCACAGCCTACAATCACTCCCCGCTGCAGTGATGGGTTTTATGTGTCAGCCTGGCCTGGCCAGCTACCCGGGTGTTTGCTTACACAGCAGTCTAGATGTTTCTGTGATGGTGTTGTGTTAGACTCTAGGGACACTGAAACGATCTGAGTTTGGGCAGTGTTGAGGACTCTGCACAAAGTGGTGGGTCTCATACCACTGGTGGGAGGCTTGGGAGGGTGGAGCTCCCATCCACGAGGAGGATGCCATTCTGCCTCCCGTCCGCTCTGGCTTTCGGACGGAAGTACCGACTGTGGCTGGCATTTCCAAGCTGGCAGCCTTTGGATTCCAGACTCGTCAGCCTCCACCAGCTCACAAGCCAGGTCACTGTTGGTACCACTTCTCGGGAGGACCCTGGGATGATGTAGCACACAGTGTTGTGAAGGCGGTGTTAAGTCTCCTGCATTACCACCCTGCCCTGGATAGCTGTGGCTAAGCACACTAGTTCCTTCCAGCTATAAATATGGATAAAGGCTGTTGGTGTTAGCTGAAGGTTTTGCAATGAGACCGCTGGAAGGAATCACAGGTTCTGGGTCTCACGCGAGGCTGTAGGACAGGAGATGAAGAAGGGAGCATGCAACAGCCCAGGGCTTCTCTTACTGCATCCTCTACCCGACAGCTCCCTCATGGAGCTGAGGCCTGCCCAGGGCCTGCCGTCCGCCGCTTCATAGTTTTTGGTGCTGGAGTGCTGGCTGGAGGCCTCAGTCCACTTCCGGCTGTGACATGGATAGTACCAGGTTATATAAGAATGGAGGTGTCTTTGGTGCATGGCTCTGAAGGGGAGCCACGGGGAGCCACAGGGAGATCCTGGTGCTATGGCGTCTGTCGAGACCCTGGGCTGCACTGTGACACAAACAGGGCATTGTGCAGTGGGACAGAACTGCAGCTTGAGTCTCTCTTCTTCTTATAAAGTCCCCAAGGCGCCCCAGGGAGAGGGCTTCCTCCTCTCAGCCTCATCTCATCTCAGTTCTGTCTCAGAGGACCCACCCACCACCCAGCCACTGGCATGAATTTGGGGACTGTAAACTTTCGGATATGTTCAGACCACAGCACTGGCTATATTGCTTTTAGGCGTCTCTACGGTGGATGTAATTTTCCGAGCAGTCCCCAGCACACAGTAGGTACTCAAGTGGCTTTCTGTTGAAACAGAGGCAAATATGGTCGTGCTAGTGACCAGATGGCTAGCTAGCCATGGCTCAGGAAGTCAGCAAGGCTCAGAGAATGGAATCGGGGCCCAAGACCCCACTCCAACTCCAGTTCAGGCTTGTGTGTGTGTGTGTGTGTGTGTGTGTGTGTGTGTGTGTGATTTACCTCACCACGGTTGCTCTCTGTTTATGGCGTGAGTACAGGTCTCCTCTTTACTGGTAGAGCCAGACTCAGCCACGTGCAGGTGCGCATGCACAGGTCATCAGTGTGCGAGGCTTGAGTGTGACCTTGCCATGGTGCTCTGCTCAGAGCTCCATCCCCACTGCAGAGACACTTCTATAAAGTGCTTCTCAGGGTTTCCCTTCCCCGTCCAGCCCTGTGGTGCACTCAGCTGACACGCACGGGCTCTGTGGACGTCTGTTGGATGTGTGGAGATCAGTGGGTCCGCAGGGTGCACTGCTCTGTCCATCTGCTCAGATGCAGGTGTGCGTATGGAAATCCCCTAGCAGGAGGTCTCCGGTACAACTCCACATGCCATGGACCCATGTCCCCATGCAGCAGCACATGTATGCAGCCAGGCTGTGGGCCACCCTTTGTACCCTTTCCAGAGTCATCGATCTATGACACCCCACCCCGACACTGAGCCCATCCCACTGTTTCGCCAGAGGGAGCCATGAGCGAGGTGAGCAGTGAATGAAGTGCACTTGGGAGGCTCGGACGCCCCCAGGGGAGCAGGGCTCAGGGCCCCCCATCGTTGGCCTTCCAGATGTCTGCTGGGAGGAGCAGGCCTGGGGAGAGCATGCCAGCCAAGGGCTCTGGTTCCTCTTACTTAGATCCAAGGATGGCTTTACCAGCCAGAGACTCTGACCACCGTGCAGATGAGAACACTGTGTCCCTGGATCTGGACCCTGAAATGCTGTGTGGGAAGATGAGACTCTGAGAGGTGTTCACCCCACATGCAGAGACCTCACGGAATGGGATTCATGCCCATGGAAAAGAAAGCAGAGAGGTCATTAGCTGTCCTTGTCTGTGAAGAACTCAGCCACAGCAGAGTGGACCCTCACCAGAGGGAATCATCTCAGATTTCTTAGCTTTCAAAACTGTGAGGAACAGTTTTTGGTATCTTGTTGTCGTCTCCAGGAGGATAGAGGAAATCTAAACAGCCCAGGAATGGGAGGGGTCGTGAGAGCGACTCAAGGTTTGTGTCCAACTCCGCCAAATCCATTTGCCAAAGCTCTAATTCCCAGCGTGACCATCTGGTGGAGATGGGTTGCGATATGGATGAGGTCATGAGGGCGGAGCCCCATGGATGGCTGGTGTCACGTAATGCTGTGAGAACACAGAAGGCAGCCACGCACAAGCCGCTCAGACCTTGCCACACATCAGATCTAGTGATGGTTGGTTTGGAATTCCAGCCTCAAGAATTGTGAGAACTAAATGTCTGTGGTGTAGGCCACTCAGTCTATGGCATTTTATTATAGAGTCCCTCACCAAGATGGCTCTAAGATGGGATTCTCAAAGGGAAAGAAAGGAGAAGATCCAGAAGTAAATGGGGTGATGGGGTGGGCAGATTCCAGAACAAGACATGTGTTTTGAACAATGGGATGTTTGTTAATACCAGAAGAGGTAGCCCTAGAACTGGAAGCTGACAAAAGTTATTCTGGCCCAATAATATCAAAATTTTGTTTCACTTAAACATTAGGGAAATGAAAGATTACAGTTGAGTCATGTGCAACATTAACATTAATAAAGAGAATGATTACCATAATAATATTTATTGGTAGACATAAGAGAAAGACATGATCACAGCATATAGGAAAGCTAATATTTCAAAACATTCCTAATATTTTTGCATATAGAAAGATTATGAGAGAATACTATTTATCAGAATAAAGACAACATATGAATGAAATATCTGGACAAATGGCAGATAATAAAGCTCAGTGAATGGAGTAAATAATTAGAAATAAGAGAAAACTATTTTTGAAAGAGAGAGCATTGGAAAGAATACAGGAATGAAAAAATGGTCCTAGGAAATGTCATCAGAGAAAAGATATATAGAAGGAATTCATTTAAAAAGAAAAGAAAAGAAAACTATGAAGATGTTAAAAATCTTCAAAAGTGTGTGAGATTAGAAAAGAAGACTTAACTTGTGCATAATCAGAGATACTATGGTAACAATCCAAGTACTGGACAGAATGAATTCTAAAACCAACATTTAAAACAACAAACTTCTTTAAATAGAGACTTAATATTAGAAATAGTCACACTGTGGCCAACAAAGTTCACCCACAATGACAAACACAGAAACACATTCTGGTGAAACTATTGGGTTTCTTGATAGACAAAATTCACTTACCCATGAAGATCAGAATCTCACTGAGGACAGATCAGACTGACACTCGGGCTTTTGTGCCAGAAGTAAATATAATACATTTCAGCTTCTCAGAGAGAGAAAATCTGAGCCCACTAACTAGACCACGGTATCTGGGTCCCTCCTCTGTGTCTAGCTCAGACTAATCTTGCTTCACCAGGCAATGGAGAGGCTGTGGTGAGAGGGAGGAGGCAGGCTGTCTGTGCTGGGTGCCCAGGATGAGCGCTGGTGGTGACCCCAGGAGCCAGCGTAGGAAGAGCAATGACCTCTCACAAGTAGAGCTCAGTCAGCCATTCAAGTGGGGACAGAAGAAAGGGGAATAGGTGAAAAGTGTAATCACCTGAATAGGGAATCCACTGAAAAAGAGAAATATGTGTCTTCAAGTTAGTTGCTTTGGGACAAGAGGAGGGAGGAGAAAGAAGAGAAAGACTGGGAAGCAGGAAAAGATGTAGCCCAGAGAACAGATGTATGGGTTGCGATGAGAAGCACACACAGGAATGGATTAAAGAGAATAATGTCAACGTGGTTTTCAGACTGGCTCACCATGTGAGGCTCAGTGCGAAGCTGGATGCCTGGGACCTGCCTAAAACACAGAGAAAAACTGATTTTTTTCAAAGATGTCAAAAGGAAAGCAGGTTAAATGGCCGTGTTCTCTGAAGGTGGAGTCTCATGTTTCTGGAAGCATTCCAGAGACATTGTGATAAGGCTACACTACAAATCAGTCCTTAGCCAATGCATTCCCGGTAACACTGAGGCACGGCTTCAGTCCTGGAACCCATGGGAAATGACTGGAAGAAATGACATGGAGAAAGGACTGGAAGCCACTGCCACAGGAGGAGTCACGGGCACTCTTTGTCTGAGACAGACCACTGTTAGGAAGGATGGAAGGCTCCAATGATGTGAGCAATGGGGCAAATCCTACAATGAACCATTGAACTCTGAACCCTGGTAACTGAGAGAATGTCTTCTTTTCAAAGGATGTAAGACATCCTGCAAATTGACCATGGCTATTGCCACAAAGTGAATCTCATTAAATCCAAAGCGTAGAAGCAACACATTTAGCATTCTTGTACTACAGGCAATGAGATGAGACGTTAATCACGGCACTAACAAAACCCAAATGCCTGTCTGCCAGGCATGCTAGCAAACAGCTCTTGGAACAAAGACAAAATAAAGGCTGATATCACAGCATTTTATGATATAATAGTGAAAATTAAAAAAATAAGAATCTACAGGATATAATTAAAGTAGATATAGGGAAGCAAATAAAATTTTAGCCTTAGAAATGAAATTAGAACCCAGGTGTCCATGGCTCATTCCTGTAATCCTAGCTACTCAAGAGGCTGAGATCTGAGGATCACAGTTCAAAGGCACTCCATGCAGGAAAGTCCAGAAGACTCTTATCGCCAATGAACCACCAGAAAACTGGAAGTGGTGCTGTGGCTCAAGTGGTAGAGCACCTGTCTTGAGCTGCAGAGCTGAGGGCCAGTGCCCAGGCCCAGAGTTCAATCTCCATGGCCAACAAAAAAAAAAGAAATTAGAAATATAGAAAATAAAAATTTAGGGCTGGGAAGGTGGCTCAGTGGTAGAGCGCTTGCCTTGCATGCCTGAGGCCCTGGGTTCGATTCCCCAGCACCACATAAGCAAAAAGAAAAAAGCTGGAAATGGAGCTATGGCTCAAGTGGTAGAGCACTAGCCTTGAGCTGAAGAGCTGAGGGACAGCACCCAGGCCCAGAGTTCAGACCCCACAACTGGACCCAAAAAGAAAAAAAAAAGAAAATAAAAATTTAGCATTAGAAATGAAAACCAAAATGAATGACACACACACACACTCTCTCTCTCACACACACACACACAAACACACACACACACACACACACACACACACCACAGAAAGGAGCAAAAAGCAAAACCCAAAGCAATCATAACACGGAAGCCACAAGACTAGTGAGTTCCAATGGCTCAAAGAAAAGAAGTAGAATTAGTAAATACATCCAATATCTAGATCATGAAAAGTTCTGGAAGGGGCTGGGAAAAGAAAACATACACAGCATTAGAGATAACAAGGGGCAAATGGATGTCACAGGTAAAGGAGTTCTCTGTATTTTATTTTACTTTTTACAGGGAGATTTAGTTGGTGGAGATCTTGGGAGATGTGGTGCTGTTGGTGGAGACCTGGAGTGTCATGGGAAACATTTACCCTCCTGGTGTGTGTCCCCTCCCTGTTCTTCCCTTACTGAGGACTGTGGGGTGCAAATCTTCCTCAATGTTCCCTGAGTTTCACTATTTTTTTATTGAGGAATTTTAGCATTTGCATTTTTTGAGACTTGCTGAACTACGGCACTGGCTTTGTTTGGGTACCTCTCACCCCATTTTGTTCTCTTGGGTGGGAAGGGTTTTCTGTGCCTGTGCTTTATGGCATGGATGATTTTTACTTTAAGCCGCGGAGAGATGATCAGAAACAGTTCCTAAGCAGGACTTATCCAGAAACTATTAACTTTGAAAAGCTATGTTTGATGAATCAGTACTTCAAAGAGCCATCCTCAGTGGGCCGCCCACACATGTTCCAGAGGCGCACACATGTTACCTGGTTATCAAGATGGTGGTCTTTTTATTTTTCCACATTGCTCCACCTGCTGTTTAGGGAAATGATCTTAAGTTTGTTGATGGCATCTGCAGAGAGATCAGACAGAGCAGGCCACCCAGAATTAGATGGGACACATCTTCCCTTTGTGGGGGCCCCTCTTGACATGGGCACAGATACCCAGGAAAAGCCCTAAATCTGTAGGAAACACACTCACCCATCCACATGCAAAGAAAAGATCCAGAAGCATGACCTTAGTGTTTAATGGTATCCTTGCAAGATCAGATGTCTGGTGGTCAGAGACAAGTTTGTTTTACACATTATTAGACCACTTTGTAAAATTCCATGCAAGTTAAATGCCAACGTGATGAAGATGTTTTCAGGAACATTGCAAAGTGCAAAAATTGACCCCATTAAAGAGAGACCATGTCCTCAGTGGCCAGTTACCGTTGATGAAGCTGAGGAGGAGAACTCGCTTTTCCAAGTCACCTCCCACAGAGGGAGTGGACCAAGTTTAATTGGAACAGTTAATAGCAGTCCACTTCAATAATCCCAGAGTGTTTGTAAATGTGGAAAACCTCAAGACTATTCTTCTGAATCACAGAGGCTCCCTATCATGGCAGTTTTTACTGACATGCCAGAACACTGAGCAACCTCCTTCATGAATGCAGATGAACAAAAGTCCCAGACAAAAGCAAGCAGCATGTGACAAAATTGTGTGTCATGATCAAGCGCTTGTTTTACCACCAATGGGAGAGGAGTGCAATATTAGAAAATATATTAATGTAATCCATCAAGTATGTACAGCTAAGAAGAAATCTCATCCGATCAGTTCAAAAGCAAAAGACATTCTGCATTATTAAACACATACATGTTAAAAAACACTTGATAAAAATAGCAATCCATGCATCTAGATGTTAGCACAATATTCGACAGCAAACACAGACATCCTTCCAAGGAACGACAGGAAGAAAACAGAAGTGTTTTCCCCTTCCCACCACTTAGAATTGTGTTAGATGGTGTGGTTAGACCAGAGGAAAGACCCAGCACATAGGCACTAGGGATGGTTCCTGTGTGGGTAGAGTGAGTTGCCCACCATCCCTGTGTTGGTAAATCGGGAAGTGGTGAATCTCTAAGAGGTGGGCTCTGTAGGGAGGAGGTTAGATCATTGGAGGAGAAGATGGGGGGGAGGAGGTTAGATCATTGGAAGAGAAGATGGGGGAGGAGATTAGATCATTGGAGGAGAAGATGGGGGGAGGAGGTTAGATCATTGGAGGAGAAGATGGGGGGAGGAGGTTAGATCATTGGGGGAGAAGATGAGGGGAATGGTTAGGTCATTGGAGGAGAAGATAGGGGAGGAGGTTAGGTCATTGGAAAAGATGGGGGAGAAGGTTAGGTCATTGGAGAAGATGGGGGGAGGAAGTTAGATCATTGGAGGAGAAGATGGGGGAGGAGGTTAGATCATTGGGGGAGAAGATGGAGGGAGGTTAGATCATTGGAGGAGAAGATGGGGGGAAGAGGTTAGGTTGTTGGAGGAGAAGATGGGAGTTTCTGTGGGACACTGCTTGGTTCCCAGGAGAAGAAGTTATACAAAAGAGCAAGTTTCCATATCCCTGCTGTACACCTCTCCATGTATGCCCACTGCAATGCTAGCTCACAAGGCTCTCACCAGATCCAGGCAGTAGTGGCACCGTGTTGTCAGACCTCCAGAACTGAGAGCTACACAAGCGCCCATTCTTTGCGAAATACTCACCTTGAGGTATGACATCAGAAAACAGATTAATACAGTACTTCAGGAAGAGAGAGAGAGAGAGAGAGAGAGAGAGAGAGAGAGAGAGAGAGAGAGAGAGAGAGAGAGGGAGGGAGAATGCATCTGTTTGTAGATGACACAAACCCCAACAAAAATTCATAAGGAAAACCAGACAATGCTTACCACAAACACTGAAGGGATGGGAGAAGATTTACTAAAGTGGTCTATTATAGAAATAAATAAGTAATATTTAACCATCAGCAAGATCTCTGAGAAATGGAGTTTCTTTCCTCAGTTCCTCCTGATAGGTAGAGCTAACCCTTCTGGACATTTTATATGGGAATATGAAGAAGGCAAAACCCATGTGTTCCTTGGAGGACATCAAGCATAGTGCTGCAATGAATGTGGGCATGTCTATGCCACTTTGACACGCTAACTTGGTTTTCGGTGCATTATATTGGAGGTGGATGCTATGGTTATGTAGGCTTTGCAGTTTTAAAGAAATTCCATACTGTTTAACTCATTGACATTCCTGCAAACAGTGCACTAAGACTTTTTCCACATTGTTGTCAGCGCATGTTACCTCATTTCGACCACAGCCACTCCAGCAGGTGAGGTGAGTTCACCGTGGTTTTAACGGACATTTTTTTTCCCTAGTGTTTAGTGATATTGAACATTTTCAACATACTTCTGGTCTTCCTTTGACAAATGTCTGTTTGGGTGTCTGTCCCTGTTTTCATTAGCACTTTAACTCCTTTCTGGCTTTTTTTTTTGAGCTCCTTTTGTGCTGGATACCACATATCCCTGTGAGAAGTACAGTCTGCACATTTGCTCTGCTCAGCAGGTCGCACATCCACTCTGCTGTCTGCTCCCTGGGACCCTGGGATTTGCAGCTGTGATAAACAGTGAGAGGTAGTGGCACGCTGACCTTGGGACACTACAGGTAACCTGATCGTGGGGTCCACACGTCCACAGCTTCTGAAGCTTGAGCCAAGGAGATAGCAACCTAATGATAATGGTGGATTCAGACAACTGACTCCAAAGTCTATGCTCTACATGCCAGGGAGTAGGGAAGGGGCAGGGCATCCACACGGGGCCTCTGAGATGGAGACCAGCCACCATCCTCTAGTTAGTGAGCATGCAACCAATCCAGAGGCCATACCCAGCTGCCTCTGTGAGGCCCCTCGATCTGCAGGATGCAGCCTCCTCCCATCCTACGTGGGGCTGGGGACTGAGGAGGCTTTGTGGATAAAGATGGCCTTCTGCACGGACAAGCCCCTCCACAGGATCAGCACAGACCATGTGGGGCTGGAAACCCTGCCCATGTAGATGGAGGGAGGTCCACTGGGAGCCATCCTTGTCTCTCCTGGAATGATGTTACAGGGAATCGCAGATGACTCAAAACCAGCTGGCCCATGCCCAGATGGTGTCTCCCACACAACATATAGCTGGACAGGATTCTGTAGACTGTCTCCCATGCTACCAGGAATCAGGAAGATGGCAACCTTCATGGAGTCAGCATGGGAGTGAGGCCTCTGAAGGGTTCCAGAGCAGCAGGAAGGCCACGTTTCCATGAGTAACTATGAGCACGCTGACAAGCGTGCAAACACGAATGCCTCAGCAAAGAAACAGGAAGGAAACCCCAGACTTTTCAGAACCTAAACATACGACTACAAAATCAGACATCTAAGAGCATGGGCTCCAGAGAACAGCAGAACACAAAAAAGAATCGAGGAGTTAGAGGTTGGGAGTGATTGGAATGACCCAATCAGAGCAGCGGAGAAAGAAAAGGGCGGGCTGAGCCTCAGGGCTTGTGGCATTGGAACCAAAGTCTGAAATGCGTGTCCTTTCCTCCCTGAAGGAGAAGGGGCGAAGGAAAGGCTGAAAGAGACTTAGAGAAATAATGCCTGAATACCCAATTTGGCTGGGGAAAAAAATCCAAATAGGATAAGCCTAAAGAAATCCCTGCCAAGATGCATCATAATTAAACTTCTGCCAGGTAAGAAACAAAGAAAAAAATTTGAAGGCTGCCAGAGAAAAGTTCCCCCTAACCTAGAGAGGAAAAAAAATCATTGGAATGACAGTGTATTTGTCACCAGAAATAGGCAGGCTGAGAAGAAATGACACAATATTTTTCAGCTACTGAAATGGAAGTACTGCTGCCTCACAATCCCACACCTATGAAAATACCCTTCAAGAGTGAAGGGGATTGAGGCATTCTCTGATGAACAGTCACCACCAGACCTGCCCTGAAAGAATGGCCAAAGGAAGTCCTCAAAACAGAGTAGAAATGTTGAAAGAGAGTTTTAAAACATTGAGGAGGAGAGATGAGGAGCTAAACAACCAAGGTAAGAGTGAATAGAAAGACTTTCTCTCTCTCTTGCTTCTTACAAATTATACATAAATGGCCCAGGCAAAATTCATAGCACTGTTTGATGGGGTGATCGATGTAAGTGCAGGAAATGCTTAAGAGAATTACTAACAGGGGACACCAAGGGGCTAAAGAGAGTAAGTTTCCATGCTTCACTGTAGCCAGTGAAGGTGTGCAACCTGTGAGGGTGTTATATAAATACATATAGGGTCACATACACACAAGAAACAGTCTTCACCATGATACCCCTAAAAGTGCCATGCTCAGAGACACGCTAAAACCCCGTTACCATGCACAGAGACATGCTAATGCCCATTGCAACACACAGAGACACACTAGTACCCCATTGTAACACAGACAGACACATTCACACCTCATTACAATGAAGAGATATGCTAAGACCTCCTTGCAATGCACAGAAACATGCTAAGACCTCACTGCCATGTCTTGCATCTGGAAATGAAGATGGCATAATGAAACTTGCTGTAGGCTGTGGAGTGAGCAAGGGGGATCCGTCTGATTAAAGTCCAGCATATATATCTGCATGTGTGAAACACCACAGAATTAAAATGAGCTACTTAGACCCTCAAAGATGGTGCAAATGAAGTTACACAAGATTTCAGAACATCTTAAAAAGTGTAAACTAACCTGAAGACATCTCTTTCTTGGAGTTATGAAGACCAGATGGAGGAAGGGTGCACTAGGCCAGAGTTCATCAAGGGAAGGCAAGAGTGGACACATTCCTGATGGATGAGGTAGACCTCAGGCCATGAAAACCACCAGATAGGCAGGCATACCATACAGCAATACAAAGACACAAGATTGCAACTTTGATGCACCAAGCAACAGAGCTGCAAAGTATGGAGGGCAAAAAACAAATACAGTAGGAGGATAGACAGATTGAATTAGAGATTGAGAGTTCAACCTTCTCTTGACACTTGATGGAACAAGTAGGCAGATATAAACAATATTGGTCATCCATTCACCAAGAGGAAACAATTGACATTCACAGAAGACTGTTCCTCAAAGCAGCCTACGCAGGTTTCCAAGTGTCTGTGGAAATGTACCAAGACAGAACAGCCCTGCACCATGATACTAATTTTATTCTCTGACCACTGTGGAAGTCACCTAGAGATGAATAACTCAATGACAGCAGGAAATCCCCAGATACCTGGAAACCAAACAACACACTTGTGAATAATCCATGGGTCAAAGAAAATGTCTCAAGGGAAATAAAGAATTCTTTCAACAGAATGAAAATGAAATTATTATTTATGGTATATAGCAGAAGCAGCCATAGTACTGAGAGGGACATTTATAGCACTAAGTATATATGCTGTTAAAGAGGAAAAATCAGCAATCTAAGCTCACCCCACCATAACCTAAAAATAGCACATCTAAATAAACCCAGAACAAATAGGAGGAAGTAACAGATACATAACAGCAGAGACTTAAAACAATGGGTCATAGGAAAGATGTCAATTGCACCTATATACATATATATGTATATCTGTTTAGGCACAATTATATATCTATGCAGTACCTACCAAAATTAGCAAGATGGTTTTTTACAGATATATGCAAAATCATACAGTTGTGGCATATGGAAAGGCAGTTTCTACAGAGAGGCCAAGCTACTGGAATGGCTCAAATTTTGCAATCAGAATACAGTAGGAAATACCAGTCTACTCAGTTTCAAAACAACCTTTTTTTTTTTTTTTTTTGTCAGTCGTGGGGCTTGAACTCTGGGCCTGGGCGCTGTCCCTCAGCTCTTTAGCTCAAGGAGAGCGCTCTACTACTTGAGCTACAGCGCCATTTCTGGTTTTCTGGTGGTTTATTGGAGATAGGAATCTCACTGTTTCTCCTGCCCGGGCTGACTTTGAACCGCAATCTTCAGATCTCAGCCTCCTGAGTAGCTAGGATTACAGGCGTGAGCCACCAGCGCCCAGCCTCAAAACAACTTTTAATTTCAGTAAAATCCGTGTTACCTAAGACATACCATCCTAGTACTTGTTAAATGAACAATTTGGTAATGCTAAGGATATTTATGCCATTGTGAAATTTATCTCCAGGACTTTTTTCTTTTTCCCAAACTGAAACTCTGATCCATGAAATAGCAGCTTCTTGTTTCCTCCTCCTGCCCCTGTTCAGCCCTGACCCCAGTGAATTACATTCTGTTCTTTGTCTGGGGAACTGACCACTTATGAATCTCCTGTAAGTGAATCTGAATGCTGTTATGAATCTCCTGTAAGTGAATCTGAATGCTGTTTGCCTTGTTGTGACTGGATTATTTCAGTTCAGACACTGCAGAGTTCATCGATACTGCAGTGTATGCCAGAATTCCCTTCCTTTTCAAGGCTGGATAGTATTTCACTGCATATGGAGACCACAGTTTGTCTGTCCAGTCGCTTGACATTATGTGCTTGAGTTTTTCCCACTATGGTTTTGTTTTGTTTTGCTATTGGAATTCACATTGCTGCAACCATGGCCATACCGTTATCTCCCTTCAGTTCTTTCATGGAGATAGCCAGAAATGGAATCCTTGGACCTCAAGGAGATTCTACTTGCAACCTTTTTTTAAAATTTATTTTTTAGTTATCTTTAAGCAGTTGTTCAAAGGAAATGCTATATATCAAAACAGTTTGTGAACACAATGCATCTTGACTAGTGTCTCTCTTCAAACTTCTCACCCATTCCTCCTAACCCATCCCTTCTGTCACTTTTTGAAATTTTGTGGTATCGACAGTGAATTCCTCCCCTTCTCTTCACTCCTCTCCTCCTCTCCCCTAGGCTCCACCCCCATCTTGGAGGTTCCCATTTCATGGTATTGATATGTTGAGCTTTGACCTACTCTTTCTAAAACAGGTTTTCTACTTAAGCTCCTCATAGATAGAGACTGTTATACTTCAGATAATTCATTTGTAACCACTTGCATACCAACCGGTGTGTTTTCTTAAAGATTTATAGTTCCCATAAATGAAGGAAACCATGCAACCTTTCTCTGGGTCTGGCTTACTTCACTTAATGCTGGCAAGGATGAGGCTGAAAAAGAACTAGCATGTTGTTGGTGGGAATGTAAGCTTGCTTAACCACTCTGGAAAGCAGTGTGGAGGTTCTTCAAAGAACTAAACTTGGAATTACCCTATGATCCATCAGTTCCACTCCTGAGCATTTATCTAATAGAGCACAGACAATGCTACAGAAAAGCCACCAGCACAACCATGTTCACTGAAGTACTGTTCACCACAGCTGAGATACGAAATCAGCACAGATGCCCCTTTGGATGAATGGATTGAGAAAATGTGGTATATATACACAGTAGAATTCTACTCATCCATCAGAAAGAATGATATTGTAACATTGGTAAGGAAATTGAAAGATTTAAAAATTATATTAAGTAAGATATTAAGAGATGCTTTCAACCTTTTGAGGAGTCAGCATGATGTTCCCCATGGCAGCTGCACCCCTTAACATTGCTGTTACAAAACACAAGGTTCTTGCTCCAATCCTCACCAGTGCTTCACATCTGTGGTTTGGATAACTCTCACTCATCCTGACAACTCTCACCCCATCTATGGCGTGGGGGTTGATTTGCATTTCCCTCATTGCCAGTGTTGAATATTTTAGGTGCTTATTAGTCATTTGTATTTCTTCTTTGTAAAAATATCTAGTCATTTTTCATTTAAAAAATCAGGTTGCTTTCATTGTGTTTGAGTTGTAGGATCTTTATTTATTATAGACCTTAACCCTTTGCCAGATGTATGATGAGCAAATATTTTCTCCCATTCTGTGGAGTACCTTTTGTCCTGTTGAGTGTTCTTGTGATGTACTCTACTACCTATGAAGCATTTCTACATAGCTAAAACTGTGCCATAGTGGCAGAAACCTAGAGAGATCAGGGGAACAGAATAGGATCCACAAATTGGCCACTTAAGTACACCAAGCTCATTTTTTACTAAACTGCTAAACAATTCAAGAAGAAATACAAGTTCTATGACTATTTGTGCCAGAACAATTGCACAATTGAACAGGCAAAACAAAAACATTGCAAAACAAGATGACTAGGTGTAAATCTTACATTTTATATAAAAACAACTTGAAATGGATCAGAGACTTAAATGTAAAACGTAAGACTTGTAGAAAAATGTGGTTGGAAATCTTCAGAGCTTAGGGAGAGACACAGTCCTTTGCATAATAGGAAAAAAAGGATAAGTTGAGCCTTATAAAATTAATATCTTTGACTTTGTTAAGAAGTTGTTAGGAGACAGTGAAAAGGAAAGCTGCAGAGTGGGTAGAAATACCTGCACACTACAGAGCTGATGAAGAACGAATACACAGAATATATTTAAAACGCTCAAAACTTAACATAAAAATTCCAGAGCGGGTAAAACTCGACAGCAGCTATTCCACACCAGGCTCCACAGATGAGCATGGGAGATGCGCGGCACAGGTTTCCAGGAGGGAAACGGAGAGGAAGCTGCCCTGGTCCCTGGCATTCCTCCTGGTGGGAATGGCGACACGCGAGATGCTGGTAGCCAGGGCTCCATAGATGCTGGTATGGGAACCGCCCCGTCTCCGCCTCCGGCCCGGCTCGGTCACCCCTGTGCATCCATGTTTACACAAACCCCACGCATGAATGTTTTAGCTGACTGATTCGTTTTACAGCCCCACACTGGGCATGACCCACAGGGCCTTCTCTGATGAATTAGTAAGCAGCGTGGCAATCGGGTCCCGGGCCGCAAAATCACACTCAGCAATGAAAAGGAACAAAGTATTGACATATGGGAAAATACCGATGAACCTCCAGGGAATTGTGTAAGTGGAGCAAGCCAATCTCCGAAGGGCGCTCAGGCTAAGGCTTCATTTTATATTACATTGTTGGATTGACAAAGCTATAAAGCCAGAGCACAGGACCTTATTCCACGGGCTGAGGAAGACACGGGAGGAGGGGAGCTCTGGCTGCGCTGTGCATTCACCACTGCCAGCGCCTGGATGGGGTCGCAGTGTGACACACCTCCAGCTCGCGTGCAGCACCGTGTGTGCGTGCGTGCGTGTGCATGTGTGTGTGTGTGCGTGTGCATGTGGGCATGCGCGCGTGTGTGCGTGTGCGTGCGTGCATGCGTGTGCGTGTGTGCATGTGTGTGTGCGCGTATGTGTGTGCGTGTGCGTGTGTGCATGTGTGTGCGTGCATGTACGTGTGTGCGTGCGTGTGTGCGTGTGTGTGCATGTGCGTGCGTGCGTGTGTGTGCGTGCGTGTGCGCATGCATGCGTGCGTGTGCATGCGTGCATGTGTGTGTGTGGAGGGGGTTCTAAAGGCCTCTCCCGGGGCAGGGGCCTGCTCTGCAAAGGGTAGGTGAAGGCTACTCTTACGGGACTGCATTTACTCTGGAATAAACACGTTCCGTTGTAAATGCAGGACAATGGCAGCACTAGCATGGACACAGATCACCGCCTGTTAGAGAGCCGTCACCGTGTCACAAGTTCCCGGTTTAGGAAGTTAACCCCGCAGACCTCCCCCGGCTTGTGCTGTGGGGAGGCGGTCAGCGTCCACGTCCCTTCCTGCTGCCCGTCTCGTTCTGGAGGCCTCCAGTCCTCACTGGCTTGGTGAGTCAGACACCAGCTCCGGTCGGGGAAGCCGACCAGCAAGACAGTGCCGGAGGAAGCCATGTCCTGGTCCCTGTGGCGTGACCTGAGAAGAGAACTTCCACAGCTGCTGCGGCTCGTGTGTGTACACACACATGCTCACAGCACACACCCACACCACATATTATACACACCACACCACACATGTGCACACACACACTCACACCACACACCCACACCACATATTATACACACCACACATGTGCACACACACACGCTCACACCACACACCCACACCACATATTATACACACCACACCACACACGTGCACACACACGCTCACACCACACACCCACACCACATATTATATGCACCACACCACACATGTGCACACACACACTCACACCACACACCCACACCACATATTATACACACCATACATGTGCACACACACGCTCACACCACACACCCACACCACATATTATACACACCACACATGTGCACACACACGCTCACACCACACACCCACACCACATATTATGCACACCACACTACACACGTGTGCACACACGCTCACACCACACACCCACACCACATATTATACGCACCACACCACACACGTGCACACACACGCTCACACCACACACCCACACCACATATTATACGCACCACACCATACACATGCATACACATGCACAATACACCCTGCAAGCATGCCATATCTACATATATGTTCATACACCGTGCATGCACACTTGCACACATGTGCACATGCTTCCCCCACACACCACACACAGCACTCAATTTCTTCCCGACACCATGTCACATTTACACTATAGATACCACAGATACCACAAGCATTATGTACACATTTACACCTGCACTCAAACCACGTGCGCGCACACACACACACACACACACACACACACACACACACACTCCTGCTAGACATGAGATGAAAAGGCCATGGGTAGCAAAGTTATAGGAGACAAACCAGGAAACTTCACAACAGAGACGGGCAAGGGAGAGGCACAGCACATTCTTGCTAGGAAGGCAAAGCCCAGCCCCCTCGTGTCATAAATGCGAAATCATCTCAGCACAAATACACTTTCCTTGCCTCTAAATTACTTGATTATGTATTTCATAATAAACTGGAAAGAATTGCTAAAAATATCCACTAAGCCTTTCAAAAAAGAACAAAGAGAATTGTATTAAAATACGCCTCTAGAGGGAGGGACTCGGAGTGGATCTGCTGATCAGCCAACCTTGTGAAGACGGTGAAGATCTGAGCCGGCTGTGGGGTGGGGGCGAAGCAGCCCCCACCATGGGAGGAGGAGCTCCCATCCCTGCCGGAGTGGGCAGTGAGGCAGAGCTGAATCTGCGGAGACACCTAGCCGAGGGCTGTGGGCCCGAGGGCTTGGATGTCTGTGGAAATGGAGAACCTGAGACACAGCTCCTTCTGGGTGCTGCTGAGACCCAAAGAGAGAATGAGGTGATGTCCAGCAGAGGTGGACAGCCTGGGCTCTGGCCGTCCACCCACTCCTTGGGGACCCCTCCCCCAGATGTATAGGCAAGGTCTGTGTGGAAGTATGGCCACACGTGCCCGGATGACCTGCCATTATCCGGAATTCTCCAGCTACAAGAACTCTTCCCACAGATGTCCATCCTTGCAAACTCTGCACTTGTAAAGTTTTACAAAGTGAAACATTTTGTCTTTGTTTTTCCTTAAAGAAGGCAACTGGAGTTGCTTAATTTGAGGCCCCAGAAAGTTGATTGTCTTAGTACTGGTGATTCGTGCAACAATCACTGGAAATACAGAGGACTAGAACACCAAAACCACTGCAGAGGCTGGGGGGGTCACCCCAAATTTACAGAGCAGGGTGGAGGTCTGCAGGGTCAGAAGCGAGGGCAGGGGAGAGCGAAGGCAGTGGCCGGCGTGTGACTCACACACAGACAGTTCGCCCTATGTAGCAGTAAATATTAAAACACACAAGTAATAGTTTAGGTATGATGCACATTTAGGTTTTTAAATGATGGAACAATGAGCCAAACATTAAAATACTACTTGACCAAACAAAGAATGGTAGAAATGTGCCAGTGTTAGGGAATAGGGAAGATGTGAAACATCTTTATGTGCAGATCTGACATTGAAATCTTGCCAAATTTAAAATGGCAGGCACCGTAAAGGGCAGCCTGTGCATCGGAAGAGAAAGGCACAAGGCTGTGACTCTGTGACTCAAGTGGGCATGGGGGGCAAAATCACGGAGCCACATCCCTTCAGGGCGCTGTGGGGAAGGGACCGGCCATTTGTCCTGCGGGAAGTCCTGGGACAGACAGGACAGCTGGGTCATAACGACTCATCCCCTGCAACATGGGCACACCCAACATTCCTCCAGGATCCCCCATCCATACCAAATCCCCTTCTAGAAAACACCGTGACACTGTATCTGCATAGGATCTGTACACATATGCCTGTGGACTTCAGATCTTTGAGTTATAGACAAGAGTCAACACAGTGGAACATAATGTGAGCTGCATTGTGTTCTGTTCTTCAGAAAGCAAGGGAACAAATCTATTCACATTCTACACAGTACAGGGTCAACAGTCTACCTCTATCTGTCTGTCTATCATCTATGCATCTGTCTGTCTATCATCTGTGCATCTATCTGTCTGTCTATCATTTATACATCTGTCTATCATCTATGTATCTATCATCTATCTATGTATCATCCATAGTCTATGTATCTACTCAACCAAAACAAAGAGTGTGCTCTCTTCGTCCAGTCTTGGGATGGTGGCTTCAGGATCTGATGCTGAGGTCACAGTGGACAGCCTTGCTGTGCGTCCCCCGTCTGTCACAGAGCGGGCGGTGCTGATGACAGGGTGCCTTGTGCTGGTGCTGGTGTCGGGAAGAGTGCAGGCAGAGGCCTGCTGAGATGTCGGCCTCACCGGCATGATGAATGTGTGCTTGTTCCTGGAATGTGGGGTGGGGTGGGGTGGGAGGCAGAATGTGCCACACAGCCTGTCCATCTGTGACCTAGAGAGCATGAAACAGCTGGGGCTGAGAATAATTAGCCACGAGTAACGTCCTCCTGCAGGAAGGGAGAAGAGGCTATGGAGGGGGTGAGGCCACTTCCCGCCCTGTTTCCCGCCCTGCATGGCCACACCAGAGGGCAGGGGCTGCTCGAGACTGGCAGGAGGGGTCTCTGGTCAGCCTGCATCCACAGCGGGCTTCTGCAGACATGTTACATGGGTGGGAGGATCCTGGAGAATCTTCAGTGAAGCCTTGACATTCGAGAGGACCAGGGCTGGATCCTGGCTTTCAGACCAGCTGACGCCGAAGTGAGGCTGCGGTCAGTGTGTGTGGCGGCGGGGAGGCGAGGTGCTGCCCTCAGACACTGCATGTGGATTTCCCCCTTTGCATGGCAGGAGTCTCGTTTTTGGAAGTTGATTTTTAGGCACGTCCCCTGTTGCATCTCAGACCGCACAGTATGCTGGGCTTCCCGGTCTCAGATAGAGTGGTCTCTGAGGCTTTGGGGACCTCCAGGCCAGGGTCTGCAGTCGGAGGTGGAGGCAGAGAGGAGAGGGCTCTGCACAGTTCGAGTTTGTGTTCCCCCACCTGCATGCTCGCCGTGGGGCCAGGTGTACTCTCTGCAGCTCTGGGTCCCTGTTTCTTCATCTATCAGGAGAAAATATTCACGGCTCACAGTTATTACATATTATGTAAAAATATCACATATTATTATATGTTCAGTGCCCTTCTCTGCAGCGTCTATGAGACACCTGGGCAGCGGCTAAGCCGCCAAGTGTTCTTCATCATGTGGAAGCAGAGCCCAAAATCCATGTGCTTCTTGTCTTTACCATCATCATCACAACCACCAATTCCATCATCATCATCGTCATCACCACCACCATCATCATCATATCACTATCATCACTACCATCATCATCACCATCACCATCACCACCATCAACACAACCACCAATGTCATCACCACCATCACCATCATCACCATCATCACTATCACCATCACCATCACCACCATCACCACAACCACCAATGCCATCATCATCATCGTCATCACCATCACCATCATCATCACATCACTATCATCACTACCATCATCATCACCATCACCATCACCACCATCACCACAACCACCAATGTCATCACCACCATCACCATCACCATCACTATCACCATCACCACAACTGCCAATGTCATCATTATCATCACCATCACCATCACCATCATCACCATCACAATCACCACCATCACCACAACCACCAATGCCATCACCATCATCACCATCACCACCACCATCACCATCATCATCACTATCATTGATACCATCATTATCACTATCACCATCACCACCATCACCACAACCACCAATGCCATCATCATCATCGTCATCACCACCACCATCATCATCACTATCACCATCACCACCATCACCACAACCACCAATGCCATCATCATCATCATCATCACCACCACCATCATCATCACATCACTATCATCACTACCATCATCATCAGCACCATCACCATCACCACCATCAACACAACCACCAATGCCATCATCATCATCACCACCACCATCATCATCACATCACTATCATCACTACCATCATCATCACCATCACCATCACCACCATCACCACAACCACCAATGCCATCATCATCATCACCATCACCATCACCATCATCACTATCATCACTACCATCACCATCACAATTATTATCGTCACTCACACAGCCCTGTCACCACCATCATCACAACCACAATGCCATTATCACCATCACCATCAGCATCAGCATCATCATCATCATCACCATCACCATCATCACCATCATCATCATCATCATCATCATCACCATCACCATCACCATCACCATCATCATCACTATCACCATCACCATCACCACCATCATCACAACCACCAATGCCATCATCATCATCGTCATCACCTCCACCATCATCATCACATCACTATCATCACTATCATCATCATCACCATCACCATCACCACCATCAACACAACCACCAATGTCATCACCACCATCACCATCACCATCACCATCACCATCACCATCATCATCACCATCACATCACTATCATTGCTACCATCATTATCACTATCACCATCACCACCATCACCACAACCATCAATGTCATCATCACCATCATCATCATCATCATCATCATCATCATCACCATCACCATCATCACCATCACCATCATCATCATCACCATCACCATCAGCATCACCATCATCATCATCACCATCACCATCACCATCTACACCTCAGGTGGTTCAAGGCCTGTGTTTTGGGGTGGAAATGCTCCCGTACTTGTGCACATGGACGTGCCTGGCACCCACAGGTGCCATCAATGTTCACCCTTTCACCCCCTAAAATACAACGTTGTGATAAAGTTAGCTCTTGTGTGGGAAGTGCCTGCTCAAATAGCCCACAAACAAGATGGCAGCACTCATATACGAGACCCCTCTAGCTGTCCCTCTGAAGGCAGGGCAGGCTCTCCCAAGTGCCCGTGGCTTCTTCCTTTAATGCCATCCTGCCCTGCACTCAGGCTGCACCCACGGACCAGCCGAGCAAGGGACTGACAGGGCCCTGTCCATCTCCACCCCTCGGGGCCCCCTGGGGGATGCTTGTCTCCCAGTCTTTCAAGGGAGCCGGCCGTACGGAAGAGCAATCTGTCTGAAAACTGTCCAACACCGCCTTAGAGTCAGCCTGGGCAGCGGTGCATGTGCCTGGGTCTCCCAGGTGGTTCCAGTGCCGCCTTGGCAGGCGGCTGGAGATGGAGAAGCTCTCAGGCAGAGCCTCCCGGCTCTGGCAGGGTGGAGCGAAGGAGAGTGCTGGGCAGTGCTGGCCTGGCAGGAGAGCTGCCGAGATGCCACAGGGGAGTGGATGGGGCAGCCATCTCTGTGCAGGGGATGGGGAAGTTGAGTCAGACTGGACACTGGACCAGTTTGGAAAGTGGGCTATTCATGCCACAGGGCAGGGATGGCAGGAGATGGACTGGGCATGAGGGCTCACTGAAGAGATCGTCCGGGGACACGGCCGCCTCCGTCTCACTGTCCTGCTGTGCCGGACGCTGGTAGGTTGGCACAAACGAGCACCATCTCTGGAGCTGTTGGAAACCCTGGACGCGACACTTGGCTGACAGCGTGGGGTGGATTTGGGGTCCCCCCTCTCTTGAGTTGGGTGGGTGTTGGCCATGGCTGACAGTGTGGGGTGGGTGGATTTGGGGTCCCCCCTCTCTTGAGTTGGCTGGGTGTTGGCCGTGGCTGACAGTGTGGGGTGGATTTGAGGTCCCCTCTCTTGAGTTAGGTGGGTGTTGGCCATGGCGGACAGTGTGGGGTGGATTTGGGGTCCCCTCTCTTGAGTTGGGTGGGTGTTGGTGCTGGCCTTTGGCTCAGCCCCTCTCGAGGCGGAACCCCCACCCTGGAGGTGGGCCCCATGCAGGTGGTGGGTCTGGGGCAGGATTGACAAGTGTCTCTGGGCCCAGGGCTGCAGGAGGCAGGGTCCATGGGCAAGTCAAGGGGGGGTCAGCAGCCTGAGGGCTTCGGTTCTAGTTGCAGGGTGGGTGGAGGGGAGACTCACAAGGAAATATCTAAGCAGGGATCTATTTATACAGCGTGGCGATTTCAGCTCAGTGGGTGGAGAGGTAAACTATGGGATAATGACATGCAAAGTGAGCCCTGCGAGAGTCAGGACCCGGAAACCAGAGGGATGGCCAAGAGGATCAATGGAGAACCCCTCCGGGCTGCCGAGGAAGAGCCACTAAGCCACAGAGTGCATCCCTGAAACCCTAACGGGGGAAGGAACGGGTGGGAGTTGGAGTAGTGTGTTTGGAATTGGCTGGGGGAGAGAAGAGGTGGAGAGGAAGGCTGGGCCAGGCATGGGGACCCTGCGGAGCACAGGTTGGCTGTGACAGGTCATGTGCCGAGCCATGGTGGGTGTTAATCAGGAAAGTCATGTGTCTGGTGGGGACACTGTGAGCTGCAGGTGTCGGGTAACGTGAGCTCTGGCGTGTGGCGAGCAGGTGAATGGATGGTGGCTTTGGAGCTGTGGGGTGGGTGAGAAGAGGGCCGAGGTGCGTGGTGGGGTCCAGGGTTAGGTGAGGTTGGAGGGTCCTGTGGAGAGCTGTGCCCAGATCAGGACAGTTTCCACAGCCAGTCAGCACAGGGCAGTGCCGTCTGGAAGGTCTAGTGTGTGTTCTAAAGAAGCTTTGCCAAGGCAATCTGGGAGAGAGGAGGGCAAGTGAGAGAAACCCATCCCAGTGGGATGGGACGGGAGATGGAGGACGGAGGCAAGGGAGGCCGACAACGCAGGATTCTGCGCTTAGACCCGATATGAGTGTGCTTCCTCAGAGTTCCACTTCCTCATACAAAATACATTGTTACTGAGAGTAGGTCCTGCACTCTCCATGCCTCCAGCCGCTCCTTGAGCTCCTACAGCGAGCAGGGGCTGGCCCTGGAAATGGCCCGGCTCCAGAGTGCCCACAGAGCGGCCAGCTCGGTGTGATCTTGACCAGACAGCAGCGCGTCCACGCAGGGACCCGGGTGGGAGGTCATCTCATGCAGGAAGACACGGCAGGCCTGGAGCTTGGATTCAATGTGGGAGTAATTTCCTCTGCCACCCGAGGGCGGTGAGCTGACTGCTGAGAGCCCTTGTCATGGTGGCGTCCACGATTTTGAGGCACTTTAGCAGATTAGAGAATTAGTAGGTGTGATGGGAAAGGCCAGGGAGCTTCAGACATCTGGGGTGAATCTTACAATTTTACAGCTATTTAGTTTTGAAAAAGCCACTTTACTCTCTCCAAGCTTTAGCTGAAAGAAATAAATGAAAAGTATCTAGAGCTTATGATTCAAGTTGGCTATGGGAACTAATTGCGAGACACTGAACACAGACTTGGGTATCTGGTTACTGATGAACACGGTTAAGAGAGTCACCAGCTTTCTTGCTGGTGAAGAGGGTGTGGTCGGTTATAAGGCAATGATGGTGGCGGTAGTGATGCTGGTAACAGTGAGGATGAAGGTCAATGATAATGCTGCTGTGGATGGTGGTGGTGTTGGGATTGGGTGGTAAGTGTAATGAAGTTAACCACAATTAACATGTGCCAGCCCAGGGCCTTTTATCCACAGAAAAGTTGCACATTGGTTACAGACTTCCCACAATGCTTTCTACTTGATATTGTAAAGTGCTTTTGCATTCACTATGTTAATGTTACTTGGAGTGTGACTCTTCTGCTTGACGTCAAACATCTCAGAGAAAGCCGAAAACACACTCCATGGCAAAATGCTCTCAGAGAGCCAGATGAGAGGCATTCTGTCCACAAAGTTAAATACACTTGATGGCAATTTTTTTTTTTTGTTTCCATTCTGTTATTTGTCATATGACTGAGCTGGGCACGCAATAATAACTCTCAAAAGAAAAAAATAACTCTTAAAAGGGATGGATGTACACAAGACACTCAAAAAGAATTCAAAGAGAACAGAGCACTGTGGCTGGCGTCCGGCCCACAAGGGGCAGATGGAGGCCGGGGCAGCCTCTGTGTGGGGAATAAATGGTGGCGGGGGAGGGAACGGCATGTCTGCCGGCATGGTGTCATGCTGCTCTGATTCTCAGAGTGAGACAGCCTAAAAATAGTCCAGGTAGAGCCAGGCTGCCTGCGGAGGGCTGTTGGACTATCAGCCACCACAGCTACCCAGAGGCAATCTGCATGTTGGAAAGGTATGAGCAGAGAGATGTTTCCACTCCCTCCTCCTAACCAGACAAAGGAAGAAAGAGGAGCTGCAGGAGGGACACCTGGGCAGGCCAGGGCCCCCAGCCACCCCTGCCAAGGGGCAGAGGACAGTTCTCAGCACAGGTGTGTAGGACACACTCACACCTGAGTTCTCACACCCGAGAGCCCATGCATATGTGCACATGTCCACCTAGATGTGCATGTTCATGCACACGCACACACACACACACGCGCACACACACACACACACACACACACACACCTAGACATGGGAAAGTACTATCTGTAACAGTCTGACTTATTTAGTGGGTCTCCAGTGGTTTTCTGCTTTTCTAGTGGCATTTGAAATTGTCATAAAAATGTATTCACATTCTCTCAATAAAAACTTAAATGAAAACCCCTTTATACTATTGAAGTGAAAATCAAATTTATGTATTTAAGGAGTATACACTTAGTAGAGCTCTAAACAGACCCCCTGCTGTATCACAAAAAACTCACTGAAGGTTATCATCACCACCATTACCATCACCATGGTCATTAACGACATCACTATCATTAGCACAGTCACCACCACCACCATCATCATCATCATCATCGTCATCATCATCATCATCATCATCATTTCTCTAACACAATCATCAGCGCCACCGGCACCACCATCACTATCAAATTCAGCATCATGATTACCGCCACCATTATCATCAACAGCAGCATCATCACCATCACCATCAGCACTATCATCACCTCTACCACACCTTTATCACCACGACCACCACTACCATCATTGGGATGATTAGCATCTTGAAGCAGAATGAAGTGTGCTCAAGTTGATGACTGGATGCCCTCACACAGCTCCAGTGTGGAGACACAGCAAACCGTCCTCATTGAGTGACAGGAGAACAGTTTTTCCCTCTAGAGTTAACCAGAGTTCACAGGTGAGCAGGATCGAGTGTCAGAGATGACTGTGGCCTCGTCCTGGGCTGGGCTGGAAGGGAGGTGTCACTGATTGGCTGGCTGTGATGGAAGGGAGCTGTCGCTGATTGATTTGCTGTGATGGAAGGGAGGAGTCACTGATTGGCTGGCTGTGGTAGAAGGGAGGTGTCACATTGGATGACTGTGATGGAAGAGGAGTCACTGATTGGCTGGCTGTGATGGAAGAAAGTCACTGATTGGCTGACTGTGATGGAAGGGAGGAGTCACTGATTGGCAGGCTATGGTGGAAGGGGGGTGTCACTGATTGGCTGGCTGTGATGGAAGGGAGGAGTCACTGATTGGCTGGCTATGATGGAAGGGAGGAGTCACTGATTGGCTGGCTATGGTGGAAGGGGGGTGTCACTGATTGGCTGGCTGTGATGGAAGGGAGGAGTCACTGATTGGCTGGCTATGATGGAAGGGAGGAGTCACTGATTGGCTGGCTGTGATGGAAGGGAGGAGTCACTGATTGGCTGGCTGTGATGGAAGGGAGGAGTCACTGATTGGCTGGCTGTGATGGAAGGGAGGAGTCACTGATTGGCAGGCTATGGTGGAAGGGGGGTGTCACTGATTGGCTGGCTGTGATGGAAGGGAGGAGTCACTGATTGGCTGGCTGTGATGGAAGGGAGGAGTCACTGATTGGCTGGCTGTGATGGTTCCGGTGGGAGGGTTCCATCTTCTGGAGGTGTGGAGGCAGGCTGGGTACCAGCCACTTAGCACTTTAATCTCCTCAATGGAGAGCGAAGCATTCTGATTTTTCCTTGCTGAGCGAGGGAGCTAAGACAGGCTTCGTGTCAGGTTGGATGGTGCGGAGGGAGTGTGCCCCAGCTCCCCGAGTCTCAGTCAGAGTGGAGGCTGCAGAGGAGGTCGTGCAGGTCAGGTCAGGAAGAGGACAGCAAATGGTAGCTGGCCAAGTTGTGGCTGGACAGTAGACCCCCATCCTCTGTCCATCAGCAGCTGGCCAGGGCAGACAGCTGCATCCTAAAATGGCAAGCTCTGCGGAAGGTCGAGGCAGCCCCGAATTCCAGCTGCAGTCCTGAGTGGCAAAGCCATGACCTGCGGGGCTTTCAGCACTAGCAAGAGGCACCGAAGGGAGAAAAAGATCCCATCTCTGGGCCCTGGACCGCCAGATGTGGGGCCCGGATGAGGCTGTGCATTGTGTGTAAGCAGAAAGACCTGTGTATATACATGTGCATGCTTGTGCATGAGCACATATGTGTACTAGTTCATGTGTATTGCAGTGCATGTGCATGTGTGAGTTGTGTGTATCCTCACAGGTGTGTACATGTGCATGCATGTACATGTGTGAGCGCACAGATGTCTGCATGTGTGTTCATGTGTGTTCATGTGTGTTCACATGCGTTCATATGTCTGCAGGTGTACCTGCTCATGTGTGTGCATACATGTATGCACACATGTACGTGTATGTGAGTGCATGCACATGTTTCATGTATGCATGTGAGTGCATGTATGTGCATTGTGTGTGCATGAATATGCATGTGTGTGCACATGTGTGTGCTTGCTCGTGTGCATGTTGGGTGCTGAGGAAGGGGCCCATGCAGCAGTATGATTGCAGCCCCCACTCCTTGGAGCACCTGGTGTGATGGCTGTTTTCACCGGTGGTATGGTATGGTCTGTGTGGTGGCTGTGTTCAGCTGTGGTATGGTGTGGTCTGTGTGGTGGCTGTGTTCAGTTGTGGTATGGTGTAGTCTGTGTGGTGGCTGTGTTCAGCTGTGGTATGGTATGGTCTGTGTGGTGGCTGTGTTCAGCTGTGGTATGGTGCTTTTCTTCAACTTCCACCTGATCTGGAAGATCAGGAGCTGCCTGGTGCTATTTTCCACCACGTAGCCTTCTGAATTAGGGCATGAGCAATTATGATTTCCCTTCAACCAGATGTAGCTGAGCTGCATCCTCACCGTTCCAGCAGAAGCTGTGTCTTCTCTAAGAGATATCAACAAGGGAAAGTGGGGATTGAGTGTTGCGGTGACACCCCCACTGCAGAGAAACACCTGGCAAATAAGTGTGCTTTTTTTTTGGGGGGGGGGTCCGGTCGTGGGGCCTGGACTCTGGGCCTGGGCGCTGTCCCTCAGCTCTTCAGCTCAAGGCTAGCGCTCTACCACTTGAGCCACAGCGCCACTTCTGACTTTTTTCTTTTTGCTTATGTGGTGCTGAGGAATTGAACCCAGGGCCTCCTGCATTGCAAGGCAAGCGCTCTACCACTGAGCCACCTTCCCAGCCCAAACAGGTGTGCTTCTGCAGTGTGACCTGTGAAGCCAGAGAGACACGCGCAGTACAGCGGCTTCAAGGAGGGGAGCCACTCACACGGGGCTCCTGGAGGAGGAGGGAGAGTCTCTACGCTGAGGTGGGAAGCGGCTCTGCACTGGCTCAGGGAGGCTGGCTTGGGCTGGATGATAGGCTGGGACCTCCATGTGGGGGGGAAGGGGGAAGGTGAGGCAGAGCCTCCTCTCCAGCCAGCCAGGCGGGGCTGCAGATGGAGGGCTCTGGGTGAGCCAGGTGCCTGGCACAGGGGCTCCGCATCGCCTCACTCGCCAGCACAGATGACGGACGGACGGAGAGTGAAGGAAGTCACCTCCCAGAGGCACCAAGAAAACCCAGTGAACCTTCCGTCCCAGTCTGAGCAAGAGCCGAGGAAGTTCATCTTCCACACCCACCAAGAGAAGGGTGCGGTGGGGGCTCTCCCAGAGGTGTTGGCCGGGTTGCCCTAAGCCTGCTGCTCACGCTCCCTGTGCCCGCCCCCCTGTGGACAGCATCAGGACGAGTCTCTCCGATTGGAGGCCTCCCTTGTCCATCTGCCGGCGATAAGCCAGGACAGAGAGTCATTGGTCCCCAGGCAGACCGTTACCTGTTGGGCTGTCACGGTAAACCGCCACTCAAGCGTGTCACCGCGCCCCCGTGCTCTAGAGTGTCCCTCTCCAGGTCTCTCTTTTTTTCCTGTGATAAATGGAGTCTGGCCGTTCATGATCATAGAGAACGTCACTGCTGGCTGGCCTCTAGTCAAAGAAGGCTCTTACAAAGGGTGGATGATGTCCGCTGAGCTAAGCGCAGAGTTCTGCAAGAGAATCCGTCCATCTGCAGACGCTCTGTAGCCCTCCTCAACACCCTACCGGCCACACCGACCAGGAAGAACACACGCTATTGTTACGACGTGTGAGGATGGTCCTGCGGATGAGGGAAAGATGCAAACACTGGCGAAGTCTCCTGATGTGCCTTTCCCAGCTTCCTGAAATGTCTTGGTGGTTTTTTCTATCTGGATGGGTTTTAAAAAATCCCAATAAACCAGGTGCTAGTGAACAGTAGCTATGACTGCTCATTGCTGTCATTTATTTATAAGCTACGGAGAACCTATCCCCATGTCCCAGCTCCTGAGTTCTCCGGAGAAAGGCAGGGCTAATCAATACTTCCAACCTTGAGGTGTACAATACCCTCTCCCAGGTCTTAAGAGATGCACCCTACATCCCCTGCACCCTGACCCCAGCCCTCCTGGGTGCTGCACACCGGTCAGATCAGGTCAGGCCAGGCACGCACCTGGAGGCCGTGGAGGAGAGCTGACCCCAGACAGCCCATGCAGCTCTGTTCCTGTGGCCTGACCGCCACCCCTCCCCCCGACTGAGATAGCACAGGCCAGCCTCCTGGGGTGATGATGGTAGGCTCAGGGGAGCAGATGAGTCAAGGAAGCGTCTATTGACTGCGCTGATGGATGTCCTCCGTGAGTCTGACACGGGAGTCACCCAGCGTGAGCTGTGCTAAATACACTAAATACACGCTCAGCTTGCCTTTCCCCCGTGTGCACAGGAGATGCCTTTATTTGAAGAAAGAAGATCAACATAAGCTCATTTTCCTGCGAGCTCTGCAGGGCGACTTGAGCTTCCCTCAGGATCTGGGGGCCGGCGAGTGCCGCTCTGGGCAGGGCCGAGCCCGCTGGGCGGGGAAGGACACTGCCCACACTCCGGGCATCACAAAGGTCTGGCCTTCCTCAGGGGTCACTGGATGCCCCGGCAGGGTGGGGCCCCTCAGGTCAGTATGGGCTCCAGGCAGCTGGAGGTGTACACGTGTGTGCCCGCACAGCCTCTTCCTCGCTCATAGTTCTCCTCTTCCCTCACCTTTATCGCTTCCTCTTCTTCCTCCTCTTCCTCCTCTGTCTTGTTCATCTTGTCACCTGCTCTTCCACCTCCTCTTCTTCCTATTTATCTTCTCTTCCTCCTCTTCTTCCTCCAGGCCTTTTGTCCTCCTCCTCTTCCTCCTTTACTGTCTTCTCTCCCTTTTCCTTCACTCCTCTTCTCCCCTTCCTCTCCTCCTTTATCTTCTTTTCCACTTTCTTCTTCTCTTCCTCCTTCTTCATCTTCTTTTCCTCCTTCTCTTCTTCCTCTTCCTTCTCCTTCTCTCTCTGGCAATGCACACTAGAATATTTCAATCATATATGTTTTGCTCACTTAATTCGTCTGACTGTAGAAGTGTTAAAAGGAAGACGCCGGGATCTGGTGGCGGTTGCTGGGTGGAGGGGAAAGATGGGCGCATCGGTAATGGGCACGGCCTGAGGTCCCAGCGACATCTGACCTTGAGAGGTTCAGGGTGCTGCTGTATCCTGGCTCCACACCTCTCTGGACACAAGCTCACCCCAATTCCAGTCCTCCAGGGACCAGCATGGCTGCAAGACGTGGTTGGACTCAACTGCAGGAGACCTTAGTTGTGCTCCTGGTCAGCCCTGCAAGCATGTCCACCCCAGTCCCAGCCTGAGGGTGAGTCACTGGTTCTGGAAGTTTCCCCACAGAAGCCTGACTTGTAGTGTCTGTGTCCAGGATAGAGCAAACCTGTCAGGTCCCGTTCATCTGAGGGTAAGCTGCAGTAGCAGGAAGGGAGTAGAGCTAAAGGGAGAGTGGGAGCTGTCAGATGGCCTGTGCAAAGTTGCTTCGGTGACAGGGGTTTATTTTAACATAAGGACCAGTTTTCTACCTTTTCTGGAATGTGTTTTCAGGCCAGAGGCCAGATAGCAGCAGGGGCAGGGGTGAGGATGGGGGCAGGGGTGAGGATGGGGGCAGGGGAGAGGATGGGGGCAGGGGTGAGGATGGGGGCAGGGGTAGGGATGGGGGCAGGGGCAGGGGCAGGGGCAGGGGCAGGGATGGGGGCAGGGGCAGGGGCAGGGGCAGGGATGGGGGCAGGGGCAGGGGCAGGGGTAGGGATGGGGGCAGGGGCAGGGGCAGGGGCAGGGGCAGGGATGGGGGCAGGGGCAGGGGCAGGGGCAGGGGCAGGGGCAGGGGCAGGGGCAGGGGCAGGGATGGGGGCAGGGGCAGGGGCAGGGGCAGGGGCAGGGATGGGGGCAGGGGCAGGGATGGGGGCAGGGGCAGGGGCAGGGGCAGGGGCAGGGATGGGGGCAGGGGCAGGGGCAGGGGCAGGGGCAGGGATGGGGACAGGGGCAGGGGCAGGGGCAGGGGCAGGGGCAGGGGTGGGGGCAGGGAGGGGCAGGGACAGGGGCAGGGGCAGGGGCAGGGAGGGGCAGGGGCAGGGGCAGGGGCAGGGGCAGGGGCAGGGACAGGGAGGGGCAGGGGCAGGGGCAGGGGCAGGGACAGGGAGGGGCAGGAGCAGGGGCAGGGGCAGGGGCAGGGGCAGGGATGGGGGCAGGGGCAGGGGCAGGGGCAGGGATGGGGGTAGGGGCAGGGGCAGGGATGGGGGTAGGGGCAGGGGCAGGGGCAGGGACAGGGAGGGGCAGGGGCAGGGGCAGGGGCAGGGGCAGGGGCAGGGGCAGGGGCAGGGACAGGGAGGGGCAGGGGCAGGGGCAGGGGCAGGGACAGGGAGGGGCAGGGGCAGGGGCAGGGGCAGGGGCAGGGGCAGGGATGGGGGCAGGGGCAGGGGCAGGGGCAGGGATGGGGGTAGGGGCAGGGGCAGGGATGGGGGCAGTGAGGGGCAGGGACAGGGGCAGGGGCAGGGGCAGGGAGGGGCAGGGGCAGGGGCAGGGGCAGGGGCAGGGACAGGGAGGGGCAGGGGCAGGGGCAGGGGCAGGGGCAGGGGCAGGGACAGGGAGGGGCAGGGGCAGGGGCAGGGGCAGGGGCAGGGGCAGGGGCAGGGGCAGGGATGGGGGCAGGGGCAGGGGCAGGGGTAAGGATGGGGGCAGGGGCAGGGGCAGGGGTAGGGATGGGGGCAGGGGCAGGGGCAGGGGCAGGGGCAGGGATGGGGGCAGGGGCGGGGGCAGGGGTAGGGATGGGGGCAGGGGCAGGGATGGGGACAGGGGCAGGGGCAGGGGCAGGGGCAGGGTCAGGGGCAGGGGCAGGGATGGGGGTAGGGGCAGGGGCAGGGATGGGGGCAGGGAGGGGCAGGGACAGGGGCAGGGGCAGGGGCAGGGAGGGGCAGGGGCAGGGGCAGGGCAGGGGCAGGGACAGGGAGGGGCAAGGGCAGGGGCAGGGGCAGGGACAGGGAGGGGCAGGGGCAGGGGCAGGGGCAGGGGCAGGGAGGGGCAAGGGCAGGGGCAGGGGCAGGGACAGGGAGGGGCAGGGATGGGGGCAGGGGCAGGGGCAGGGATGGGGGCAGGGAGGGGCAAGGGCAGGGGCAGGGAGGGGCAGGGGCAGGAGCAGGGGCAGGGAGGGGCAGGGGCAGGGGCAGGGGCAGGGGCAGGGGCAGGGGCAGGGGCAGGGATGGGGGCAGGGACAGGGGCAGGGATGGGGGCAGGGAGGGGCAGGGGCAGGGGCAGGGATGGGGGCAGGGGCAGGGGCAGGGGCAGGGGTGAGGACAGGGACGGGGTGGGGATAGGAGTGGGAACAGGGGTGAGGGCAGGGGTGGGTCAGGGGCCAGCTACCCAGATTCTCAATGGCACTCACAGGAAGCGTAGTGGTCTGAGGAGCAGCTGGGTGGCGTGCAAGTGGTACAGACTTGATCCTGAGTATGGACCCCATGACCCCCAGGCCCACGTTAGAGCTGAAGCGTCAGGAGTTCTAAATTGAAAAGGAAGATGGGCTGGAGCCTGAATTCCTGCTCAGAAATTCTGTAAGCAGCTTCATTACTAAATGACTCCCTTTCTAATCTCACACTTGCAATGCAAATGGCTTGCTCACGTTGGTTATCAGGGAAATCTAATTTAATTTCACTGTCTGATGAAGATGATGTCTAGATGGGTCTGTATTCTCCACTGACTTTATTGAACATACTTTAATGTTAAGTATCTCCAATATTACCTCTCCAGGTACTTTTGGGAGCTGCTGTCCAGTGAGCTTCAGACCAGAATGTTCTACTTCTAGTCACATGACCAGAGGACTCTGATCTGGCAGCGTGGCTTCCATGCTTGGAACAAAGCTAATCAAAGCAGGCAACTGAGGCCCACCTGCCTTCCCCCTTGCTCCGGTCACGCGTAAACGCCAGCTCTGCCTCGGAGATGCACGAGGGATTCGTGTCCAGTTTCCCGTCACAGGTCGTGAGCACTGGTGTGCGCTCAGGGCTCGTGTCCAGTTTCCCGTCACAGGTCGTGAGCACTGGTGTGCGCTCAGGGCTCGTGTCCAGTTTCCCGTCACAGGTCGTGAGCACTGGTGTGCGCTCAGGGCTCGTGTCCAGTTTCCCGTCACAGGTCGTGAGCACTGGTGTGCGCTCAGGGCTCGTGTCCAGTTTCCCGTCACAGGTCGTGAGCACTGGTGTGCGCTCAGGGCTCGTGTCCAGTTTCCCGTCACAGGTCGTGAGCACTGGTGTGCGCTCAGGGCTCGTGTCCAGTTTCCCGTCACAGGTCGTGAGCACTGGTGTGCGCTCAGGGCTCGTGTCCAGTTTCCCGTCACAGGTCGTGAGCACTGGTGTGCGCTCAGGGCTCGTGTCCAGTTTCCCGTCACAGGTCGTGAGCACTGGTGTGCGCTCAGGGCTCGTGTCCAGTTTCCCGTCACAGGTCGTGAGCACTGGTGTGCGCTCAGGGCTCTGCTCTGCGTGGTGACACCTCCGTGCTCTATCAATGAGGGTGGCTCACAGCATCGCACCTCCCAGGAGCAGGAGGAGCGAGCAAAGAGCATTTCAAGGCATTCCAGCCACAACAACAAACTTTAAGAATCATTTCACCCATCAGTCATTTGAGGGTACCGATCTATAGCCAAGCCCTGTGTTTAACAAGAGCCATGTTTCCCTCTGCTTCCGTTTCCCCTTTCAGTTTGCAGGCAGACACTGTCAGTCAGCTGAGTTGATCACACAAATCACCATGGTGGGCTGTGGTCATTTCTTCTCAGAAGATCTGGGCCACCTCCCAGCTTCCCCAGCCCCTCTGACATCGAAGGTCTTCGTGGAGAAGGGAATCTGGAGGGCTATACGAAGTCATTTGCTCTTTCCAAGTTTGCAATATACTTATCCACAAGTAAATGGAAAAAGATGTGGGGTGTACGCTTTACAAATTCCATCAGCTGTTTTATACTTACATGATCAGTTTAAACATTACCGTCTGAGCTCACAGGTATACTTGGTAAGCACAGAAATACACGTTTCCCCTTTTCAACCACACTTACCTGCTACATTATTTCTATACCTCCATGATTTGTGAAACCTGTCATCGGTTACACAGCCATAATTTCCATGCACATTTTGTCCCCAAATAGATTCCATCATGCGTGGATGCTCTCCTTCCTCTCCCAGAACAATATTCCTTGACTCTTTGAATGGTCGAAATGATTTATCTCCTGCTCTGACAGCCAAATGCTGGTGTGGCTGGGAAAACATTCTTTGATGATTTGCAGGCATTTCAAAGAATCCTCTCTTAGGAAGGAAGGGTTTTTTTGGGGAAGGCTGCAGATAGCTAGGATTTTCTGCTTTCCTTGCAAGAATCTTGGGGTGTTTTCCTGCACTCACACAGGCTGTTTCTGTGAAAACTGAACCCCGCAGTTTCCCCAGTTCATCTTAGACTGAGGTGGAATTGTGAGTCCTGCTGACCTCTCTCTTCTCTAGGTGTGCCAGGCTTTTGTCTGTTTGTGCCTCTCCTCCTGCTCTTTGTGCCCCTATCAGGTCTCATCATCATCATCATCATCACCATCACCATCACTATCATAGTTTTACTAATTGTAAGTAGCGGTAGAAAGGGGTTACCATTCAGCAGTTCAGTTTGTAAGTTCCAATGCATCTGAATCCATGCCACCCCTTCATCATTCTCCTCCATCCCTCCCAATCTGAGCCAGCCCAACCCCTCCATCTTCTTCATTCCTAGACTATCCATTGCAAGTTCCAGCAGTTCTATCGCTGCCTCTGTGAGGAGTTGCCCTTTCTCGCGCAAGGCGGTGTTACTTCTGGTTCTTCGGGGGTCCTGTTCTCAGCAGACGCTGCCTTCTGCTGCGGTTTCACAGATCCACGCAGGCTGCTTCCCCGAGGAGCGCCGAGTCCTTCTTTGGGCTCACCGATTAACCGACAGCAGGAGAAAAGCCGGGAACTGCAGCTTCTGTTTTGCATCTCTCCTCTTTGCGTTGAGGCCATTGTTCCTGTAGTCACTTTGGAATGCAGGCAGGACAGGATTGGTTGATAACATCTTAACAAGAGGGGGAGGACTCCCAGTACAAGAGAGGGAGGACACCCTGTGGAAGAGAGGGAGCCCTCCCCCATCAGCTCACCACCTAGGCTGCAGAGACAACTACCTAACCAGTCCTGATAGAGCAACTGCTGCCCACCGAAACTCCTTCTGAGGCTGCTTAATCATTGCTTATGCTCTCTCCCTTATGCTCATCTTCCCAATTTGTCCTCCTACTGAAACCTAAAGCACATGACTATTTAGAAAACATGGGCTTCAACCCTTCTTTCCCAAGCTGCTCATGGCGGGTGATAAATCTCTCTCTTCATTTCACTATTGTGCATCTCTTTGTTGGCATATTGGGGGCATGGCCAGACTGCCCATGGCAGCTGGGTATTTGGCTAAAAGTCTTCCATAACATTGTTTCCACGACGGCAGTAGCATCCAGTTGGTGACAGGTGTACCTTTCTGCTCAGCTTGTCCTTGAGAACAACAATCATCCCTGAGATCTGCCATTGCCCCTGATATCAGCCATCATCCTTAAGGTCTGCCATCTTCCCTGAGATCAGCCATCATCCATGAGATCAGCCATCAACCCTGAGATCAGCCATCATCCCAGAGGTCTGCCATTTCCCTGAGGTCTGCCATCTTCCATGGGATCTGTCATAGTCCCTTAGATCTGCCAACTTCCCTGATATCAGCCATCATCACTGAGATCTGACATCGTCCCTGATATCAGCCATGGTCCCTGAGATCAGCTAACGTCACTGAGATCAGCCATCATCCATGAGGTCTGCCATCTTTCCTGAGATCAGATATTAACCCTGAGATCAGCCATCATCCCAGAAGTCTGCCATCATCCTTGAGGTCTGCCATCATCCCTGAAATCTGCCATTTTCCCTGAGATAAGCCAACTTCCCTGATATCAGCCATCATCCCTGAGATCTGCTATCTTCCCGGAAGTCAGCAATCTTCCCTGAGGTCAGCCATGGTCCCTGAGGTCTGCCAACATCCCTGAGATCAGCCATTGTCCCTGATGCCTGCTATCTTCCTTGAGGTTAGCCATTGTCCCCGAGATCGGCGATCATCCCTGAGGTCTACTGTCATGCATGAGATCTGCTATATTCCCTGAGGTTTACTATCATCCCTGAGATCAGCCATCATCCCTGAGATCAGCCAACTTTCCTGAGATCTGCCAATTTCACTGAGGTCCGACATCATCCATGAGGTCTGCCCTCATCCTTGAGATCTGCCATCATCCCTGATATCTGATATCATCCCTGAGATCAGCCACCTTCCCTGAGATCAGCCATGGTCCCTGAGATTAGCCATCTTCCCTGAGGTCTGCCATCATCCCTAATGTCTGCCATCTTCTCTGAGATCTGTGATTGTCCCTGAAGTCTGCTGTCATGCCTGAGATCTGCTATCTTCCCTACCATCATCCCAAAGATCACCATCATCCCTGAGATTAGCCATGTTCCTTGAGATCAGCCCTGTTCCCTGAGATCTGCATCTTCCCTGAGATTAGCTATCAGCCATGAGTTCTGCCATCATCCGTGAGATCAGCCATCATCCCTGAGATCATCCATCATCCCTGAGATCAACCAACTTCCCTGAGATAACCCATCATCTGTGAGATTAGCCATGTTCCCTTAGATCAGCTATCATCTCTGAGATCTGTGATCTTCACTGAGGTCTGACATCATCCCAGAGATCAGCCATCATCCCTGATATCTGACATCATCCCTGAGATCTGTGATCAACCCTGTGATCAGCCAACATCCCTGAAATGAGCAATGGTGTCTGAGAACAGCCATCTTCCCTGAGGTCTGCCATCATCCCTGAGGTTTGCCATCGTCTCTGTGGTCTGTCATCATTCCTGAGATCAGGCATCTTCCCTAAGATCAGCCATCGTCCCTGAGCTCAGCCATCTTCCTGAGATCAGCCATCTTCCTGAGATCAGCCATCTTTCCTGGGAGGGCCATCATCCCTGAGATCAGCCATGGTCCCTGAGGTCAGCTATCATCCCTGAGATCAGACATCTTCCCTGAGTTCAGCCATCATTTCTGAGATCAGCCATCTTCCTGAGATCAGCCATGGTCCCTGAGATCAGCCATCATTCCTGGGATGGGCCATCATCCCTGAGGTTTGCCATCTTCCCTGACATCAGCCATCGTTCATGAAGTCTGCCATCATCCCTGAGGTCTGCCATCATCTCTGCAGTCTGCCATCATTACTGAGATCAGGTAAATTCCTTGAGGTCAGCCATCTTCCCAACGTCTGCCATAATCCCAGAGATCTGCCATCTTCCTTGAGATCAGCCATCATCCCTGATACCAGCCATCATCCCTGAGGTCAGCCATCGTCCCTGAGATCTGTCATCATCCCTGGGATCAGCCATCTTTCCTGAGATCTGCGATTATCCCTGAGATCAGCCAACATCCCTTAGATCAGCCATGGTCCCTGAGATCAGCCATCTTCCCTGAGATCTGCCATCTACCCTGAGATTTGCCATCAACCCTGAGATCAGCCAACATTCCTGAGATCAGCCATGGTCCCTGAGATCAGCCATCTTCACTGAGGTCTGCCATCGTCCCTGAGGTCTAACATCAACTCTGAGAGCTGCCATCATCCCTGATATCTGACATCATCCCTGACATCTGCGATCATCCCTGAGACCAACCACCATCCCTGACATCAGCCATTGTCCTTGAGATCAGCCATCATTTCTGAGATCTGCCATCGTCCCTGATGTCTGCCATCTTTTCTGAGGTTGGCCATTGTCCCTGAGATCTGCGATTGACCCTGAGGTCTGCTGTCATGCCCGAGCTCTGCTATCTTCCTTGAGGTTTATGATCATCCCTGAGATCTGCTATCTTCACTGAAGTCTAACATCATCCCTGAGATCAGCCATCATCCCTGATATCTGACATCATCCCTGATATCTGATATCATCCCCAAGTTCTCTGATCAACCCTGTGATCATCCAACATCCTGAGATGAGCAATGGTCTCTGAAAGCAGCCATCTTCCCTGAGGTCTGTCATCATCCCTGAGGTTTGCCATCATCTCTGCAGTCTGCCATTATTCCTGAGATCAGGCATCTTCCTTGAGGTCAGCCATCTTCCCAGAGGTCTGCCATCATCCCAGAGATCTGCCATCTTCCCTGAGATCAGCCATCTTTCCTGAGATCTGAGATCATCCCTGAGATCAACCAACATCCCTTAGATCAGCCATGGTCCCTGAGATCAGCCATCTTCCCTGAGATCAGCCATCATCCTAAGATCAGCCATCTTCCCTGAAATTAGCCATCATTCCTGAGATCAGCCATTTTCCCTGAGATCTGCCATCATCCTTGATATCTACCATCTTCCCTGAGATCTGCTATAGTCCCTGAGATCAATCATCCCTGAGGTCTGCCATCATCCCTGAGATCAGCCATCATCCCTGAGATCAGCCATGGTCCCTGAGATCAGTCATCTTCCCTGAGATCAGCCATCATCCCTGAGATCAGCCATCTTCCCTGAGGTCTGCCATCTTCCCTGAGGTCTGCCATCTTCCCTGAGATCAGCCATCATCCCTGAGATCAGCCATCATCCCTGAGGTCTGCCATCTTCCCTGAGGTCTGCCATCTTCCCTGAGATCAGCCATCATCCCTGAGATCAGCCATCATCCCTGAGGTCTGCCATCTTCCCTGAGGTCTGCCATCTTCCCTGAGATTTGTCTTCATCCTTGAGATCTGCCTTTATCCCTGAGGTCAGTCATCGTCCCTGAGATCAACCATCGTCCCTAAGATCAGCCATCGACCCTGAGATCAGCCATCTTCCCTGAGATCTGCCATCATCCCTAAGGTCAGTCATCTTCCCTGAGATCATCCATGGTCTCTGAGATCAGCCATCATCCCTGAGATCTGCCATCATCCCTAAGGTCAGTCATCTTCCCTGAAGCCTGTCATTGACCCTAAGATCAGCCATCGACCCTGAGATCAGCCATCTTCCCTGAGATCTGCCATCATCCCTGAGGTCAGTCATCTTTCCTGAAGCCTGTCATTGACCCTGAGATCTGCCATCTTCCCTGAGATCACCCATTGTCTCTGAGATCAGCCATCGTCCCTGAGATCTGCCATCTTCCCAGAGGCCTGCCATCACCCCTTCATCCCCGTCTTTGGACCAGCTGACCTCTCATGACAGCTGGCCAGCCCTACCTCAGGTGTATACTGGGAAGGGTTGACCATCTTTATCTGCTCCACCCCTATTGTAAGAGACAAAACCCCAGATCTGGAAGCCCTGCCTTTGTATGATCTCCCCAGAGCCCCACAGCAGTGCTCAGGTAGAGAATGTCAAGGTGTGAGGTCATTTGGTTGTGAACAATTTGGGGACAGGACAGAAAATGAGGTACTCAGCCCTTCCGAAGGGCCCACAGGAGCCTCGTTTCTTCTCTGTTTTATAGCTCTCGTCTCAGAACTTGGTAGAATTCCCATCTGTTTAGGTAACGGCTCTGGTTTTTATAGTATCTGCTTCCTTGACATGGTGCTTAGGTTTGTAAGAATTTTGATGCTTAAAATCCATCCATTTGTGCTAGGTGCTGGTGGCTCACAACTGTAATCCTAACTACTCAGAAGGCTGAAACTTGAGGGCTGTGGTTTGAAGCCAGCTTATGAAGGAAAGACCATGAGATTCTTATCTCAAATTAACTACCAAAAAACCAGAAGTGGAGAGTGGCTCAAAGTGGTAGAGCACCAGCCTTGAGCATAAAAGCTCAGGGTCAGTGCTCAGGTCCTGAATTCAAGCCCCAGGTTTGGCACACACACACACACACACACACACACACACACACACACACACACACACA